>NC_138339.1:158058508-158658508 GCF_046562875.1 Panthera onca
TGGGTCTTGAAGCCCTTGACACTTTGGCAAACGAGCTGCCATTTGAAAAGTGGTCTCCCCCCAGTGTCTCACAGAGTTGAGGGTAGGGCCCTTGCCGCGTAGACCCCCAACAGTTTCCGAACACTCTTAAGTTAGTGAAACCAGGTGCTAGTTGAGTGCTCGTTTCAGCACACCATCGTTTCTCACAGTTGAGTAGACGGCGCTCAACAGTTAGGCTTCTCGTAGGTTTTCAAACCCTTCTACCTTAGAGAAACCACATGGTAGTTGAAGGACGGTTTCCCCACAGTGTTGTTTCCTAGAGTTGAGAGCGTACGGTCCCGTGCGCTAGGCGCCTGCGAGCCTTATGAAACACGTGTGGCTTAGTGAAACCACATGCTAGGAGACAGATTGTGTCCCCACAGTGTCGTCTCACAGGGTTCAGTATATGGCACTCTCGTTGTAGGCCCCGCAACGTTTGGAGCTACGTGTACCTTAGCGAAGCGAGATGTCAGCGGAACGACGGCTTTCATTCACCAAGTGTTATCTGCCAGAGCGCAGTGGGAGATACTTTCGGGCTAGGCTCCGCGTAGCTTTCCAAACACTTCTAGCGAGGGAACCCAGATGCTGTCGGAAGGAGGGTTTCACCACAGTGTTGTTTTACATACAGAGTTGCGCACAGGGCCCTCTCTGCGTAGTACCCACGTAGGTTTTCGAGCCCTTCTCACTAAGCGAAACGAGCGGTTAGGTGAAACGTGGAGACCCACAGTGTTGTCTCACAGAGTTGAGTGTATGGCACTTTCCGCATAGGCCCTGCATAGGTTGTCAAACACTTCTAGCATTGTGAAACGAGATGTGATTGGAAAGATGGTTTTCCCCCACAGCGTCTCAGAGAGCTGAGTATACGGCAGTTTCGTTGTAGTCTCCGGATGCTTCTCAAACACTTCCAACTTAGTGAAACCACATGGTAGTTGGAAGATGCTTTCCCCGCAAGGTTGTGTCACAGAGTTGAGTGTACGTCCCTTTCTACATACGCCTCCATAGGTTTTCAAACACGTCTGCCTTAGTGAACTGAGATGTCAGTTGAAAGGTGTTTTCCCCACCGTGTTTTTCCCCATAGCCGAGTATATGGCACTCACCGTCCACGTCTGCATACGTTTTCAAACTCTTCTAACTTAGGCAAACAAGGGGTTAGTTGAAAAGACGGTTCTCTCCACAGTGTGTTTTCACAGAGTCGAGAACATGGCACTTTCCTCATTGTTCCTAGCAACGTTTTTCACGTACGTCTAACATGGTGAAACAAGATATTAGTTGGAAGACGGTTTCCCTAAAAAAAATTGACAGTGGAGCAGATGGCACTTTCCGCCTAAGCCCCCCCCCCCCCAACCCCCACCCCCGGCAAGTTTCGAAACACTCCTACGAACTGAACCCGGATGTTATTTGAAAGACGGTTTCACCGCAGTCGTGTTGTGCAGAGTTGAGCATATGACACTTTCTTTGTAGAAATGGCATAGGTTTTCAACCACTTCTGAGTGAAGAGCAGTTAGCTGCAACATGGATTCACCACAGTGTTGTGTCACAGAGTTGAGTGCATGGTCTACGCGCCTAGGTCCCGTGGGTCTTCTCAGACACTTGTAACCTAGTGAAACCAGAGGCTAGAAGAAAGATCTTTCCCCCCGCAGTGCCGTTTCACAGAGTTGAGCATATGGCACTTTCGGACTAGGCCCCACATGGTTTGCATCTACATCTAACATAGTGAATTAAAATGTGAGTTGGAGGACGGCTTCCCCAGGTGTTGTTTGACAGAGTGGAGTGTATGATTCTTGCGGTGTCGGCGCTGCAGAAGTTTTCAAACACTTCTAACAGGGGAGCCCAGATGGTATTTGAAGGGTGGTTTCCCCACCGTGTTGTTTTACAGAGTTGAGCACATGGCACTTTCTACGTAGAACCGCATACGGTCCTCAAACACTTCTAAGTGAAACGAGAGTTTAGTTGAAAGGTGGAGTCCCCGCAGTGTTGTTTCACAGAGTTGACTAGGTGGCACTTTCGGCGCAGGCCCTACATGGGTTTTCAAACGCCTGTCACTTTGTGAAATGAGATGTCAGTTGAAAGATGGTTCCTCCACAGGGTCTCACAGAGATGAGTTGGTGGCGCTTTCGGTGTCATCTCCGCGTGGTTTCCAAACACTTCTAACTTACTGAAACAACGTGTTAGTTGGAAGAGGGTTTCCCCCGACTGTGTTGTGTCTCGGAGTTGAAACTATGGCACTTTCCTCATAGACCCTGGATAGTTTTCAAACAGGCTTGAAGCAGGGAAACCAGATGTTAGTTGAAAGATCGTTTTGCCACACCATTGTCTCTCACAGTTGAGTGCACGGCACTTAACCGTTAGGCTTCCCGTGGGTGTTCAAAGACTTCTACCCTAGGGAAACCAGATGGTAGTTGAACGATGGTTTCCCCAGTGTTGTTTCACAGACTTGACCGTATGGCACTCTCCGTGTGGCCCACACTTAGGTTTCCTAACCCTTGCAACCACGCTCAGTGAGAAGTTAATTGAAAGGTGGTTTCACCACAGTGTTGTTTGATTGAGTGGCGCGTATGGCGCTAGCCACATGGGCCCCGCATGTGTTTTCAAACACTTGTAACAGTGAAACCAGATAGTAGTGGAACGATCCTTTCACCACACTGGTATTCACACAGTTGAGTATAGGGCACCTTGCGATTAGGCAATCCTATGAGAGCACAGGATTTCCACACACTGCTCACTTAGAGAAACCAGCTGGTAGTCGAAGATCGTTTTCCCACAGTGTTGTTTCACAGAGTCGAGTATACGGCACGGTCTTCAGAGGCCCCCCCCCCCCCCCCAGGGGTTTCAAACACTTCTAACTTAGTGGCCCAGCTTTTAGTTCAAAGTCAGTTTCTCCCATGTTGTCTCACAGAGTTGAGCCTATGGTGCTATGCACCTAAGCCCCCTCCCCCCGTCTTTTCAAACCCTTGTAACCTCGCGAATCCAGATGCTCGGAGAAAGACTGTGTCACCATCGTGTCTGTTCTCGGAGTTGAGTATATGGCACTTTCGTTGTGGGCCCCGCATGGTTTTCAAACACATCAAACTTAGGGAAATAAGATGTGAGTTGGAGGACGGCTTCCTCCAAGTGTTGTTTGACACAGTGCAATGTAAGATACACTCGGTGTAGCGGCCGCATGGCATTTCAAACACGTCTGACAAGTGAACCCAGGTGATATTTGGAGGATGGTATCACCACGCTGTTGTTTTACAGAGTTGAGCTTATGGCACTCTCTGCGTAGTCCCTGCATAGGTCTTCAAACACTTCGAACTTAGTGCACCAAGATGTTAGTTGAAAGAGGGTGTCTCCACAGGATTCTCTACAGTGTCCTGTACGTGTCACTCTCCACATCGTTCCCCACATAGACCTTCACAGACTTCTACGCGACACGACAGGTCAATGGACAGACCATTTCCACAAAGTGCGTTGTGACAGAGTTGAGGATGCGGCGCTTTCACCATAGGCCCTGCATTGATTTTCCAACCCTTGGAACCTAGCGAAACAAGATGGTAGTTGAACGATTGTTTTCATTACACTGCTGCTTCGCAGAATCGAGTATATGGCACTTTCGTGTATCCCAAGCACAGTTTTCCAAACACTTGAACCTTAGTGAAACCGGATGTTAATCGAACAGTGGTCTCCTCACAGAGTCGTGTATATGGCACCTTGCGGGGAGGCCACTCAAGTGTTTCTAAACACTTCAGACTTTGTGAAACCAGGTAGTAGCTGAAAGACAGTTGCCCCACAGTGTTGTTTCACAGGGAGATGGGTATTTGGCACCTTCCGCTTAGGCCCCTCACAGGTTTTCAAACGCTTCCACCTTAGCGTAATGGGCTGTTCCTTGAAAGATGGTTGCCCCCGCAACGTATCAGACAGGCGTGTATGTGGCACTCTGGATGTCGCCCCCCCGCACGGGTGTTCAAGCACACTAAGTTAGCGAAACCAGATGTTAACTGATAGACGTTTGCACCACACAAACGTTTCACAGGGTTGAGTACCGGGCACTTTGGCTGTAGTCCCCGCATGGGTTTTTAGCCACTTCTAGTGTCGTGAAACAAGACATTAGTTGAAAGATGTGTTGTCTGCCAGACTTGACTATGTGGCACTTTATGCATAGGTTTTGGAACACGCCTAGCAACGTGAAACCGTTAAGTTAGTTGAAAGATGGTTTCCCCACAAGCAGTCTTTAGAGTCGAGTATATGTCACTTTCCCCATAGTCCCTAGTGTGTGTTTTAAAGCATTTCTAACCGTGAAACAAGTTGTTAATGGAAAGATTTTTATCCCACAGTATTGTTTCACAGAGTGGAGTATATGGCACCTTCCTCTAGGTCCCTCTTCAGTTTTTAAGCTTTTCTAAATTTCTGAAATCAGATGGTAGTGGAAAGAGGTTTTCACCTCAGTGTTGTCTCGCAGAGTTGAGTAGACGGCACTTTCCTCATAGACCCGGCCTAGGGTTTCAAGTGCTTCTGTTAGTGAAACAAGATATTAGTTGAAAGACCGTTTTTCCGTAACACTCTTTCACACAATCAAGTCTATGTCACTTTCATCGTAATTCCCCGAAAATGGTTACAGAAACTTCCAACGGTGAAACGAGATGTTAGTTGAAGGATGGTTTCACCACACTGTTGTTTCACAGAGCTGAGTGATGGCGCTTTCCGTCTCGTTGCCCGCGTGGGTTTTCTAACACTTACAAATTAGTGACATCAGATGGTAGTTGAAAGATGGTTTCACCACAGTGTTGTCTCACAGAGTGGAGGATATGGCGCTTCTCTCATAGTTGCTCGCGTACGTTTTCCACCCCGTCCAAATTAGTGAAACCGAATGTTTCTTGAAGGAGGGTTCCCCAAAATGTTGTTGTTTCCCATATTTGAGTACAAGGCGCTTTCCCTGAAGGTGTCGCATAGGTTTTCAAACTGGTCCAACCTTGTGCAACAAGAGGTTAGTTGGCTGAGGGTTTGAGCAGACTCTTGTGCAGAGTTGAGTGTGTGGCACTTTCCGCATAGGCTCCGCATAGGTTTCAAAGATGGTTTTAACCGTAGGGATACCAGATGCCAGTTGAAAGATGTTTCATACAGTCGTGCATACGGCAGTTTCGGTGTTGGCCCCGCACGGGCCCTCCAACACTTCTAACTTGGTGAAACCCGACGTTGGTGGATAGATGGTTTCACCACACGGTTGTTTCCCAGGGTTGAGTGCATGGCACATTCGGTGTAGGCCCCACATGGGTCTTCAAGCTAAGAGGGGTCTAACGTACTGAAACAGGATGCTGGTTGGAAGATGGTTTCCGCACAGTGTTATTTGCCAGACTCGAGTATATGACACTTTATTCGTAGGCCCCACATACGTTGTCGAATACCTCTAACATAGTGAGACCTGATGGTAGTTGAAGGATGGTTTCTCCACGGTAAGATTTCAGCGTGGAGTGTATCTCGTTTTCCTCATAGGTTTTCAAACACTTCTCAGCGAAGCAAGATGTTAGTTGATAAATGGCTTATTTATGAAAAGTGTCACATACTTAACGCGGTGTAAAATCACTGTGCGGAAACATCTGTTTGTTTCACAAAGTTAGAAATGTTGGAATCCTAGGCATAGAAGCTAAAAAGCGGGGCGCCTGGGTGGCTTGGTCGGTTAAGCGTCTGACTTCGGCTCAGGTCATGATCTCGCGGTCCGTGGGTTCGAGCCCCGCGTCAGGCTCTGTGCTGACAGCTCAGAGCCTGGAGCCTGTTTCAGAGTCTGTGTCTCCTTCTCACCGTGACCCTCCCCCGTTCAGCTCTATCTCTCTCTGTCTCAAAAAATAAAGGAACTTTAAAAAAGAAGTTAAAAAGCAAAGCGCACTTTCCTCGCTGTGTCAAGGATCGTTGTAGACAAACCACTTTTCAAATAACATCTGGTTTAACTAAGTGGGAAGTGTTTGCAAACGCTTGCGGGGCCGCAAAGACACTGCCATGTCCTCGGCGCTGTGAAACCCCAGTGTGGTGACGCCTTTTACCAACTAACATCTGCTTTCACCGCATAGGGTTTCAAGTGCTTGAAAACCCATGTGGGGACGAAACGGAAAGCGCCATAGGCTGAAGTGTATGAAACGCTGTGGGGGAACCACCTTCCAACTAAAATCCTGTTTCGGTAGGTTGGAAGCGTTTGCAAACCTCTGCGGGGCTTAGGCGGAAACGCCTACACGCAGCTCTGTGAAACAACTACGGGGAAAGAGTCTTTCACCTAACATCCGGTTTCAGTAAGTGAGAACTCTTTGAAAACCTAGGCGGGGCCTACAGGGTAAGGGCCATAGCGTCACCTCCGTGAAACAACACCGTGGGGAAACCGACTTTCAAGTAACATACATCTATCTGATTTGACAAAGTGAGAAGTGTTTGAAAACCCATGGTATCCGGCTTGCAACTAACCTCTTGCTTCGCCAAGTAGAATTGGAAAGCTTACGTGGGCCCTACGGGGAAAGTGCCATGCACTCAACTCTGTGAAACAGAAAAGTGTGAGGGAAACATCTTGCCACTAACATCTTCTTTCACCAAGTTAAAAGTGTTTCAAAGCAAATGCAGCACCTACACCGAGTGTGCCTCATACGCAATACCATGAAACACCTTAGGGAAAGCTTTCTCCTATCGTCTTATTCACTAAGTTTGAAGCGCTTGGAGACCTATGCGGAGCCCAGGTGGAAAGCTCTATGTACTCAGCTCTACCAGGCAGCCCTTGAGGGAAACTATCTTTCAACTAACATCTTGTTTCACTAAGTCACAAGTGTTTGAAAAACCCCGTAGGCCTACCCCGACCAGTGCCTTGTACCTAACTTTAGGAAGTACCGTGGGGATACCATCATTCAACTAACGGCTACGTGTCACAACGTGAGAAACCTTAGTAAATACGTGCGGGGCCTACAGGGAAAGTGCCTTATACTCACCTCTGGAAAAAAAGAGTGAAGCGTCGGGTTTCGCTACGTTAAAATGGCTTGAAAACTAGGCGGGACCTAGAGGTAAGCGCCATAGAGTCAACTCTGTGACAGAACACTGTGGGGAACCCATCGTCCACCCAATTTCTTGTTACACTAAGTTAGAGGTGTTTGAACGCCATCCGGGGATCACACCGAAAGTGCCACATAGCCCTGGGCACCGTCACGGTCGAGAGACAGTCTCCCAACATCTGCTTTCACTCGGTTACAAGTGTTTAAAACACATGCGGGGCCTGGGTGGAGAGTACCAAACACGCAACTCCGTGAAACAACACGGTTGGGGAGACCACCTTTCAACCTCTATGTGGTTTCTTTGAGCTAGAAGTGTCTGAAAACCTATGAGAAGCCAACTGGTTAAGTGCCATACCTCTACGCTCAACGGTGAACAACGATGGTGTGCTAAAACAATATTTCAACTAACATCTGGTTGCACTAATTTAAAAGTGTTTGAAAACTATTCAGGGTCTGTGAGGAGAGTGCCATATGCTCCACTCTGTGACAGAACACAGTGGGGACACCATCTTCCGACTAACGTGTGTCAGTTTGAAAACCATGAGGAGCTACACCCCAAAGGGACTTACTCTATGAGACGCCCTAGGGAAACCGTCTTTGAAGTGACTTCTCGTTTCACAAACTTACAAGTGTTTGAAAACCCATGCATGCAAGGCCTGCGCAGAAAGTGCCTATAGTCCACTCTGTGAAACAACACTGTGGGTCTCCACGTTTCAACCAACCGCTCGTTTCACTGAGTGAGAAGGGTTTGAAAACCTACGTGCGTTCTACGCAACGAGTGCCATATGCTCAACTCTGTAAAACAACACCGGTGACACCATCCTTCAAATAGCATCATGGTTCACTGTTAGAAGTGTTTGAAAACCTATGCGGAGCCTACCCCGAAAGTATCTTACACTGCACTCTGGCAAAGACTTTGGGGAAGCCGTCCTTCAACTGACATTTTACTTCACTATGTCACCATGGGGTTGCAAACCATGCGGCGCCTACAGCCAAAGTGCCATATGCTCAACTCTGTGAAACAACGCTGTGGGGAAACGGGTTCAACGAACACCTGGTTTCACTACGTTAGAAGTGTTTGAGAAACCCGTCGTGCCCTCTGTCAAACTGCACATTGCAGAAGCCATCTTTCAGCTAACATCTTACATCTCTAAAGTATGGATGGCACGTATGTTGTATATAACGTTTGTGTCTGTGCATGTTATTTGTGTGGTGAATGTGGTGTGTGTATGGTGTGTCAGTGTTTTGGAGGTGCTGTATGTGTCCTTCTGTGTTGTCTTCAAGGGTCATATATGTGTTGTGATTGTAGTATATCAGCTAGGTATGCGCCGCATAGAACGTATGTGCGTGTATGGTCTTTCTATGGCATGTGTGTTTTGTATGTGGTGCACGTGTGGTTTTGTGGTGTGGCATACGGGTGGAGTTTGGGCAGTAAAAGTGTGGTGTGTGTGTGGTGTGCGTGGTGTCCGTACTTCATAGATGTATGGATTCTCATGGTGTGTGTATTGTGGATGCGGTGTCTGTGTAGTGTAAGTGCGTTGTGTGCGGTATGAGTTTGGCATGTATGTGGTGTATATACGGGGTGTGTTTGTGGGCTATACGTAGTGTACGGTGGGTATATGTGTGGTCCGTGTATTAGGTGTAGTAAGTAGTGTGTGGAAGATGTCTGTGCGAGGTGTAAGTGGTTTGGTGTGTATGTGGTGACTGGGTGAGGTGTTTGTGTGGTATTCACGTGTCAAGCGAGGTATGTTGGTACCCTGTTGTGTGTTCGGTGTAGGAGTGATGTGGCTGTGTGGCATATGTGTCACATTTGTGTCTCTATGTGCAGTGTGTGTGGTGTCCTGGTAGTCGACGTGTAGAGGAGGGAGCATCTGTCTTCCGTATAAGTGGCGTGGGTTTGGGGTGTGGGGTGTGCATGTGGAGGGTGTATGCGTGGTATACGGGCAGTGGTTTGTTTGGAAACCGTGTGCTGTATATGTGTGGAGTGTGGTAATACTGTGCGAGGGGGGTAACTGTGGGTGTGTGGGGCATGTGTGATGTGTGTTGGACATGTCTGTGGCATATGCATGGTGAGTGTGTGGTGAGCATGTGGTGTGTGTGATGTATGCATGTGTAGACGGTGTATGTGTCATGCAGGTGTGTATGTCGTAGGAAGGTGGCCAATGCGGCGTGCCAGGTGTGTGGAATGTGCAGGGTGTGTGTGTGTGTGTGTGTGTGTGTGTGTGTGTATGTGTGTTATATAAGTGTCTTGAGTGTATTGCACGGGTGGCCGTGTGTGGTGTGTTTTCCTTAAATGTTTTGGGTTTGTGTGTTGTGTGTTTGGGTACTGTGGTATGTGTGAGATATGTGTGGGTTTCCGTGTAATTCGTGTCTTGTGTAGGCTGCACGTTAGTTGAAAGTGCAGTTTGACAGAGTTGAGTATATGGCACTTTCCACCTAGTCCCCGCCGAGGTTTTCAAACACTTCTAACTCAGTGAAACAAGATGTTAGCCACACGATGGTTTTTCCCCCACAGTGTTACTTCACAGAGTTGAGTGTATGGCACGTTCGTCGTCGTTCCCAGCAGTTTTTCAAACGCTTCCAACATGGAGAAACAAGATGTTAGTTGAAAGACGGTTTCCCCAAAGTGCCGTTTTGACAGAGTTGAATATATGGCACTTTCTTTCTGCACAGTCCCTGAATAATTTTTCAAACCCTTCTAACTTAGTGAAACTAGATGTTAGTTCAAAGGATGCTTTCCCACCGTGTTGGTTCCCAGAGATGAGTATATGGCAGTGACCTTGGAGGCCCTGCATAGCTTCTCAAAACTTCCAACTTGGTGAAACATGTTAGTTGAAAGATGCTTTCTCCACAGGAGTCTTTTGCGATGGCTGGTATATGTGACTTTCCACATCATTCCCTGCATAGGTTGTCAAACTCTTCTCACGTAGTGAAACGACAGGCTAGTTACAAGATATTTTCCCCACAGTGTTGTATCACAGGGTTGAGTATATGGCACTTACCCTGTAGGCCCCGCGTAGGTTTTCAAACAGTTCTCACTGAGCGAAACCACACATTAGGTGAAAGCTGGTTACTCTCCAGGGTTGTTTCGCAGGATTGGGTATACGGCCCTTTCCGCATGGGCCCGCGTAAGTTTTTCAAACACTTCTAACTGACAGAAACCAGATGTGAGTTGAAAGATGGTTTCTCCACAGTATGTTTTCTCTGAATCGAGAATTCTGAGGAACTCGAGAATTCCGTTGAAGACGAATCTTCGTTCCCAGCAGTTTTTCAAACACTTCTAACATGGTGAAATAAGATGGTAGTGGAAAGATGGTTTCCCCAAAGGCTGCTTGACAGAGTGGAGGGTATGACACTTTCCGCCTAAGCCCCCACAGGTTTGCCAACACTTCTTCCTTAGTGAAACAAGATGTGAGTGGAAAGATGGTTTCCCCACAGTGTTGTTTCACAGGGTTGAGGGTATGGCACTTTCCTTCTAGGCCCCACATGGGTTTTCCAACACTTCCACGTTAGTGGAGCCAGAGGTTAGTGGAAAGATGGTTTCCGTAGAGTGCAGATTGACTGACTTGTGTACATGGCACTTCACTCTCCACATAGCCCCCCCCCCCCGCCCCCCACATAGGTGTTCCAACACCTCCAACGTTGTGACACCGGATGTTAGGTGAGAGATGGTTGCTCCACAGGATTCTTTCACAGTGGCTGGTATATGTCACTTTCCACATCGTTCCCCACATAGGTTCTCAAACTCTTCTAACCTAGTGATTGATACAAGCTGTTAGTTGAGTGTTGGCTTCCCCAGAGTGAAGTCTGACGGAGTTGAGTACGTGGAACTTGACGCGCAGTCCCCGCGCAGGTTTTCAAGCCCTTGGAACTGAGTGAAACTAGGTGTTAGCTAAAAGGTCGTGTCCTCAGAGTGTGCCTTCACACGGGTGACTCTACGGCACCTACCTTGCAGGCCCCGCACAGTTGTCAGACAGCTCTCTTTTAGTGCAGCAAGATATTAGGAGAAAGACCGTTTCGCCACACCGTGTTTCACATGATGGAGTGTAAGGGCACTTTCTACGCAAGCCACCGTACGTAGGTTGGCAAACACTTGGAACGGAGTGAAACGAGATGCTAGCTGAAAGGTGGTCTCTCCACAGTACACCTTCACGGGGTGGAGGGTCACTTTCGACGTCGTTCTCCGCATAGGATTTCAAACAATGCCAACCTGGTGATACAAGATGTTCCTGGAAAGACGGTTTCCCCAAATGTGCAGCTGCACAAAGGTGAGTGTATGGCACTTTCACTATAGGCCTCCCATCACTGTTCCGCCTCTTCCCACTTAGGGAAAGGAGATGTTGGCTGAAAGGTGTTTCCTCACCCCCCCCCTTCCGCCCTCCACGGTTTTGTTTCACACAGTCGAGGACAGAGCACTTGCCGTGTACGTCTGCATACGCTTTCAAACTCTTGCAACTTAGTCAAACAAGATGTCAGCTGAGAGATGGTTTCTCTGCAGGATTCTTTCAGAGTATCGAGTACATATCACTTTCCACATCGTGCCCTGCATAGGTTTTCAAACGCTTCTGACTTAGTGATACAAGATGTCAGGTGAAGGATGGTTTCCCCGAAGGGCAAACCTTTGACAGAGTTGAGTGGCACGCGCCGCATAAAGCCCCCACAGGCTTCCTTCACACGCTTCTTACCTGGTGAAACCCAATGTAGTTGAAAGACGGTTTCCCCAACAGTGTTGTTTCACAGCGCTGAGGGTCTAGGCCCCACATGGGATTGCAAACACTTCCAAGTTAGTGGAACCAGAGGTGAGTGGAAAGCGTTCCTCCAAAGTGCAGTTTGCCCGAGTCGAGTATATGACACCTTCCACTGAGGCCCCACGATAGGCGTTTGTTCAAACTGCTGGTCTAACTTAGCGATACAAGATGTTCCTTCACAGAGCCGAGTTTGTGGCACTGACCTTACATGTGGGCGCCGCATAGGTTTTCAAACAGTTCTCCCTCAGTGAGCCAAGATGTTAGTTGCAAGATGGCTTCTCCACAGGACTTTCTCACAATGCCGAGTAAATGTCACTTGCCCCTTCTTTGCCCGCAGAGGATTTCCGGCAAATCTAACTTAGCGATACGGGATGTTATTTGAAAGGTGGTTTCCCCAAAGTGCCTCTCGACAGAGTCGCGTATATGGCACCTTCGTCATAGGCCCCGAATGGGTTTTCAGACACCTGTGCCCAGTGAAACGTGATGTCAGTCCACAGTATTCTCTCCCACAGTCGAGTATATGTCACTTTCCCCCTGGCTCCCCACAGAGGGTTTCAAACACTTCTACGTTAGTGATGCAAGCTGTTAGCCAGAAGATGGCTCCTGCAATGTGCAGTGGGACAGTGCTCTGTGTATATACATATATATATATATATATATATATACACACATATAGCACGTTGTGCTTAGGCCCCGACGGGTTTCTCAAACACTTCTAACTTAGTGAAACCACGTGTTAGTTGAAACGGTCTCCCCACAGTGTTGTTTCACAGAGTTGAGTGTATGGCACTTTCGCTGTAGGCCCCGCACGAACGGTTTGCAGCCACAGGTAACATAGTGAAGTAAGCTGTTAGTTGAAGGACGGCTTCTCCGCCCTCCCCCCTCCCCCCACACACACCGCAGGTGTTGTCTGACAGAGTGGGGTGTCTCATACTTTTGGTGTGAGCTCCGCATCGCTTTTCAAACACGTCTAACAAGGGAACCCAGATGCTATTTGAAGGATGGTTTCACCACAGTGTTGTTTTACAGAGTTGAGCACATGGCGCTTTCTGCGTAGGAAGCCCCTCGTTTCTGAAACTCTTCTCAGTAAGGGAAACGAGAGGTGTGTTGAAAGGTGGCGTCTCCACGGTGTTGTTTCACAGAGTTGACTCTACGGCACTTTCGTCGCAGGCCCCGCATGGGTCTTGAAGCCCTTGACACTTTGGCAAACGAGCTGCCATTTGAAAAGTGGTCTCCCCCCAGTGTCTCACAGAGTTGAGGGTAGGGCCCTTGCCGCGTAGACCCCCAACAGTTTCCGAACACTCTTAAGTTAGTGAAACCAGGTGCTAGTTGAGTGCTCGTTTCAGCACACCATCGTTTCTCACAGTTGAGTAGACGGCGCTCAACAGTTAGGCTTCTCGTAGGTTTTCAAACCCTTCTACCTTAGAGAAACCACATGGTAGTTGAAGGACGGTTTCCCCACAGTGTTGTTTCCTAGAGTTGAGAGCGTACGGTCCCGTGCGCTAGGCGCCTGCGAGCCTTATGAAACACGTGTGGCTTAGTGAAACCACATGCTAGGAGACAGATTGTGTCCCCACAGTGTCGTCTCACAGGGTTCAGTATATGGCACTCTCGTTGTAGGCCCCGCAACGTTTGGAGCTACGTGTACCTTAGCGAAGCGAGATGTCAGCGGAACGACGGCTTTCATTCACCAAGTGTTATCTGCCAGAGCGCAGTGGGAGATACTTTCGGGCTAGGCTCCGCGTAGCTTTCCAAACACTTCTAGCGAGGGAACCCAGATGCTGTCGGAAGGAGGGTTTCACCACAGTGTTGTTTTACATACAGAGTTGCGCACAGGGCCCTCTCTGCGTAGTACCCACGTAGGTTTTCGAGCCCTTCTCACTAAGCGAAACGAGCGGTTAGGTGAAACGTGGAGACCCACAGTGTTGTCTCACAGAGTTGAGTGTATGGCACTTTCCGCATAGGCCCTGCATAGGTTGTCAAACACTTCTAGCATTGTGAAACGAGATGTGATTGGAAAGATGGTTTTCCCCCACAGCGTCTCAGAGAGCTGAGTATACGGCAGTTTCGTTGTAGTCTCCGGATGCTTCTCAAACACTTCCAACTTAGTGAAACCACATGGTAGTTGGAAGATGCTTTCCCCGCAAGGTTGTGTCACAGAGTTGAGTGTACGTCCCTTTCTACATACGCCTCCATAGGTTTTCAAACACGTCTGCCTTAGTGAACTGAGATGTCAGTTGAAAGGTGTTTTCCCCACCGTGTTTTTCCCCATAGCCGAGTATATGGCACTCACCGTCCACGTCTGCATACGTTTTCAAACTCTTCTAACTTAGGCAAACAAGGGGTTAGTTGAAAAGACGGTTCTCTCCACAGTGTGTTTTCACAGAGTCGAGAACATGGCACTTTCCTCATTGTTCCTAGCAACGTTTTTCACGTACGTCTAACATGGTGAAACAAGATATTAGTTGGAAGACGGTTTCCCTAAAAAAAATTGACAGTGGAGCAGATGGCACTTTCCGCCTAAGCCCCCCCCCCCCCAACCCCCACCCCCGGCAAGTTTCGAAACACTCCTACGAACTGAACCCGGATGTTATTTGAAAGACGGTTTCACCGCAGTCGTGTTGTGCAGAGTTGAGCATATGACACTTTCTTTGTAGAAATGGCATAGGTTTTCAACCACTTCTGAGTGAAGAGCAGTTAGCTGCAACATGGATTCACCACAGTGTTGTGTCACAGAGTTGAGTGCATGGTCTACGCGCCTAGGTCCCGTGGGTCTTCTCAGACACTTGTAACCTAGTGAAACCAGAGGCTAGAAGAAAGATCTTTCCCCCCGCAGTGCCGTTTCACAGAGTTGAGCATATGGCACTTTCGGACTAGGCCCCACATGGTTTGCATCTACATCTAACATAGTGAATTAAAATGTGAGTTGGAGGACGGCTTCCCCAGGTGTTGTTTGACAGAGTGGAGTGTATGATTCTTGCGGTGTCGGCGCTGCAGAAGTTTTCAAACACTTCTAACAGGGGAGCCCAGATGGTATTTGAAGGGTGGTTTCCCCACCGTGTTGTTTTACAGAGTTGAGCACATGGCACTTTCTACGTAGAACCGCATACGGTCCTCAAACACTTCTAAGTGAAACGAGAGTTTAGTTGAAAGGTGGAGTCCCCGCAGTGTTGTTTCACAGAGTTGACTAGGTGGCACTTTCGGCGCAGGCCCTACATGGGTTTTCAAACGCCTGTCACTTTGTGAAATGAGATGTCAGTTGAAAGATGGTTCCTCCACAGGGTCTCACAGAGATGAGTTGGTGGCGCTTTCGGTGTCATCTCCGCGTGGTTTCCAAACACTTCTAACTTACTGAAACAACGTGTTAGTTGGAAGAGGGTTTCCCCCGACTGTGTTGTGTCTCGGAGTTGAAACTATGGCACTTTCCTCATAGACCCTGGATAGTTTTCAAACAGGCTTGAAGCAGGGAAACCAGATGTTAGTTGAAAGATCGTTTTGCCACACCATTGTCTCTCACAGTTGAGTGCACGGCACTTAACCGTTAGGCTTCCCGTGGGTGTTCAAAGACTTCTACCCTAGGGAAACCAGATGGTAGTTGAACGATGGTTTCCCCAGTGTTGTTTCACAGACTTGACCGTATGGCACTCTCCGTGTGGCCCACACTTAGGTTTCCTAACCCTTGCAACCACGCTCAGTGAGAAGTTAATTGAAAGGTGGTTTCACCACAGTGTTGTTTGATTGAGTGGCGCGTATGGCGCTAGCCACATGGGCCCCGCATGTGTTTTCAAACACTTGTAACAGTGAAACCAGATAGTAGTGGAACGATCCTTTCACCACACTGGTATTCACACAGTTGAGTATAGGGCACCTTGCGATTAGGCAATCCTATGAGAGCACAGGATTTCCACACACTGCTCACTTAGAGAAACCAGCTGGTAGTCGAAGATCGTTTTCCCACAGTGTTGTTTCACAGAGTCGAGTATACGGCACGGTCTTCAGAGGCCCCCCCCCCCCCCCCAGGGGTTTCAAACACTTCTAACTTAGTGGCCCAGCTTTTAGTTCAAAGTCAGTTTCTCCCATGTTGTCTCACAGAGTTGAGCCTATGGTGCTATGCACCTAAGCCCCCTCCCCCCGTCTTTTCAAACCCTTGTAACCTCGCGAATCCAGATGCTCGGAGAAAGACTGTGTCACCATCGTGTCTGTTCTCGGAGTTGAGTATATGGCACTTTCGTTGTGGGCCCCGCATGGTTTTCAAACACATCAAACTTAGGGAAATAAGATGTGAGTTGGAGGACGGCTTCCTCCAAGTGTTGTTTGACACAGTGCAATGTAAGATACACTCGGTGTAGCGGCCGCATGGCATTTCAAACACGTCTGACAAGTGAACCCAGGTGATATTTGGAGGATGGTATCACCACGCTGTTGTTTTACAGAGTTGAGCTTATGGCACTCTCTGCGTAGTCCCTGCATAGGTCTTCAAACACTTCGAACTTAGTGCACCAAGATGTTAGTTGAAAGAGGGTGTCTCCACAGGATTCTCTACAGTGTCCTGTACGTGTCACTCTCCACATCGTTCCCCACATAGACCTTCACAGACTTCTACGCGACACGACAGGTCAATGGACAGACCATTTCCACAAAGTGCGTTGTGACAGAGTTGAGGATGCGGCGCTTTCACCATAGGCCCTGCATTGATTTTCCAACCCTTGGAACCTAGCGAAACAAGATGGTAGTTGAACGATTGTTTTCATTACACTGCTGCTTCGCAGAATCGAGTATATGGCACTTTCGTGTATCCCAAGCACAGTTTTCCAAACACTTGAACCTTAGTGAAACCGGATGTTAATCGAACAGTGGTCTCCTCACAGAGTCGTGTATATGGCACCTTGCGGGGAGGCCACTCAAGTGTTTCTAAACACTTCAGACTTTGTGAAACCAGGTAGTAGCTGAAAGACAGTTGCCCCACAGTGTTGTTTCACAGGGAGATGGGTATTTGGCACCTTCCGCTTAGGCCCCTCACAGGTTTTCAAACGCTTCCACCTTAGCGTAATGGGCTGTTCCTTGAAAGATGGTTGCCCCCGCAACGTATCAGACAGGCGTGTATGTGGCACTCTGGATGTCGCCCCCCCGCACGGGTGTTCAAGCACACTAAGTTAGCGAAACCAGATGTTAACTGATAGACGTTTGCACCACACAAACGTTTCACAGGGTTGAGTACCGGGCACTTTGGCTGTAGTCCCCGCATGGGTTTTTAGCCACTTCTAGTGTCGTGAAACAAGACATTAGTTGAAAGATGTGTTGTCTGCCAGACTTGACTATGTGGCACTTTATGCATAGGTTTTGGAACACGCCTAGCAACGTGAAACCGTTAAGTTAGTTGAAAGATGGTTTCCCCACAAGCAGTCTTTAGAGTCGAGTATATGTCACTTTCCCCATAGTCCCTAGTGTGTGTTTTAAAGCATTTCTAACCGTGAAACAAGTTGTTAATGGAAAGATTTTTATCCCACAGTATTGTTTCACAGAGTGGAGTATATGGCACCTTCCTCTAGGTCCCTCTTCAGTTTTTAAGCTTTTCTAAATTTCTGAAATCAGATGGTAGTGGAAAGAGGTTTTCACCTCAGTGTTGTCTCGCAGAGTTGAGTAGACGGCACTTTCCTCATAGACCCGGCCTAGGGTTTCAAGTGCTTCTGTTAGTGAAACAAGATATTAGTTGAAAGACCGTTTTTCCGTAACACTCTTTCACACAATCAAGTCTATGTCACTTTCATCGTAATTCCCCGAAAATGGTTACAGAAACTTCCAACGGTGAAACGAGATGTTAGTTGAAGGATGGTTTCACCACACTGTTGTTTCACAGAGCTGAGTGATGGCGCTTTCCGTCTCGTTGCCCGCGTGGGTTTTCTAACACTTACAAATTAGTGACATCAGATGGTAGTTGAAAGATGGTTTCACCACAGTGTTGTCTCACAGAGTGGAGGATATGGCGCTTCTCTCATAGTTGCTCGCGTACGTTTTCCACCCCGTCCAAATTAGTGAAACCGAATGTTTCTTGAAGGAGGGTTCCCCAAAATGTTGTTGTTTCCCATATTTGAGTACAAGGCGCTTTCCCTGAAGGTGTCGCATAGGTTTTCAAACTGGTCCAACCTTGTGCAACAAGAGGTTAGTTGGCTGAGGGTTTGAGCAGACTCTTGTGCAGAGTTGAGTGTGTGGCACTTTCCGCATAGGCTCCGCATAGGTTTCAAAGATGGTTTTAACCGTAGGGATACCAGATGCCAGTTGAAAGATGTTTCATACAGTCGTGCATACGGCAGTTTCGGTGTTGGCCCCGCACGGGCCCTCCAACACTTCTAACTTGGTGAAACCCGACGTTGGTGGATAGATGGTTTCACCACACGGTTGTTTCCCAGGGTTGAGTGCATGGCACATTCGGTGTAGGCCCCACATGGGTCTTCAAGCTAAGAGGGGTCTAACGTACTGAAACAGGATGCTGGTTGGAAGATGGTTTCCGCACAGTGTTATTTGCCAGACTCGAGTATATGACACTTTATTCGTAGGCCCCACATACGTTGTCGAATACCTCTAACATAGTGAGACCTGATGGTAGTTGAAGGATGGTTTCTCCACGGTAAGATTTCAGCGTGGAGTGTATCTCGTTTTCCTCATAGGTTTTCAAACACTTCTCAGCGAAGCAAGATGTTAGTTGATAAATGGCTTATTTATGAAAAGTGTCACATACTTAACGCGGTGTAAAATCACTGTGCGGAAACATCTGTTTGTTTCACAAAGTTAGAAATGTTGGAATCCTAGGCATAGAAGCTAAAAAGCGGGGCGCCTGGGTGGCTTGGTCGGTTAAGCGTCTGACTTCGGCTCAGGTCATGATCTCGCGGTCCGTGGGTTCGAGCCCCGCGTCAGGCTCTGTGCTGACAGCTCAGAGCCTGGAGCCTGTTTCAGAGTCTGTGTCTCCTTCTCACCGTGACCCTCCCCCGTTCAGCTCTATCTCTCTCTGTCTCAAAAAATAAAGGAACTTTAAAAAAGAAGTTAAAAAGCAAAGCGCACTTTCCTCGCTGTGTCAAGGATCGTTGTAGACAAACCACTTTTCAAATAACATCTGGTTTAACTAAGTGGGAAGTGTTTGCAAACGCTTGCGGGGCCGCAAAGACACTGCCATGTCCTCGGCGCTGTGAAACCCCAGTGTGGTGACGCCTTTTACCAACTAACATCTGCTTTCACCGCATAGGGTTTCAAGTGCTTGAAAACCCATGTGGGGACGAAACGGAAAGCGCCATAGGCTGAAGTGTATGAAACGCTGTGGGGGAACCACCTTCCAACTAAAATCCTGTTTCGGTAGGTTGGAAGCGTTTGCAAACCTCTGCGGGGCTTAGGCGGAAACGCCTACACGCAGCTCTGTGAAACAACTACGGGGAAAGAGTCTTTCACCTAACATCCGGTTTCAGTAAGTGAGAACTCTTTGAAAACCTAGGCGGGGCCTACAGGGTAAGGGCCATAGCGTCACCTCCGTGAAACAACACCGTGGGGAAACCGACTTTCAAGTAACATACATCTATCTGATTTGACAAAGTGAGAAGTGTTTGAAAACCCATGGTATCCGGCTTGCAACTAACCTCTTGCTTCGCCAAGTAGAATTGGAAAGCTTACGTGGGCCCTACGGGGAAAGTGCCATGCACTCAACTCTGTGAAACAGAAAAGTGTGAGGGAAACATCTTGCCACTAACATCTTCTTTCACCAAGTTAAAAGTGTTTCAAAGCAAATGCAGCACCTACACCGAGTGTGCCTCATACGCAATACCATGAAACACCTTAGGGAAAGCTTTCTCCTATCGTCTTATTCACTAAGTTTGAAGCGCTTGGAGACCTATGCGGAGCCCAGGTGGAAAGCTCTATGTACTCAGCTCTACCAGGCAGCCCTTGAGGGAAACTATCTTTCAACTAACATCTTGTTTCACTAAGTCACAAGTGTTTGAAAAACCCCGTAGGCCTACCCCGACCAGTGCCTTGTACCTAACTTTAGGAAGTACCGTGGGGATACCATCATTCAACTAACGGCTACGTGTCACAACGTGAGAAACCTTAGTAAATACGTGCGGGGCCTACAGGGAAAGTGCCTTATACTCACCTCTGGAAAAAAAGAGTGAAGCGTCGGGTTTCGCTACGTTAAAATGGCTTGAAAACTAGGCGGGACCTAGAGGTAAGCGCCATAGAGTCAACTCTGTGACAGAACACTGTGGGGAACCCATCGTCCACCCAATTTCTTGTTACACTAAGTTAGAGGTGTTTGAACGCCATCCGGGGATCACACCGAAAGTGCCACATAGCCCTGGGCACCGTCACGGTCGAGAGACAGTCTCCCAACATCTGCTTTCACTCGGTTACAAGTGTTTAAAACACATGCGGGGCCTGGGTGGAGAGTACCAAACACGCAACTCCGTGAAACAACACGGTTGGGGAGACCACCTTTCAACCTCTATGTGGTTTCTTTGAGCTAGAAGTGTCTGAAAACCTATGAGAAGCCAACTGGTTAAGTGCCATACCTCTACGCTCAACGGTGAACAACGATGGTGTGCTAAAACAATATTTCAACTAACATCTGGTTGCACTAATTTAAAAGTGTTTGAAAACTATTCAGGGTCTGTGAGGAGAGTGCCATATGCTCCACTCTGTGACAGAACACAGTGGGGACACCATCTTCCGACTAACGTGTGTCAGTTTGAAAACCATGAGGAGCTACACCCCAAAGGGACTTACTCTATGAGACGCCCTAGGGAAACCGTCTTTGAAGTGACTTCTCGTTTCACAAACTTACAAGTGTTTGAAAACCCATGCATGCAAGGCCTGCGCAGAAAGTGCCTATAGTCCACTCTGTGAAACAACACTGTGGGTCTCCACGTTTCAACCAACCGCTCGTTTCACTGAGTGAGAAGGGTTTGAAAACCTACGTGCGTTCTACGCAACGAGTGCCATATGCTCAACTCTGTAAAACAACACCGGTGACACCATCCTTCAAATAGCATCATGGTTCACTGTTAGAAGTGTTTGAAAACCTATGCGGAGCCTACCCCGAAAGTATCTTACACTGCACTCTGGCAAAGACTTTGGGGAAGCCGTCCTTCAACTGACATTTTACTTCACTATGTCACCATGGGGTTGCAAACCATGCGGCGCCTACAGCCAAAGTGCCATATGCTCAACTCTGTGAAACAACGCTGTGGGGAAACGGGTTCAACGAACACCTGGTTTCACTACGTTAGAAGTGTTTGAGAAACCCGTCGTGCCCTCTGTCAAACTGCACATTGCAGAAGCCATCTTTCAGCTAACATCTTACATCTCTAAAGTATGGATGGCACGTATGTTGTATATAACGTTTGTGTCTGTGCATGTTATTTGTGTGGTGAATGTGGTGTGTGTATGGTGTGTCAGTGTTTTGGAGGTGCTGTATGTGTCCTTCTGTGTTGTCTTCAAGGGTCATATATGTGTTGTGATTGTAGTATATCAGCTAGGTATGCGCCGCATAGAACGTATGTGCGTGTATGGTCTTTCTATGGCATGTGTGTTTTGTATGTGGTGCACGTGTGGTTTTGTGGTGTGGCATACGGGTGGAGTTTGGGCAGTAAAAGTGTGGTGTGTGTGTGGTGTGCGTGGTGTCCGTACTTCATAGATGTATGGATTCTCATGGTGTGTGTATTGTGGATGCGGTGTCTGTGTAGTGTAAGTGCGTTGTGTGCGGTATGAGTTTGGCATGTATGTGGTGTATATACGGGGTGTGTTTGTGGGCTATACGTAGTGTACGGTGGGTATATGTGTGGTCCGTGTATTAGGTGTAGTAAGTAGTGTGTGGAAGATGTCTGTGCGAGGTGTAAGTGGTTTGGTGTGTATGTGGTGACTGGGTGAGGTGTTTGTGTGGTATTCACGTGTCAAGCGAGGTATGTTGGTACCCTGTTGTGTGTTCGGTGTAGGAGTGATGTGGCTGTGTGGCATATGTGTCACATTTGTGTCTCTATGTGCAGTGTGTGTGGTGTCCTGGTAGTCGACGTGTAGAGGAGGGAGCATCTGTCTTCCGTATAAGTGGCGTGGGTTTGGGGTGTGGGGTGTGCATGTGGAGGGTGTATGCGTGGTATACGGGCAGTGGTTTGTTTGGAAACCGTGTGCTGTATATGTGTGGAGTGTGGTAATACTGTGCGAGGGGGGTAACTGTGGGTGTGTGGGGCATGTGTGATGTGTGTTGGACATGTCTGTGGCATATGCATGGTGAGTGTGTGGTGAGCATGTGGTGTGTGTGATGTATGCATGTGTAGACGGTGTATGTGTCATGCAGGTGTGTATGTCGTAGGAAGGTGGCCAATGCGGCGTGCCAGGTGTGTGGAATGTGCAGGTGTGTGTGTGTGTGTGTGTGTGTGTGTGTGTATGTGTGTTATATAAGTGTCTTGAGTGTATTGCACGGGTGGCCGTGTGTGGTGTGTTTTCCTTAAATGTTTTGGGTTTGTGTGTTGTGTGTTTGGGTACTGTGGTATGTGTGAGATATGTGTGGGTTTCCGTGTAATTCGTGTCTTGTGTAGGCTGCACGTTAGTTGAAAGTGCAGTTTGACAGAGTTGAGTATATGGCACTTTCCACCTAGTCCCCGCCGAGGTTTTCAAACACTTCTAACTCAGTGAAACAAGATGTTAGCCACACGATGGTTTTTCCCCCACAGTGTTACTTCACAGAGTTGAGTGTATGGCACGTTCGTCGTCGTTCCCAGCAGTTTTTCAAACGCTTCCAACATGGAGAAACAAGATGTTAGTTGAAAGACGGTTTCCCCAAAGTGCCGTTTTGACAGAGTTGAATATATGGCACTTTCTTTCTGCACAGTCCCTGAATAATTTTTCAAACCCTTCTAACTTAGTGAAACTAGATGTTAGTTCAAAGGATGCTTTCCCACCGTGTTGGTTCCCAGAGATGAGTATATGGCAGTGACCTTGGAGGCCCTGCATAGCTTCTCAAAACTTCCAACTTGGTGAAACATGTTAGTTGAAAGATGCTTTCTCCACAGGAGTCTTTTGCGATGGCTGGTATATGTGACTTTCCACATCATTCCCTGCATAGGTTGTCAAACTCTTCTCACGTAGTGAAACGACAGGCTAGTTACAAGATATTTTCCCCACAGTGTTGTATCACAGGGTTGAGTATATGGCACTTACCCTGTAGGCCCCGCGTAGGTTTTCAAACAGTTCTCACTGAGCGAAACCACACATTAGGTGAAAGCTGGTTACTCTCCAGGGTTGTTTCGCAGGATTGGGTATACGGCCCTTTCCGCATGGGCCCGCGTAAGTTTTTCAAACACTTCTAACTGACAGAAACCAGATGTGAGTTGAAAGATGGTTTCTCCACAGTATGTTTTCTCTGAATCGAGAATTCTGAGGAACTCGAGAATTCCGTTGAAGACGAATCTTCGTTCCCAGCAGTTTTTCAAACACTTCTAACATGGTGAAATAAGATGGTAGTGGAAAGATGGTTTCCCCAAAGGCTGCTTGACAGAGTGGAGGGTATGACACTTTCCGCCTAAGCCCCCACAGGTTTGCCAACACTTCTTCCTTAGTGAAACAAGATGTGAGTGGAAAGATGGTTTCCCCACAGTGTTGTTTCACAGGGTTGAGGGTATGGCACTTTCCTTCTAGGCCCCACATGGGTTTTCCAACACTTCCACGTTAGTGGAGCCAGAGGTTAGTGGAAAGATGGTTTCCGTAGAGTGCAGATTGACTGACTTGTGTACATGGCACTTCACTCTCCACATAGCCCCCCCCCCCCCGCCCCCCACATAGGTGTTCCAACACCTCCAACGTTGTGACACCGGATGTTAGGTGAGAGATGGTTGCTCCACAGGATTCTTTCACAGTGGCTGGTATATGTCACTTTCCACATCGTTCCCCACATAGGTTCTCAAACTCTTCTAACCTAGTGATTGATACAAGCTGTTAGTTGAGTGTTGGCTTCCCCAGAGTGAAGTCTGACGGAGTTGAGTACGTGGAACTTGACGCGCAGTCCCCGCGCAGGTTTTCAAGCCCTTGGAACTGAGTGAAACTAGGTGTTAGCTAAAAGGTCGTGTCCTCAGAGTGTGCCTTCACACGGGTGACTCTACGGCACCTACCTTGCAGGCCCCGCACAGTTGTCAGACAGCTCTCTTTTAGTGCAGCAAGATATTAGGAGAAAGACCGTTTCGCCACACCGTGTTTCACATGATGGAGTGTAAGGGCACTTTCTACGCAAGCCACCGTACGTAGGTTGGCAAACACTTGGAACGGAGTGAAACGAGATGCTAGCTGAAAGGTGGTCTCTCCACAGTACACCTTCACGGGGTGGAGGGTCACTTTCGACGTCGTTCTCCGCATAGGATTTCAAACAATGCCAACCTGGTGATACAAGATGTTCCTGGAAAGACGGTTTCCCCAAATGTGCAGCTGCACAAAGGTGAGTGTATGGCACTTTCACTATAGGCCTCCCATCACTGTTCCGCCTCTTCCCACTTAGGGAAAGGAGATGTTGGCTGAAAGGTGTTTCCTCACCCCCCCCCCTTCCGCCATCCACGGTTTTGTTTCACACAGTCGAGGACAGAGCACTTGCCGTGTACGTCTGCATACGCTTTCAAACTCTTGCAACTTAGTCAAACAAGATGTCAGCTGAGAGATGGTTTCTCTGCAGGATTCTTTCAGAGTATCGAGTACATATCACTTTCCACATCGTGCCCTGCATAGGTTTTCAAACGCTTCTGACTTAGTGATACAAGATGTCAGGTGAAGGATGGTTTCCCCGAAGGGCAAACCTTTGACAGAGTTGAGTGGCACGCGCCGCATAAAGCCCCCACAGGCTTCCTTCACACGCTTCTTACCTGGTGAAACCCAATGTAGTTGAAAGACGGTTTCCCCAACAGTGTTGTTTCACAGCGCTGAGGGTCTAGGCCCCACATGGGATTGCAAACACTTCCAAGTTAGTGGAACCAGAGGTGAGTGGAAAGCGTTCCTCCAAAGTGCAGTTTGCCCGAGTCGAGTATATGACACCTTCCACTGAGGCCCCACGATAGGCGTTTGTTCAAACTGCTGGTCTAACTTAGCGATACAAGATGTTCCTTCACAGAGCCGAGTTTGTGGCACTGACCTTACATGTGGGCGCCGCATAGGTTTTCAAACAGTTCTCCCTCAGTGAGCCAAGATGTTAGTTGCAAGATGGCTTCTCCACAGGACTTTCTCACAATGCCGAGTAAATGTCACTTGCCCCTTCTTTGCCCGCAGAGGATTTCCGGCAAATCTAACTTAGCGATACGGGATGTTATTTGAAAGGTGGTTTCCCCAAAGTGCCTCTCGACAGAGTCGCGTATATGGCACCTTCGTCATAGGCCCCGAATGGGTTTTCAGACACCTGTGCCCAGTGAAACGTGATGTCAGTCCACAGTATTCTCTCCCACAGTCGAGTATATGTCACTTTCCCCCTGGCTCCCCACAGAGGGTTTCAAACACTTCTACGTTAGTGATGCAAGCTGTTAGCCAGAAGATGGCTCCTGCAATGTGCAGTGGGACAGTGCTCTGTGTATATACATATATATATATATATATACACACACATATAGCACGTTGTGCTTAGGCCCCGACGGGTTTCTCAAACACTTCTAACTTAGTGAAACCACGTGTTAGTTGAAACGGTCTCCCCACAGTGTTGTTTCACAGAGTTGAGTGTATGGCACTTTCGCTGTAGGCCCCGCACGAACGGTTTGCAGCCACAGGTAACATAGTGAAGTAAGCTGTTAGTTGAAGGACGGCTTCTCCGCCCTCCCCCCTCCCCCCACACACACCGCAGGTGTTGTCTGACAGAGTGGGGTGTCTCATACTTTTGGTGTGAGCTCCGCATCGCTTTTCAAACACGTCTAACAAGGGAACCCAGATGCTATTTGAAGGATGGTTTCACCACAGTGTTGTTTTACAGAGTTGAGCACATGGCGCTTTCTGCGTAGGAAGCCCCTCGTTTCTGAAACTCTTCTCAGTAAGGGAAACGAGAGGTGTGTTGAAAGGTGGCGTCTCCACGGTGTTGTTTCACAGAGTTGACTCTACGGCACTTTCGTCGCAGGCCCCGCATGGGTCTTGAAGCCCTTGACACTTTGGCAAACGAGCTGCCATTTGAAAAGTGGTCTCCCCCGTGTCTCACAGAGTTGAGGGTAGGGCCCTTGCCGCGTAGACCCCCAACAGTTTCCGAACACTCTTAAGTTAGTGAAACCAGGTGCTAGTTGAGTGCTCGTTTCAGCACACCATCGTTTCTCACAGTTGAGTAGACGGCGCTCAACAGTTAGGCTTCTCGTAGGTTTTCAAACCCTTCTACCTTAGAGAAACCACATGGTAGTTGAAGGACGGTTTCCCCACAGTGTTGTTTCCTAGAGTTGAGAGCGTACGGTCCCGTGCGCTAGGCGCCTGCGAGCCTTATGAAACACGTGTGGCTTAGTGAAACCACATGCTAGGAGACAGATTGTGTCCCCACAGTGTCGTCTCACAGGGTTCAGTATATGGCACTCTCGTTGTAGGCCCCGCAACGTTTGGAGCTACGTGTACCTTAGCGAAGCGAGATGTCAGCGGAACGACGGCTTTCATTCACCAAGTGTTATCTGCCAGAGCGCAGTGGGAGATACTTTCGGGCTAGGCTCCGCGTAGCTTTCCAAACACTTCTAGCGAGGGAACCCAGATGCTGTCGGAAGGAGGGTTTCACCACAGTGTTGTTTTACATACAGAGTTGCGCACAGGGCCCTCTCTGCGTAGTACCCACGTAGGTTTTCGAGCCCTTCTCACTAAGCGAAACGAGCGGTTAGGTGAAACGTGGAGACCCACAGTGTTGTCTCACAGAGTTGAGTGTATGGCACTTTCCGCATAGGCCCTGCATAGGTTGTCAAACACTTCTAGCATTGTGAAACGAGATGTGATTGGAAAGATGGTTTTCCCCCACAGCGTCTCAGAGAGCTGAGTATACGGCAGTTTCGTTGTAGTCTCCGGATGCTTCTCAAACACTTCCAACTTAGTGAAACCACATGGTAGTTGGAAGATGCTTTCCCCGCAAGGTTGTGTCACAGAGTTGAGTGTACGTCCCTTTCTACATACGCCTCCATAGGTTTTCAAACACGTCTGCCTTAGTGAACTGAGATGTCAGTTGAAAGGTGTTTTCCCCACCGTGTTTTTCCCCATAGCCGAGTATATGGCACTCACCGTCCACGTCTGCATACGTTTTCAAACTCTTCTAACTTAGGCAAACAAGGGGTTAGTTGAAAAGACGGTTCTCTCCACAGTGTGTTTTCACAGAGTCGAGAACATGGCACTTTCCTCATTGTTCCTAGCAACGTTTTTCACGTACGTCTAACATGGTGAAACAAGATATTAGTTGGAAGACGGTTTCCCTAAAAAAAATTGACAGTGGAGCAGATGGCACTTTCCGCCTAAGCCCCCCCCCCCCCAACCCCCACCCCCGGCAAGTTTCGAAACACTCCTACGAACTGAACCCGGATGTTATTTGAAAGACGGTTTCACCGCAGTCGTGTTGTGCAGAGTTGAGCATATGACACTTTCTTTGTAGAAATGGCATAGGTTTTCAACCACTTCTGAGTGAAGAGCAGTTAGCTGCAACATGGATTCACCACAGTGTTGTGTCACAGAGTTGAGTGCATGGTCTACGCGCCTAGGTCCCGTGGGTCTTCTCAGACACTTGTAACCTAGTGAAACCAGAGGCTAGAAGAAAGATCTTTCCCCCCGCAGTGCCGTTTCACAGAGTTGAGCATATGGCACTTTCGGACTAGGCCCCACATGGTTTGCATCTACATCTAACATAGTGAATTAAAATGTGAGTTGGAGGACGGCTTCCCCAGGTGTTGTTTGACAGAGTGGAGTGTATGATTCTTGCGGTGTCGGCGCTGCAGAAGTTTTCAAACACTTCTAACAGGGGAGCCCAGATGGTATTTGAAGGGTGGTTTCCCCACCGTGTTGTTTTACAGAGTTGAGCACATGGCACTTTCTACGTAGAACCGCATACGGTCCTCAAACACTTCTAAGTGAAACGAGAGTTTAGTTGAAAGGTGGAGTCCCCGCAGTGTTGTTTCACAGAGTTGACTAGGTGGCACTTTCGGCGCAGGCCCTACATGGGTTTTCAAACGCCTGTCACTTTGTGAAATGAGATGTCAGTTGAAAGATGGTTCCTCCACAGGGTCTCACAGAGATGAGTTGGTGGCGCTTTCGGTGTCATCTCCGCGTGGTTTCCAAACACTTCTAACTTACTGAAACAACGTGTTAGTTGGAAGAGGGTTTCCCCCGACTGTGTTGTGTCTCGGAGTTGAAACTATGGCACTTTCCTCATAGACCCTGGATAGTTTTCAAACAGGCTTGAAGCAGGGAAACCAGATGTTAGTTGAAAGATCGTTTTGCCACACCATTGTCTCTCACAGTTGAGTGCACGGCACTTAACCGTTAGGCTTCCCGTGGGTGTTCAAAGACTTCTACCCTAGGGAAACCAGATGGTAGTTGAACGATGGTTTCCCCAGTGTTGTTTCACAGACTTGACCGTATGGCACTCTCCGTGTGGCCCACACTTAGGTTTCCTAACCCTTGCAACCACGCTCAGTGAGAAGTTAATTGAAAGGTGGTTTCACCACAGTGTTGTTTGATTGAGTGGCGCGTATGGCGCTAGCCACATGGGCCCCGCATGTGTTTTCAAACACTTGTAACAGTGAAACCAGATAGTAGTGGAACGATCCTTTCACCACACTGGTATTCACACAGTTGAGTATAGGGCACCTTGCGATTAGGCAATCCTATGAGAGCACAGGATTTCCACACACTGCTCACTTAGAGAAACCAGCTGGTAGTCGAAGATCGTTTTCCCACAGTGTTGTTTCACAGAGTCGAGTATACGGCACGGTCTTCAGAGGCCCCCCCCCCCCCCAGGGGTTTCAAACACTTCTAACTTAGTGGCCCAGCTTTTAGTTCAAAGTCAGTTTCTCCCATGTTGTCTCACAGAGTTGAGCCTATGGTGCTATGCACCTAAGCCCCCTCCCCCCGTCTTTTCAAACCCTTGTAACCTCGCGAATCCAGATGCTCGGAGAAAGACTGTGTCACCATCGTGTCTGTTCTCGGAGTTGAGTATATGGCACTTTCGTTGTGGGCCCCGCATGGTTTTCAAACACATCAAACTTAGGGAAATAAGATGTGAGTTGGAGGACGGCTTCCTCCAAGTGTTGTTTGACACAGTGCAATGTAAGATACACTCGGTGTAGCGGCCGCATGGCATTTCAAACACGTCTGACAAGTGAACCCAGGTGATATTTGGAGGATGGTATCACCACGCTGTTGTTTTACAGAGTTGAGCTTATGGCACTCTCTGCGTAGTCCCTGCATAGGTCTTCAAACACTTCGAACTTAGTGCACCAAGATGTTAGTTGAAAGAGGGTGTCTCCACAGGATTCTCTACAGTGTCCTGTACGTGTCACTCTCCACATCGTTCCCCACATAGACCTTCACAGACTTCTACGCGACACGACAGGTCAATGGACAGACCATTTCCACAAAGTGCGTTGTGACAGAGTTGAGGATGCGGCGCTTTCACCATAGGCCCTGCATTGATTTTCCAACACTTGGAACCTAGCGAAACAAGATGGTAGTTGAACGATTGTTTTCATTACACTGCTGCTTCGCAGAATCGAGTATATGGCACTTTCGTGTATCCCAAGCACAGTTTTCCAAACACTTGAACCTTAGTGAAACCGGATGTTAATCGAACAGTGGTCTCCTCACAGAGTCGTGTATATGGCACCTTGCGGGGAGGCCACTCAAGTGTTTCTAAACACTTCAGACTTTGTGAAACCAGGTAGTAGCTGAAAGACAGTTGCCCCACAGTGTTGTTTCACAGGGAGATGGGTATTTGGCACCTTCCGCTTAGGCCCCTCACAGGTTTTCAAACGCTTCCACCTTAGCGTAATGGGCTGTTCCTTGAAAGATGGTTGCCCCCGCAACGTATCAGACAGGCGTGTATGTGGCACTCTGGATGTCGCCCCCCCGCACGGGTGTTCAAGCACACTAAGTTAGCGAAACCAGATGTTAACTGATAGACGTTTGCACCACACAAACGTTTCACAGGGTTGAGTACCGGGCACTTTGGCTGTAGTCCCCGCATGGGTTTTTAGCCACTTCTAGTGTCGTGAAACAAGACATTAGTTGAAAGATGTGTTGTCTGCCAGACTTGACTATGTGGCACTTTATGCATAGGTTTTGGAACACGCCTAGCAACGTGAAACCGTTAAGTTAGTTGAAAGATGGTTTCCCCACAAGCAGTCTTTAGAGTCGAGTATATGTCACTTTCCCCATAGTCCCTAGTGTGTGTTTTAAAGCATTTCTAACCGTGAAACAAGTTGTTAATGGAAAGATTTTTATCCCACAGTATTGTTTCACAGAGTGGAGTATATGGCACCTTCCTCTAGGTCCCTCTTCAGTTTTTAAGCTTTTCTAAATTTCTGAAATCAGATGGTAGTGGAAAGAGGTTTTCACCTCAGTGTTGTCTCGCAGAGTTGAGTAGACGGCACTTTCCTCATAGACCCGGCCTAGGGTTTCAAGTGCTTCTGTTAGTGAAACAAGATATTAGTTGAAAGACCGTTTTTCCGTAACACTCTTTCACACAATCAAGTCTATGTCACTTTCATCGTAATTCCCCGAAAATGGTTACAGAAACTTCCAACGGTGAAACGAGATGTTAGTTGAAGGATGGTTTCACCACACTGTTGTTTCACAGAGCTGAGTGATGGCGCTTTCCGTCTCGTTGCCCGCGTGGGTTTTCTAACACTTACAAATTAGTGACATCAGATGGTAGTTGAAAGATGGTTTCACCACAGTGTTGTCTCACAGAGTGGAGGATATGGCGCTTCTCTCATAGTTGCTCGCGTACGTTTTCCACCCCGTCCAAATTAGTGAAACCGAATGTTTCTTGAAGGAGGGTTCCCCAAAATGTTGTTGTTTCCCATATTTGAGTACAAGGCGCTTTCCCTGAAGGTGTCGCATAGGTTTTCAAACTGGTCCAACCTTGTGCAACAAGAGGTTAGTTGGCTGAGGGTTTGAGCAGACTCTTGTGCAGAGTTGAGTGTGTGGCACTTTCCGCATAGGCTCCGCATAGGTTTCAAAGATGGTTTTAACCGTAGGGATACCAGATGCCAGTTGAAAGATGTTTCATACAGTCGTGCATACGGCAGTTTCGGTGTTGGCCCCGCACGGGCCCTCCAACACTTCTAACTTGGTGAAACCCGACGTTGGTGGATAGATGGTTTCACCACACGGTTGTTTCCCAGGGTTGAGTGCATGGCACATTCGGTGTAGGCCCCACATGGGTCTTCAAGCTAAGAGGGGTCTAACGTACTGAAACAGGATGCTGGTTGGAAGATGGTTTCCGCACAGTGTTATTTGCCAGACTCGAGTATATGACACTTTATTCGTAGGCCCCACATACGTTGTCGAATACCTCTAACATAGTGAGACCTGATGGTAGTTGAAGGATGGTTTCTCCACGGTAAGATTTCAGCGTGGAGTGTATCTCGTTTTCCTCATAGGTTTTCAAACACTTCTCAGCGAAGCAAGATGTTAGTTGATAAATGGCTTATTTATGAAAAGTGTCACATACTTAACGCGGTGTAAAATCACTGTGCGGAAACATCTGTTTGTTTCACAAAGTTAGAAATGTTGGAATCCTAGGCATAGAAGCTAAAAAGCGGGGCGCCTGGGTGGCTTGGTCGGTTAAGCGTCTGACTTCGGCTCAGGTCATGATCTCGCGGTCCGTGGGTTCGAGCCCCGCGTCAGGCTCTGTGCTGACAGCTCAGAGCCTGGAGCCTGTTTCAGAGTCTGTGTCTCCTTCTCACCGTGACCCTCCCCCGTTCAGCTCTATCTCTCTCTGTCTCAAAAAATAAAGGAACTTTAAAAAAGAAGTTAAAAAGCAAAGCGCACTTTCCTCGCTGTGTCAAGGATCGTTGTAGACAAACCACTTTTCAAATAACATCTGGTTTAACTAAGTGGGAAGTGTTTGCAAACGCTTGCGGGGCCGCAAAGACACTGCCATGTCCTCGGCGCTGTGAAACCCCAGTGTGGTGACGCCTTTTACCAACTAACATCTGCTTTCACCGCATAGGGTTTCAAGTGCTTGAAAACCCATGTGGGGACGAAACGGAAAGCGCCATAGGCTGAAGTGTATGAAACGCTGTGGGGGAACCACCTTCCAACTAAAATCCTGTTTCGGTAGGTTGGAAGCGTTTGCAAACCTCTGCGGGGCTTAGGCGGAAACGCCTACACGCAGCTCTGTGAAACAACTACGGGGAAAGAGTCTTTCACCTAACATCCGGTTTCAGTAAGTGAGAACTCTTTGAAAACCTAGGCGGGGCCTACAGGGTAAGGGCCATAGCGTCACCTCCGTGAAACAACACCGTGGGGAAACCGACTTTCAAGTAACATACATCTATCTGATTTGACAAAGTGAGAAGTGTTTGAAAACCCATGGTATCCGGCTTGCAACTAACCTCTTGCTTCGCCAAGTAGAATTGGAAAGCTTACGTGGGCCCTACGGGGAAAGTGCCATGCACTCAACTCTGTGAAACAGAAAAGTGTGAGGGAAACATCTTGCCACTAACATCTTCTTTCACCAAGTTAAAAGTGTTTCAAAGCAAATGCAGCACCTACACCGAGTGTGCCTCATACGCAATACCATGAAACACCTTAGGGAAAGCTTTCTCCTATCGTCTTATTCACTAAGTTTGAAGCGCTTGGAGACCTATGCGGAGCCCAGGTGGAAAGCTCTATGTACTCAGCTCTACCAGGCAGCCCTTGAGGGAAACTATCTTTCAACTAACATCTTGTTTCACTAAGTCACAAGTGTTTGAAAAACCCCGTAGGCCTACCCCGACCAGTGCCTTGTACCTAACTTTAGGAAGTACCGTGGGGATACCATCATTCAACTAACGGCTACGTGTCACAACGTGAGAAACCTTAGTAAATACGTGCGGGGCCTACAGGGAAAGTGCCTTATACTCACCTCTGGAAAAAAAGAGTGAAGCGTCGGGTTTCGCTACGTTAAAATGGCTTGAAAACTAGGCGGGACCTAGAGGTAAGCGCCATAGAGTCAACTCTGTGACAGAACACTGTGGGGAACCCATCGTCCACCCAATTTCTTGTTACACTAAGTTAGAGGTGTTTGAACGCCATCCGGGGATCACACCGAAAGTGCCACATAGCCCTGGGCACCGTCACGGTCGAGAGACAGTCTCCCAACATCTGCTTTCACTCGGTTACAAGTGTTTAAAACACATGCGGGGCCTGGGTGGAGAGTACCAAACACGCAACTCCGTGAAACAACACGGTTGGGGAGACCACCTTTCAACCTCTATGTGGTTTCTTTGAGCTAGAAGTGTCTGAAAACCTATGAGAAGCCAACTGGTTAAGTGCCATACCTCTACGCTCAACGGTGAACAACGATGGTGTGCTAAAACAATATTTCAACTAACATCTGGTTGCACTAATTTAAAAGTGTTTGAAAACTATTCAGGGTCTGTGAGGAGAGTGCCATATGCTCCACTCTGTGACAGAACACAGTGGGGACACCATCTTCCGACTAACGTGTGTCAGTTTGAAAACCATGAGGAGCTACACCCCAAAGGGACTTACTCTATGAGACGCCCTAGGGAAACCGTCTTTGAAGTGACTTCTCGTTTCACAAACTTACAAGTGTTTGAAAACCCATGCATGCAAGGCCTGCGCAGAAAGTGCCTATAGTCCACTCTGTGAAACAACACTGTGGGTCTCCACGTTTCAACCAACCGCTCGTTTCACTGAGTGAGAAGGGTTTGAAAACCTACGTGCGTTCTACGCAACGAGTGCCATATGCTCAACTCTGTAAAACAACACCGGTGACACCATCCTTCAAATAGCATCATGGTTCACTGTTAGAAGTGTTTGAAAACCTATGCGGAGCCTACCCCGAAAGTATCTTACACTGCACTCTGGCAAAGACTTTGGGGAAGCCGTCCTTCAACTGACATTTTACTTCACTATGTCACCATGGGGTTGCAAACCATGCGGCGCCTACAGCCAAAGTGCCATATGCTCAACTCTGTGAAACAACGCTGTGGGGAAACGGGTTCAACGAACACCTGGTTTCACTACGTTAGAAGTGTTTGAGAAACCCGTCGTGCCCTCTGTCAAACTGCACATTGCAGAAGCCATCTTTCAGCTAACATCTTACATCTCTAAAGTATGGATGGCACGTATGTTGTATATAACGTTTGTGTCTGTGCATGTTATTTGTGTGGTGAATGTGGTGTGTGTATGGTGTGTCAGTGTTTTGGAGGTGCTGTATGTGTCCTTCTGTGTTGTCTTCAAGGGTCATATATGTGTTGTGATTGTAGTATATCAGCTAGGTATGCGCCGCATAGAACGTATGTGCGTGTATGGTCTTTCTATGGCATGTGTGTTTTGTATGTGGTGCACGTGTGGTTTTGTGGTGTGGCATACGGGTGGAGTTTGGGCAGTAAAAGTGTGGTGTGTGTGTGGTGTGCGTGGTGTCCGTACTTCATAGATGTATGGATTCTCATGGTGTGTGTATTGTGGATGCGGTGTCTGTGTAGTGTAAGTGCGTTGTGTGCGGTATGAGTTTGGCATGTATGTGGTGTATATACGGGGTGTGTTTGTGGGCTATACGTAGTGTACGGTGGGTATATGTGTGGTCCGTGTATTAGGTGTAGTAAGTAGTGTGTGGAAGATGTCTGTGCGAGGTGTAAGTGGTTTGGTGTGTATGTGGTGACTGGGTGAGGTGTTTGTGTGGTATTCACGTGTCAAGCGAGGTATGTTGGTACCCTGTTGTGTGTTCGGTGTAGGAGTGATGTGGCTGTGTGGCATATGTGTCACATTTGTGTCTCTATGTGCAGTGTGTGTGGTGTCCTGGTAGTCGACGTGTAGAGGAGGGAGCATCTGTCTTCCGTATAAGTGGCGTGGGTTTGGGGTGTGGGGTGTGCATGTGGAGGGTGTATGCGTGGTATACGGGCAGTGGTTTGTTTGGAAACCGTGTGCTGTATATGTGTGGAGTGTGGTAATACTGTGCGAGGGGGGTAACTGTGGGTGTGTGGGGCATGTGTGATGTGTGTTGGACATGTCTGTGGCATATGCATGGTGAGTGTGTGGTGAGCATGTGGTGTGTGTGATGTATGCATGTGTAGACGGTGTATGTGTCATGCAGGTGTGTATGTCGTAGGAAGGTGGCCAATGCGGCGTGCCAGGTGTGTGGAATGTGCAGGGTGTGTGTGTGTGTGTGTGTGTGTGTGTGTGTGTATGTGTGTTATATAAGTGTCTTGAGTGTATTGCACGGGTGGCCGTGTGTGGTGTGTTTTCCTTAAATGTTTTGGGTTTGTGTGTTGTGTGTTTGGGTACTGTGGTATGTGTGAGATATGTGTGGGTTTCCGTGTAATTCGTGTCTTGTGTAGGCTGCACGTTAGTTGAAAGTGCAGTTTGACAGAGTTGAGTATATGGCACTTTCCACCTAGTCCCCGCCGAGGTTTTCAAACACTTCTAACTCAGTGAAACAAGATGTTAGCCACACGATGGTTTTTCCCCCACAGTGTTACTTCACAGAGTTGAGTGTATGGCACGTTCGTCGTCGTTCCCAGCAGTTTTTCAAACGCTTCCAACATGGAGAAACAAGATGTTAGTTGAAAGACGGTTTCCCCAAAGTGCCGTTTTGACAGAGTTGAATATATGGCACTTTCTTTCTGCACAGTCCCTGAATAATTTTTCAAACCCTTCTAACTTAGTGAAACTAGATGTTAGTTCAAAGGATGCTTTCCCACCGTGTTGGTTCCCAGAGATGAGTATATGGCAGTGACCTTGGAGGCCCTGCATAGCTTCTCAAAACTTCCAACTTGGTGAAACATGTTAGTTGAAAGATGCTTTCTCCACAGGAGTCTTTTGCGATGGCTGGTATATGTGACTTTCCACATCATTCCCTGCATAGGTTGTCAAACTCTTCTCACGTAGTGAAACGACAGGCTAGTTACAAGATATTTTCCCCACAGTGTTGTATCACAGGGTTGAGTATATGGCACTTACCCTGTAGGCCCCGCGTAGGTTTTCAAACAGTTCTCACTGAGCGAAACCACACATTAGGTGAAAGCTGGTTACTCTCCAGGGTTGTTTCGCAGGATTGGGTATACGGCCCTTTCCGCATGGGCCCGCGTAAGTTTTTCAAACACTTCTAACTGACAGAAACCAGATGTGAGTTGAAAGATGGTTTCTCCACAGTATGTTTTCTCTGAATCGAGAATTCTGAGGAACTCGAGAATTCCGTTGAAGACGAATCTTCGTTCCCAGCAGTTTTTCAAACACTTCTAACATGGTGAAATAAGATGGTAGTGGAAAGATGGTTTCCCCAAAGGCTGCTTGACAGAGTGGAGGGTATGACACTTTCCGCCTAAGCCCCCACAGGTTTGCCAACACTTCTTCCTTAGTGAAACAAGATGTGAGTGGAAAGATGGTTTCCCCACAGTGTTGTTTCACAGGGTTGAGGGTATGGCACTTTCCTTCTAGGCCCCACATGGGTTTTCCAACACTTCCACGTTAGTGGAGCCAGAGGTTAGTGGAAAGATGGTTTCCGTAGAGTGCAGATTGACTGACTTGTGTACATGGCACTTCACTCTCCACATAGCCCCCCCCCCCCGCCCCCCACATAGGTGTTCCAACACCTCCAACGTTGTGACACCGGATGTTAGGTGAGAGATGGTTGCTCCACAGGATTCTTTCACAGTGGCTGGTATATGTCACTTTCCACATCGTTCCCCACATAGGTTCTCAAACTCTTCTAACCTAGTGATTGATACAAGCTGTTAGTTGAGTGTTGGCTTCCCCAGAGTGAAGTCTGACGGAGTTGAGTACGTGGAACTTGACGCGCAGTCCCCGCGCAGGTTTTCAAGCCCTTGGAACTGAGTGAAACTAGGTGTTAGCTAAAAGGTCGTGTCCTCAGAGTGTGCCTTCACACGGGTGACTCTACGGCACCTACCTTGCAGGCCCCGCACAGTTGTCAGACAGCTCTCTTTTAGTGCAGCAAGATATTAGGAGAAAGACCGTTTCGCCACACCGTGTTTCACATGATGGAGTGTAAGGGCACTTTCTACGCAAGCCACCGTACGTAGGTTGGCAAACACTTGGAACGGAGTGAAACGAGATGCTAGCTGAAAGGTGGTCTCTCCACAGTACACCTTCACGGGGTGGAGGGTCACTTTCGACGTCGTTCTCCGCATAGGATTTCAAACAATGCCAACCTGGTGATACAAGATGTTCCTGGAAAGACGGTTTCCCCAAATGTGCAGCTGCACAAAGGTGAGTGTATGGCACTTTCACTATAGGCCTCCCATCACTGTTCCGCCTCTTCCCACTTAGGGAAAGGAGATGTTGGCTGAAAGGTGTTTCCTCACCCCCCCCCCTTCCGCCCTCCACGGTTTTGTTTCACACAGTCGAGGACAGAGCACTTGCCGTGTACGTCTGCATACGCTTTCAAACTCTTGCAACTTAGTCAAACAAGATGTCAGCTGAGAGATGGTTTCTCTGCAGGATTCTTTCAGAGTATCGAGTACATATCACTTTCCACATCGTGCCCTGCATAGGTTTTCAAACGCTTCCGACTTAGTGATACAAGATGTCAGGTGAAGGATGGTTTCCCCGAAGGGCAAACCTTTGACAGAGTTGAGTGGCACGCGCCGCATAAAGCCCCCACAGGCTTCCTTCACACGCTTCTTACCTGGTGAAACCCAATGTAGTTGAAAGACGGTTTCCCCAACAGTGTTGTTTCACAGCGCTGAGGGTCTAGGCCCCACATGGGATTGCAAACACGTCTAACAAGGGAACCCAGATGCTATTTGAAGGATGGTTTCACCACAGTGTTGTTTTACAGATTTGAGCACATGGCGCTTTCTGCGTAGGAAGCCCCTCGTTTCTGAAACTCTTCTCAGTAAGGGAAACGAGAGGTGTGTTGAAAGGTGGCGTCTCCACGGTGTTGTTTCACAGAGTTGACTCTACGGCACTTTCGTCGCAGGCCCCGCATGGGTCTTGAAGCCCTTGACACTTTGGCAAACGAGCTGCCATTTGAAAAGTGGTCTCCCCCCAGTGTCTCACAGAGTTGAGGGTAGGGCCCTTGCCGCGTAGACCCCCAACAGTTTCCGAACACTCTTAAGTTAGTGAAACCAGGTGCTAGTTGAGTGCTCGTTTCAGCACACCATCGTTTCTCACAGTTGAGTAGACGGCGCTCAACAGTTAGGCTTCTCGTAGGTTTTCAAACCCTTCTACCTTAGAGAAACCACATGGTAGTTGAAGGACGGTTTCCCCACAGTGTTGTTTCCTAGAGTTGAGAGCGTACGGTCCCGTGCGCTAGGCGCCTGCGAGCCTTATGAAACACGTGTGGCTTAGTGAAACCACATGCTAGGAGACAGATTGTGTCCCCACAGTGTCGTCTCACAGGGTTCAGTATATGGCACTCTCGTTGTAGGCCCCGCAACGTTTGGAGCTACGTGTACCTTAGCGAAGCGAGATGTCAGCGGAACGACGGCTTTCATTCACCAAGTGTTATCTGCCAGAGCGCAGTGGGAGATACTTTCGGGCTAGGCTCCGCGTAGCTTTCCAAACACTTCTAGCGAGGGAACCCAGATGCTGTCGGAAGGAGGGTTTCACCACAGTGTTGTTTTACATACAGAGTTGCGCACAGGGCCCTCTCTGCGTAGTACCCACGTAGGTTTTCGAGCCCTTCTCACTAAGCGAAACGAGCGGTTAGGTGAAACGTGGAGACCCACAGTGTTGTCTCACAGAGTTGAGTGTATGGCACTTTCCGCATAGGCCCTGCATAGGTTGTCAAACACTTCTAGCATTGTGAAACGAGATGTGATTGGAAAGATGGTTTTCCCCCACAGCGTCTCAGAGAGCTGAGTATACGGCAGTTTCGTTGTAGTCTCCGGATGCTTCTCAAACACTTCCAACTTAGTGAAACCACATGGTAGTTGGAAGATGCTTTCCCCGCAAGGTTGTGTCACAGAGTTGAGTGTACGTCCCTTTCTACATACGCCTCCATAGGTTTTCAAACACGTCTGCCTTAGTGAACTGAGATGTCAGTTGAAAGGTGTTTTCCCCACCGTGTTTTTCCCCATAGCCGAGTATATGGCACTCACCGTCCACGTCTGCATACGTTTTCAAACTCTTCTAACTTAGGCAAACAAGGGGTTAGTTGAAAAGACGGTTCTCTCCACAGTGTGTTTTCACAGAGTCGAGAACATGGCACTTTCCTCATTGTTCCTAGCAACGTTTTTCACGTACGTCTAACATGGTGAAACAAGATATTAGTTGGAAGACGGTTTCCCTAAAAAAAATTGACAGTGGAGCAGATGGCACTTTCCGCCTAAGCCCCCCCCCCCCCAACCCCCACCCCCGGCAAGTTTCGAAACACTCCTACGAACTGAACCCGGATGTTATTTGAAAGACGGTTTCACCGCAGTCGTGTTGTGCAGAGTTGAGCATATGACACTTTCTTTGTAGAAATGGCATAGGTTTTCAACCACTTCTGAGTGAAGAGCAGTTAGCTGCAACATGGATTCACCACAGTGTTGTGTCACAGAGTTGAGTGCATGGTCTACGCGCCTAGGTCCCGTGGGTCTTCTCAGACACTTGTAACCTAGTGAAACCAGAGGCTAGAAGAAAGATCTTTCCCCCCGCAGTGCCGTTTCACAGAGTTGAGCATATGGCACTTTCGGACTAGGCCCCACATGGTTTGCATCTACATCTAACATAGTGAATTAAAATGTGAGTTGGAGGACGGCTTCCCCAGGTGTTGTTTGACAGAGTGGAGTGTATGATTCTTGCGGTGTCGGCGCTGCAGAAGTTTTCAAACACTTCTAACAGGGGAGCCCAGATGGTATTTGAAGGGTGGTTTCCCCACCGTGTTGTTTTACAGAGTTGAGCACATGGCACTTTCTACGTAGAACCGCATACGGTCCTCAAACACTTCTAAGTGAAACGAGAGTTTAGTTGAAAGGTGGAGTCCCCGCAGTGTTGTTTCACAGAGTTGACTAGGTGGCACTTTCGGCGCAGGCCCTACATGGGTTTTCAAACGCTTGTCACTTTGTGAAATGAGATGTCAGTTGAAAGATGGTTCCTCCACAGGGTCTCACAGAGATGAGTTGGTGGCGCTTTCGGTGTCATCTCCGCGTGGTTTCCAAACACTTCTAACTTACTGAAACAACGTGTTAGTTGGAAGAGGGTTTCCCCCGACTGTGTTGTGTCTCGGAGTTGAAACTATGGCACTTTCCTCATAGACCCTGGATAGTTTTCAAACAGGCTTGAAGCAGGGAAACCAGATGTTAGTTGAAAGATCGTTTTGCCACACCATTGTCTCTCACAGTTGAGTGCACGGCACTTAACCGTTAGGCTTCCCGTGGGTGTTCAAAGACTTCTACCCTAGGGAAACCAGATGGTAGTTGAACGATGGTTTCCCCAGTGTTGTTTCACAGACTTGACCGTATGGCACTCTCCGTGTGGCCCACACTTAGGTTTCCTAACCCTTGCAACCACGCTCAGTGAGAAGTTAATTGAAAGGTGGTTTCACCACAGTGTTGTTTGATTGAGTGGCGCGTATGGCGCTAGCCACATGGGCCCCGCATGTGTTTTCAAACACTTGTAACAGTGAAACCAGATAGTAGTGGAACGATCCTTTCACCACACTGGTATTCACACAGTTGAGTATAGGGCACCTTGCGATTAGGCAATCCTATGAGAGCACAGGATTTCCACACACTGCTCACTTAGAGAAACCAGCTGGTAGTCGAAGATCGTTTTCCCACAGTGTTGTTTCACAGAGTCGAGTATACGGCACGGTCTTCAGAGGCCCCCCCCCCCCCCCAGGGGTTTCAAACACTTCTAACTTAGTGGCCCAGCTTTTAGTTCAAAGTCAGTTTCTCCCATGTTGTCTCACAGAGTTGAGCCTATGGTGCTATGCACCTAAGCCCCCTCCCCCCGTCTTTTCAAACCCTTGTAACCTCGCGAATCCAGATGCTCGGAGAAAGACTGTGTCACCATCGTGTCTGTTCTCGGAGTTGAGTATATGGCACTTTCGTTGTGGGCCCCGCATGGTTTTCAAACACATCAAACTTAGGGAAATAAGATGTGAGTTGGAGGACGGCTTCCTCCAAGTGTTGTTTGACACAGTGCAATGTAAGATACACTCGGTGTAGCGGCCGCATGGCATTTCAAACACGTCTGACAAGTGAACCCAGGTGATATTTGGAGGATGGTATCACCACGCTGTTGTTTTACAGAGTTGAGCTTATGGCACTCTCTGCGTAGTCCCTGCATAGGTCTTCAAACACTTCGAACTTAGTGCACCAAGATGTTAGTTGAAAGAGGGTGTCTCCACAGGATTCTCTACAGTGTCCTGTACGTGTCACTCTCCACATCGTTCCCCACATAGACCTTCACAGACTTCTACGCGACACGACAGGTCAATGGACAGACCATTTCCACAAAGTGCGTTGTGACAGAGTTGAGGATGCGGCGCTTTCACCATAGGCCCTGCATTGATTTTCCAACACTTGGAACCTAGCGAAACAAGATGGTAGTTGAACGATTGTTTTCATTACACTGCTGCTTCGCAGAATCGAGTATATGGCACTTTCGTGTATCCCAAGCACAGTTTTCCAAACACTTGAACCTTAGTGAAACCGGATGTTAATCGAACAGTGGTCTCCTCACAGAGTCGTGTATATGGCACCTTGCGGGGAGGCCACTCAAGTGTTTCTAAACACTTCAGACTTTGTGAAACCAGGTAGTAGCTGAAAGACAGTTGCCCCACAGTGTTGTTTCACAGGGAGATGGGTATTTGGCACCTTCCGCTTAGGCCCCTCACAGGTTTTCAAACGCTTCCACCTTAGCGTAATGGGCTGTTCCTTGAAAGATGGTTGCCCCCGCAACGTATCAGACAGGCGTGTATGTGGCACTCTGGATGTCGCCCCCCCGCACGGGTGTTCAAGCACACTAAGTTAGCGAAACCAGATGTTAACTGATAGACGTTTGCACCACACAAACGTTTCACAGGGTTGAGTACCGGGCACTTTGGCTGTAGTCCCCGCATGGGTTTTTAGCCACTTCTAGTGTCGTGAAACAAGACATTAGTTGAAAGATGTGTTGTCTGCCAGACTTGACTATGTGGCACTTTATGCATAGGTTTTGGAACACGCCTAGCAACGTGAAACCGTTAAGTTAGTTGAAAGATGGTTTCCCCACAAGCAGTCTTTAGAGTCGAGTATATGTCACTTTCCCCATAGTCCCTAGTGTGTGTTTTAAAGCATTTCTAACCGTGAAACAAGTTGTTAATGGAAAGATTTTTATCCCACAGTATTGTTTCACAGAGTGGAGTATATGGCACCTTCCTCTAGGTCCCTCTTCAGTTTTTAAGCTTTTCTAAATTTCTGAAATCAGATGGTAGTGGAAAGAGGTTTTCACCTCAGTGTTGTCTCGCAGAGTTGAGTAGACGGCACTTTCCTCATAGACCCGGCCTAGGGTTTCAAGTGCTTCTGTTAGTGAAACAAGATATTAGTTGAAAGACCGTTTTTCCGTAACACTCTTTCACACAATCAAGTCTATGTCACTTTCATCGTAATTCCCCGAAAATGGTTACAGAAACTTCCAACGGTGAAACGAGATGTTAGTTGAAGGATGGTTTCACCACACTGTTGTTTCACAGAGCTGAGTGATGGCGCTTTCCGTCTCGTTGCCCGCGTGGGTTTTCTAACACTTACAAATTAGTGACATCAGATGGTAGTTGAAAGATGGTTTCACCACAGTGTTGTCTCACAGAGTGGAGGATATGGCGCTTCTCTCATAGTTGCTCGCGTACGTTTTCCACCCCGTCCAAATTAGTGAAACCGAATGTTTCTTGAAGGAGGGTTCCCCAAAATGTTGTTGTTTCCCATATTTGAGTACAAGGCGCTTTCCCTGAAGGTGTCGCATAGGTTTTCAAACTGGTCCAACCTTGTGCAACAAGAGGTTAGTTGGCTGAGGGTTTGAGCAGACTCTTGTGCAGAGTTGAGTGTGTGGCACTTTCCGCATAGGCTCCGCATAGGTTTCAAAGATGGTTTTAACCGTAGGGATACCAGATGCCAGTTGAAAGATGTTTCATACAGTCGTGCATACGGCAGTTTCGGTGTTGGCCCCGCACGGGCCCTCCAACACTTCTAACTTGGTGAAACCCGACGTTGGTGGATAGATGGTTTCACCACACGGTTGTTTCCCAGGGTTGAGTGCATGGCACATTCGGTGTAGGCCCCACATGGGTCTTCAAGCTAAGAGGGGTCTAACGTACTGAAACAGGATGCTGGTTGGAAGATGGTTTCCGCACAGTGTTATTTGCCAGACTCGAGTATATGACACTTTATTCGTAGGCCCCACATACGTTGTCGAATACCTCTAACATAGTGAGACCTGATGGTAGTTGAAGGATGGTTTCTCCACGGTAAGATTTCAGCGTGGAGTGTATCTCGTTTTCCTCATAGGTTTTCAAACACTTCTCAGCGAAGCAAGATGTTAGTTGATAAATGGCTTATTTATGAAAAGTGTCACATACTTAACGCGGTGTAAAATCACTGTGCGGAAACATCTGTTTGTTTCACAAAGTTAGAAATGTTGGAATCCTAGGCATAGAAGCTAAAAAGCGGGGCGCCTGGGTGGCTTGGTCGGTTAAGCGTCTGACTTCGGCTCAGGTCATGATCTCGCGGTCCGTGGGTTCGAGCCCCGCGTCAGGCTCTGTGCTGACAGCTCAGAGCCTGGAGCCTGTTTCAGAGTCTGTGTCTCCTTCTCACCGTGACCCTCCCCCGTTCAGCTCTATCTCTCTCTGTCTCAAAAAATAAAGGAACTTTAAAAAAGAAGTTAAAAAGCAAAGCGCACTTTCCTCGCTGTGTCAAGGATCGTTGTAGACAAACCACTTTTCAAATAACATCTGGTTTAACTAAGTGGGAAGTGTTTGCAAACGCTTGCGGGGCCGCAAAGACACTGCCATGTCCTCGGCGCTGTGAAACCCCAGTGTGGTGACGCCTTTTACCAACTAACATCTGCTTTCACCGCATAGGGTTTCAAGTGCTTGAAAACCCATGTGGGGACGAAACGGAAAGCGCCATAGGCTGAAGTGTATGAAACGCTGTGGGGGAACCACCTTCCAACTAAAATCCTGTTTCGGTAGGTTGGAAGCGTTTGCAAACCTCTGCGGGGCTTAGGCGGAAACGCCTACACGCAGCTCTGTGAAACAACTACGGGGAAAGAGTCTTTCACCTAACATCCGGTTTCAGTAAGTGAGAACTCTTTGAAAACCTATGCGGGGCCTACAGGGTAAGGGCCATAGCGTCACCTCCGTGAAACAACACCGTGGGGAAACCGACTTTCAAGTAACATACATCTATCTGATTTGACAAAGTGAGAAGTGTTTGAAAACCCATGGTATCCGGCTTGCAACTAACCTCTTGCTTCGCCAAGTAGAATTGGAAAGCTTACGTGGGCCCTACGGGGAAAGTGCCATGCACTCAACTCTGTGAAACAGAAAAGTGTGAGGGAAACATCTTGCCACTAACATCTTCTTTCACCAAGTTAAAAGTGTTTCAAAGCAAATGCAGCACCTACACCGAGTGTGCCTTATACGCAATACCATGAAACACCTTAGGGAAAGCTTTCTCCTATCGTCTTATTCACTAAGTTTGAAGCGCTTGGAGACCTATGCGGAGCCCAGGTGGAAAGCTCTATGTACTCAGCTCTACCAGGCAGCCCTTGAGGGAAACTATCTTTCAACTAACATCTTGTTTCACTAAGTCACAAGTGTTTGAAAAACCCCGTAGGCCTACCCCGACCAGTGCCTTGTACCTAACTTTAGGAAGTACCGTGGGGATACCATCATTCAACTAACGGCTACGTGTCACAACGTGAGAAACTTTAGTAAATACGTGCGGGGCCTACAGGGAAAGTGCCTTATACTCACCTCTGGAAAAAAAGAGTGAAGCGTCGGGTTTCGCTACGTTAAAATGGCTTGAAAACTAGGCGGGACCTAGAGGTAAGCGCCATAGAGTCAACTCTGTGACAGAACACTGTGGGGAACCCATCGTCCACCCAATTTCTTGTTACACTAAGTTAGAGGTGTTTGAACGCCATCCGGGGATCACACCGAAAGTGCCACATAGCCCTGGGCACCGTCACGGTCGAGAGACAGTCTCCCAACATCTGCTTTCACTCGGTTACAAGTGTTTAAAACACATGCGGGGCCTGGGTGGAGAGTACCAAACACGCAACTCCGTGAAACAACACGGTTGGGGAGACCACCTTTCAACCTCTATGTGGTTTCTTTGAGCTAGAAGTGTCTGAAAACCTATGAGAAGCCAACTGGTTAAGTGCCATACCTCTACGCTCAACGGTGAACAACGATGGTGTGCTAAAACAATATTTCAACTAACATCTGGTTGCACTAATTTAAAAGTGTTTGAAAACTATTCAGGGTCTGTGAGGAGAGTGCCATATGCTCCACTCTGTGACAGAACACAGTGGGGACACCATCTTCCGACTAACGTGTGTCAGTTTGAAAACCATGAGGAGCTACACCCCAAAGGGACTTACTCTATGAGACGCCCTAGGGAAACCGTCTTTGAAGTGACTTCTCGTTTCACAAACTTACAAGTGTTTGAAAACCCATGCATGCAAGGCCTGCGCAGAAAGTGCCTATAGTCCACTCTGTGAAACAACACTGTGGGTCTCCACGTTTCAACCAACCGCTCGTTTCACTGAGTGAGAAGGGTTTGAAAACCTACGTGCGTTCTACGCAACGAGTGCCATATGCTCAACTCTGTAAAACAACACCGGTGACACCATCCTTCAAATAGCATCATGGTTCACTGTTAGAAGTGTTTGAAAACCTATGCGGAGCCTACCCCGAAAGTATCTTACACTGCACTCTGGCAAAGACTTTGGGGAAGCCGTCCTTCAACTGACATTTTACTTCACTATGTCACCATGGGGTTGCAAACCATGCGGCGCCTACAGCCAAAGTGCCATATGCTCAACTCTGTGAAACAACGCTGTGGGGAAACGGGTTCAACGAACACCTGGTTTCACTACGTTAGAAGTGTTTGAGAAACCCGTCGTGCCCTCTGTCAAACTGCACATTGCAGAAGCCATCTTTCAGCTAACATCTTACATCTCTAAAGTATGGATGGCACGTATGTTGTATATAACGTTTGTGTCTGTGCATGTTATTTGTGTGGTGAATGTGGTGTGTGTATGGTGTGTCAGTGTTTTGGAGGTGCTGTATGTGTCCTTCTGTGTTGTCTTCAAGGGTCATATATGTGTTGTGATTGTAGTATATCAGCTAGGTATGCGCCGCATAGAACGTATGTGCGTGTATGGTCTTTCTATGGCATGTGTGTTTTGTATGTGGTGCACGTGTGGTTTTGTGGTGTGGCATACGGGTGGAGTTTGGGCAGTAAAAGTGTGGTGTGTGTGTGGTGTGCGTGGTGTCCGTACTTCATAGATGTATGGATTCTCATGGTGTGTGTATTGTGGATGCGGTGTCTGTGTAGTGTAAGTGCGTTGTGTGCGGTATGAGTTTGGCATGTATGTGGTGTATATACGGGGTGTGTTTGTGGGCTATACGTAGTGTACGGTGGGTATATGTGTGGTCCGTGTATTAGGTGTAGTAAGTAGTGTGTGGAAGATGTCTGTGCGAGGTGTAAGTGGTTTGGTGTGTATGTGGTGACTGGGTGAGGTGTTTGTGTGGTATTCACGTGTCAAGCGAGGTATGTTGGTACCCTGTTGTGTGTTCGGTGTAGGAGTGATGTGGCTGTGTGGCATATGTGTCACATTTGTGTCTCTATGTGCAGTGTGTGTGGTGTCCTGGTAGTCGACGTGTAGAGGAGGGAGCATCTGTCTTCCGTATAAGTGGCGTGGGTTTGGGGTGTGGGGTGTGCATGTGGAGGGTGTATGCGTGGTATACGGGCAGTGGTTTGTTTGGAAACCGTGTGCTGTATATGTGTGGAGTGTGGTAATACTGTGCGAGGGGGGTAACTGTGGGTGTGTGGGGCATGTGTGATGTGTGTTGGACATGTCTGTGGCATATGCATGGTGAGTGTGTGGTGAGCATGTGGTGTGTGTGATGTATGCATGTGTAGACGGTGTATGTGTCATGCAGGTGTGTATGTCGTAGGAAGGTGGCCAATGCGGCGTGCCAGGTGTGTGGAATGTGCAGGGGGTGTGTGTGTGTGTGTGTGTGTGTGTGTGTGTGTATGTGTGTTATATAAGTGTCTTGAGTGTATTGCACGGGTGGCCGTGTGTGGTGTGTTTTCCTTAAATGTTTTGGGTTTGTGTGTTGTGTGTTTGGGTACTGTGGTATGTGTGAGATATGTGTGGGTTTCCGTGTAATTCGTGTCTTGTGTAGGCTGCACGTTAGTTGAAAGTGCAGTTTGACAGAGTTGAGTATATGGCACTTTCCACCTAGTCCCCGCCGAGGTTTTCAAACACTTCTAACTCAGTGAAACAAGATGTTAGCCACACGATGGTTTTTCCCCCACAGTGTTACTTCACAGAGTTGAGTGTATGGCACGTTCGTCGTCGTTCCCAGCAGTTTTTCAAACGCTTCCAACATGGAGAAACAAGATGTTAGTTGAAAGACGGTTTCCCCAAAGTGCCGTTTTGACAGAGTTGAATATATGGCACTTTCTTTCTGCACAGTCCCTGAATAATTTTTCAAACCCTTCTAACTTAGTGAAACTAGATGTTAGTTCAAAGGATGCTTTCCCACCGTGTTGGTTCCCAGAGATGAGTATATGGCAGTGACCTTGGAGGCCCTGCATAGCTTCTCAAAACTTCCAACTTGGTGAAACATGTTAGTTGAAAGATGCTTTCTCCACAGGAGTCTTTTGCGATGGCTGGTATATGTGACTTTCCACATCATTCCCTGCATAGGTTGTCAAACTCTTCTCACGTAGTGAAACGACAGGCTAGTTACAAGATATTTTCCCCACAGTGTTGTATCACAGGGTTGAGTATATGGCACTTACCCTGTAGGCCCCGCGTAGGTTTTCAAACAGTTCTCACTGAGCGAAACCACACATTAGGTGAAAGCTGGTTACTCTCCAGGGTTGTTTCGCAGGATTGGGTATACGGCCCTTTCCGCATGGGCCCGCGTAAGTTTTTCAAACACTTCTAACTGACAGAAACCAGATGTGAGTTGAAAGATGGTTTCTCCACAGTATGTTTTCTCTGAATCGAGAATTCTGAGGAACTCGAGAATTCCGTTGAAGACGAATCTTCGTTCCCAGCAGTTTTTCAAACACTTCTAACATGGTGAAATAAGATGGTAGTGGAAAGATGGTTTCCCCAAAGGCTGCTTGACAGAGTGGAGGGTATGACACTTTCCGCCTAAGCCCCCACAGGTTTGCCAACACTTCTTCCTTAGTGAAACAAGATGTGAGTGGAAAGATGGTTTCCCCACAGTGTTGTTTCACAGGGTTGAGGGTATGGCACTTTCCTTCTAGGCCCCACATGGGTTTTCCAACACTTCCACGTTAGTGGAGCCAGAGGTTAGTGGAAAGATGGTTTCCGTAGAGTGCAGATTGACTGACTTGTGTACATGGCACTTCACTCTCCACATAGCCCCCCCCCCCCCCGCCCCCCACATAGGTGTTCCAACACCTCCAACGTTGTGACACCGGATGTTAGGTGAGAGATGGTTGCTCCACAGGATTCTTTCACAGTGGCTGGTATATGTCACTTTCCACATCGTTCCCCACATAGGTTCTCAAACTCTTCTAACCTAGTGATTGATACAAGCTGTTAGTTGAGTGTTGGCTTCCCCAGAGTGAAGTCTGACGGAGTTGAGTACGTGGAACTTGACGCGCAGTCCCCGCGCAGGTTTTCAAGCCCTTGGAACTGAGTGAAACTAGGTGTTAGCTAAAAGGTCGTGTCCTCAGAGTGTGCCTTCACACGGGTGACTCTACGGCACCTACCTTGCAGGCCCCGCACAGTTGTCAGACAGCTCTCTCTTAGTGCAGCAAGATATTAGGAGAAAGACCGTTTCGCCACACCGTGTTTCACATGATGGAGTGTAAGGGCACTTTCTACGCAAGCCACCGTACGTAGGTTGGCAAACACTTGGAACGGAGTGAAACGAGATGCTAGCTGAAAGGTGGTCTCTCCACAGTACACCTTCACGGGGTGGAGGGTCACTTTCGACGTCGTTCTCCGCATAGGATTTCAAACAATGCCAACCTGGTGATACAAGATGTTCCTGGAAAGACGGTTTCCCCAAATGTGCAGCTGCACAAAGGTGAGTGTATGGCACTTTCACTATAGGCCTCCCATCACTGTTCCGCCTCTTCCCACTTAGGGAAAGGAGATGTTGGCTGAAAGGTGTTTCCTCACCCCCCCCCTTCCGCCCTCCACGGTTTTGTTTCACACAGTCGAGGACAGAGCACTTGCCGTGTACGTCTGCATACGCTTTCAAACTCTTGCAACTTAGTCAAACAAGATGTCAGCTGAGAGATGGTTTCTCTGCAGGATTCTTTCAGAGTATCGAGTACATATCACTTTCCACATCGTGCCCTGCATAGGTTTTCAAACGCTTCTGACTTAGTGATACAAGATGTCAGGTGAAGGATGGTTTCCCCGAAGGGCAAACCTTTGACAGAGTTGAGTGGCACGCGCCGCATAAAGCCCCCACAGGCTTCCTTCACACGCTTCTTACCTGGTGAAACCCAATGTAGTTGAAAGACGGTTTCCCCAACAGTGTTGTTTCACAGCGCTGAGGGTCTAGGCCCCACATGGGATTGCAAACACTTCCAAGTTAGTGGAACCAGAGGTGAGTGGAAAGCGTTCCTCCAAAGTGCAGTTTGCCCGAGTCGAGTATATGACACCTTCCACTGAGGCCCCACGATAGGCGTTTGTTCAAACTGCTGGTCTAACTTAGCGATACAAGATGTTCCTTCACAGAGCCGAGTTTGTGGCACTGACCTTACATGTGGGCGCCGCATAGGTTTTCAAACAGTTCTCCCTCAGTGAGCCAAGATGTTAGTTGCAAGATGGCTTCTCCACAGGACTTTCTCACAATGCCGAGTAAATGTCACTTGCCCCTTCTTTGCCCGCAGAGGATTTCCGGCAAATCTAACTTAGCGATACGGGATGTTATTTGAAAGGTGGTTTCCCCAAAGTGCCTCTCGACAGAGTCGCGTATATGGCACCTTCGTCATAGGCCCCGAATGGGTTTTCAGACACCTCTGCCCAGTGAAACGTGATGTCAGTCCACAGTATTCTCTCCCACAGTCGAGTATATGTCACTTTCCCCCTGGCTCCCCACAGAGGGTTTCAAACACTTCTACGTTAGTGATGCAAGCTGTTAGCCAGAAGATGGCTCCTGCAATGTGCAGTGGGACAGTGCTCTGTGTATATACATATATATATATATATACACACACATATAGCACGTTGTGCTTAGGCCCCGACGGGTTTCTCAAACACTTCTAACTTAGTGAAACCACGTGTTAGTTGAAACGGTCTCCCCACAGTGTTGTTTCACAGAGTTGAGTGTATGGCACTTTCGCTGTAGGCCCCGCACGAACGGTTTGCAGCCACAGGTAACATAGTGAAGTAAGCTGTTAGTTGAAGGACGGCTTCTCCGCCCTCCCCCCTCCCCCCACACACACCGCAGGTGTTGTCTGACAGAGTGGGGTGTCTCATACTTTTGGTGTGAGCTCCGCATCGCTTTTCAAACACGTCTAACAAGGGAACCCAGATGCTATTTGAAGGATGGTTTCACCACAGTGTTGTTTTACAGAGTTGAGCACATGGCGCTTTCTGCGTAGGAAGCCCCTCGTTTCTGAAACTCTTCTCAGTAAGGGAAACGAGAGGTGTGTTGAAAGGTGGCGTCTCCACGGTGTTGTTTCACAGAGTTGACTCTACGGCACTTTCGTCGCAGGCCCCGCATGGGTCTTGAAGCCCTTGTCACTTTGGCAAACGAGCTGCCATTTGAAAAGTGGTCTCCCCCCCAGTGTCTCACAGAGTTGAGGGTAGGGCCCTTGCCGCGTAGACCCCCAACAGTTTCCGAACACTCTTAAGTTAGTGAAACCAGGTGCTAGTTGAGTGCTCGTTTCAGCACACCATCGTTTCTCACAGTTGAGTAGACGGCGCTCAACAGTTAGGCTTCTCGTAGGTTTTCAAACCCTTCTACCTTAGAGAAACCACATGGTAGTTGAAGGACGGTTTCCCCACAGTGTTGTTTCCTAGAGTTGAGAGCGTACGGTCCCGTGCGCTAGGCGCCTGCAAGCCTTATGAAACACGTGTGGCTTAGTGAAACCACATGCTAGGAGACAGATTGTGTCCCCACAGTGTCGTCTCACAGGGTTCAGTATATGGCACTCTCGTTGTAGGCCCCGCAACGTTTGGAGCTACGTGTACCTTAGCGAAGCGAGATGTCAGCGGAACGACGGCTTTCATTCACCAAGTGTTATCTGCCAGAGCGCAGTGGGAGATACTTTCGGGCTAGGCTCCGCGTAGCTTTCCAAACACTTCTAGCGAGGGAACCCAGATGCTGTTGGAAGGAGGGTCTCACCACAGTGTTGTTTTACATACAGAGTTGCGCACAGGGCCCTCTCTGCGTAGTACCCACGTAGGTTTTCGAGCCCTTCTCACTAAGCGAAACGAGCGGTTAGGTGAAACGTGGAGACCCACAGTGTTGTCTCACAGAGTTGAGTGTATGGCACTTTCCGCATAGGCCCTGCATAGGTTGTCAAACACTTCTAGCATTGTGAAATGAGATGTGATTGGAAAGCTAAGGCACTCTCCCCATGTGAACCCTATATGATAATCGGACAAGACCATGCGCCTGGGGTCCAGAAGCGGGGCAGGCTCACTCGGCCTGGAACCTGGAGCTCACCGTGTCGTTTCCCTGGCCCACCTGCAGCTGCCCGAGAGGATTCCTGAGGCCTCCCCGACCAGGGGCCCATCGACGTGGGTGTCCTTGGCAGCCAAAGTCTTATCCTGATCGGCACCTTCCCTTGTGCCCTAAACTCAGCCCTTCGGGGAGACCACAGCTCTGCTGTGGGTTCGTAGCCTGTAGCTTCCTGGGACCTAACCCTAACCCTAACCCTACCCCGAACCGTACCCTCCACCGGGCCCTCACACGGTCTCGAACCCTAACCCTACACTTGAGTCGCCCCGTCACATTAGCCCTCACTTGAGCCCTCGAGGGAGATCACGAGAACGGAGTCGCTTCGGCCCTGGCGACGTCCCTGGACCGAACCCTAACCCTAGCTAAGGCACTGTCCCCATGGGTACCCAATCCCAAAATCTGACAACACCACGCACCTGGGCTTCACAAGCGGTGCAGTCTCACTCGGCATGGAACCTGGAAGCTGACCATGTGGTTTCCCAGGCGCGGCTGCAGCTGCCCGAGGGGATTCCTGAGTCCTCCCCGACCAGGGTTCCATCGACGTGTGTGCCTTGGCAGCCAAAGACTGATCCTGAGCGGCAGCCTACTTTGTACCCTCAACTCAGCCCTTCTGGGAGACCACAGCCGTGCTGTGGGTTCGGCTTCTGGAGCCTCCTGGGACCTAACCCTAACCCTAACCCAATGTCGGACCAGGACCCTCCCCCGAAACCTAAGCCGGCTTCGATATCAAAACGAACACTTGAGTCGCCTGTTCGCATGAGCCCTCACTTCAGCCCTCCATGGAGATCACGAGACCGGAGTCGCTTCGTCCCTGGACACTTGCCTGGACTGAACCCTAACCCTAGCTAAGGCACTCTCCCCATGTGAACCCTATACGAAAATCGGACAAGACCATGCACCTGGGGTCCTGAAGCGGTGCAGGCTCACTCGGCCTGGATCCTGGAGCTCAACGTGTCGTTTCCCTGGCCCACCTGCAGCTGCCCGAGAGGATTCCTGAGGCCTGCCCGACCAAGGGCCCATCGACGTGGGTGTCCTTGGCAGCCAAAGACTTATCCTGATCGGCACCTTCCCTTGTGCCCTCAACTCAGCCCTTCGGGGAGACCACAGCTCTGCTGTGGGTTCGTAGCCTGTAGCTTCCTGGGACCTAACCCTACCCCGAACCGTACCCTCCACCGGGCCCTCACACGGTCTCGAACCCTAACCCTACACTTGAGTCGCCCCGTCACATTAGCCCTCACTTGAGCCCTCGAGGGAGATCACGAGAACGGAGTCGCTTCGGCCCTGGCGACGTCCCTGGACCGAACCCTAACCCTAGCTAAGGCACTGTCCCCATGGGTACCCAATCCCAAAATCTGACAACACCACGCACCTGGGCTTCACAAGCGGTGCAGTCTCACTCGGCATGGAACCTGGAAGCTGACCATGTGGTTTCCCAGGCGCGGCTGCAGCTGCCCGAGGGGATTCCTGAGTCCTCCCCGACCAGGGTTCCATCGACGTGTGTGCCTTGGCAGCCAAAGACTGATCCTGAGCGGCAGCCTACTTTGTACCCTCAACTCAGCCCTTCTGGGAGACCACAGCCGTGCTGTGGGTTCGGCTTCTGGAGCCTCCTGGGACCTAACCCTAACCCTAACCCAATGTCGGACCAGGACCCTCCCCCGAAACCTAAGCCGGCTTCGATATCAAAACGAACACTTGAGTCGCCTGTTCGCATGAGCCCTCACTTCAGCCCTCCATGGAGATCACGAGACCGGAGTCGCTTCGTCCCTGGACACTTGCCTGGACTGAACCCTAACCCTAGCTAAGGCACTCTCCCCATGTGAACCCTATACGAAAATCGGACAAGACCATGCACCTGGGGTCCTGAAGCGGTGCAGGCTCACTCGGCCTGGATCCTGGAGCTCAACGTGTCGTTTCCCTGGCCCACCTGCAGCTGCCCGAGAGGATTCCTGAGGCCTGCCCGACCAAGGGCCCATCGACGTGGGTGTCCTTGGCAGCCAAAGACTTATCCTGATCGGCACCTTCCCTTGTGCCCTCAACTCAGCCCTTCGGGGAGACCACAGCTCTGCTGTGGGTTCGTAGCCTGTAGCTTCCTGGGACCTAACCCTAACCCTAACCCTACCCCGAACCGTACCCTCCACCGGGCCCTCACCCGGTCTCGAACCCTAACCCTACACTTGAGCCGCCCCGTCACGTTAGCCCTCACTTGAGCCCTCGAGGGAGATCACGAGAACGGAGTCGCTTCGGCCTCTGCGACGTCCCTGGACCGAACCCTAACCCTAGCTAAGGCACTGTCCCCATGGGTACCCAATCCCAAAACCTGACAACACCACGCACCTGGGCTTCACAAGCGGTGCAGCCAACTCGGCATGGAACCTGCAAGCTGACCATGTCGTTTCCCAGGCGCGGCTACAGCTGCCCGAGAGGATTCCTGAGGCCTCCCCGACCTCGGTTCCATCAACGTGTGTGGCCTTGGCAGCCAAAGAGTGATCGTGAGCGGCAGCATCCCTTGTGCCCTCAACTCAGCCCTTCGGGGAGACCACAGCTCTGCTGTGTGTTCGTAGCGTGTAGCTTCCTTGGACCTAACCCTAACCCTAACCCTACCCCGAACCGTACCCTCCACCGGGCCCTCACATGGTCTCGAACCCTAACCCTACACTTGAGCCGCCCCGTCACATTAGCCCTCACTTGAGCCCTCGAGGGAGATCACGAGAACGGAGTCGCTTCGGCCCTGGCGACGTCCCTGGACCGAACCCTAACCCTACCTAAGGCACTGTCCCCATGGGCACCCAATCCCAAAATCTGACAACACCACGCACCTGGGCTTCACAAGCGGTGCAGTCTCACTCGGCATGGAACCTGGAAGCTGACCATGTGGTTTCCCAGGCGCGGCTGCAGCTGCCCGAGGGGATTCCTGAGTCCTCCCCGACCAGGGTTCCATCGACGTGTGTGCCTTGGCAGCCAAAGACTGATCCTGAGCGGCAGCCTACTTTATGCCCTCAACTCAGCCCTTCTGGGAGACCACAGCCCTGCTGTGGGTTCGGCGTCTGGGGCCTCCTGGGACTTAACCCTAACCCTAACCCAATGTCGGACCGGGACGCTCCACCGAAACCTAAGCCGGCTTCGATATCAAAACGAACACTTGAGTCGCCTGTTCGCATGAGCCCTCACTTCAGCCCTCGATGGAGATCACGAGACCGGAGTCGCTTCGTCCCTGGACACTTGCCTGGACTGAACCCTAACCGTAGCTAAGGCACTCTCCCCATGTGAACCGTATATGAAAATCGGACAAGACCATGCGCCTGGGGTCCAGAAGCAGGGCAGGCTCACTCGGCCTGGAACCTGGAGCTCACCATGTCGTTTCCCAGGCGCGGCTGCAGCTGCCCGAGGGGATTCCTGAGTCCTCCCCGACCAGGGTTCCATCGACGTGTGTGCCTTGGCAGCCAAAGACTGATCCTGAGCGGCAGCCTACTTTGTGCCCTCAACTCAGCCCTTCTGGGAGACCACAGCTCTGCTGTGGGTTTGGCGTCTGGAGCCTCCTGGGACCTAACCCTAACCCTAACCCAATGTCGGACTGGGACCCTCCCCCGAAACCTAAGCCGGCTTCGATATCAAAACGAACACTTGAGTCGCCTGTTCCCATGAGCCCTCACTTCTGCCGTCGATGGAGATCACGAGACCGGAGTCGCTTCGTCCCTGGACACTTGCCTGGACTGAACCCTAACCGTAGCTAAGGCACTCTCCCCATGTGATCCCTATACGAAAATCGGACAAGACCATGCGCCTGGGGTCCAGAAGCGGTGCAGGCTCACTCGGCCTGGAACCTGGAGCTCACCATGTCGTTTCGCTGGCCCGCCTGCAGCTGCCCGAGAGGATTCCTGAGGCCTCCCCGACCAGGGGCCCATCGACGTGGGTGTCCTTGACAGCCAAAGATTTATCCTGATCGGCACCTTCCCTTGTGCCTTCAACTCAGCCCTTCGGGGAGACACAGCTCTGCTGTGGGTTCGTAGCCTGTAGCTTCCTGGGACCTAACCCTAACCCTAACCCTACCCCGAACCGTACCCTCCACCGTGCCCTCACGTCTCGAACCCTAACCCTACAATTGAGCAGCCCCGTCTCGTGAGCCCTCTCTTCAACCCTCGAGGGCGATAACGTGAACGGAGTCGCTTCGGCCCTGGCGACGTCCCTGGACTGAACCCTAACCCTAATAAGTCCCTGTGTCCATGGGTACCCAATCCCAAAATCTGACAGCACCACGCACCTGGACTTCACAAGCGGTGCAGGCTCACTCGGCATGGAACCTGGAAGCTCACCATGTCATTTCCCAGGCCGGGCTGCAGTTGCCTGAGAGGATTCCGTAGGCCTCCTGGACCAGGGTCCCAATCGCGTGTGTGGCCTTGGCCGACAAAGACGGATCCTGACGGGCACCGTCCCTTGTGCCCTCAACTCAGCCCTTTGGCGAGACCACTGACCTGCTCTGGGTTCATGCCTGGAGCCTCCTGGGACCTAACGCTAAACCTAACCCTACCCTGTAGCGGGACCCTCCACCTCCACCTAAGCCTGCCTCGAACCCTAACCCTACATGAGCCGCCTTGCTGCATGGGCCCTCACTTCAGCCCTCGAGGGAGATCACGAGACCGGAGAGCTTCGGCCCTGGCGACGTCCCTGGACCGAACCCTAACCCTAGCTAAGGCTCTCTTCCCGTGGGGACCCAATTCCAACGTCTGAGAACACCAGGCGCCTGGGGTCCAGAAGCGGTACAGGCTGACTCGGCATGGAACCTGGAAGCTCACCATGTCGTTTCCCAGGTCTGGCTGCAGCTGCCCAAAAGGATTCCGGAGGCCTCCTCAAACATGGACCGATCAACGTGTGTTGCCTTGGCAGCCAAAGACGGAACCTGACCGGCACCATCCCTTGTGCCCTCAACTCAGCCCTTCGGGGAGACCACTGCCCTGCTGTGGGTTCGGCGCCTGGAGCCTCCTGCGACCTAACCCTAAACCTAACCCTACCCCAAACCGGGACCCTCTAGCGCAACCTAAGCCTCCCTCGAACCCTAACCCTGCTCTTGAGCCGCCTTCTGGCACGGGCCCTCACTTCAGCCCTCAAGGGAGATCACGAGACCTGAGTTGCTTCGGCCTTGGCAGCGTCCCTGGACCAAACCCTAACCCTAGCTAAGGCTCCCTCCCCATGGATCCCATTTCCAACGTCTGAGAACACCAGGTGCCTGGGGGCCAGAAGCAGTGCAGGCTGACTCGGCATGGAAGCTGTAAGGTCACCATGTCATTTCCCAGGCCCGTTTGCAGCTGCCCGAGAGGATTCCGCAGGCTTCCTGGACCAGGGTCCCAATCACATGTGTGGCCTTGGCAGACAAAGACGGATCCTGACCGGCACCGTCCCTTGTGCCCTCAAATCAGCCCTTCGGGGAGACAACTGACCTGCTGTGGGTTCGTTCCTGGAACCTCCTGGGACCTAACGCTATACCTAACCCTACCCCAAACTGGGACCCTCCACCTCCAGCTAAGCCTGCCTCGATCCCTAACCCTTCACTTGAGCCGCCTTGCTGCATGGGCCCTCACTTCAGCCCTCAAGGGAGATCACGAGACCGGAGTCGCTTCGGCCCTGGCGACGTCCCTGGACCGAACCCTAACCCTAGCTAAGGCTCCCTCCCCATGGGGACCCAATTCGAACGTCTGAGAACACCAGGCTCCTGGGGTCCAGAAGTTGTGCAGGCTGACTCAGCATGGAACCTGGAAGCTCACCATGTCGTCTCCCAGGCCCGGCTGCAGCTGCCCGAGAGGATTCTGGAGGCCTCTTCCAATAGGGGCTGATCGACCTGTGTGGCCTTGGCAGCCAAAGACGGATCCTGACCGGCACCATCCCTTGTGCCCTCAACTCAACCCTTCGGGGAGACCACAGCTCTGCTGTGGGTTCGGCGCCTGGAGCCTCCTGGGACCTAACCCTAACCCTAACTGTACCCCGAACCGGGACCCTCCACCACAACCTAACCCTGCCTCGAACCCTAACCCTGCACTTGAGCCGCCTTGCTGCATGGGCCCTCACTTCAGCCCTCGAGGGAGATCACAAGACCGGAGTCGCTTCGGCCCTGGCGACGTCCCTGGACCGAACCCTAACCCTACCTAAGGCACTGTCCCCATGGGCACCCAATCCCAAAATCTGACAACACCACGCACTTGGGCTTCACAAGCTGTGCAGTCTCACTCGGCATGGAACCTGGAAACTGACCATGTCGTTTGCCAGGTGCGGCTGCGGCTGCCGGAGAGGATTCCTGAGGCCTCCCCGACCAGGGTTCCATCGACGTGTGAGGCCTTGGCAGCAACAGAAGATCCTGACCGTCAGCCTCCCTTGTGCCCTCAACTCAGCCCTTCGGGGAGACCATAGCCTCCAGTGGGTTCGGCGCCTGGAGCCTCCTGGGACCTAACCCTAACCCTAACACAACGTCGAACCGGGACCCTCCACCGAAACCTAAGCCAGCCTCAATCCCTCAACATACACTTGAGACGCCTGTTCGCATGAGCCCTCACTTCAGCCCTCAAGGGCGATCACGAGACCGGAGTGGCTTCGGCCCTGGCAACGTCCCTGGACCGAACCCTAACCCTAGCTAAGGCTCTCTCCCCATGGGGACCCAATCCCAAAGTCTGACAAGACCACGTGCCTGGGGTCCAAAAGCGGTGCAGGCTTACTCGCCATGGAACCTGGAAGCTCAGCAGGTCGTTTTCCAGGCCTGGCTTGAGCTGCCGGAAGGGATTCCTGTGGCCTCCCTTACCAGGGACCCATCGACTCTTGTGGCATTTGCAGCCAAAGATTGATCCTGACCGGCACACTCCCTTGTTCCCTCAACTCAGCCCTTCGGGGAGACCACTGCCCTTTTGTGATTTGGCCCCTGGAGCCTCCTGGGGCCTAACCCTACCCCGAACCAGAACCCTCCACTGAAACCTAGGCTGGCCTCGACCCTAACCCTCCACTTGAGCCGCCCCGTCACATGAGCCCTCACTTCAGCCCTCGAGGTTCACGAGACTGGAGTCGCTTCAGCCCTGGCGAAGTTCCTGGACCGAACCCTAACCCTAGCTAAGTCTCTCTCACCATGGGGACCCAATACCAAAGTCTGACACCACGCCCCTGGGGTCCAGAAGCGGTGCAGGCTCACTAGGCATGGAACCTGGAAGCTCAGCATGTCGTTTTCCCGGCCTGGCTGCATCCGCCCGGAGGTTTCCTGAGGTCTCCCCGACCAGGGACCCATGGAGTTGTTGTCCTTGGCAGCCAAAGACTGATCCTGACTGGCCCCCTCCCATGTACCTTCTACTCAGCCCTTCGGGGAGACCACTGCCCTGCTGTGGGTTCGGCGCCTGGAGCCTCCTGGGACCTAACCGTAACCCTAACCTTACCCCGTGCTGGAACCCTCTACGGAAACCTAAGCTGGCCTCGAACCCAAACCCTCCATCCGCCCCGTCGCATAAGCCTTCACTTGAGCCCCCGAGGGAGATCAAGAGACCGGAATCGCTTCGGCCCTGGCGACGTCCCTGGACCGAACCCTAACCCTAGCTAAGGCTCCCTCCCCATGGGGACCCAATCTCAAAGCCTGACAACACCACGCGCCTGGGGTCCAGAAGCGGTGTAGGCTCACTCGCCATGGAACCTGGAAGCTCAGCATGTCATTGCACAGGCCGGGCTGTAGCTGCCGAGTGGATTCCTGAGGCCTCCTTACCAGGGGCCCATCGAATTATGTGTCCTTGGCAGCCATAGGCTGATCCTGACCTGCACCCTCCATTGTGCCGTCAACTCAGCCCTTCGGGGAGACCACTGCCCTGCTGTGGGTTCGGCCCCTAGAGCCTCCTTGGACCTTACCCTAACCCTAACCTTACCCCGAACCAGAACCCTCCACTGAAAACTAAGCCGGTCTCGAAACCTAAAGCTCCACTTGAGCCGCCCCATCGCATGGGCCCTCACTTCAGCCCTCAAGGGAGATCACGAGACCAGAGTCGCTTCGGCCTTGTTCCCAGAGGATTGCTGTGGGCCGCCGAAGGGGGAGAGGCCGAGGGGGCTGCTGTCTTGGGATACCAAAGAATCCCACTGTGCAAGGGCCTGGCATCTCGGCACCGAGATTTGGAATCACAAAGGGAACTGTTTCGGCTCTTAAGACTAATTTCCCTGGGGTGAACTCAATGGTAATCTTACATTCAACAGTGGGCTGAATTGTAAGTATCTGAGCACAGAGAGGCTGACTGTGCGTAAGGGTTTACATACAGGATTTATAGCGTTTTTCAAACAGCGCTACCACTCACTCCCAAGAGATGGGCTCCCTGGTTTTGAAAAATGCACAAGAAATCTGAGATAGGGGTCTCTTCCATGGGACAGGCCACAGTGTTGGTTCCACTATCACATGGAATTATTCTTCTCCTAGCCAGATATGAATGATATTGTGGCACCTCATCTGATATTGCACATTAGACTAACAGAGACCAAGTAAGTACCAGGCATGGGCAGAACAAGTCAAAAGGTAGGAGACTGACTACCAGCTTCAGTATCAATCATCAGATTCATTCCTCATTGAAATACTGGTCTGAGAGAACTTATTTTAAGAGAGAAACTGACAAGGGGTCAGGAAAATGAGCTTATAGAACAAGGAAAGAGAGGAAGGGGAAAAAGAAGAGTATAGTAAGAAAAGCTGTTCTTTGAAGCACTAAAGGGTGATTGTGCTCTAGATGTTCCCTTTCATTGCTGAGCAGGTTTTGGAAGCTTTGCGGGGATGAAGGGAGGAAGTTCATGCCTTTTCTATTATCCAAAGTAATCTGGTTTCTTCAATTCAATGTGTTTTTTCAATCCCTTCTTGCCCTCCCCCCAGCACTCAGCACAGCAGCTCTCTCCCTGAATGCACATCCCAGACATCAGGTGAACCATGATGCAGACCCAGGTGAGTGGGACCCCCAGCGGCAGGGCTCACGCACATAATAACCCTGCTGGTTTTTACTCCTTCATAGTGTACTTTCCAGCTCTACTCAAGGGTGCTACTGGTCTAGTTCTTCAAACCATGAAGATTTCATTCAGACTGCGTTGGTCAAAGATTACTCAAGATTTTAGAACTGGGGGGAGTTTTGGAAGCATTCTCCTCCAAACCTTTGTTCTATGGTAAGGAGACAGAAGTCCTTAAAAACGAGGTGGGACCGGGGCGCCTGGGTGGCGCAGTCGGTTAAGCCTCCGACTTCAGCCAGGTCACGATCTCGCGGTCCGTGAGTTCGAGCCCCGCATCAGGCTCTGGGCCGATGGCTCGGAGCCTGGAGCCTGTTTCCGATTCTGTGTCTCCCTCTCTCTCTGCCCCTCCCCCGTTCATGCTCTGTCTCTCTCTGTCCCAAAAATAAATAAAAAAACGTTGAAAAAAAAATTAAAAAAAAAAAAAAAAAAAAAAAAAAAAAAACGAGGTGGGACCAAGGTTGGAGAGTAGCCCTTCCTTCCCTCTATGTCCAGCTCCATATTCCTATCTCCTATGCTTCCCCTGCAAACACCTGCCTCCCACATGACTCTCCTGCCATTCTCTCACCTTGTTGGTTCTTCTTACCTCCTTGTCCCATCAACATGCTGGTCCCTTTGAACAGAACACCCTCTCTGACACCCAGTCAGAAGCTTTGCAGCTTTTCCCAACTTTTCTGGGATCAGAGGCTCCATCCTGTGTTTCCAGAACACCATTTTAAAACTCTCCACATAGAATTACCTATTTAGACACCTGCTTCTTTTAGGAGCCTGACTACCCTAAGTGCCTCTCCATGGGGCTCTGGTGTGTACAAGACACTTCATGTTTACTGAGAGAAGGAATGCATAGGAGCCGGACCCAAGCATCCTTTGACTTTAGCTGGGGCACCTCAGACTCACATCTCCAGCTGTTCTCTGGATGTACCCCCACTTTAGAACCTGTTGTCAGAATCTCCTCTTCTGTCATCTGGCACTCCATTTGATGGCACTCATAAGATGTCTCTGTGCAGGGATCCTGCTCATTCACTGCATACTGTCTTACCAATGTGTCCCAACTCTGATAAGTTACCCTGGCTGGCCTCTAAAAGGCACTTGGCTGCTGGCTCAGGTAATGTTTCCTGGGAAAGCCAACAGAATATGCTCTAGCTTCTAGGCCCTTATGTTTCTCCTGCACTCTCAATTTTTAAAAAAAATCACCTGATGGGGTGCCTGAGTGGCTCAGTTGGTTGAGTGTCTGACTTCGGCTCAGGTCATGATCTCACAGTTCATGGGTTCAAGCCCCACATTGGGTTCTGTGCTGACAGCTCAGAGCTTCAGATCCTGTCTCCCTCTCTCTGCCCCTCCTCCACTTGCATTCTGTCTCTCTTGGTCTCTCAAAAATGAATAAATGTATAAAAAAAATTTTTTAAGCACCTGATACCTAAACCTTGACAAGCTTTTTTTTTCATTTTTAGGAACATTTCATTTTTAGGAACATCTGGTGCTTCAGGCTAACCTGGCATAACTTCCTAAGCATTTCAGGACTCTTGCCCCAGACAGTCCTGTCTCCTTCTACCACAAGGCCCCATGGAGGAAAGTTCTGAGGGAAAGCATGCATGAAACTAGGCAAAGCTCTGAAATACCAACTATCCTGGTCCTCCCGGTTCCTGCTTTGGTACTGGCCCACTTCACTTGAAGTGTATTCAGAGATGTTTACATTCAGAAGATCTTAGGCTAAAAAAAATTTACCTTCTATTATAGAGTTTTAGGCACCAACATGGCACTTGGTTCAGAAGGGCTTGCCAGAGGTAGTGACATCAAGACAGGGGATGTCCAAGCCAACCATAAGGGGGGCCAGGCCAGGGCCCGATGTGACAGGTGTGTTGAGCCCCCAAATGGCCAATGCCCCATCAAGGATGTGGTGATGGTGATATGGAAGCAGGCTATCTTATCAAAGACAACGTGACATGTGGAATCCCACTTACTGGCATTTTCCCTAATCAAACTTGGGAACAGTTGTCAGAAGGGAAAGACAAAACCTCACAAAAAATTTCAAGTGGCTGCTGTAACATGTTTATTAGTAAAAGTCTTAAAGTCTTCAGAAGTCAGTGATTTCGGAATCTAAAAGTCATAGAGAAGCTTAAGTCTTAACTCTTTGTGGAGCTTGCCTGGATGACACTACCATTGCAGTGGAGCAGAGGAGAGGGTTTGTGGGTGCAGGAAATGCTCTTTTGGTTTTAGGCACATCCTCTCCCACTCACACCCTTCCGTCCCTGAGATCTGAAGCAGTGTCTCTCAACTACAGACCCAAATACATTTTTAGGCACACCCCCAAGCAGGCACCCTCTGAAGAGGGCAATCCCCTGGGGAATCCTGTTATTAATGGAAACTGCACCTCTCCCCTTCCAGGATGCTTCATCAGCGTCACTCCCTCATCCCCTCTCAAGGTAGAATTTTACAGACTTCCCTTAAGACAGCTGGAAGAGGGACAAGGATGCAGGCTGTCTGTCCTGAAAGTTATCTACTCAGCTGACACCATGAGTGGGAATGACTTCCAGGCAGCACCAACTTGATGACAAGTTGGCTAATTCTGAGTCTTTCAGACAGTCATCCTCAGCTCCATCTCAGAAACTGGCACAGCAGCTTCTGGAGAACAACAGTCTTCCAGCCTATCTCCCAAAGACAAACTCTTCTTTCCAGCCACCGCCTGTGAAAACGGGAACAAGCTTTCTTCAAACTTGGTGAGGCAACCTGAACATACCTGTGTGCTTGACTGAGACTGTCCCCGAGACCAAGACCTCAGGTGAAGGTGACATGACAATACTGAGGCTGGCAGAGCCTTTGTGGGGTGGGTGGTAGACCAAGGCATTTGAGACGAGGAGGGGTTGCAACCTACCAAAAATACCACAGCCTCTGTATGGAGAGGGCCTGCATACAGTACCTGGAGCCACAGCAGTCCTAGTAAGGGCGGCATCTGTAGGAGAGAGGGGGCCGAGGCCAGTCAGTATCCTGGGTCGGAAGGAAGGCCGAACCAGTCATGAGGTCCAGGCCAATTCAGGGCAACGGGCAGAAACGCCACCACTGCACTTCACCAACCAGAACTGAGTGCTGTCTGGTGGCCCAAACAGAAGGTGCAGAGATGGATCTGGCCAGTGCAGATCAGTGTGATTCAAAACGCCACTACCATCTCCAGATGCTGAATCACAATGGTTCCCTTCTCGTGGGGCCTGTGAACCAAGGCCAGCATGAGTCACGCCAGCACTGCAATGGGAAGGAAGTTCAACAGACCCGTGTCTACATGCTGTAGACCCTGCTCAGCACTTGAGCCCTGATGATGGTCCAAAGCTGGGAGCACGCCACTGGCAAGTCCCCTGAGGTTCAAAGCAGAGCTTATGAAGTCAGACAGATTAGCAAATTTAGTTCTGGTCTTGCCACTTAATGGCTATGGGACTCTGGCAAGTTACTGGACCTCTGCAAGCCTCAGTTTCCCCATAACTGAGTTTTTGTAGTTTCCCAGTGAAAGGGGTGGGAGGGCAGGACCCCTTTACAGTGCTGCATCCTTATATACTCCGCTGACGGGACTGTCCTTGTCTCACTGCCCCCCTCCCCTCCAGGGTGCCTGAGGCTTGGGGCCCTGCGAGGTGCGGGCGGGGCTCAGGGGCTATTCCTCCCCTAGAAGAGCTGCCCAGTCAAGGCCCTTCGGACTCAGTGCAGGCTCCAAGGAGTCAACCCAGTTTCCTTTAAGATGCCTGCCACCCCCTTTTTTTGGAAAAGAGAGATGACTATGAAAGCTGAAGCCCCTTGGTTCTGCACCTTGGAATGTCCAGAGAAACTGTCACTGCAGTGACTTGAGTCCATGTGGCCATAGGTGGGGAAAAGGGAGAAGGTGGACTGTTTCTCAGTAATGTTGGATGATCATATAGTTGTCATCTAGGTTCCTGCCAACTTTCTTCTTTTAAAAAATGGCCGGGAGAAATACACAATTTGATCCAGGATCTTAGACACTGAATCTGTAGATAATTCTGGTACAAATTGGCTTGCTTTATGAATAATTGTGTAGAAAATAGCTCCCTGGGAAGTATTAGTGAAGATTAGTTAAGACGGAGAGTTAGGAGTTATAGTGAAACTCAGCAGACCTGAGTTCCTATGCCGTTTCTCCTTGGTTGGCTCCCAGGGCTTGAGTTTATCTTTTTATTTTATTATTATTATTTTTGAAATGTTTATTTATTTCTGAGAGAGAGAGAGAGAGAGAGAGAGAGAGAGAGAGAGACTGTGAGCAGGGGAGGGGCAGAGAGAGAAGGCAACAGAGAATACCAAGTAGGCTCCATGCCATCAACACAGCTCCCAATGCAGGGCTCAAACTCCCGAATGGAGAGATCATGACCTGAGCCAAAACCCAGAGTCGGACACTTAACTGAATGAGCCACCTAGGAGCCCTCTTGTGTTTATCTTTTTAAATACCCAGCACCCAACTGCTGCTAAATCTATCACTTCAAGGACAAAACTGATCTGAGAGACTCCTGCCCAGTCATCACCACCACCAGTACCTCATTCTCCATATGATACAGATGTTTTCACATCCAGTCCTCCCATAATCCACACACACGGACTTCTATGTACTAGATAGAACTTGTTATGATTTCCATGAGATGCTTCCGTCAATCGGTGACATAAGGTGATCTGTTTAACTTGCCTTAATCAATCAACACATAGTAGAACACTGAAGTGTGTGCCTAAAAATGCTGCTGATCGAACGAAGGAAAAAAGAAGCAAACAAATCCACAGACTCTTAAATACAAACAATAAACTGGCGGTTCCCAGAGGAGAGGTAGGTGGGGCAGAGTGAAACAAGTGAAGGAGATTAAGAGTGCACTTACTCTCATGAGCACTGAGTAATGTATAGAATTGCTGAATCATCATATTGTACATCTGAAACTAATGTGACACTGTATATAAATTATACTTAAATTAAAAAATAAATTTAGAGGTGCCTGGGTGGTTCCGTCAGTTAAGCATACGACTTTGGCTCATGTCATGGTCTGACACTTTGTGGGTTTGAGCCCCGTGTCGGGCTCTGCGCTGATGGCTCAGAGCCAGGAGTCTGCTTCTGATTCTGTGTCTCCCTCTCTCTGCCCCTCCCCTGCTCACACTCTGTCTCTCTCTCTCTCTCTCTCTCTCTCTCAAAAATAAATAAATGTTTAAAAAATAAAAATAAAAAATAAATTTAAAAAATGCCGTGGGTTCTCATAATCTATGCATCCATTAAAAAGCCACACCAAGGTGCTACTAAGGAGCTTAGCTTTGCACTGGACCCTCGGATGGGGCGCGAGGGATAGAACAATGAAAAGCCAGACAGAAGTCCCTGCCAAGGAGGAGCTTTCTATCCAGAAAAGGGAGGCAAATAATAAATAAAAAAATATATATGAACTGTGTTGGATGGCAGTAAGTCCCACCGTGGTGAAAAATAAAGAGCTGGCAGGCTGAGAGCAAGGGAGAGGGGGTAGTAGATAATAACACAAGTTTAAACAAGGAGTTGAGGGATGACTCACTGAGAAGGTGACATCTGAGCAGAGACCACACAGAAATGCAGCCTGGCAATGACCTGGGCCAGCACAAGGGCCTCAGTGGTGGAGGAGTGTGGCTCTGGGGTGGCTGGACCTGCTGCCCCTCCAGTCCCAGTCGCACAGGGACTGTGGTTGCATTGTGGAGAAGAGTGGTTAAGCATAGAGCATGAGAGGAGATGAACTTCCCTGTTCAGGGGGCTGGGGGTGGGGGTAGGGAATCTGGGCCAGGGCTGGACCAGCAAGGACCCAGCACTGCCCAAACAGCACCCTCTGCTAATGTGATGCACAGCATCATCCACAGTGACCCTGTGGTGCCCTCCTCCTCAAGAATCTCCATGGTCCTGGGTAACCAATATGTGTGTGCTCATGTGTGTGTGTGTGTGCGTGTGCACATCTGTGTGGAGAAAGAGGGGAGCATTCAAGGGAGAAAAAGGACTTCTTGCTTTTAGGGTAGGTGGAGTCCAAACAATTAATTGTAAATGAAAAGAGATGAAACTCTTTTCTATCATGCATCAGTAAAGAGAATCCTCAGCAATTACGCTGGATTCATGATAAATGTGATAATATGACAAGCAGGTTTCAGAGATGGCCCCAAGATTCTCACCTCTTTGTGTATGTGGTGTGCACGATCCCCTCCCCTAGCAAGGGGTCCTACGAATATGATGAAATGGCCACCCCCATGATTATAGAATATCATGTAAGGTTGTATGTTATTTAAGGCTCTCCTGCTGGCTTCAAGAAGTAGCTACTGTGTTGTCAGAGGCACACATGGCTTGGACTGAGGGTGGTCTCCAGGAGCTGACTGCAACCACCAACCAGCCAATGAGGAAACTGGCACCTCAGTCTGACAAGCACAAGGAACTGAACTCTGCCAACCTGCATGAACTTACAGAACCCCAAGCTACAGATGAGGACACAACCCAGCCAACTTCCTTATTTCAGCTTTGTGGGACCCAGAGCAGAGGACTCATAGATGCTATGCCCAGACTTGTCATCTATAAAAATTATAAGATAATAAATATACAGTAAAACCTTGGTTTGCGAGCATACTTCATTCCAGAAAACTGCTTGTAATCCAAAGCACTCGTATAATCAAAACAAATTTCAAGAACCACTGGCTCAGTTGTGATCACATGACATTCAGCATCATGTACAACTTGTATTGCAAGACATCACTTGTTTATCAACTTAAGATTTATTAGGAATGTTTGCTTGTCTTGCAGAACACTTGCAGGATGAGTTGCTTGCAATCCAAGGTTTTACTGTAATAAGTTTGTAGTAATTTATTATGTAGCAACAGAATACTAAGACAAGTAAGGACAAAGGTCACAGGTTATGAGAACTTCGAGGTGTTTTACCACTGTCATAATACCCAAAGCTTTTATATACAAGGTAAGTATTATTAGCTTCATGTTTGAAATAATCTCAGGAAACAAGGCATTAGGTATGTTTTGTCTCTTAACTGCAGGGCACTATCTGCTAAAGCCAAGAATTGACTTGACCAGCATTCCAGGAAAGTGTTTAGCACAGACACTGCCTCTTAGGTAATATGGAGTCTTCCATTACCGAAGGGTAACTTCTTTATCCCTACTTGGTTTGCCCATTCTTCCTGGGCCCTGCTTTTACAAGCTGCTATGGGCCGAGCCATCCCAGTGATGATGTGTGGTGACTGTACTAACAGTGAGTCCACAATCATTTAGCTCATGCGAACGAACCAACTGGAAGAGGCAGAGAGAACCAGAGCAGTTGAAGAGATGCCTAAGAAAGCAAAAGAGGTTGAGAAAATGTAGGAGGTGAAGGGGAAGTTTAACGTGGCAGAAGCCATTCCCAAAGGGCAAATCAAGCCCCAAGGAAGTGACAGGGAAAAGAGAGAAACTCAGCCAGAGCACAGAAACAGACACCAGCAAAGAATCCTTGGGTAAATAGCAGGAAGTCCCTGGGACAGAGGCGACAGATGGAAATTCTGCGACCACAGTTTAGTAATGCTTTAACTAGGGACAAATTATTGATTCCCCCAAATGCCTATACCACTCTGTGTCAATAACTCTCCACAATTAGCAGATAATTTAATCATTACAGATAGAAATAATACAGTAAGATGTGATATTAGGTAAAAGTATGATGTTCGTTTGGAAAGAACTCTCAATGCTGCCGTGATAAATTATACATCAGAAAAGTGTTGTTTAGCTACTGTGACCGCCTAATGGATTGTGAAATCAGGTTATTAGGTTGTGATATCCATTTTACAGAGGCAAAGATCGATTTTAAAGAAATCCTAAGACATCACATGTAAGAAGTGTTTTGTGAAACTTCTCTTTTGGCCACATATATACCCATACAGATGTGTGTGTGTACTAGGCTATAACACAAAGGCTGTTTCCTCAAAGCTCTGTTGTGTAAGCCCCAAAAGTGGACAAGCTCAAGTTGTGTTGAGTCTAGATCAGCTTCTTTACCCTCCCGGTAGGTTCTGGGCAGCATCAGTTCCAACCAGAAGGTCACTTCCTGCTGGCAGTGGTGCTGCGCTTCTACCTGGGTGATACTGGTCAAATGGCTATTGCATTTTTGTTCAAAACTCTACTAAAAGTCGCCCTGCAATGAAATTCTGGAAGATGCAACTCTCAGGAAGGCCCCCTCAAGTGGGAATGGCCCCTGCTCACCTGCCTGCTTATAAGCACCCAATGAAGGGAGGAGGCGGCTGAAGAGTGGTAGACAACAAAGATGGCAGATGTTTGTGGATTGGGAGAAATGAGACTGTTCTCTTCCAGGTTCAGAACACTTTCTCTCCAATGTCTACCACCTTAGCCGCCATGAAATTTCCTGCGTAACTCTCTCCGGGTTTTACCCCTAACTATAACCAGAACAGCCTCAAGCACGGTCAGAGCTGAGGGCAGACTCAGGGAGTCCATTCAACTCAGGTAAACATGAACTTGCTATAAAGAAGACTACTCCTGACCAGCACCCTCCCTTGTGCCCTCAACTCAGACCTTCGGGGAAACAAATGCACTGCTGTGGATTCAACACCTGGAGCCTCCTGGGAACTAACGCTAACGCTCACCCTAACTTTAACCCTAACCAGAAACCTCAACCGAAACATAACCCTGTCTCGAACCCTAACACTACACTGGACCCGCGCCATCACATGGGCCCTCACTTAAGCCCTCAAGGGACATCAGAAGACTGGAGTCGTGTCAGCCCTGACAATGTCCCTGGACAGAACACTAACCATAGCTAAGGCTCTCTCCCCATGGGGACCCAACACCAAGGTCTGACAACACCACTCGCCTGGGGTCCATAAACGGTGCAGGATCACCTGGCATATTACCTGGAACATCACCATGTCGTTTCCAAGTCCCAGCTGCAGCTGCACGAGAGGATTCCTGAGGCATACCGGTCCACTGGCCCATAGAGATCTACGGCCTTAGATCACAAATACTATCTGACCGGGACCCTCCCTTGTGCCCTCAACACAGCCCTTCGGGGAGATAACGGCAAAGCTGTGGGTTCAGCGACTGGAAACTCTTGGGACCGAACACTAACCCCTAGCCTAAGCCCTAACCCTACCCTAATCCACTATCCCTAAAAATAAAAAACCTAAAGCTAACCCTAAACCTAACCATAAACTGTAACACTAACCCTAACGCTAACCCCTGATCCAAATACCGACCCATTACCCTAACCAATGTCTTAGACCTAGACCTCACCTTAACCCTAAATCTAATGAAAACCCTAACCCTAACCCTAACCCTAACCTAACCCTAACTCTCAAACCCAAGCCCTAAACCTAAACCTAAGCCTAACCCAAGACCAAACCTAACGCCTAAACCTAACTCCAAACCCTAACCCCTAACCATAACCCTAAACAGTAACCCTAACCCTAAACCCAACCCTAATGCATAAACCTAACTCTAACCCCTAACGCTAACCCCTAACAACAACCTTAACCGTAACCCTAACCCCTAACATCAAACCCAAACCCAAACCCTAACCCAATGCTCACAACACACAGGAATGGTGTCACATTGGCACTGGTGAAGTCCCTGGACAGAATATTAACCCTAGTTAAGGATCTCTCTGGTTGGGGACCCAATTCCTATCTCTGAGAACACCACAAACAAAGGGCCCAAAGTGGTGCAGGATTACTCAGCATGGAACATGGAACATCATCATGACATTTCAAATGCCCGCATGGAGCTGCACAAGGGGGTTGATGAGGCCAAACTGAAGATGTCACACACACGAGGCTGGCCTTGGCAAAGACTAAGTCTGAACAGCTCGCTCAAATGAGGCCTATACTCAATCCTCTGAGGAGACCACTACGCTGCTGGAGTTTAAGCACTTGGAGCTTCCTGGGACCTAACCCTAACCTAAACCATGACACTCAGCATACTGCTCAAACTAAACCTCAACCCAACTCTAAACCTAACCCTACACATGACCCGCACAATCATGGACCTCATTCAGCCTTCCTGGGTGATCACGGCACTGGTGTCACTTCGGCACTGGCAACATCGATGGACCGAACCTTAACCTTGGCTAAAGATTTCCCCAGTGGGGACCCCATTCTTAAGTCTAAGGACACAATGGACGTGAGGACCATAAACAGAGGAAGATTACTCGCCATGGAAACTGGAACATCACCGTGTCATTTCCAAAGACAGAAGGAGATCCACAGGGGATTTCTTGAGGTCTAACCGAGGAGTGACCCTGGCACCCAAAACTCAGCCTCACTGGGATGCTCCTTAGACCACCCACTCAGCCCTGTGGGGAAACAACTTCCCTACTGGATGTATAGCACCAAGAGCCTCCTATGACCAAACCTAATCTTAACTGTTACTTTCGGTATACACGTGAAGCTAAATCTCACCTCATCGTTAACCCCCACCCTACACCTAACTCCCAACATGCATGGGCCTTCAATTCATCGATGCAGAGAGACACAGGACTGGTATCACTTGGACGCTACAAACTTCCCTGACCCAAATTCAAAGTGTAACTAAGGTCCTCTCCGCATAGGGAACCAATTCCACATTCTGACACAATACAAATGGGATCGAGAAATGGTGGATAAATACTCAACATGGAAACTAAAATATCACAGAATCATTTCAAAACCACGAATGTAGCTACAAAAGAGGATTCCTGAAGACTACCGGACCATAGGCCCATAGAGGCCTCTAGACTTGCAACACAAAGACTAACCCTAAATGGCACCCTCCCTTGACCACTCGACTCAGACCTTCAGGGAGACAAGTGCCCTATGGTGAGTCCAGCACCTGGAGCCGTCTGGGACGTAACCCTAACCCTAAACTAACCCTAACCCAAACTCTAATGATAACCTAAATCCTAACCCTAACCCTAACCCTAACTGGAACACTAACCCTAACACTAACCCTAACCCCCTAACCCTAACCCTACCATAACCATAACCCCTAACCCTAATCCTAACCCCTAACCCTAACCCTAACCCTCAGAAGGAGACCAGGAGTCACACCTGCCCCTGGCCACATTAATTACACATTGTCATAGAACAAATTGTCCCATCTTCGAATCTCTTCTCTCTCCTTTACAAAGAGCAGAGACCACATGTGAGGAAGGTAAGGAAATTAGTGCTCAGTGAAGGAGTGGGAGACTCCAGGATTATTCCACAGCACAGAATCCACACTTGGCAGGCTTTCTGGAGGCCATGGTCCTGGAGTCATGCATGTGGCTCTCTGAGACCATGCAGCCTCAGTGAGAAACTGCCTGCTGGGAAACACAGTTCCTCCTATATTCTTGATTCTTAACAAGTATAAATGTCCAAGATTACATTACAACAGAGAGGCCAAGGACTACAGGGCCAGTCTGCTATGTGGCTCTTGTGGCCAAGGCCACATTCAACATTTGGAGGGTTATTATATCTCTTGGCAGGATAGGAGGCTAGGAGGGAAGAGTTATTTGTCTCAACCACACAGACGTTGGGAATGGAAACATCCTGTGGACCGGTCTACACTGCCCATAGACCTGTTAAATTGCCAAGAGCATAGTCAGCTCAGTAATTGGCTATGGGGGTTTTTAGGACCTGAGCTGGTGGACCACAGATGCCTGCCTGGATGGTCAGAGGCCAAGGGCTGTCCTGTCTGAGACCTGACTGTCTACTGCTGATGGCTCCAATGGGACCAGGGATACAGCCAGTGCCAGGAGGCCCCTCCCATTCCACAAGAAAAGCTGCACATGGGGCCTTATAGGATGCTGCACTCAGACCTATATAAACCGACACATGTCCATTGAGTGCCCTGTGGGTCAGGGCTGTGCTGAAACCTAGGGCTGCCCAGGCAGAGTGTGGCCAGCAACACCCTCACCAGGTGAGAGGGTGGAAGAATCCTGTGTAATCTCTGAGGCTCTCCACAATGCTGGACTGGGTCTGAGTTCGATCTGAAATAGTCAGGGACCAAGTGGACATTTGACTCTCTTTCTCTTAGTACCCAGGGCTGAAGGGGCAGAAGACCGATGTTCAGATCAACCTCTGATGCATGTGTGATCCTGGGTGAGTCCTGTCCAATATGGAGGGCCAGAGAGATGGAAAAGGGGGATGAAACACAGGCCCTGATCTCAAGCCTTGCACTGACCCCAATGCATGTGTATTTTAACAATAAAATCTTAAGTCTAAACCTTAACATTTTGTTTATACACTCACCACTGATGAACATTTGCATAGTTTCTACATTTTGGCTATTGTTAACACTGCTAGGGGTTAGGGGTTCCAGGTTCAGGGCTTAGGTCCAGGTTTTGGGTTCAGGGTTCAGATTCAGGTTGGAGTTAGAGGTCTGGGTTTGCAGTTCAAGGTTTAGGGCTAGGGTTTCAGATTGGGGTTTGGGCTCGAGGTTCAGGGTTCAGGTTAGGGGGTAGGCTAAAGGTTAGAGGTTACAAATTTTCTTCAGGTTGTCATCATAGATACAAAATTTCTCCCCAAAGGGTATAAACCTAGAATCTATTTACTCTGTGTGTCATGAACAGGTTCAGAGTTAGGGTCCCAGTAACTCCCTACTGACAGCATTCTGATGCTAGAGTTGGCCAGCTGCACAGAGGCTGCCCCTTGTCTCAAACATACCCTTTGCAGAGAACACACCCTGTGTGATTCATGGAGGTGTGAAACTAAGACCAGGACTCATGGAATATGAAACAGGATACAATATGAAACAATTCATGGACTCCTTATTCTTTCACAATAACAAATATCGAGTTTGGCTCCCAACAGAATGTTATAATGTACCCCAGGAGTGACTATGGTACTATCGACACAAAATGAAGAAACCCTTTTTTTTTAAAATTTTTTTAATGTTTATTTATTTTTGAGAGAGAAAGAGAGACAGAATGAGAGTGGGTTAGGAGCAGAGAGAGGGGAGACACAGAAGCAGAAGTAGGCTCCAGGCTCTGAGCTGTCAGCACAGAGCCCGACGCAGGGCTCGAACTCACGAGCTGTGAGATCATGACCTGAGCTGAAGTCTGACACTCAACCGACTGAGCCACCCAGGCGCCCCAAGAAACCCTTTTAAAGAGAAAGGAAAAAGAGTTTTATTTGAGCTCAAGTTAGGGCTGCTGCCAACATACACAATATTCCCAAAGAAGAGAATGCTCAGGAGAAGGAACATTTGGCACAGGGTTACATGATTTTTCAATAGAGAGTTACAAATCTATGTGACAAAGGACATTCCAGAAAGTTACAGACTTTATCTTATCTTTTTGGTATGTGCAGGGCTATGTGACTTTAATCTTATGGGAACCAGGGATGTTTCTTTCCTTTTCTTATCTTCTGTTCAAAATCCTCCTTTGTGGTTTTTTGTCTGTTTGTTTTGTATGTTTGTTTAATGAAGCAGACATACAATGTGTGCTCAGGGAAGAAATAGAGTCCATGCTCTGAAGTTCTGCCAGGTCATTCTGACCTTGATAAATGTTAAATTGTAGCTTCTCTGGGGAGCCCAGGAGCAAGGACGACAAACATTAACAGCTGAAAGTTTCCCATATCATTACTCACTACTGGTACCAAACAGGGCTCCCTCCCCCTGGCTTAAGCTAAGAATCACAGGAGGATACTTACTTCATTGTCAAAAATAAAACTGTATTAATAACTAATTGGATGTTCCAGTGTACAATTTGTAGGGGAGTCATCAACATTTTCAATATGCAAATACATAAAACGCAGGCAATATTGTAACACACGGCTCATTGGAATACCAACTACAAGGAGATTGATAGAAGTAATAAAAATATATCTACTATTAAACTCAACAATCACACTTTATGAGGATACCTATCCATCTATCCATAAAATCTAACATCTCTCCATAAGGAATACATCCATTAAGATCATGAGTGACAACAGCCTGCTGTCCCCTGTAACCACCCCGTCACTTACCAGATGCCTGTAATACCCACTCCAGCCGCTAGAGACATACTTCCCAGCAACAGAATGGGACTTGCCCACTCCTCAGGCATCAACTCTTACAGGAACCTACATCTTAACAATCCTGCTCCTTGGAAATTCCAGCCCTTAGAACAAAGTCACAGAAACCACGCCCATACTTCATTAAAAAAAAGGCCGGTATCTCATCAGCCAGACGCTGCAGGTTCACCACCACTCTCGTGAAGTAACTCCACAGTGGACTCCAGATCCACCCTCTTCCCAAGATTACAAAGTGCATCATTCTTCCAATACCCCATCCTTAGAACAATTCTTTTTATTGTCTTAATCAGTCCTGCGTGCAGGCTCAAAGTGAGCCCTGTGAAAGCCAGGTACCTTCTTAAGAGCACTCAGGCTGTCATGTCTATTGAGATTTGCAGATCCTTTCAGACAGATGGGGTGCCCTCTCTCTGACTTCTCTACCAACTACAAAATACATCAACATCCAAAAGCCATTCTTCTGTGAAATTACTTATGGTGAAACACCACCAACCCCTCACACCTTCTAAACCTAGGTAAATTGGCCAGGGCTGTGACCCCTACCCCCTACTCTGCACAACCCCTTACCTGTGTGTTCCAGACCGGTTTTCACTTTGTTCATTCTCAGCCATTGTCTCTGCAGAATAGTTCATACCAAGCCAGCACCTGGGACATACTCAATTCTATAAGTTAATATTTATTTCATCAACCACCACACATCCCCAAACCATTATCACCATGGCAACCAGAAACACCATCCACACCAGCAAAGGTTCCTCTTCTTTGAGTACTTGAGAACAGAACCTTGTGGAGGTGAGCTCTACATGGTGCAAAGAAAAAATACTGCTCCCAGATTCTCCTGCAAGCTCTCAATAAAAGGGTTTTTAGTAATATTTCAACTCTAACTTACCTTATAATGGCACATCCACATGTCTACAACCCAATGGGAGTGGTATTAATAAAATGACCTGTAGCCCTCAGGTGATTTTATTTTATTTTATTTTTTAAAGAGAGAGAGAAGGGAGCACCTGGGTGGCTCAGTCACTTAAGCATCTAGCTCTTGGTTTCAGCTCAGGTCATGATCTCACAGTTCATGAGTTCGAGCACCTGAACTGACAGTGAAGACCCTGCTTGAGATTTCCTCTCTCTCTCTGTCTCTCTGTCTCTCTCCCTCTCTCTCTCCCTCCCCTGCTGTCTCTCTCTCTCTCAAAAATAAATAAACTTAAAAAAAATAAAAGAGAGAGTGAGTGCACACACAAGCAGGGGAGGGGCAGAGAGAGAGGAATAGAGAGAATCCCAAACAGGCTCCACTCCCAGCATGGAGTCCAACATAGAACTCAACGTGAGGGTCTATCTCACGACCATGAGATCATGACCTCTGGGGCTTGATCTCACCATGATATAATGACCTGAACAGAAATCAGGAGTCCAGATGCTTAACCAACTGAGCCACCTAGACGCCACATCCCTCAGGTGATTTTAAAGGTGCTTTCTGATTCATTAAATAACATGATCAGTTGCAGTTTGGGAATTCACTACAGTTTATATGGCAGTGATGCTCAAAGATGGAGGTGTGAATGTGAGTGTGTGCATTTGAGTATATGTTTAATTCTAGTCACAGTAATTCAGTAGAATAGACCTTCTCATTATTATAGAACTTTGATTTGAATAGCACCAAACAGTTCAAGATGGTTGAAAGCAGTAAATACTATGGCATTCATGCTTGGTGTTCACTCTTTGCTTTTCTTTTAAAATAAACTTAAAGCACATTAAAATGCATCATGGTACCTCTTTTTCAACAAACCAAGATGCCCTGAAAAATGTGTCCAAGCTGATTTCCCCTCCTCTGCTGCCCTCTGGAAGCAAGGATAGATCCACTTCAAGCAAGAAAATATTTCCCAGAGCTTCAGCTGTGTCTTCACAGTTAGAGTTCAGCTAATTTCCAAGTTCCATGTTCCCTTCTTTTTCCATAGCATGTCAAACCTTCTGAATTATGTAAGCTTCTTCAATGTAATGCTTTATTCCTGAGAAAACACCAATCATGTGGCCACCTAGGTGCATTGGACAAATCCTGTCACAGTGAGGATGGCCCTGGGGTCCTCCATCATCCATGACGTACTTCAAGGAACCCCCACAGTCAGGAAGGCTTGCTTCCTGAGGAGTAAGGAAAAAGCAGTGAGTCAACATGTCAGTCTAGGTAAAAGTTGTAAATCCAAACATTACACTACAAAGTTTTGGCCCTATAGTCTTTGGTTTTGTGGTATCTTCTGCATTTTAAATTTTGAAAAGAAGTTGGTAGCCTCAGAAAAGACAGCTATCATCTGGTTTCTGTGGCAGAACAAACATCTATCTCCCTTAGGCCTTTTTATGAACTTCTGAAATTTCTGTTTGCTTCCAACTACTCATGGGACAATAAGAACGCTACCTTTAATGTTGGCAAGGGCAGGGGCACCTGGGTGGCTCAGTGAATTAAGCAGCTGACCTCGGCTTAGGTCATGATCAGTTTGTGAGTTCTAGCCCCATGCTAGGCTCTGTGCTGACAGTGCAGAGCCTGCTTGGGATTCTCTCTTCCCCATCCCCATTCATGCTCTCTCTCTCTCAAAATAAATAAATAAGTTTAAAATATATATATTGGTAAGGCCAGTGCTAACCATCACAGAGGTGGACAACAAACTGAAAACAAGGCAGGCAGTCCAAATAAATAGGCGAAGGCAAACAGGTCCACCCTTTCCACACACAAAGCTCTCTGAAAGGCCCAGGGGCTGGCCTAAAGACAGAGAGGGGTGATCTTATAGCTACTCCAGCCACTTGTTCACCTAAAATCCACTCTCAGTGACTAGAGAGCTTCCCAGATAGTAAAAAAAAAAAAAGGAGCAGAAAGGCCAGAGCATCACAGTTTGCTCTATCCAAGCTGCAGGCCAGATCTTCACAAAGTAGGAGACATAGCTTTCAATGGACCTCTATAGAAGCCCCTTCTTGTATCAAAGACAAATGTGAGAACTGTGGCTATTTGAACTTTTTGCTTTGAAAAATGGACAATGTTTATCCCTAATAACTCCCAAAGAACAAGTTATCATTCTTTCATTATAATACTAACATCAGTAACTTATATATTCTATGGGAAAGACAGAAAACCAGAGACACCTAAATCTAGGCAGCCCTGTTGTTGAAATGAATTGAAGGACTAGATGTGACTTAAGAGGGAAAAACACACTAGCAGGTGAAGAGCAGCTCTTTACAATTATAAACTGAGAAACAGAATGCCACAGTTACCCTGTGTAAATGTCTGTATTTATTTCTCTGTCATTTTTCTGATGTTCCTTGAGACGTACGTTAATGCTCTAGTTTGGATTGGAAATTTAAGTCTGCCTTTTTCTGACAAAAATTCTGTACGATTTTAGACCTTCAGTTCACAGACTGCACTGTGTTTGCAATTGTGATTCTGTGTCAGCTTTGAGTATACGCACAGGCACAGCTGTGTCCTCCTCCATCAAGGACACTGAGGTGATCACTTCTTGCTGCAACTTTAGTTCTCCTGTATCCACCTGCTCCCCACTTCAAGTTTAGACCCTAGAATCTAGCAGGAATTGAGAAAACACCCAAATAAGTTATGAAGTATGTGCTAAATAGGAGACTTAAAGTTTCTAAATAGGACTTAAGTCTCCTAAATAGGAGACTTAAAGTGGACTTTAAAAGTCTGTAAGGTCTAGTTTTAGTACAGGGTTTTATGAGGCTAATTTGTGCTTTCTTAGGTTACTTCAGGTTTAGGGCAATATACTGACAGGCTCTAAGACTAAGGTTTCAATAATTGGGAGTTCATTTGAATTATCCATATACTCTATGATAGCTTTGTTTACATAATTTCAATTCAAAATAATGGCAGAGGGTATTTTGTTGCTATGTTACTTTGTCATTTATAGAGAAATTCTCACTAAAATGGACCGAATTACTGCCCCATCACAATCTACATTTGGCTTCCAAGAGTTGCCCTACGCTAGAGGCTTGTTTGTTCAGAGTTCTGTTAAAACAACTCATTCTAACACTTGAGGAAAAAACCAAGTACCACAGCCAAATTCTGGCCTGCAGCCACCATGAACCTTGTTTCTGAAATTGGATTTCAAAACAGAAGGTAAAAAGCTCCACAGAAGCTTCTTGGGGCACCCAGGTGGCTCAGTCAGTTGGGCATCCAACTTTGGCTCAGGTCATGATCTTGAGGTTCATGAGTTCAAGCCCCACAGCATGCTTGCTGCTGTCAGCACAGAGTCTGCTTTGGAACCTCTGTCTCTGTCTCTGTCTCTGTCTCTCTCCCTCTCTCTGCCCCTCCTCCACGCACATACACACACACTCTCTCTCAAAAATAAATAAATGTTTAAAAAAAAAAAGGTTCTTAAATAACAGAAACTCAGAACTCCAGCGCTCCAGAGGCATCCACACACTTGGCAACCAGGTGCAGACCCTAGGGACTTCCATCTGCAGATAGCAGAGCTCAGAACAAGTCTGTGTCCGCAAACAGTTCACAAATTGACAAACCACCCCAGGAGGGCAGATCTTCAGCAAAGAAATAATACACTGTTATCTTGCTATCAGTCTCTGGTCACTACCCAGTTCTTTAACTGGAAATTGTGTGATGTGAGTACAAATTACACTACCTTCCAGGGGGAGGCCTTAGGGGTAACAACAGTAATAAGAGTTGAAAGTTATTTTGGTAACACTGATACAGCAGCAACACGTAATTATTACAATACTTTTAAAATACAGGCCTAAAATGAGAAAAACAGCAATCTCAAAAGTTAATATGTAAAACTAAGTGGTCAGAGAAAAGATTCTCTCATTTCTACATTTAAAATTTATGGCTTAAAGAGTATGGATTGTATTTCTATTAAGGCTGAAGACTTTTTCACTATTTATTGGACATCTATGTTTCTTCTCTTGTAAATAAGCTGTTTGTCTTTTTTCTGTATATTTAATGCGGTGTTCAACTTTCCTTTTTCACAAAGAAAGTTTTGTTGTGTTAGTAGATAAAAGTTCATGTCACAGTTTGGACTTGGGAGAGTGGGAGGTGTTTTCCCAGGTAAAGGAAATTTTCAGCTTTTAACATTTGGGGACCCTACTCCTGGGCTTCCGGAAACTACTTAACATTTACCAAGGTCCGTAGCACACACTATGTCTGCTTCATTAAATAAAATAACAAAAGAGGTGCATTCTTAACACAAAAAGATAAGAAAAAGTAAGAAACTTCCCTGATTCCTTCAAGATTAAAGTCACACAGCGCTGCATATACTGGAAACTTAAAGTCTGCAACTCTTGGAAACGTTCTTTGCCTAATAAAATGGAACTTTTAATGTAAAATATGTATATAACCCTATACTGAAGATTGTGTATCACAGGAAGTTGTCCTAATCTAGACCTGAATAAAACACTCTTTTTAAAAATTTTTTAATGTTTTTATTTATTTTCAAAGGAGAGAGACAGAGCATGAGTGGGGGGAGGAGCACAGAAAGAGAGCGAGACACAGAATTCAAAACAGGCTCCAGGCTCTAAGCTGTCAGCACAGAGCCCAATGCGGGGCTTGAACTCACGAGCTGTGAGATTATGAAGTCGGGCGCTTAACTGACTGAGCCACCCATGTGCCCCAAAATGCTCTTTTTTAAAGAGATTCTAAAATGTTTGTTTATTGTGCCTTACAAGATGAATGGTTCCTCCTCCCTCTCCCAGGAGTGTGTTTACAGTGTACCTTGGCAGGTACAGTCTTCAGGCCCAGGCAACAATATATATGTGTGTATACACACATATATATTGTGTATACACAATATGTATATATTGTGTGTATATATATATGTATATATACACACTATATATATATATATATATATATATATATACACACACACATATACATGTGTATTTATATATGTGTATATATATATATATTTGTGTATATATTTGCGTGTGTGTATATATATGTATATATATATAGTTTTAACCCTTTTAATTGTGCAGTTTTCTTTCGAGGCTATTAAATCTAAACACAACTAACGGATCACTCTGCTACACAAGCAAAAACCTGCAAATGCCCTAAAATGCGCCTGTCACTATTTAAATATTAGAAGTCAGAATATTCTCAAAAATCAAAGAACGCAGGGCCCTCAGTTCCAAGTGAATGGGAGGTCAAAACAGCAGACTGGAGAAGCCTTGCACTGAGCATGAGTGGGTACCGACTGCACAACCCCGCGGGCTGCTGGTTCGACGGCAAAGTCTACTAGGCATTCGCAACAATGAATCTGCTGCGCAGCACCGTCTCGGCCGGCCATTCGAGGTATGCGGGCGTGTTCACCTCAAGGAACCGGCAGAAGCGAGAAACAGAGCGGCCAGGCGACCTTAGGCCGGGGATCGGACCGTCGACCTGCCGGAGTCAACAAGGACTACAGCCGCTGAGACCGCGGCTCACTCGGTCAGGTCAGCACTGTAGACCCAACCCTGGCCGGCGCCCGGGATCCTCCGGGGGCGGGACTGAGCGCGTAACTTCCGGAGGCAGGGCGGGCTGCTCCGCACGCCAACGTACTCCCAAAACGGCGCCCGGCGATCTGCGATCTGATTGGGCGGCGCTGGAGGGCGCGGGACGACAAACTAGCTTCCCATCAGCCCCCACGGACCGTCCCGCGGCCGCGCGCACGCCCGCGCGCCCGCATCCCGCGCCTGCGCCGCGCAGCCATTCGGGAGGCCGCCGCGGTGCAGGGCCTCGCGGAGCAGTCGAGTCCCGCGAGCGCGGCTTCCGAGGTCATTCGAGTGTCTGGACGCCGCCGAGGCCCACCGGTGAGGAGCGGGGCGGGACTGTCGCCCGGGCCGGGGCCCACCCCGCCTCCGCCAAGGCCCGAGTCCGGGGAACCCCGTCCGGGGCGTGCACCGAGGAGCGGCCTGCGCCCGGTCCGCCGGCGGGGTGGGCCTCGGAGCGGGGGGCGAGCCCCGCGTTCTCTGCGGGAGGCGGGAAACGCTCTGCGCGATCCCGCGGGGAGGTCGGGAACCGGCTCGGGAAGGAAAGCGCTCCTTCCGCTACGGGCCAGGACGCAGTTTTCGCGGCACCTAGTCGGCGTGGGCTTTTGTCATTGTTGCTGCTTAAAAATGAGCTGGGCAACCCAGAGTGGGAGACACGTAATCACGTAGCTGGGAAGGGGTTACTGCCCAGAATATGTAAAGAACTTCTACGACTCAACAACAGAAACAACCTGGCTTTAAAAAACGGGCAAGTGCTGGCCAGTGAGCACGTCACAGGATGCTCCGCAGGATGCTTCCAGACATCAGAGTTAGGAAAATAAAAACCAGAATGAGGTACCACTTCACACCCACTCGGACGGCTGTCATCAAAAGAAAAATAACAGGTGTTGGGGAGGGTGTGGAGAAGGGGGCACACTCGTGCATTGCTGGCAGCCACGTAAAGGGGTGCAGCCAGGAGGTATGGAAAAAGGGTTAGTGGTTGCTCACATTTTAGCGTAGTTACTCTAACACCCAGCAATTCCGCTCCTAGGGCTAAACTCTAAAGAATTGAAAGCAGGGCCTCAAATATTTGTTCACCAGTGTTACTAGCAGCTTTATTCAAAATGAGCCAAAGGCGGAAATACTCCAGATGTCTATCAACAGATGAATGGAAAGCAAATTGTGTAATGTAATTCATCCATAAAAAGGAATAAAATTCTAATACATGCTGTAATATAGATGTGGAAAGTGAAATAAGCCAGACACAAAAGGACAAATGTATGATTCCACTCATAGGGACAGAAAATTGAGTAGAGATTACCAGGGGCTGCGGAGGTGGAGGGGTGGGGGGAATGGGGAGTTACTGTTTAATGGGTACAGAGTTTCTCTTTGTCCTAATGAAAAGTCCTGGAAATGGACAATGGTGATGTTATACAACATTGCAATACACTTGATTCCACTGAATTGTGCTTTTGAAATTGTTAAAATGGTAAATTTTGTTGTGTTTTGCCATAAGTTTTTAAAATGTACGGGAAAAGGCAAAACCAGGAAGACAGTAAAGAGATCAGTGGTTAATGAGGAGCACAGGGAATTGTTATGGCTGTGACATTCTGTCCATTCTGTAATGCTAGGTATGTGACACAGTGTGTGTGGAAAATTATAGACTTGTACAACAGGTAGAATGACCCCTAACTACACTCTGCACTTCAGTAACAATAATATATCAGTATTCATTCCTCAGTTATAACAAATACTAACAGAAGTTGTGTGCAGAGGAGGAAAGAAGGTATATGAAAGCTGAAACTTTGCATTCAATTTCTTCTTTAACCTAAAACTACAAATAAAGTTTACTACTTTTCAATTGACATTTAGGGGTGAAGAGAAATGCTACTGGATATATAATAGAACCTGATTGGTTTTAACTGTGCTATACATAATTTTGTGCATTTATTTTTAAAACTATGCATCAGAATGTTTTTAAAGACAACTAGTGGTGTTAGAGTCTAATGAAGCTGTTGGATAGGAGATAAGTGTGATGTGGTGGACTGGCAAACCACTAATGACAGAACTTTTTTAGGGACTGCGTGTAGCCTGTAGAGGCAGAAAGTAGGATGAGGGAAACTTTTGTAGAGTTACCTTCATACTTAGGCTTAGGAGCTCTGAAATTTGGGTGGGAGGGCAGAAGGAATCTGTGTGTCTGGCCTGTACTCAGGAGTCCCCATGGGAAAGACCTCATGGTGTTACAGCAGAGATCCAGAATCAGGATCTTGTGTTACTTCCTCTGACCTAAGTGTTGTGATCTTGGGCGCTTTTCTCCGTCAGCATCACTTTTCTCATTTTAAAGTGAAGGGTTTGGACTCAAGTCCTCTGACGACCCTTTCAGTCCCTTGCTGATCATTGACTTACGATTAGGGAGGGCTCTTACCTGGCAGGGCCAGTCATTCTAGTCCATGACTGAGTACTTTGTAACCCTGCTGGCTTCCACTTGCTGCTTCTAGGACACCTTACCTATTAATCCATACTTCTTCCACTTTTGAAGTTAATCAGTTTCTGTAATCCCAAAATACATGTTTTTTATTTATTTATTTATTTATTTATTTATTTATTTATATTTTTAAATGTTTATTAAAAACATAGAAACAGAGTGTGAGACGGGGAGGGGCAGAGAGAGAGAGAAAGACAGACCCAAAGAGGCTCCATGCTCTGAGCCGTCAGCACAGAGCCCGACGCGGGGCTCGAACTCACAAGCCGCGAGATCATGACCTGAGCCGAAGTTGGATGCTCAACCGACTGAGCCACCCAGGCGCCCCCCAAAATACATGTTTTTAAAGACTGCCTGCCATCCTGGTTGCTTTTGTTTGCGTGTTCCCCTGTGTTATGAACTTAAGTGTCCTTCCTGCTCAGAGCTAGAGACAGCGATCTACTGGGACTTTCTGTCCAGTGTAGACTATGGAATGCAGTTCTCTGTAGATTCGTCTTCCTGATTTTGTGCGCTGTACTGGCTTGTCAAGATCTTACTAAATTCCAGGGTATTAGTCAAGGTGTGTTAGAAAGAACCTGGATAGATGGCAGAACTTTAATCTGGTCCTTTGTCAGATGTTCATTATTTGCTTCATCTTGAGCAAGTTACTTAATGTTTAGGCTTGAATTTCCTCAGCTATAAATTGAGTTTTAAAGTAGTTGCTCCCTGAGGTCTTTCTGCTCTAAATCCCAATGTTCAAAGGCTAGATGATAGCTTAGGTCTCTTCTAGTTTTAAAATCTTGTGAACCTAAGGTCAGGTCTCCAGTCTTCATGACCAGATGTTTTAGAGGTAACAAACACATACTTTCTTAGCATACACCGTGTGCCCGGGATGTGCAAGGGCTACAGGGTGAATGGGTAGACCCTGCCCTCAGAGAGCCAGACTCCTGCCAGAGGGTGAAGGCTACACTGGAGGTGCGCAGACAAAGAGGATGGGGGGTGGGAGTGGCCATTATTAAGAAGTAATTCTGCGTGAGGGGTCTGATGGCTGGGTGGCAAGACAGGGAGTGTAAAGAAGGGGCGATGCCTGTGCAAAGGTCCAGACGCTTGGTTTGTGGGGGAGTTACAGATGGGTCAGTACTTAGACCTGTCGGCGGCCAGACAGATCGTGAAGAGCTTTACATGCCTGGTTTTGTCTGCTGAGTGCTGTCACATCAGCTGAAGTGGGATGGTGGGCTGGAGAGTGCTGTGGTTAAACACATGAGCGTTAATTCTGTAGTGGATTTTAAAGTGGAATTAGACATGGGTGGCATCATGGTACGGTCACCTTTGGTATTATTTCAGTAAAGCAAGTGTTCAGCTTATTGGATTGGACCCCTGTCACTGTTGCAGGGAGCAGGACAGCGAGAAAAATAGGCAGAATTCTATTACAGGGCCACAGATGACCACAGAAATGTAGTTTTGATTATACTTCCTTTATTTTTTTCAGGTCCAACTTCTCATCTCTGTATCTCTGTTCTTCATGTACTACAGGCTTTTTTCTGTAGTTAAGTCAGAAAGCCATGTAGACTTGCCTGCCCTTTGAAGACAGACTTTTAAGACTTCTAGGAAGATAGCTGGTAAGTCTACCAGGGGATAGCATGTTGGTCTCTATTTCTTCCCTGTTGTAAAAGCACTTGTCCTGGATTCATAGTGTCTTTCTACCAGCTTTACTTAGCATATGTTTTTGTTTGCTTTTTAATGTTTAGGAGAATATTTTAAGATATGAACATTTTTGAAAAGTGTTTGGATTTCGTAAGGAAAAACCACTTATAAAAGCATATACACTCATATGTAATAATGTGGGAATGTGTGCTAGATATGCATTTATATGACAGAGTTTGGGGTTTGAGAAGTGAATTTTTTACCATTCTTTTTAATTTTTTTAAGAGGTTTCTAGAGTATGATAATGAGGTGTGGGAGTAGGCAGGTTTGGGTAGTAGGCACTTTGAGATTGGCCAGAAGAGTTGGTGACAGGAAGAGGAAATAGGGGCAGGTGGGAGAGCTGGGGACTTTTAAAGTGTGAGGAGCTTGAAAGAGAATGGGATGGGTGAGATTCTGATTGGGTGGCACTAGATGAAGGGTGGGAGAGCTGATGATTTAGGCAACAATTAAAGACCAAAGGAGACCGTCCAGTCAGAGAAGCTGAGGTGGCTGGAGGCCGCCCGAGGCAGAAGCCAGCAGACTTAGGCCAAATGGTATTCCTCAAAGACGGACTCATTTACAGGAGCAGCTGTAAAATGTAGTGAGCGTACAATTTCCAGAGAGGCAAGAAACAGAGGTACAACTGATGGAAGATAGAAATAAGGAGAAAGAGTGGTAGAGCTTTGCCGGTAGAAAAGATCCACAGGACTTGGGTAGTAGTCGAGACCGGGGGTGTGGCTGAAGAGGGGACCAGCTCTCTACTGTTGCACTGTGTCAGAGGTGTCTATTTATGAGTTGTGCTTTTGTGTTATCCTCTTTTTCATTTGGTAAAACCTTCCTGGCAATAGAATATTGTGCTCAGTCATTTCTGTGGTAGTAGAAGGAAATGCTCTATACCCTTACAGTTCATAATCTGATCCCCATATTGTACACTTATTGGGTTCATTGATAACTTCTGTTTTATGAGTTAGTATTGGTAAAAGTTGGTGAGTTAGCATATAGAAAATAAAATCGTTTCATTGATGGGACTATATTAGGGAAAGAAAGGAGAGGGGTCGCTAAGTAAGATACTTTTGCTGTATGCCAGTTTCTTGAGAAGATGGGAAAAGTCTCCATAGTTTTGTTTAATAAGTTTCTGAAGTCATGGAAGTAAAAAGCCTCTTCCTGTCACGAGTGGGACCTGAGTATATTTGGGATGAGATACTGTGTGTTGGTCAGTCATAAAGTTACCAAGATCATTTGGGAATATTTATTTACCAGAAATGAAGTATTTGTTAGAGGGTACTCTTGTAGTTTCTAATATAATAAATCATAGCTGACACTGAGTGCTAACTCTGAACATGCTACAAAATATCACATCCATTTTAGAGTCCAGGAAACTGAAGCATAGAAAGGTTTAGCAATTTAACAAAAGCCGTATCATGGAGCTAGGACTCCCTCAAACCCAGCAGGCCTGAGCTCTTAACCTCTGTGTCATAATACATACGACATAGGGAATATTATACTACAATGATGTGATATCCCCCATTATTTAATATGAGCATGCCTTGACTGTTCATTAGGGCCGCTTATTGCCAGGTGGGATTATTAAGATAAATCTTCCCTATTCTTTTAACATTCTTCTAGTTTTATGAAACATTGGGTCTGAGGTTAGCCTGCATGTTCTTTCTACATGTTTTACTTGCCAACCACGAGATCATGACCTGAGCTGCTGACTGAGCCACCCAGGTGCCCCAGAAATGTTAAGTCTTTTATTTTGTTAAAAAAAATTTTTTTTTCTTACATTTATTTACTTTTGAGAGAGAGAGACAGAACACAAGTTGGGGAGGGGCAGAGAGAATGAGACACAAAATCTGAAGCAGCTTCCAGGCTCTGAGCTGTCAGCACAAAGCCCAGTGCAGGGCTTGAACTCACAAACTGAGATCATACCTGAGCCAAAGTCAGATGCTTAACCAGCTGAGCCACCCAGGCGTCCCTGTTAAATCTTTTAAATGAATGTTTTTGAAATTATTAAAGGGCGATCCTGTGAACATAAGAAGTGTCTCTGTACTGTTTTCTGAGGAGCAGTAACATGGAAGGAATACATTTTGACCCTTCATTACTGTTAGCACAGAGCACATTGTGGGTCCTGGGGAGTGGCTGGTACTTTTGGTAAAGGATGGGACATAATGTAATGGGAAAAGACTTTGTGATCCATTTGGATAAACTGTATGTGTTACAGAATCTGTTTTAGCAGTTGTTGGGTTCCCATACTGAGAAGAACACACCAGATGGAGCCGGTGGAGAATAGGATAGAGTCCAGTTGGAAGAACGTGGGACTCTTGATCTTGGGGTCATGAGTTTGAACCCCGCGTTGGGAGTAGAGATTACCTTACAAAATTAAAAAGAAAAAGGAAAAAAAGGAAAAGAGTTCAGAATGGATTCATAAACACAAAATTTAGTAAATGCTAAATGGAACATTACACATCAGTGAGGAAAAGGGTTGCAGAGACAACTGAACTGTCCGTTTGGGGTGAAAAAATAAGCTGAAAAAATAGGCTATCCCACTCCTTATACACGATGGAGTAAAAATACAAATGTTAAAAAAAAAAGAATGAAACCATCAAAATCACAAGAAAAATATGTAGACTGCTTTAAAAGTAATGGAGTGGGAAAGCATGATTTAAAACAGTCGTAAGGAAAACCTTTAAGTTTTTCATTTGTATGTGAACCAGTTGTGTGTGAAAACAACGCATGCACACCTACACACACACATACCGTAAGTCAAGAGATGGTAAACTAGGAACATATCTTCAGTAGAAGGACTGATTTATTTTATGCAAAGACTACAGATAATTAAAAGGACAAGGCATACCCTACAAAAGAAATACACATGTGTAATAAAAAGGGAAAATGTTCACTCTTTCTCATTAAAGAACAGCTCGTTAAAACGATGATGAGACTCCAGTTTTCACCCTAGAAGTAGCAAAGATTAGAAGTTAATAATAGTGTTCTTGAGGGATTGGGGAATTGCCCCTGAACTGTTGGTTGGTGTGCAGTACTACTGTAACTTTCTGAGAGGTGGGTGAAATGTGTCAGTTTTAAATGCAAAGAGCCTTTGAACTGGGTAATTCACTTGTAGGAATTTTCCCTTCAGCAGCACCCTCATATTCAAGATATGTACAAGGAAATATAGTGCTTCCTCTATGTAAAAATGTCCTAGAAAATGCTCGTCATAATTCAGCAGAACTCCTGAGACCTATGCCTTCCCTCTCCATAGAAACATGAAAACTTGGCCTAGTTCTGTTTCCAGAATCACCAAAACCTGCTCCTCTCTTTGCTTTACCTGAAGCCTCAGGAGCCTGGTCTTGGTTCTCTTGAGCCACCTGCTCTTACTTAAATGAGCAGGTTGTAGAATATTGTGTTTAGAATCCTATTTGTGTAGCATGTCTTTGTGAGAGATTGTGTAGTCTTAGAGCAAGTGATACTGTGTAAATATCTTGTTCTGCACGAATGAGTATATTTCTAACTCTGAGCTTCTGTTACTTTTCACCATCCTAGAAAACGTGCTTATTTAAACTTTTAAAAAGTCATAATTACTGGCAAGCAAGTTCCTGCTTCAAGGATGTCCTCTATCTGAATTGCCCTTTTGCTAAGCAAACTCCTTTACATCATTCAGGATCTACGCTGGAGCTTCTTTCCTTGACAGCCTTTTCTGTGTTGCCCTTCACACTTACCTGTGCAACTAATGTTAGCACCATAGTACAAGACACATCTTTAAACCCAAGTGCCTAGAAAAGCAGGGGACAGAAAATAATTAATCTTAAATGAAAGAATAAAATATTAGGATGGATAAAATATTATAAAATGTGTTGATATTTTTAAAAAGCCATCTTTTCATAATTTTAGATTAATGAGTGCTTTCTGAAATGGATCTAGTTTTCTTGCTCAGCCTTAAATTTGCCTAGCTTTAATTTTGATGTTTGCTCAACTTTATGTGCTGACAGCTTGTTGATGCAGAGTTATAGAGTCAAGGTGTAAGGCACACGCTGGGTAATTCTGGGGTCAGGCTTGGGTCACTGGTAGTCTAGAACATGGGTAAGGTACCATTCCGAACCTGTTTCTTCATCTATAAATGAAAATACTAATACTGAGTCATAGTGTTAGGTGGATTAAATGAGATGATATATGTAAAGGCAGTTTTGAGGCTCAGCTAAAAACTAATTCCATCTCGGGGTACCTGGGTGACTCAGTCATTTAAGCATCTGACTCTTGATCTCAGCTCAGGTATTGATCTCAGGGTCATGAGTTCAAGCCCTGTGTTAGGACTCCACTACTTTAAAAAGAAAAAAATTAATTCCATCTACCTTTTCTCTTCAAAATCTTTGTTGAGATATTATCTGATAAATGCACGTACCATTCTAGACTTAAAATTAAGCGATTATAGAATGAAAAGTTCTAGGACAGCATTTTATTTAAAATTATGTTCCCTGAAAATAATTAATTTCTACTTTATTGCAGCACTATTGAAAGTTTTAAAAGAATATAATCGTGTGTGTTGTAACAGAAAGAGAAATGGAAGTATTCCAGGAACTCCGTAAGCCCTCAGCACGTTTGGAGTGTGACCACTGCAGTTTCCGAGGCACAGATTATGAAAATGTGCAAATCCACATGGGCACCATCCATCCAGAATTTTGTGATGAAATGGATGCTGGTGGGTTAGGTAAAATGATATTTTACCAGAAAAGTGCAAAGCTATTCCACTGCCATAAATGCTTCTTCACCAGCAAGATGTACTCTAATGTGTACTATCACATCACATCCAAACACGCAGGCCCAGAGAAGTGGAATGAGAAACCAAAAACTCAGCTAAGCAAAGAAGCAGATCCTGGGAAGAGCCCTCCTCTTCCTGAACACCAGAAAATACCCTCTAATTCAGCAGAACTCCCAAAATCTATACCTGCCCTTTCCATAGAAACACAGAAACTTGGCCCAGTTTTGTCTCCAGAATCCCCAAAACCTGCTCCTCTCACTTCCCTGGAGCCTCAGAAGCCTGGCCCTGTTGTTTCTCCTGAGCCACAGATACCTTCTCTTCCTTCTCCTGACCCTGCAAAATCTGCCTCTCTTTCTTCTCCTGAACTTCCGAAGTCAGTCCCTGTTGTTTCTGAATCTCAGAAACCAGTCCCTATTCCTTCTCCAGAACCACAGAAACTTACTCCTTTATCTCCTGAGCCAGTAAAGGCCACTCTTCCTAATCCCAAACCCCAGAAACACTCCCATTTCCCAGAAACATTGGGGCCACCTTCAGCCTCTTCTCCAGAGTCACCAGTTTTAGCTGCTTCCCCTGAACCTTGGGGTCCTTCCCCAACTGCATCTCCGGAGTCTCGGAAGCCAGCCCGGACTGTCTCCCCTGAGCCAAGGAAGCCATCCCCATCGGAATCTCCTGAGCCTTGGAAGCCATTCCCTGCTGCCTCCCCAGAGCCCAGGAGACCAGCCCCAGCTGTGTCACCAGGTTCTTGGAAGCCAGGGCCACCTGGGTCCCCAAGGTCTTGGAAATCCAGTCCTTCAGCATCATCAGGACCTTGGAAGCCGGCTAAACCTGCTCCAGCTGTGTCTCCTGGTCCTTGGAAGCCAATTCCTTCTGTTTCACCTGGACCATGGAAACCAGCTCCCTCTGTGTCCCCCGCATCTTGGAAGTCTTCATCGGTCTCACCTGGTTCCTGGAAGTCTCCCCCCGCATCTCCTGAGTCGTGGAAGTCTGGCCCACCAGAACTCCGAAAGACAACTCCCACCTTGTCACCTGAACATTGGAAGACCATTCCCTCAGTGTCCCCTGAGCTTCGTAAAGCAGGACCTCCCTTATCTCCTGAGCTTCGTAAACCAGGCCCACCATTGTCCCCAGAGATCCGCAGTCCAGCGGGATCTCCAGAGCTCAGAAAACCTTCAGGGTCTCCAGAGCTTTGGAAGCTATCTCCGGATCAGCGGAAAACTTCTCCTGCTTCACTTGATTTTCCTGAGTCCCAGAAAAGTTCCCGTGGTGGTTCCCCTGATCTCTGGAAGTCTTCCTTTTTTATTGAGCCTCAGAAACCTATCTTCCCTGAGACCCGGAAACCTGGACCATCTGAGTCCCCCAAAGCCACCTCTGATGTCTGGAAGCCTGTTCTCTCTCTTGATGCTGAACCTAGAAAACCTGCCCTGTTTTCTGAGCCCACCAAAACAGCCCCTCCTGCTTCTCCTGAACCAAGAAAACGTGCTCTTTTTCCAGAGCCCCGGAAACATGCCCTTTTCTCAGAACTTCCCAAGTCTGCTATCTTCTCAGAATCCCAGAAGGCAGTTGAGCTTGGTGATGACCTACAGACAGATGCCATAGATGATCAAAAGTGTGATATTTTGGTTCAGGAAGACCTACTAGCTACACCTAAGAAACTCTTAGAAGACACTTTATTTCCTTCCTCAAAGAAGCTCAAGAAAGACAACCAAGAGAACTCAGATGCCGAGCTTAGTAGCAGTGAGTATATAAAAGCAGATTTAGATGTGATAGACAGCAAGGGCCAAGAATCAAGCAGCGATCAAGAGCAGGTTGATGTGGAATCTATTGATTTTAGTAAAGAGAACAAAATGGACATGACCAGTCCAGAGCAGTCCAAAAATGTATTACAATTTACTGAAGAAAAAGAGGCTTTTATCTCTGAAGAAGAGATTGCAAAATATATGAAGCGTGGAAAAGGAAAGTATTATTGCAAAATTTGTTGCTGTCGAGCTATGAAAAAAGGTGCTGTTTTGCATCATTTGGTTAATAAGCATAATGTTCACAGCCCTTACAAATGTACAATCTGTGGAAAGGCTTTCCTTTTGGAATCTCTCCTTAAAAATCATGTAGCAGCCCATGGGCAAAGTTTACTTAAATGTCCACGTTGTAATTTTGAATCAAATTTCCCAAGAGGCTTTAAGAAACATTTAACTCATTGTCAAAGCCGGCATAATGAAGAGGCAAATAAAAAGCTAATGGAAGCTCTTGAACAGCCACTGGAGGAGCAGCAAATCTGATTTTTACACTTGGCGTGGATATACGATCTACAGAGTTGTTTGTTGAAACTGTAAAGCCTAGTTAAGTAGCATAGTTGGAATGGTAGATGTTGATGTGTATGATGTACCGTGTTTGTCTCGGTAGTGTTACAAAGGGTAAGCATTTGGTCCTTTTTTTCATGGCCTCTGTTTATGTGGCTGTCTTGTTAAGTTAATAAATTCGTAACTATATTCCAGGTGGATTCAGATTTCTCTAATTTCTTTAAATGTATTTGAATAATATGAAGATGTAGGCGGTCCACTTAATCCAGAGCAAGTTGTACTCGATTTAAAACATCTAATAAAGTGTATCTTTTTTTTGTGAAACTGACTTCAGACAATGGAAATTATTAGTTGGAATGTTTAACAATTAGGCATGAAATTTTTTCTCTTTCCTTATTTTCAGATCATAAAAGTTATTTTGAAGTTCCTATTTGATCATATAAAGTTAGAATTTTGAGCAGTTCTAGATGTTTATTAGCTTTTACGTCATGGAAAATTGGAGTCTCAGGGTTGCTGATTTTCTGCTAAAAGAAGAGGGGTCAAGTAAGTTTGAAAATGTTTGCAGCCTTCTCCTCTAGGAGACTGGGAAAGATGAGTGTGACTTAGACTTAGGTCTTGTCCTTAGATGTTCCCTTTGGGTTCTTCCACACTGCACTGACACCCCAGCCCCCCCCCCCGCTCCATTCTGGCTCTTTTCTTACCTGTGAGTTCACACCAATAGATGATCCTTAACTGCCAAATGTGTCAGAACTACACTTCTGCCCCTGGGCCTCATGCGCCACCTATTGGGATTTCAGACCTGGTAATGAGTAGGAACTGAAGAGTCTTCCAGATTCACAGTAGAAAATTTTATAAGTAGACGTTTCTGTTTGAGAGTAAGTCAATTGTCTGTTTTCCACGGTTGTAACTGTAAATACCTTGTACCTGTTCGTGGGTTATTTTGTTCCAAAATATTTTGTCAAATGTGTATCGACCAAATTAAAAGCAAAGGCTTTCATGTCAGCAGTATCTTCATGTGTGTGTCTTCTTTTGTGTAATTTTCATTGTATAATACCCAGATTCCATTATTCTTTCCCATACTCCCTTTTTTCAGCATGCTGATTTTCATGTCTAGATAAGCATTTTCTAAGCTGTGTTTTCTCAGCTCTGTGGTCAGGTAAGTGAGGGAGAAGCTACCCTAGGTGAGGCTCCTTGTGGAATATCCACATCCTGGCTGACTCGTGAAACATTTAGTGCCATGAGGATTGGGAGACTACTTTTAATTAAGCTGTTTCTAGACGTTTTTGAACAGGGAGCACTTTTTCTCATAGCATCATAATTAGCATGCCAATCGAGAAGGTAGTGTTTACAGAATACTGGGAAGGTCTTACAGGCTCCAGGTCTCTCCCCTCTTTGAGCACAGTCTGGCAGGGAAAGCACTGTGAGTAGTTGATGGTGTTTTCAGTTCACACTGGGCACCTTGAGAGCAAGCTTCTACTACTGAGTTTTCCTTCTAGGCCAACAGGACAGATGGGATATCTTGGATATACAGTGGTCTTTTTCTCATCTATACTGACTTGATTAAAATTACAACTGAAAAAGAGAATGTGCAGCACCCAGAAACCCTTTTGAAGCCTGCAGTCTCAGACCAATTGTGTTATGTATAACACATTTTCCTTAGGACCTTGCATACTTCTCACAGAACGCTTCCTAGACTTTTGCTCAAGGTGGAGCCAACTAGATCCCATGACTTGCCATCTTAGGTGAGTTTTTTCGTAACACAGGATGTTATGCTAAAGTAGGGGGTGACAAATAGTTTTGGCCTCTAAGCCACCATGTTCTTGGCTCATCTCATTTGTGGCTTTCCACTTTTTTTTCCTTTTACCTCTTCCGGTCAAAGTAACCTAATACCCTTTTTTTCAACCTTGATAATTCTGGTTTCTATATGATAGCATCCCAACTCTAATCAATGCAGCCCTACATGTTCATTTTATTTTCCTATGTAATTACAACTATTTTAAATGAACTCGATCCAGTTATTTTATATAATACGAAAAATTGTACCATCTTTCGCTCAACACTCATGGACCTGACACCATTACATTTTAGGGTGGCCTATTTAGTTTTCATTAATTTGACCCTAAGTACATGAACTATGATGTGTCTTTAGCAGATACTGCTTTTGTTTTAAATATTGGTGTGGATTGTAGCTTTTGTCTTAGATGAAGGCCTAGATGGGTGCTTACCATGTTGGATCATCAGAGATCGTAAAGTGAAGAGGGGCATCTTTTAAGCTGAGTTACATCCCTAGATCTTAAAAACCCTGAAATTGTCCCCATTTCTCAATCTTGCAATTTCTGTTGAGTAACTTTGAGTATGCAGTGTATTAGTTTCCCCTTCCTGTCATAACAAATGACATGAAATTTAGTTGCTTAAAACAACACAAATTTGTTTTCCGACATTTCTGTAGTTCACAGGGCCAAAGTCAAGGTGTCAGCTGGGCTGCCTTTCCTGGAGGCACCAGAAGAGCATCCGTTCCCTTCCCTTTATGTTTTCTGTCGGTTCGTGGCCCGCTTGCTAGCACCTACATCTCCTGCTTCCTTCTTCCATGTAAGGGCCCTTAACGTTTACATTAAGCCACCTGGATAATCTAGGATGATCTCCCTGTTTTGAAGGCAGCGGATTAGCAGCCCTAAATCTTTGCCATATAAACTGCCATAATCACAGGGTCTGGTGGTTTGGACTTGGACGTCTTTTGGGGCTACCGCCTGCTAGACCTGGGCTTGAAATTTGGGGTTTTGATTCCTCTGCTTGACCTATTGCAAGCTAGGTTTCTTCAGCAGTATATCTTCTGTGGCCACCTCACTGTGTACATGTATTAGTACCGTAGACTGCTTGTAGTCTGGGGACTCCAGTGTCAACCCCCATTCACCCTTTACACACAAGTAAGGTCTCCACAAGACTGATTTTTATGTTGCACATTTAAGGTCCAGTTACTTAGGATCTTCCATTGGCAAACCATACCTTACTCAAGCAGCCTTCCAACCCTCCCCCTGCTCATTTTTTTCTTCCCCAAGAAAATGCTCCCTCTGTTTCCTGTTAAACTGCTATCCTCACCAAGCCTGGCACATTTCCCTCCACCTTCCAATGCTAGTCTTGCCAAACTGCACTGTATTTTAGGAATTGGAGAAAGAACAGAAAAACCCTGTAAGGCTGAATTGGGCCTCATTTAGTATTGATTCAGTGCAGGAATGTAACATTTTCGTTACAAATTCTTCAGACTGGAGACACTACACTAAATCTGAAAACTGAAAAAAGTCATTGGAATGAAATCAGATGTGTCAACACTTTTGATCCTCACCAATTAATGGCTTAGTTGGTTTGAGCATAATTTTAATCAACTTTTGCTTCCATCACCACCCAATCTATTCGAATGCTTGTCGTGGGCCTGGTTTGTATAAATGGGAGAGTTTTAGTCATGTGAAATAAGAAGGTAGTAAAAGCCAATCAATTCCAGTGAGGATTCTGGGAAGATGGTGGAGTGGGACACCCCAGGAATCTGTCCCCCCTCATGTGGACAACAATTACACTCATAGAACCTGTCTGATGTAACTATTTGGAACTCCAGTCTCTTGAAGGCTCACAACTTCCAGGGGAAGACTTGTACAGTAAATTTTAGCTCTTCACACAGTGGCAGCTACCCACCCCCCACCCCTGGCCATGTGAGCATCTTGCCCACAACTTACAGGAACTAAGGTGGGTAAAAAGGACCCTGTCTTCCAAATTGTTGGGCATCTGTGCTTTGCTGATTGCTAGTTTTGATCAAAGAGGTGCAGGCAGACAGGCATTCTCATTCTATCTCCCCCATTAATGCAATCCCCTTCCCCCACCCCACTCCCACCTCCCGGCTGAAGTGACTTTCAGGATATTTAAAGGGGCAGCACTCCACCCACCCATCTCCCACTGCCCTGACCTCAGTTTTGCTTTTCCCCTTTGGGGAGCCAGACTTTAAAGACTAGGACTTTGAAAAACAGCTGCATGTACAGGGAAAATTAGAAAGTGGCCATGAATGCCCAAGGAAAGGCTCAGAATGACATAAGACACTTTACACCTCAGGCTGATCCTCAGCGTAGAGCATACAATAATAAGACAGTAAATCCTGGGAAAGGAGGAGAAACTGATTTACACAGTTACACATTTTAGATTCAAAAGTCCAGTGTTTCACAAAATATAAGACAAACAGGAAAGTGTGACCCATTCAAAGGAAAAAACTTGAACAGAAACTGTCCCTGAGAAAGACTTAATGGCAGATTTATTAGACAAAGACTCCAGAACGATGGACCTAAAGATGCTCAAAGGCCTAATGAGAAGTGGAGAAAGTCAACAAAATGATGTATGGACAAAATGGAAATACCAACAGGGTGATCAAAAACCTAAAAAGAAACCAAGAAGAAATTCTGGAGCTGAAAATACCACAACTGAGATGAAAAATTCACTAGAAGGATTCAAAGGCAGATTTGAGCAAACAGAAAAATCAGTGAACGTAAAGACAGGATGATGAAATATATCCAGGCTGAGGAACAGAAAGAAAAGATTGAAGAAAAGCAAGCAGAACCTAAGAGACCTGTAGGACACCAAGTAGACGAACATACACTCTGTGGGTGTCCCAGAAGAGGGAGAGAAAGGGGCAGAGCAAATATTCAAAGAAATAAATGGCTGAAAACTTCCCAAACATCCAGGAAGTTCTACAAACTCCAAGAAGTATGAACTCAGAAACACATTATAGTTGAAAGAAAAAGAATGAATCTTGTAAGCAGTAAGAGAGAAGAAAATTGTCACATACACAGGATCCTCAATGAGATTATGTGCAGATTTCTTATCAAAATTTATAGGCCAGAAGACACTGGGTCAAAGTAAGAGTGCTAAAATAAAAAAAACCTGTCAACCAAGAATCAAATATCTGGCAAACACAGTCCTCCAAAAGTGAAGAAGAAATCAAGACATTCCCAGAAAAAAAAAAGCTCAGGGAGTTTGTGACCACTAGATATGTCCCACAGTAAATGTTCAGCAGAGTCCTGCAGGGACACTAGACACTACCTTGAAGCTGTATGGAGAAAGTAATATCTTCATAAAGGTAAACGTATGGTCAATTATAGATGCTGGTACTATAACAATGGTTTGTAACTGTACTTTTTTCTTAGCTAAGTGATTTCAGAGACTAAATACATATAAAGAAAAAAATTATTATAAAACTAGTATTATTGTAACTTGGCTTTGTGACTCCAAGTCTTGTTTTCTACGTTACTCAGGAGACTACTGCATTTAGAAGAATTAGTTTTGGTTTGGGGACATACAGTGTATAAAGTTGTAATTTTGTGGTATCAACAACGTAAAGGGGGAGGGATAGAGTTGTAAGAGAGCAGAGTTTTTGTATGCTTATTCAACTTATGCTGCTACAAATTCAAATTAGAATGTTATAACTTTAAGATGTTGATCCCCATGGTACCCACAAAGAAAATTGCTGTAGATTTCATGCAAAAGGAAATAAAGAATTCAAACATTTTACTTTTAAAAATCAACTAAATGTAAAAGGGAAAAATACAGGAATGAGGGGAAGAAATCTGGACAAACTTTCAATATGCCCTATGAGCTACAGAGCATATGGGAAACAAATAGCACAATGTCTCCTCTAGTGGATCAGACAGAGACTTTCCACCTCAGCAAGAAAGAACTGGATGATAAACTGAGGACAGTTCACGAGCCCCCTTATAGGTGGGAAAAAAGCGGGGGGGGGGGGGCAGGACCCCAGAGGGTTTTGCTGGTGCGAAGGGGCTCTTCTCTTCTGCCAGGCAGAGCTGGCTCTGCTAAATGACCATCTCAAATTCACAGCCAGCAGAGTGAGGCAGGCAGGAACTGACAGGGTCTGCTGACTCCACAGTGCCTGACACATTGTAGGCACTCAATAAATGCTAGTTGAATACATGAGTGAATGGACTTTCCACACACATGCAAGTGAAAGGCTACCAGGAACCTGATGCTGGCCAGCTGAGTCCCTTTATGCGATGTATCGTGACAACACAAAGCCAATCATCTTCCAGTCTTGTTTGCTCCTGCTAAGGAGGAGGCAGAGGGCACTTTGCTTGGAACAGGGTTCCTGAGTAAAGGTCACCTGCTCTTGCTGGTGAAGAAAAAAGCAGGAGTGGTGAGCATAGAAACCAGCCTGACCTTGGATACTCTTTGTGCTTGTGGAACTGCAAAAGGAACCCATGACTTCTCTCCTGCCCTATATTATGTATGAGACTGGAAGCCAGGCTCCCTCTCCATGCAAGGACTCCCACCATCTGACTGTTAACAAAACTGAGGTAAGGCACCAGCAAAGCTAAGGACCTACTTTGTTGGACATTATAGCTTTAACGCTTGATAAGCACACACTTACTCTCCTGCTGAGGATAATGAGCATAGTGGTTGAGAACTTGGGCTGTGCATTCAGACAGACCTACATTTGTACCTGCCTTCATCACTTAATGTGTGTGTATATGTGTGTGCATGCCTGAATGTGAGCTTGAGTGAGTTGTTATCCTCATAGGCAAAATGGGATAGATTGCAGGACCTACCACATAAGGTTATTATGGAATAAGACAGCATAAAGTGCTCAGAGCAGTTAGTAAATGTTAGATGCCACTGTTACTCAAACGTTAATTGAATTGTGCAAATGAGAATTTTCACCACTGGTAGGGAAAGTAATATTGAAGGATGAAGATTTTATGGCTTACCTCCTCTTGGCAAGGTATTGCGGGCCTTTGGGGATTTCTTTCTATCAAACATCTGAATTACAAATAGCCAACACGTAACCACCATGAAAATATCCAATGGTGGACTCCCACCCTGGAGTCATAGCTGATGTCGGAGCTCTAGTGGGCAAGATATCTGATTCCCCACACACCATGTGAGTGTAAGTCACCATGTAAGTGAGACATTGGGTCCTGCTTAAAACTCAACCCAGGCACTACTTCCTCACTGAGGAAACCTTTCTTGCTTCCAGGCTGGGCAAGACACCTTTTCCAAGGCTCCCAGACACCTATTGTTGCTGACTTTTACTGGAGTGTTTCCCTCTTCTTGAGGGCAGAGACTTGCATGTCATATTCCTGGAAGTAGCATTTTCTCAAATATTTGTTGAGGAGTAGAGGATTGGCATTCTTTGCTACCCAGCATTTTCCCATGGACACTGTGCTACCTATCAGTTATTTTTGAACCTGGCTGCACATTAGAATCACCTGGAAAGCTTTATGGGGCACCTGCGTGGCTCAGTCGGTTAAGCCTCTGACTTTGGCTCCAGTCGTGATCTCGCAGTTCATGAGTTCGAGCCCCACATTGGGCTCTGTGCTGACAGCTCAGAGCCTGGAGCCTGCTTCAGATTCTGTGTCTCCCTCTCTCTCTCTGCCCCTCCCTTGCTCATGCTCTGTCTCTCTCAAAATGAATAAATGTTAAATTTTTTTTTAATAAGAAAAAAAAATCACCTGGAAAGCTTTAAAAACTACTGGTTCCTGGGCCCCATTCCAGGCCAGTGAAATCTGGGTATAGAACTCAGGCTTGGGTGTTTTCCAGAGTCTCACATGTTTCCAAATACAGTCACAATTGAGACCCAGCATTATAAACCATGAATGCTAAGCCCTCAGGCTTACCCATAGCCCAGCCAGCCCACCCTCATGGAGCTATTGGGGAACACAGGAGTAGGGCACAATGACTGTGCCCATTGTGAATCACATTCGTAGTAAAGCAGGAATGTCCTGTCATGTAATTTTAGTTTTAAAACAATATCTAAACAAGCAGAGAAAAAGCCAAAGGAGTTCAATTCTTTAAATTGTGGTCCACGAGGGCTGCCTGTTTGGCTCAGTCTGAAATCCGACTCGATTTCAGCTCAGGTCATGGTTTGTGAGTCTGAGCCTGAGTCAGTACTTGAAGTCTGTGGTTAAAAAATTACATTTGTTCCCAGTGGGGAATTCTACTGCCTATGTTTCACCTTTGGAGCTTCCTGTCATTAGTGAAGCCATGTTTGCCAGAGGAGAAGCACAGAGGGGAGGCTGGGCGGAAAGATGGCAGCCTCTGCTGGTCTCACCCAGCCTCTTCCACTCTAAACGGGTGGGATTTCCTCTGGACAGAATTCAAGGCAAGCATAAAGTATCATGAGACTACACAACTTTCCAAACGTTTCTCATGTTTAAGGGATGTAGATTTTCCTGTATCTTAAGTAGTAAGTAGTAAGCTGGAATTTCTTAAGTAGTAAGCTGGAAGAGGGATGGCATTTAAGGGTTGGGGTGAGCAAACAAATGGCAGAAAGAACCAGTAATTTGGTGCAGCAAAGGCCTCTTTCCCTTATGGGTTGGCTGGTCTTTGGCACATCACATGGTTTGTCTGCAACACACCTGAATGATAATACTGCTTCTAAGATGAGTTCAAGGACACACAGGAGGAGGTTTGAGAGACAGTTTAGGAACACAGAGAAGGGTGTGAGCTTGAGGTCACAGAATGATTTCCAAAAGGCTAAAAAAGCAGAATGAATGTGTTTTAGACTTAATCAGATTGTGAGTACAGAATAAGCAAATGAGCCGGTTCCCAAAGGAGAATTTGGGGAACAACAGTGTATTTAGTGAAGGCTGAAATAGCCGCTGAAAATCTGTTTTTTATCAACTTTATTTCCCAATTGCAGTCATTTTTCATACAATATTTCTACTTGCTATTGACTAAAAAATAAACATATAGATTAGTTGCCAGGCAGAATCGTTTTTAGCAATATATATTTGACTATTAAATATGTGTAAAATGTTTGGTAGTAGTACAGAACAAAAATTAAAGGGTTTATTGATTAGTTTTTAAATAAATTAACTATTCCTAAAGCCCAATACTAGAGTTTCATATACTCATGTACTGCTATTTACTGAAGCAACATAGCTCCCATTACCATATTCCCTGCTTCACAAACTCCTAAGTTTAGCTACACATTATACTGCATTACCTTAGGTAGTAAGAAACAGACTGTTAGCTCTACATAAGTTTAATCTTGACTTTACTGCATTTAGTAATCTCTTAACAAGATGTGTTCCTGATTCCTTTGTATAAATTTGTCCTCATTTTGAGACATAAATTTCATATTTATTTGAATTGAAAACAAAGTTATGGGGCACCTGTCTGGCTCAGTCAGTGGAATATGTGACTCTTTATCCCTGGTTTGTGGTTTCAAACCCCATGTTGGGTGTAAAGTTTACTTAAAACTCTTGGGGGCACCTGGGTGGTTCAGTCGGTTAAGCGTCTGACTCTTAGTTTCAGCTCAGGTCATGATCTCACGGGTCCATGAGATGGAGCCCTGTGTCTAGCTCCACGCTGAGAGCATGAAACCTGCTTGGGATTCTCTCTCTCTCCCTCTCTCTGCACCTCCCCACTTGCTCTCTCTCTCTCTCTGTCTCTCTCAAAATAAATAAACTTTAAAAAAAACAAAGTTATGCTTTTCTGAGAAAATAAGCCTGATTTTGACTCATTGGTCTAAAAACAAAGACTAATTGGCAGAGGTTACATGGTGACTATTTTCCATAAATTGCATTAATTAAATCTACAATCCAAGGCTTTCGTAAACTCTCTGTAAAAATATTGTACTGACAAACATGTACTGAAATTACTGCCTTGAACTCCACCCACCAACAAGTTTTCTTGAATAGATCAGATTAAACTGTTTACCTCTAAGAATGAAAGGGTAGCAGGTGTGATTAGTAGTTATTTGATAAGTCCTGGTAAAGTCTTCTTCTGTGCCTGCTTCCCAGGAACAGAAAATTAATGAGTCTACTGATTGAATAACAAATCCTTTTAAAAGTCAGGTCTTTGGGGCGCCTGGGTGGCTCAGTCGGTTGGGCGTCCGACTTCGGCTCAGGTCATGATCTCGCAGTTCGTGGGTTCAAGCCCCGCATCAGGCTCTGTGCTGATGGCTCAGAGCCTGGAGCCTGCTTCGGATTCTGTGTCTCCCTCTCTCTCTGACCCTCCCCTGTTCATGCTCTGTCTCTCTCTGTCTCCAAAATAAATAAACGTTAAAAAAAAAATTTAAAAAAAGTCAGGTCTTTGGGGTGCCTGGGTGGCTCAGTCAGTTGAGCATCTGACTTCGGCTCAGGTCATGATCTCACAGTTCGTGGGTTCAAGCCCCGCATCAGGCTCTGTGCTGACAGCTCAGAGCCTGGAGCCTGCTTTAGATTCTGTGTCTCCCTCTCTCTCTGCCCTTCCCTTGTTCATGCTCTGTCTCTCTCTCTCTCTCAAAAACAAACATTAAAAAAGTTAAATAAATAAATAAATAAATAAGGCAGGTCTTTGCTTTCAGTAAGATTCAGAGGATTATCAGATGGTAAACCCTCAGAAGTAATTTGTGATTATAGATAACTGGAACATTTGGTGTATAACTTGAAAGAAATTTAAAGAATTAGGTGGCATTTTTATAACAAGACCCTCTGCTCCCTCATACATCAACACAGTCTCAGCAATTAGACCCATAAAAATGAAAAACAGAAGAGGACAAGGTATTCTTTCAATTCATCTGTGAACATATGAACCAACTGGAAAAAAAATCCCCATCTGAGATGAATTTTCTTTTTAACATTTTATTACTGGAAATTTTAAACATTCACAGGAGAGAGAGTAATAACATGGACCCATACCAGCTTCAGCAGTTGCCAATATGCTGCTGTTTTCAGTTCACAGAGGGACATTATACCTTCTCTGCTTAGGTCTTCGTCAGGCTGCTATAGCAGACCACCACTGACTGGCTCCCATGGTGGGCAACACCTGTGCCAGAATGTGTGTGTCTGCTTCTTTGGGCAGGTTACCTGGAAGTCATGGATGGATTCTCTCTGCCTGGAATAAGAAATGACCCTCCCAAGAGAGGTGAGGAGCCCCCCACAGATTTCCTGCTGAACGAGCAGCAGCAGGGCAAGTACGGGCTGCGGTGGAGGGGACGCAGGGTGCATGTGGCATTTTCAAGTCACCTTGGGCATCATGGCTGCTCCTTCCTCCCTATTTAAAGAAAGCCCTTGTTCTTGGCACTAGAGGCCTGACTCATGGATATGAGGGAAGCCAGGGCGTGTCCCACTTGGCTGAACTTGTACAGGCTGACTGTGGTTTGCAGCAGCCCCCAGGAGAGCTGCAGAGCATCCATGAGACCTGTCTAGGAGCTGATAGGGGTCCTCCATGGGCCACATGGTCAGATGCTTTTCTTTCCTGAGAGTGTCCCAGAGTGGAACCAACAAAGGGTGAATTGATTTGTTCACTCATTTAAAAGTGCCTACTCTGTGTCAGAACCAGTGTTAGGCTCTGGAATATGAAATGAATAAAGCAGCTTGCTTCTGTGGTGTTCAAAGGCAGAGGGGAGTGGTAACAGAAAAACTAGTGCTATGAGGGGATGAGTGGACACTGAGTTGATTCCTTTTTTTTTTTTTTTTAATGTTTATTTTTGAGAGAGAGTGTGTGTGTGCACAAGCAGGGGAGGGGCAGAGAGAGAGAGAGAGAGGGAGAGAGAGGAAGATACAGAATCTGAAACAGGCTCCAGGTAAGCTGTCAGCACAGAGCCCGACACAGATCTGGAACTGGGGAATGGCAAGATCATGACCTGAGCTGAAGTCAGACGCTTAACCGACTGAACCACCCTGGTGCCCCAACACTGAATTGATTCTTAAATGAAGAGTGAGTTTCCCAGGGGAATCTGGGTACTTGGGGCACTGGGGAGACTGGTCCATAGCAGGTGGCTCACACCCTTAGGTGCAGGTGGAGCCTGGGAGCCTTGTGGGATTAGAAGGTCTGCATGGGGCTCAAGCTGCTGTACTCTCCAACAAGTGAGGATACAAAGGAGAGGCATCTCAGTAGCTAAGGGGACATCCACCTCAGCAGGAAACAAGGACACAAAGAGGTGACTGTTGAGGCAGCATGTGTGTGTTGGACACAGCAAGGGGCAGGAAGGATGCTACCGAGGCACAGGTTATCTCAGATTACTCAGGTTCACAGCAGTGCCGTCCCTAAAGTGACCCCAACTGGTGACACCCATGCTGGTCCCTTGTGTCCTCTACTTGAGACAGTCAACTCCACAGTTGCTCCCAAGATGTCAGTGAGCTGGGTTCCTGCGGCATACTGGCCCCTGAATCTTGCCAACGGAGACACAGCCTTGCCAACAGAGTCAAGCTTGTGGATCTTTGCCAATCTGCAGTAAATGCCTACAGAAAGAAAAGTCCCATAACAAACGTGTAGGTTCTCACAAGGTCCTTCGAGTGTAGCTAACCTCCTGGCTGGTGGAGGATCTCTGATCTGTGGAATTATTCTAGTCTAGAAATTGGTTGAAGGGACATGTCTCTACCTGATTGTTGCTCAAGTCAGGCCTATATTCACAAGACCTGACATAGGTTTTAACTACGCAAACCAAGCAGGAATCTAGTGGGCAGTTTATCCTTTTCAAACCTAGGCACTTGGTAATCAGTCACCCCCAGAATTATCTGGGGCAGGGCCATTCTGATCACTACACTGGCCCTGTTGCCTGCTATGTTCAGCTTCCTGGCTTGACACTAAACTCCTGAGTCTTCCTTTCCCATTTAAGCCAGGGTACCTGTATTAGTTGCCTCTGGCTGCCATGACAAATGGCCACAAGTGTAGTGGCTTAAAAGCACAGAAATTTATTCTGTTATAGTTCTAGAGGCTGAACCCACCATCAGTATAAGCAGGGCTTGTTCCCACTGGAGGCTCTGGGGGACAGTCTGATCTTGGCCTCCTCCAACTTGTGGGGGCTGGGCTTCCTTGGCTCGTAACAGCATCTGCACATCACCTTCTCTGCATACCTGGGTGTAAAATCTTTCCCTGCCTCCCCCTCTCAGATCCTGAATTTAATCACGTGTACAAAGACCCTTTTTCTCCCCAGGCTCCAAAGACTAGGATGTGGACATCTTTTGCGGCCATCCTCCAGCCCACTCCAGAGTCCACCTTAAATGTGATGGGAATTTTTGGCCTCTCAACTTCACTTGGCCACCACTGAGTTTAGGCCCCTAGTAGCCAGTCGAGCAAACAACTAGAACTTCTCCTTTGTTTAAACCAACACACTATCCATGAATTCAATCCAACTTAGTATCATTTTCTTTCTTCTCTAGACTCCTGCCCTCAGAATCTATTCTTTCATTTGTTACCCTCATTTTGGCTGACATGAATTCTTAAAGGGCTGTGTTCTTTTTGTGTGGAAGCCAAGTTGTTCCAGTATCAACTTTGTTATTGGCTACTTCAGGTCTGAAAACAGTGGTGGCGTGGGGAGAAACATAAGATCTGTTTCCTTGGGGACGGGACAGCATGGGAGTAACAGTGGGTCTGGGTGTTGGTGAGCCTGTCAAAGACTCCTAAATACCTCCATTCTGGTTCAGAGGACACTCTTTCTGTGTTACTGAACGAACTGTCACATATGTGGCTATTTCAACCCTGTTTTACCCCTTGCATAGCAACTCTCAGGGTTTATGTTTTAAGAATTCAGGTTGTTTTGTTTGCTGCTTACATTGCAACTCAGGACTGTTAGAAATCACCACCCGACACTACAATCTTGCATTGCTTTTGCCTTTCACGTTGTTCCGTGGTGATCGCAATGGAGCAAACCTGAACAAATCCACAACAGATATTGATACCAGGTCACCACAGGTGATTAGCCACTTTCCACCACAGGGTATGGGCTGCCAGATTCTTTTTGCTGGATACTAATGGTATTTCTGCTCAGGCCAGTGTAACTTCTTCCTTCAGCTTTCCCTGTGTTACTTTTGCCTCTAACTCCCTCCCTGTTTGTCAGTTTTCCTTTAGAGTTCTTGGTTTTAAGCAACAGAAACCAATCCTAGTTGACTTAAGCAGAGAAGGGAAATTATTGGAAGGATCTCAAGTGGCCCAGAGAATGAACTTGAAGCCTGGAGAATGAGCTAAGTCTCAGAACCAACAGACCAGGTGCAGTGTAGTGAGCACGTACTGGGCCCCTGGGGAAGCACCACTGCCCTCCCACTGGGTGCCGTTATCCCCACCACCACAGGCTGCTGCCTTGGATGGCCTGATTGTGCCTGCCTCTGCATCACTCTTGAGTCAGGGTTATGACGTCAAGCTCTGGCTTCCTGTTGCCAGGAGCAAGGGACCCCAATAGATCAGTGTACTTGGGGAGAAGATGATTGATTAAAAGGTACATTTCTTTGTCCACACTTTATTTCAGTCCTTACGCCAGTGAACTGTAATGGTCTATTCATCCACTTGTGTGGATTTTCCTGGCAAACAGAGAGCTCATTATCAGCACAAGTCCTGTGCTTTGTAACATGAGCATGTGGCATCTGTCCCCGGCACAGTATACACACCCAGACAAGTGGGTCGTCACTGAAGGAATAAAGTAAGTGTGTAGGCTGTAAAGCTGCCCTTGGCAGGTGAGGGTTTGTGTCTGTGGTCTGGAAGGGGGAGATGCAGTCATCTCTCTTATTCTTAGAGGGTAGAACTTGTAATTCACATCTTAGAAGCAGCACAAGATGGTTACTGAAATGTGTATTAAGTGGAAATGCTAGGTTCTAGGAAAACCTGGATGACTTCACATTTTTCTAAATATTTCTTGATTAATTTGCAAAAGTTGCAAGAGGAACCACAGCTCTATCACATTACGACCTATCAATTGGTTGTCCATTAGAACCTCGAGCCTTTGGGGTTTCTCTTCATAGTCGTTTGTAAGTGGAAGTAATGGCTGTGTGCTGCTGGGGCCTCTGGGTCTGATAGGCAGTATGGTGGGGTTTCTCAAGGCTTCAGAACCACCTTGAGGATAAGAGCTGAGACCTAAATTATCAGTAGTTCTTAGGCAGCACTTGAGAATGTGCATTTCTGACAAGTCCTCTAGGAGCTGCTGGGGGTGGGGTATCACACTGTTGTACAAAGAGTGGATTTCCTTGGGGTGAATGAAAGCTTCCTCACACATTAAAACAAAACAAAACCTTTCGTCCAGGGTCAGATTTGTGTGCAAGTAATAGAAACAGTCACTCAAACTGTTTACACAAGGGACACCCCCCTCACCTAACAGAAGCCCACAGGAGGTGGGCAGTTCGACCACCATGGTCAGGAGCCTGGGGTCTTCCCACCTCTTCATTTTGGCTCTGTGTGAAGGCTGACTACCCTTGGGCCTCTTTGGCCACATACGGGAGGATAGAGTTAGGTCTGCCCTGTGCCCTCCCTGCACTCACTGACATCATGTGCCCATCACCTGACCAGTGACAGCCAGCAGGACCAGGCCCAGGCCCAGAGCAGACTGGCCGCATCTGGGGTCTGCCCTGGTCAGAAGGAAGCAGGCTGCTGGGGGATCTGCTTGGAAGAAGGAAGGCGACAGGAATCACATGGCTACTTGGCAATGGAGAGAAAATACATATCATTATCTGTCACTTAAGGTGACAGTTTTTCCCTAGAATATTGAATCACTCCATTTTATGTTTATGGCAAGATAATGGTGACAACAATTTAGTGCTGGGTTACAAAGAGCCTAATGTATGACACTTACAGCTTTTTAAAAGTTGTTCCTTTGAGTATCTGACAAACATTTAATATAGACCATTCCATAGAAAGAAAGAGTATGATCTTGTTTATTCATAATATCAGGGAGACTAATTTAGGGGCCATGGATGGCCACTAGAGCAACAGTGTCATATCAACACTCAACATGGATTTCGGATGAAGGGTTTCTGATCTAGACAATCTGGTTCTGGCACTTATGACCTGGAAGATTCGAGGAAGACCCTACCTTTTAGGGGTTTCAGCTCCTTGTATGTTTAAGGAAGAGTATGAGCCCTGAGAATGCAGGGACTGGTCTGCTGTGTTCACTGCTTATGCCCGACACCTACAAAAGTGCCTGCCACACAGAGGCGCTTGGAGAGAATGTGACGAAGGAATGCAGGAACCTCCCAGAGTGGTTACACTGCCTCTTCAAAGGACTGTTGTCAGACTACAAGTAAAGAGCATCATAAATGTGAGATGCTGTTACTTCACTTGAGGGACACTGGAATTCCTTAATGATGCCCATTTTTCAGTGGGAATATGGCTTTGTTACAAAGATAGGTATACCCTCTGTGAAGAAGCACAGGTGCTCCTCAAATCAAGTGATGTTTTTTGAGAGTGTGTGGGACTGATTTGGCCTATTATAACCTGGTCTGTCTCTGCCTGTGTCTACCCGTCTCTGTCTCTCTCTCTCACTGATGTTTAGGGCAGATGCACAATGTGTTTGGGAAAGAAGTATCATTGGATTATTCTTTGAATCTGCGTCATGAAAATTTGATTTGTTAATTCACATGCCTGACAACATAATGCTACAGATCTTCTCTTTTCTTGATTTGGATGACATTGGGCAGCTCTCAAAAACCTGCAAAAAAATTCCAAAAGGTAAGGCCTTAAAATATTATATACACACACACACGCACACGCACACACACGTGTGTGCATGTATTTTTTACTGGTAAATATTACACAGAATTTCAAAGAGAAAGGACATGATTTAGAAAACCTTAACTTCATGTAATGACGCACTGGATTTTGGCAATGATAAAATATGTTTTACTTACAGCCTAAGAAACTGGTTAAGTTATGCTCAAGAGGAAAAAGTAGCACCAAGAAAGAAAGATAAAGTGGTTTTTTGTAAAATATAAGGTCAATGAGCACTGTAGGCAAAACTATTCTAGCAAAAGGAAATGCATCATGCTGCATTTCAAGGTAAATGGTGTTAAAACACACATATTAAAGAGAATGTTAAAAACAGTACTAATACAGTTTCTAATTGAACTTAAGCAAATACTAAAAACAGAAAAAGAAATTGCATGGAAATTCCTAAGGGTGGTTTTCACCAGTGTCCTTCAATGAGAAACTTGGCAGCAGATTAACAAAGATCCCTGGGGAAAGAATTACTTTTCAAATTCCTAATTTTACACATATTGTTTCAGGCATCTGTAGATATTTGGTAATAAATAAATTTTGAATTCCTTAGGAATGAGAAGCAATGAAAATCTATCTTTGTATATAATCATTATTTACAAGTTAGAAAACAACTAAAAATCACTTAATCCTACCTCCAATTGCTATTAAATTGTGGAATAGTTCCTGTATTTTTCCTAAAAGCTTGAGTATGTTTTGTGTTTGTACCTACTAACTCCCTTCACCCATTTTGCCCATCCCTCCCACCCATCGCCCCTGGCCCCCAACGACCACCAGTTTGTTCTCTGTATTTATGAGTCTGTTTCTGTTTGTGTTTTTAGATTCCACATAGGAGTGAAATCATTTGTATTACTTTTTTTTCTGTCTTATTTCACTTACAATAACACCCTCTATGTCCAACCGGGTTGTCACAAATGACAAGATCTCATACTTTTTTTGTGACTAGAGTAATATTCCATGGTATATACAAACCGCATCTTTATTCATCTATCCACAAACACCTGGGCTGCTTCCATATCTCGGCTATTGTAAATAATCCTGCAATAAACATAGTGGTGCATATAACTTTCCAAATTAGTGTTTTCATTTTCTTTGGGAAAATACCCAGCAGTGGAATTACTGAATCATATGGTATTCCCATTTTTCATTTTTTTAGGAAATTCTGTACCATTTTCCACAATACACTCCCACCAGCAGTGTACGAGGTTCCCTTTTCTCCACATCCTTACCCACGCTTGTTATCTCTTGTCTTTGATCTTGGCCATTCTGAACAGGATGAGGTGATCTCTCATCGTGGTTTTAATTTGCAGTTCCCTGATGATTAGTGATGTTGTGCACCTTTTCATGTGTCTTTTGACCATCTGTGTCTTTGGGAAAATATCTATTCAGGTCTTCTGCCTGTTTATTAATCAGATTATTTTTTTCCAGTAATGATTTGTATAATCTTTATATATTTTGGATACTAACCCCTTATCAAATATGTCATTTACAAATATCTTCTCCCATTCTGTAGGTTGCCTTTTTGTTTTGTTGGTGGTTTCCTTTGCTGTGCAAAAGATTTTCTTTTTGGTGTAGTCCCAATGGTTTCTTTTTGCTTTTGTTTCCCTTGCCTGAGGAGAGGTAGCCACAAATATGTTGCTAAGGCTGAGTAATCCATGAGATTACGGCCTATGTTTTCTTTGAGGAGTTTTACAGTTTCGGGTCTCACTGTTAGATGTTTAATCCATTTGGGGTTTATTTTTGTGTGTGGTGTAGAAAAGTGATCCGTCTTCATTCTTCTGCCCGTAGCTGTCCAGACCCAGCACCATTTACTGAGGAGACTATCCTGTCCCCATTGTGTATTCTTGCTTCCTTTGTTGCAGATTGATTGACCGTGTTCTTACATGTTGGTACACATCTTTCCAGACATTTTCTAGCACAGACATCCTGTATATCTATGAACTATTTAAAGCACATCCCGTACTTGTAATTTTGTGACACACTGTGGACATTTCAATGTCTGTATTCTGCCATGGCTGCTGAGGAGCAGTGGGCAGAGCATAGGGACAGCTGGCATGCTTACTGTCTGTACATGTGCAGGTCTGTCTGTAGGGTGCAGTGTTAGGAGTTCAAATGCTGAGTGTGAGGATATTTCCATTTTATATTTTGATATGGCAATTTTGCCTGAGGAATTTCCTTCATAACACAGGAATGACCAAATCTTGTTGGAATGATCCAGGAGAGGGGAGCCACCACTGGTTTCCTTCCTAATGTCCTGCACACTCTTAGCCCTTGGGTTTCCAGTGACAGGCCTTTCTCACAGCTCCAGCCACCACAACAAAATACCATAGATGGGGGGCACCTGGGTAGTTCAGTTGGTTAAGCGTCCAACTTTGGCTCAGGTCATGATCTGGCAGTTTGTGGGTTCGAGCCCCACGTCGGGCTCTGTGCTGACAGCTCAGAGCCTGGAGCCTGCTTCAGAATCTGTGTCTCCTTCTCTCTCTGCGCCTCCCCCACTTGCACTCTGTCTCTGTCTCAAAAATGAATAAACATTAAAATTAAAAAAAAAAAAAATACTGCAGATGGGCCACTTTAGCCACAGACACTTCTCACAGTTCTAGAGGCTGGAAGTTCAAGATCAAGGTGCTAGCTGTTTTGGTTCTTAGTGAGGCATTCCTAACTTACACCTTTTGGTGTTTCCTCCTACAAGGACACTAATTCTATCAGATCAGAGCCCCATACTTATGACCTCATTTAACACTGATTACTTCTTTACTCCAGATATAGCCACACTGAGGAAGCAGTTAAGACTTCAACATGTGAACCCTGTGGAGACCAAGTTCAGTCCATAGTAAGGCTTGAGTGTGAATATCATGGTTTCTATCACTGTTAAGACATCTAAGAAACACCAGCAGTTTTGTACCCAAACAGCATCTTCTACATTGGCCCTCACACCCGAGTGACACAAGAATCCTTTGTCAAATCAATTGTTCCATTTTTTGGTTCAGGAAAGTATGGTCCTGGGGCACCTGGGTGGCTTAGTCGATTACACATACAACTTTGGCTCAGGTCATGATCTCGCGGTTCGTGAGTTCGAGCCCCGCGTTAGGCTCTGTGCTGACAGCTCAGAGCCTGGAGTCTGCTTCAGATTCTGTGTCTCCCTCTCTCTCTCTGCCCCTCCCCCACTCACGCTCTGTCTCTCAAAAATAAACGTTAAAAAAAAAAAAGCATGGTCCCAGTGATGCAGGAAGTGGCTACTTCGTGCATGTATAACTGGGCAAATTATATGTAGGCACACGGCTCTCAGTTTGGCACCTTGATTTTTCTATCCTGACAATAATTTATTCTACTAAAAATGCTATTATCATTGAAAAATGCCATTCTTCTATGGGGTAGACTGCTTGTGTTTAAATTGGCCAAGATGCCTTACCTTTTATCCCTTTAGTCATACCAAGTTACTTATGTAATTATTTTTTTAGATGTGTAACAGTGAAGAACTTGGGGAGAAATTTAACATGTTACAAGACAAACATGCTTTTGACACAAAGAAGGATAGACACTTACAAGAAGTTGTAAGCTTTCCACCAAAATGCAGGCCAACAGAAACACACAGAGAAGACAGCATTTTTCTAAACTTGACTGAAGTGACAAACTTTTAAAAGTAAGGATTTAAACTGAATTTTCAGGGGCGCCTGGGTGGCGCAGTCGGTTAAGCGTCCGACTTCAGCCAGGTCACGATCTCACGGTCCGTGAGTTCGAGCCCCGCGTCGGGCTCTGGGCTGATGGCTCGGAGCCTGGAGCCTGTTTCCGATTCTGTGTCTCCCTCTCTCTCTGTCCCTCCCCCGTTCATGCTCTGTCTCTCTCTGTCCCAAAAATAAAATAAACGTTGAAAAAAAAAAAAATTAAACTGAATTTTCATATAATAATGACTATCATTAAACCTTACTAAAGCTGACACTGGGTGGAAGAAATTACCTGGTAGATTTAAGCAGGCTAATTTGTTTGGGGAAAAACAAACGAACAAAAAAACAACCCTCTTGACTCTGAACACTGTTCTGAAAATAAACTTATTTTCGCTCTTTTTTTTTTCTTTTTTTGGTAGTAATTAACACAGATTGAATAGATCAAATATCCATTTAAATTCTCCATTTTAATCTCTGACATGTTCTTAATTTTAAAGACAGGAAGAATAGAACAGAAAACAAATCTGTCTAAAGTATAATTACCTCTCTTTTCATCAGAGTTAAGAAAATAGACTTAAAAATGAGAATTCACTCATACAGATGAAAATAAAAAATCCTTTCTCATGGCGTAATGTGAAGAAATTCATGCCCTTCTCCACCCGAGGTCCTCTCCATGTCACGACTGCGGCTGAGCCATAACCACTCCTCTCCTTAGTTCCTGGGGCCACATGATCCACTAGACTTCCTGAGACTTGTATTAAAGAATCTGTTGCCCCGTGAGCTACCTCACCCTCCCCAAGTGTTTCATTGTCATGTGATTCATTAAGTGGGAGACAATTACTTGGTAATACTATTATCAAGCAAGTGAAAACTTATTTCCGAAGATGTATGTGAGATTCTTCAAGGTACCTATTTCACGTCAGATTTGAGGCATTACTTCAGTCAGTTGGTGTTTCTAATTTACTAGCAAGACTGAGAGCCATTAAAATACTGATAGTTGGGGCGCCTGGGTGGCTCGGTCGGTTAAGCGTCCGACTTCGGCTCAGGTTATGATCTCACGGTCCGTGAGTTCGAGCCCCGCGTCGGGCTCTGTGCTGACAGCTCGGAGCCTGGAGCCTGTTTCGGATTCTGTGTCTCCCTCTCTCTCTGCCCCTCCCCTGTTCATGCTCTGTCTCTGTCTCAAAAATAAATAAACGTTAAAAAAAAAATTAAAAAAAAAATACTGATAGTTAATGCTCTGCTTTGCTATGTTCATGTTTAAATATAATTACTAAAATTATTAGGTAGCTGTGGGGTGCCTCGGGGCGGGGGGGGGTGCTCAGTCGGTTGACCATCCAACTCTTGATTTTCGCTCAGGTCATGATCTCAGAGTTGTGGGATCGAGCCCTGCATCAGGCTCTGTGCTTAGAATGGAGCCTGCTTGGGATTAACTGTCTCCCTCCCTCTGCCCTTCTCCCTTGCTCGTGCTCTCTCTGAAAAATAAAAATAAAAATAAAATACTTAGGTAGCTGAATAAAACCAAAAACAAATCCAAAATGAGAAACAGAAAAAAGAAAGTTTTGCAGAGGAATTACTAGAAAGTGAACCAACAGGTGGCCAACCCCACCCCACTCCTTGGTCATGGTGAGCCCTCCCCACAATACGGGCTCCCATGGGCAATGCCCGTGTGAAGAATATTCTTTAACATTTCTATCATTTCTTAGACATGTGATAAACTCAAAAACTTATTTCTGGGTAATTAGTAGTAAAAACTTTACGAATATGAAAACAGCTTTTGGCTTTGCCAGCAACAAGTGCTGGACATCTCTAAACCTGTTTCTTAGTTTGTAAAAGGGAGATTATGTGTGTCGTGTCCTGTCCAACCATCTTAAAAATGAGTCTAAGCCAAAACTAGGGAGTATACATGGAAGTGTTTTATACCGAAGTAGTCCATTATACAAATGTATTATTGTTTTAAATCAGTAATCTCAAAGTGACTTCTGCGAAGCCCTGGGGACAGATCTCAAGAATCTTTCACAGGATGTAGCTACTTTTTATTTACTTATTTTCCAGCCTCATGGAGGTATAATTGACAAGTAAATTTATAATATATATTTAAAGCATACAACATATTGATTGGTAAAATGCATACATTATGAAAGGATTCACACTGAGTAATAAATAGCACCTCACATATTTACTTCTTTTTGGTGAGAAAATTCTGTCTTAGCAAATTCCAATTATACAATACAGTATTAACTATCGTCACTGTTATACATTAGACCCTTGACCTATTAATCTTATAACTGAATAACAGAACTTCACTAACCTCTCCCTATTTCCCTCATGCCCTAGTCCCTGGCAGCCACCATTTTACTCTGTTTCTATGAGTTTGACTTTTTTTTTTTTAGGCTGTACATATATAAGGGATAGCAGGCAGTATTTGTCTTTTTCTGTCTGGCTTACTTCACTTAGTATAATGCTCTCCAAGTTCATCCATGTTGTTGAAAATGGCAGGGTTTCCTTTTTTAAGGCTGCATAATACTCATTTCATTTTTTTTATCCATTCACCCATAGTGGACACTAAGGCTGTTTCCACACCTTGGCTACTGTGAATAATCTGTGACAACCATGTGAACAGATATCTCTTTGAGGTAGTGGTTCCAATTCCCTTTGGATCTATGCCCACAGTGGCACTGATGGATCATATGGTAGTTCTATTTTTAATTTCTTGAGGAACCTCCACGCTGGCAAACCATAGTGGCTCTAACATTTGGCATTCCGACCAACACTGCATGAGGGTTCCCTTTCCTTCACATCCTTGCCAAGACTTGCTCTCTTTTTTATTTTACCCACTCTGACAGGTGTGAGGTGGTATCTCATTGTGGTTTGGATTTGTATTTCCCTGGTGATGAGTGATGCTGAGCACCTTTTCACGCATCTGTTGGCTATCTGGATGTCTTCTTTGGAAAAATGTCTATTCAGGTCTTTTGCTCCTTTTTCTTTTTTAATTGGGTAATTTGGTTTTTTTTGCTATTGAGTTGCTATGAATTCTTTCCATATTTTGGATATTAACCCCTTATTAGGTATGTTGTTTGAAGATATCTTCTTCCTCTCCATAGGCTGCCTCTTCATTTTATAGATAGGTTCCTTTCCTGTGAAGAAGTTTTTCAGTTCAATGTGGTTCCATTGTTTATTTTTACTTTTGTTGCCTTTGCTGTTGGTGTCAAAATATAAAAAATTATCACCAAGACCGGTATCAAGGAGCTAACCCTCTGTGTTTCCTTCTAGAAATTTGATGGTTTCAGGTCTTATGTTCAAGGCTTTATTCTTATTCTATTTTGAGCTGTACTTGTGTTTACAGATCAAAGCCCAAGTCAGCAGTGAGGACACAGTGTCTCACTGATCAGGAAATCCAGTGTGATCCAAAGTCTAAGTAGGAGTCAGCAAAGTACGATCCACAAGCCAAATATGGCCTGCTATGTATCTTTATAAATAAAATCTTATTGGAACACAGCCCTGCCCATTTGTTATGTATTGCATAATGGCAGAGTTTGCAAGTTGTAACAGAGACCAGAGAGCCTGCAACATCTAAATAGTTACTACCCACCTACCCTTTTTCCATCAGGGATGACCCCACCAGGTCACATAGACCTCACTAAATCACAGCAAGTCCTTTGCCCCCTCCCCCCGCCAAATTCTTGGAGCTCCAGAGTCAAGAGCAAGGGCATAGCAATGCCATGGAATAGACTATATGTCTGACAGACATTTTTAAAATGATAAATGAGTATTCTAAGTTTTTTGATAAATGTTTCATATCTAGAAAGGAATAGATACAACCAGCAAAATTCTCAGATAACTAAAGCTACATTTTATTTATTTAAAAAAAATTTTTTTTAAATGTTTATTCATTTCTTGAGACAGAGCACGAGAGTGGGGAGGGGCAGAGAGAGAAGGAAGACACAGAATCTGAAACAGGCTCCAGGCTCTGAGCTGTCGGCACAGAGCCCGATGTGGGACTCAAACCCAAGAAGTGTGAGATCATGACCTGAGCTGAAGTCAGATGCTTAACCGACTGAGCCACCCAGGCGCCCCTAAAGCTACATTTTAAAAAGCAATGTTTTATTATGTAAAATTTGATGTAGGAAAAGTACAACTGGACTTCAAATTCATAGCAACTAAAATTTTTATTTAGTAAGTGGTTCAAAGCATAGTGCCAAAAATACATTAATGTTTAAAAATTTCACTAACATTAAAAAATACTGTAGAACACATAACTGCAGAAAGTTCCAATGAGTCATTTCAAAATAAAACTGCCTCAGACTGTGAAAAGAAAAACCCTAGATGCCATAACTAAGTTATCCTTGTCCCAAAATAATGCCCTTACGTTGTCTCAGCAACCCTTAAATCACGGTGGTTATACACCATGAGCACATCCATCAAAAGACTGTGAAAAAAGTCAGTGACCACATTGCTAAAAGGGCAATTCTTAAAGCTGTCAGATTTTATACAGTGTTAAGTTCCTATCACAGGGGCTATAACACAATACAGACTTCAGGGAATCTTCAGGACAGATGGCACAGGTGTCTGTATCACCGAGTTACAATGGAATGAGAGCCCTCCCTTCCCCCGAACAATAGCTCACATACTACGTGATATGAATCCCAACAGATCACTTACAAATGTGTAGAACTCAAAGTACAGGTTATTTTGGCTAAATGATACATACTACTTTATACTAAAAATAATAAAATCTATGACAACTTTTCAATTTTTTAAAAGATTGCTTCTTTCTTAAGAATGGTTTCTAGATGTTTCTATGCCACATTTATATTTCTAGTTTCTGATTTCTTTATAAGGAGTAAATTCACTTTGCAGGTTAGATTCAAGGCTGATTTGTACATTTCCAGAATGCCCTCTCTAACCCACAGAATGCCGAATGGAAGGTCCCAAACATATGCGCTGACTCACCCCGCCTCTTCGCTCTTCTGGGAACCCCCCTGTGCTGAATCTTCAGCCTCATCCCTGTTCCTGCCAGGGCACTCCACAGAAGTTCCCCTACCACCTTCTCGTGCTCGGATGCGAACTCTTGGCTGGTACAGCTGCAAGGCCGGCCGGTCCTGCCAGGACAGAGCAGTGGGTTACCCTTCCAAAGGCCAGCAACACAGGAGGGAGTAACTTCTCTACTTCCAGGGTCTGATAACTCTAATTACCTAAAAAAAAATCAACTAAAAATCTGCCTTTTTCACAGCACTATCTCATCTCAGAAACCAGACACTTTGAAGCTAAAAAAAAAAAAAAAAAAAAAAAAAAAAAAAGCCATGAACAGAAAGACAGTTAATATTTAAAATAACTTGAAAAAAGGTAAAAATTAGTATCTGGGAAAAGGTTACTGTGCAAACCCAGATCTCCCTGGAACCAGCAGAACCACGGCGTCTGCCCTCCCAGGCAGAGGTGAAGACTTACACATTTCAGCCCCTCTAAATTACCAGGCAGGGTGAACACGTGGCCTGAGACAAAGCAAGGCATGGCCCCTCAGCGGCGGCTTTTTAAGGCCATGAACTAAATAATTACTGATGTCTGTAATGAGTGATTTCTATGTGGGTTATTTCTGAACTGCCCCTTCATAGGAAACACCAACCCATCATCTGATTCAAGTCTTAGAGGTGAAGAAACGCAATGATGGTTGAGCAACGTGAATAAGACACTACGGAACTGCTTCCAGATATCAGCACAGTGAGGCCAGGGAAGGACAGAACAGCAGAAGCCAGGTAGCTCTGCCCTGATGGAGAGGAGGAACAACCAAACCCCAGCTCAGGGGAGCTTCCAGCCCCTCAAGGAAGCCTCCTACACTCCTTCTGTGGCCACCTGGGGGCCCAAGGACAGGGCAGCTTGGGTGGGCATATCTGGGGAGGTGTTTCTGCAGGGCCCCACAGTCACTGCCAGGGCACTTAGCAGCCCTTTTCCCCAGTGGAAGCCTGGCCAGGGAGGAGAGTGGCAAAGGCCTTGGCAGGACCCATGGGTGCAGAGAGAAGGGCAGGGTTCACATGCCACCTCCTGCCCGGGGCCAACACACAAGGTCCTGCTCTCACCAGGGCAGCACTGGTGTGCACAGATGGGGGTCAACACTGATACTGAAAGAACATCGTAACCTGCCAGGCCTCGTAAGAAGGAGCCATTATGCACAAGGCGCCTCATTTCCACCACAGCATCACAGAGTTCATGGAGAGGACTCCCAACGCCTAAAGCTGTGCTCACTGCTGCTACAAAAAAAGGGAGCTGAAAACAAGTGTTCATATAAACACCTCCCACCAAAAAGACCCATGGCTGTTCTGGTGTACCTGAGATTAAGGAAACTAGAGAAACTCCTGGGTGACACAGATGTGATTAGCCAGGGGTGAAGAAGGCTCTCCTCTTGCCTGTGGTTTTGCCTGCCCTGGAAACATTTTAAAAATCAACATCACTAATACCAGCAACACCCTGGGTGACTGGAAGGGAAGGCAGATCTGAGAAAAACAGTCTCAGGTCACACACTGTATGCTTCCACTTACATAGCACTTATATAGCAATGACGAAACCATGCAGACAGCAGACAGTGTCCCTGTCGAGGTTGTGAATGGGGTGGGACGAGGGTGTTCCCCTTGGACACTGGGCGGCCAGGCTGTGGGGGACTCACTGGCACCACAGGGCCTGGCCCTATAGGGAGGGGACCCCATTAATAGTGCTTCTCTACAACAATGTGATCTGAGTAAAAGTTAACCTCAAACTTCTGGGAAAAAAAAAAGAAAAAAGAAAGAAAAGCCGTTTGTTGGTCTAAGTAGGCCACTCCAATCCTGTGTTGACTGTGCACACCTAACTGATGAGTATTTATGAGCCATTTGACCATCTACTAATAATCACTACATTGTTAATCACATAAAAGAAAGCTCCCTGAAGCGTCATGAAATGCAAACTGTCAGGGCAGTGCACTCCCTAAGAGCACAGGACCCAGTGGGGGCAGACTTCCCACTGGCAGAGTGCATGACCCTAAGTCCCCGACACCTACACAGATTTCTCTCTTTGGGCTAACTAAAACAACTTCCGTCTGATAAAGCAGGCATAAAGCCGCAGGTGTGCTGTTTGTGCTTTTACGGCTGATGAATGAAAGATGATCCCAAACAAGCAGAAGAACCTTGTTTCCTGGGCGCTCCATTTTGGCTGCTGGGCCACCTTCACTCCTCTGCTCTTTCCCGGGCCACTCTGCTGCCTCCACAGCGTTGCCACTGTCCTGGCTCCCCTTCTTCCCTCTGTCGGGGGGGCCTCCTTTCCCCCATCTCAGCTCCTCCTCATTTCTCCGCGAAAACGTGTCAAACTCACAGTGAGCTCTCTGCTTTCTACTGTCATCCAAGTGGCATCTTTGTGTTTCAAGGTCTTTTTCTCTGAATCTTCGGTCCAACTCCCTTTGCTCTTCATTGCTCTCATTCTGTGACCTGTGATTCAATTCAAATTATCAGTCACCTCAGGTATACTGCTTGACGAGAACCTGTCTGCCCGTCCATACCGCAAGTTCCAGAAGAGGCGGGGAATACCTCAGTCTGCACATCACCACGCTGCCAAGTGGGCACATAATAGGCATTCAATAAAAAACTGCTAAAAGATGAACTGACAATGGTAACGACAGTATCTACTGTTAAACTTGAATGACAGGTAGGAATAGGCACTGTGGTGAGGAACTATGTATACTTACTTTTCTAACTCTTAGTAACCCCCCAAAGTAGACTAACAACCCCCTTTACAGATAGAGTACCGGAGACCAAAGTGGTCAGGTGACTTTCCTAGGGCCCCAGGTACACATTCATCATGACACAGAGCTGATACTGACAGCCTTGTTTCTGCTTCAAGCGTAGCTACAATTAATTGAAATTTACTAATTTTATACATATATCAAACTCTTAAATGAATAGTAAATAAATAAGTGGCTCCTTAGCTCCTTTGCTTCTTAAAGTCCACAACCAACAGGCAAAAGTCCTCACACACTATTTTTGACTTCCCACAAAACAGAAGCAGCAGGACTGCTGGGGAGAAAAAGATCTATAAGCAAAGTGAGAATTCATACCAGAAACATGATGAAAGGCACTGCTATATCATAAGCGATAATAATACAAACACATATAACAGAAACTACAGTCCTAACAGATCACAGATTTCATAATCATGCATAAATTAATTTCATAAACTGAGCAATAAACCGGAATCCCCAAAAAGAGGGAAAAATTTTTTTTTATCACAACTCTTTGTATAAGAAAGACAGTAAGAATTCATTGTGACTGGTATGTTTCTGGGCAAATGGCAGCCTAACCCCACAACCCTGCCATCTCACATCCAAGTGCAAATTCACTTCTGGACCCCTTGGAAGCAGAGCAGCCCTGGGATCCAGGAAGCTCCATGGGTGTCCAGATGCAGTGCACGAGCAAGAGCCCTGGGCCAGGGGAACAAGAAGCCCAGACACACGTGGCCCCACTGACTGTGGGGAGGTGACCAAACCCTGAGGACGCTCAGGGGCGAGAGGGAGGGGCTCCTACCTGACAAGGTTCTGGCAGGTCTCTCTGGCCCCCATGCACAATGGGACAGTGTCTGTCCCATTCCACACAAGCCCTGCTCAAGCTCCTTTCGTGAGCCGCATGTCACAAGCACACAGAGAAGTACATGCCCCAAGGACCCCTAGCCTGAGACAGGCAGGGCTAGTGCAATACTGGGATCCACACAGCTGCTGGTCAGATTCCACGGGAGGGCCACAGGGATGGTAACACCAACACAGGAATCCTAGCACTTGGACAAAAGACTGGGAAGGAGATCCTGAAGACCTAAAGAGTGATAACAGGAATCCAAAGGGAGCAAGGACTGGAACGGCTAAGGAACTAGAAGCAGGACATGTTCCTGCTTTGAAGACAGACTTGAGGCTGCAGACGAAATGCATTTACCAAGCCCCTAGCGTGACCCAGAAGAAATAAGGATGTGGGCAAGCATTATCTTGGTAAAACCCGATTCCACAAACAGTTTGAAATACGATAAAGGACACATACGACTCTGACACAGTGACAGTCACAGGCTCACTTTTCCCTGGGCTCCTCCAGCGAGCTCCCCAAGGGCATGGGCTTCCGGACAGCACAGCCAGGACAGGACTCCTGTTCTCCATCTCTAGTATCCATTTCCTCTCCTCTTTCTTTTGGCTTCTCAGTGGTTGGTTCCTCTCCCTTTTCTGGTTTCTTAAGAAGCTAAGAAATTATAATGTCAGTAAAATATCACTTTTAGAATATGGTATAAACGAAGCTGTTTAAAAAAAAATTAAAAACATAAAGCAACATTGAGCACAAGTGTTTGAATAGCAAACAATGTAAGCTAAAGGTACAGCAACCAGGTTTTTGGTTAAATACGGGAACAGTCAGTCAACGAAATACCATCATTATGAACAACGATTTAGGACGGCTGATGTGAGAAGACACGCATGCTGACACAACAAAAGAATGCTACAGAACTGAACGACCTGGTCTCTATGTTTACACACACACAACAGCTGTAAGGCTGGCAACGCTGTTAACAGTGGTGTCCAGGTGGTGGGACTGAAATGATCTTCTTTTCTTGTATCAACAAGTTCTGTTTTTTTCCAAAATTAACAAGTATTGCTTTTGTAACGAGGAAAAAAAGCATTGTTTAAAATGCTGCATTATACTGATGACTTTTAGAATAGTTTACGGGGCGCCTGGGTGGCGCAGTCGGTTAAGCGTCCGACTTCAGCCAGGTCACGATCTCGCGGTCCGTGAGTTCGAGCCCCGCGTCAGGCTCTGTGCTGACAGCTCGGAGCCTGGAGCCTGTTTCCGATTCTGTGTCTCCCTCTCTCTCTGCCCCTCCCCCGTTCATGCTCTGTCTCTCTCTGTCCCAAAAATAAATAAAAAAACGTTGAAAAAAAAAAATTTAAAAAAAAAAATAAAAAAAGAATAGTTTAGACTTTTCAGAACACTTCCTACTCTTTCTTGAATCAGGCTGAGCAGGCGGCTGTCGTGGAATTTGGGCCCTCCTCGCTGTTCTCTGTGTAGTTTACTCTTTGAAATTCAACTGCCACAGGCAAGTCAGTTTATAAACAAAAACAGAAGGTACACTTCTGAGAATTTTTTTCTAACTTGAAAAAGTGAACGTATTTTAAATTGCACTACAGCAAAATGACACACAGGTAAGTTTCAACTACATGAGTTCATTTAAGAAGAAAACAGGTAAAATGTGAGGCCAAGCACTGGAAGTTGCAGTACCTTACATAGTCTTCTCCTGTCTGTGGGCTCTATGAATTGACACATTTTCTTTCACATATCTATTGACACATTTTTAACTAAAAAAGCATTACATGCTGGTCCTAGAAGTAAACCACAGGGAAGTACAACAGTTTATGTTCCTGCCCATCCATCCAATGAATAATTTAGTGCACCTACGAATCGTTTTTACTTGCAATACTTCTGAAACCAAATGTGTGGTGTCTTTTCCAAAACCATTTCCCAACTCTCAACACAGACTGGTATCCTACAATTCATTTCAGTTTTGACACCACCTAGTTGCAATTAATGTCACACCCCACAAAACTGTTCCCACTTCAGATGCCAGTCAAAAGTCCCAAGTTGCCACTAGCACCTATGACTGACTGGCTATATATTCAGGGGTTCTTGAATGAGAACTTGTGGAACTCAGCAAAACTTCACAGGAACTAGGTCACTGGATTATTACAAAGGACACAGTGCAGGGATGGCTAGACTAGGTCACTGAATTACTACAAAGGACACAGTGCAGGAACTAGGTCACTGGATTATTACAAAGGACACAGTGCAGGGACGGCTACACTAGGTCACCGGATTATTACAAAGGACACAATGCAGGAACCAGGTCACTGGATTATTACAAAGGACACTGCAGGGACAGCTAGACTAGGTCACTGGATTATTACAAAGGACACAGTGCAGGAACTAGGTCACTGGATTATTACAAAGGACACAGTGCAGGGACGGCTAGATCAAAGAGGTGTTCCGTGCAAGGTACGGGGGAATGGCTCAGAGCCTCCAGGCCCTCTCCATCAGCAGAACCCTCCTGCACCTTGATGTGTTCACCAGCTTGGATGCTCTCTGGACCCCATACTTTAGGGAACTCTATGGAGGCTCCACTACATGTCCACAAATGATTAAATCATTGGTGGCTGGGGACTGAATTCAATCTCCAGCCCTCTCCCATCTCTTGAGGTCACAGGGCTGGCTGAGTGTTCCAACCCTCTAATCACACCCAGTCTTTCTGACAATCAGCTCTTATCCTGAAGCTACCAAGGCCTCAGCCAACCTGTCACCTCACTGGCACAGAGAAGATGCTCTTATCACTCCGGGGGTTGCAAGGGTTTTAGGAGCTATGTGCCAGAACTAGGGAAAAAGTCCTTGTGTTAGGTGTTAGGAATACAGTTGTGAGTAAGAGACAAGTGCCCACGGTGAAGGAATCCACAGTACATTCTAGCTGAGGCAGTGGTGGCCATGGGGGGGAGGGGGAGAACGGTGTACGCAGTGACAAAATAGAAAAAGTGAACCAGATAATCTTAGATGGTGTGAAATGCTACAAACAACTAATAGAACAGAAAACACACACACACACACACACACACACACACACACACAAATCCCCAGAGAGATGTGGGGTGAGAGTAAGAGCAGGAATGGGTTCTCAAGGGGGTCATGGAGGGACTCTCTGTGGAGGTTAGACATGAATAGAGACCAGATAATGAGAACGAGACACTTAAGAGAAACTGTAAGTCTTGGGGGAAACTCCCAGTAGAAGGAAGCAAGCAGAGGCCTAAGGTGAAACCAGAGGGAGGAGGAGACAGAGAGGCAGGAGATTCAGGGAGGTGGGGGAGGGAAGAGGGAGGGAGGGGAGAGGAAGGAGGAGGATGGAGGGAGGAGGAAGAAGAGGGGAAGAGGGAGGCGGGGAAGGGAAGAGGGAGAGGGAGGAGGAACAGAGGCCAGGTCTTGCGTGCTTCCACGAAGTCCACCTTGGTTTTTAATAAGCTTTGTAGAAAAGATCACACAACTAATAACGTCATCTATTGTCCACAACTTGTGTACTCAGGAATTGTATTTGTAACTTTGTATTGTATTTCTAACTTCCTACTTCAGCTTAAGCTCATCACCTAGTTTTAGAGTCCTCAGAGGAAAATAAAAACAGCTGGGTTGCTTTCCTTGTATCACAGTTTCCTTTATGTTAAAAATAGCCTGAGGATATCTCTCTGCATCTGTATTTTTATTATATTAATAAACTCTTTTAGCATTTCTTCACTGATTTTATTTTTCAGGTTACAAAAGAATTTTAACTCTCCAAATGATTCTTAAGTCAGAAATCCTGAAAATGAGCACAGATGCTCATTAAAGGCAAACCTTGGGCGTGGCTGTGGGTAATCAGGTCTAGACACCAGACACTCCCCTAAGGACACAGGCTTGATTACCTATGCCATTGTGGTCTAACCTGCCACCAAGATTTTGTTTTACCAGATTTGAACAAGAATAACCCTTTCTCTTGCTTTCTTTATGTTTTGGCTCCTTTTTTTCTACAGGAAGGAACATATGTTTACTTTTAGTGATATAATTTTGTTTTTTATTTCTTTGACTTATTTTGGACTCTAATTCCATAATTTTTTTTTTGTAAATTTTTTTTTAATGCTTATTTATTTTTGAGAGAGAGAGAGAGAGAGAGAGAAAGAGAGAGAGAGAGAGAGAGTGTGAGCGGAGGAGGGGCAGATAGAGAGGGAGATACAGAATCCGAAGCAGGCTCCAGGCTCCGAGCTACTAGCACAGAGCCCGAGGCAGGGCTCAAACTCACGAACTGTGATATCATGACCTGTGCCAAAGTCGGATGCTCAACCGACTGAGCCACCCAGGCGCTCCTAATTCCATAATTTAAAATGTAAAAGTAAAATGAATGCTACATTCCAAATACTTTAAGCCTTACTTAAAATTACAACTGAAATTATAAGCTACAAGTGTCATTATTCCTGAAAAACTCTCAGCACTACTGACAAAAGTACTTTTGAGAGTGTAAAGATTAGGCACTGGGTTAGCTATGATTCCATGTTTAGAAAGATAAATGAGAAGGTTAGATAATATTTCCATATCGGTGGCCACAAAATTTCTATTAAACGTATATCTATTCGGTGCCTGGCCATGACAGAACTGAATTTCTGTCAGGATTAATGCTTAAGGTTTCTCCGTAATATTAAGGTTTCATTTTATTGATTACCTTTCCAGGGCTGTTGATTTATGCTGTTGGAGATGAAAAGTTTGTTACAGGAAGTCTATCTGCTACAATTTTGTTGGGAGACTTGTGTGTTCACTAAAACTACAAGGACGAATGAAAAACACGACCTCAGAGTTGTTTCCTGAGGAATACCCTGGTTTTGCTATGTCCTTGCTGACGGAGGGGGAATGAACGTGTTTATTTGATAGTCTTGGCTGGGTTCCTCAATTTCATCAATGCTATCAGATTAGGAGATACTTTCTGTGGGACAATCAGTTCCCCATTCATCTTGCCCATCCAGGTGCTGTCTTTGCAGCAAATGTGCTCGAGGGACATGACCTGCCCCACACCTTTCATCTAGATAAGGTTTTCAACACTGCCTTTAAACTTCAAGAGAGACACCTGAAGAAACAGTCTTTGGAAATTACTCCTTAGTGCTGTTCATCAGATACTTCTGGTTCTCCTCCTAGTGCTTCCTAAACATGCCCCCAACCTGAGGTTAGGTACCGCCGTGTGACTTGCTTTGGCCAGTGAAACGTGGGCAGAAGAGAAACATGGGCATACGACCTGCAGCATCACACGTTCCTGCCTGGTCATAAGGGCTGTGGAAGCAAATGCCAAGGTGCAGCCTTGGTCGCCGGGTCCTGGGCAGTAACGGTAAGTGGTGACCGACAGCCACAGCCCGCCACCAACAGACTCCTTGCGTGAACTGGTGTGAGGCTACCTGTTCCTGCAGCAAACCTAGCCAGGCCTCAAGGATACACACGGTTGTGTGTTTTTGTACAAGTTTTGTGAAGAAATTGTTCCCTTCAGCCAGTGAGCCTCATGTGACCACCTACAGGAGAAACTGATTTAGAAGCAAAGGCCTAGAAAAAGCCTCGCCTTCCTTAAAGAACTGGCCTGTTTTTCCTTCATGGATAATGACACTGTTTCTGATCAAGCATACCAGAAACCAGTCTATTGCTCAATTATGGTGACTGTGATCTCTTCCCCATCCTTTCCCTTTCTACTCTATCTTCCCCCAAGTCCTGATCTTTTCTTTTTCTGATATAATTTTAATGAATCCCTATAAAGCATCTCAAACCCTTTGTGCAATGAGGGGAGGTGCACATTAGGTTGAAGTCTAGGATTAATAAGGTCATCTGAGCAGAAGACTAAGAAGTAAGGGCTGGCTCAAACTGGGGCAACATATTTTACACTGGAAAGACCTCCTTCTGTGCATGAAGCCACCCTTCCATATGAATGCATCAGTCAAAGGAGAAATTGGGCAAGAGAGTAGAAACATTGCTGCTCCTGCAAAGAAAATGGTAACACCCAACACCAGGAGTGAGCCCTCATCTAGAAAGGCCAGTGCACATGGGGCCAGTGGTTTCCAAACATGTACGTTTTAGTCAGGAAGTCTTCTCTCTGATGGAAACGTAAGCAGAAGCCCCAACTCTGACATGTAAGTGTGGGGCTCCGCTGGGTGGTCCTTCTCCACCTCCCCCACAGCATGCCCAAGGAACCCCCAGGGCTCAGGGAACACAGTTTGAGAACCACTGCTGTATCGCAGAGAAATGGAACTATAATAGTAAGAGACAAGGCTGAAAGTTTCCTTACAAGTAGCAAGAGCTAAACACCTAAAAGGCGTGCCTGTAGCAGAACTACTTTTGGAAAAACGAAAGGAGAGGTCCCCTCAAGATTACCTTAATCCTTACTTCTCTCTCTGCTGTTCTCTTCTGTTTGTCTGCTTCTTTTCTCTTACACCTCTCCTCGTCTCTCTTTTTTCTCTTTTCTTCTTCCCGTAAGCGCTTCTTCTCCAGCTCCCTCCTCCTTCGCTCTTCTCGCTTCTCTTCTCGAATCCTCTGAAGACGTGGAAAAGCATGTGTATAAATTGTCTGCACGAATGTGGCAGAGACAGGAAGGATATTTATCAGGTAAAAAGGTCAACCTACCTGCTTCTCTAATTTTCTATTTCTAATATATTCCAAAAGAGGTGTGGTTCTTCTAGCTAAAACACAAAAATTCGAATGTAGTATTTAACTCTAAAATATGATTTCTTTCCTTTATTTTAAATACTTGTTTTCAATTTAATCCTTAAATAATCAGGCTGGCTCAGTAGGCATAGCGTGCAACTTTTGATTTGGGGGTTGGAAATTTGAGCCCCACGTTGAGTGCAGAGATTACTTAAAAATAAAATATTTATAATAAATAAACGAATACAATTTAGATGTGCACACATTGTACCTGGAGAAATTCCTATTCCAGCACTATAAAATCACATCATCTGGAGGCACTGACAACTCTACACACAGTAGGCAACGAACTCCTGATTCTTTTTTTTTTTTTTTTTTTTTTTTCCAACGTTTTTTTATTTATTTGTGGGACAGAGAGAGACAGAGCATGAACGGGGGAGGGACAGAGAGAGAGGGAGACACAGAATCGGAAACAGGCTCCAGGCTCTGAGCCATCAGCCCAGAGCCTGACGCGGGGCTCGAACTCACGGACCGTGAGATCGTGACCTGGCTGAAGTCGGACGCTTAACCGACTGCGCCACCCAGGCGCCCCCGAACTCCTGATTCTTAAGGGAGGCTTCATGTTACTCACAAAGACGCCATAAAAGCAAAAAAGAAAAATGAGTACAATGGATTAGACTTCCTGAATGCTACGAGTATCTTCACATTATTTTTTTTAAGTTTATTTATTGGGGGCGGGGGAGGGGGGTGGGCAGAGAGAGAGAGAGAGAGAGAGAGGGAGAGAGAGAATCCCAAGCAGGCTCCATGCTGTCAGCATAGAGCCCAACACAGGGCTCGAACTCACAAACCGTGAGATCATGACTTGAGCCGAAATCAAGAATCAGACGCTTAACTGACTGAGCCACCCAGGCGCCCAAGTATCTTTGCATTTTTGCGGATATTTTAAAACATTACATAGCCCGCTGATAGATTCACTGATTCAACATATATTCTGGGAGTTTCTTCCTTTTCTGCTCTCTAGACAATGATTTTAAGCAATGTGGATTCTTGTGATTTCTCATGATATACACTCTACAAACCAGAATAACCAGGTGTAAAAGTTTAGACAGTGACACTGCCCCCCACCCCATGGCACTTTATCTAAGCAGCACTAGCCACCCAGGAATGAACCTCTCCATAAACTCAAACCTGATCCTCAGTTTTCATGCCCTGGACCTGTCTGACCTAACCTGAAATTTGGTTCCCATTTGTGGCAGGCCTCCGGGCATAGCCTCTCAAAGGGATTGCTTCTGAGAAGCATGTGTTCCCTATGGCAGTGGCTGTGGATGCAGGTGGGAAGGCAGAAGATGGTTTGGGTCTATGCTACAGCTCTTTCAAGATCTAAGATTAAGTGAGGGAAGAAAGAATCCCTGGGCGCACTTGAAGGCTGGCCAAGACATACATTTCCAGAATTCTAAGGATCAGGAATTAATCATAAATTCTACAAGAAAGCCCCTGGGCACGGGTTCTTACCTTGGAATTAAAGACTCCTGAACACCGCAACATAATATACCAATGGCTTCTGCCAAGAAAGCTTTGCCCTGGATTCAGGACTGTGCAAATGCCCACGTTTCATCATAAGTACAGGGGCCAAGAGGAGCCCATTTCCTCCCTGGGTGGCTCCTGTGTTAACCATGAACTCTGGCTCAGGATGAGCACAGCCAATGCCCTTTGTAATAGGCAATCACCTCAAATAGGGAGGATCTGCTCTTCACCATGGGAGTTCTGGACTTGTCAGCAAAGAGCAGGACCAAGATCTCCCTGGGTAGGTGGGGGAGCTAACACCGAGATCCCACCTGCCTTCCCCCTTCTACAAACACCTCCCTTGTTACCCCAAAGGATCGATATGAAGGGTACATGAGACCCTGGATAAGAAAGTGCTTTACAAACCACAGAAATGTATCATTTGTTAAACAAGGTGCATGGCCATGTAATATAACACTAACTTATCCAACAGCATGACTCTCACCACTCACAGAGAGCTGTTCCATTCTAGGCACTGTCACCACCACGTGGCAGCAGGGATGCTAAGGCTCAGGTGTGGCCACACAGCTGCTAAGTCTTAGGGCTGGAACCTGAGCCCAGGTCTGTCCGCTCCACAGACCCTGCCATGCCACCGCACTAACCTGCAACTTCAGAGGGATTTAATATTTCCATTTAACCCTCATTGCTCAGACTAGATCATAAGAGTCCACTGAAGGCCAAAATCGAAGAAAAGAAAAAGGCAATCTGCCATGAATTGCCTGATTAAGATTCAAACTTCAATGGGCACAGATTCTGAATCACACTTACTCATTCAGTAAAACACTATGATCACCTACTGTGCACCAGGAACAAGGTGAGGGGCTGGGAATGGGAAAGGATGTCCCCCTTGTGTGGGAGGGTGGCTGGAGCAGCTGGATGGTGTGTGTCTGGCCACCAAGGCCTGCCTCAAAACTATCCACCAGTGGAAGCTCCTGGTCCTTTTCTGTGGGTACCCTGTACAAAGGCTTTTATAGCAAAGTAGGAAAGAAATGATAGTGGGGGGGTGGGGGACAGGGCAAGTCCTGTAAATTTTTAATTTGCTTCTTTTCTAAGCTCTTCCTAAATTTAACATGCTCTACAGTGAGATCTCAATTTGCCTCCAGTAAGTTTCCTTCCCCAGTTTGCCCCAGGTCAGTGATGGTGCCCCCATCCACTGATCTGTTTGGGTAAAACTCCTGGGGGCCTGGATTCTTTCTGTTTCCTTTCTTCCCACACCCAATCCACCAGAGCTTATGTGGACTCTGCTGGCTAGCACAAGCAGCCCTCCCTGGACTGGAGCAAAGCCTCCCCACTGGAAGCCCAATGTCTTCTCAGGGCATCCACAATCCATCATGTATGGAGCGACGGGGAGAACTAATCAAGCCACGCCACTCCCTCAATGGTCTCCAGCTGTCTCTCCAATAAACTCCGAACCTCTCACTCATCTGCCTCTCCAGCCGCTCCGCCTGAGGCCCACCCGTGTACCAAGCACACAGGCATGTATCCCGCTCCTATGGGCCCGCAGCTCAGCTCCCAGCTCTCATCTCTAGTCCCCTCTTCTCCCACCTCTTAGCATGGCTGCTCTCAGCTCAAATGTGGACTCAGAGGGTCTTTCCCACTCAGGATTATTTCACCACATCGTGGCACTGCCCCATGAAGATGTCCTGGCTTGAAGCCTGGTTATTTTTCGGGTGTTTACTGCAGTCTTGCCCATGAGCAGGGCAGCTACGTGACGGCCGTGGCCATGCTCACTCCCTACTCCCAGTCAACATGTGCTGACCAAAAATGAGCAAATGTACCCTAAGCACATCTTTACAAATATTTGCTTTAGTGATTAAAAATCTTTTGAGCCACACATTAAATCAGCTGTTACAAAACATAAACCTTCATTACTTGACTAATGAAGACCATTTCAAATGTTAACCTCTCTTACTACTTTCCTCAACAAACATTTACTGAATACCTAACCTTGTCTAACCATGTACTACTGGGACCACCAATATGAAAATACGGTTCTACTGGGGGGGAGGGTGGGGAGAGATGGGTAAATAAAAATGTAAACTATTAACAGGGCAATCATCCCGTTCTAGACATCTTGATGGGCAAGTGGGACACAGCCACAGGGAGGGATAGAAGAGCAGGGGCAAGTGGGAGCAGACAGCAAGGGAGACACCAGGTAAGTTTACAACCTGCCACCAGGAGATAGCCATTTCTAAAATATGCTGCTTGCAAAAAAGGGCTGAAGCCTGATTCAAAGCAGACTCTGTGCTCCGGATGGGTTTATCCACTTGTCTGCTTGCTCTCTCAGAGCGCTTGGTATTTTCTGAACAGTAACAACATGGCCTCACACTTGGGCAAAGCATCTCATCTCTAGGACTGCTCTTGAGAAAGATGACTGACTTCAATCTTGAGACACAGCACTCCCTCCCTGATGTAGCAGGTACAGAGCACTCCACGGTCTTCTTTACTGCTCGTCTGGAAGCATCGTAACTGTCAACAAAACGCCTATGACTGGAAGTTCTGGTGCTCTCCATCAACAGACACGCAGAAATATTTTCACGGGTTGCCATCCTTTTGTTACAACTGGAAAACATTCTACATTCCTGCCAAGCCTGTCATGAGCGTGTATTTTTAAATACTCATGAAAAAGAAATACAAGCTTTGTAGGTACACGTCTCAACAAATAGAAGAAATGAGCAAACAGACCAATAAGCTCTCTTGTCTTTGCCTCCATGTCTCCCAGAAGAGTTTCAGGATTGGCATTCGTTTTCTCTTCCTCCACACAGTAAGTTTCCAAAAACTTCTTGTATTCCGGATCTGTAAATTTAAAAAGAAAAATGGAAAATAAACATGCTCCTCCCCATATCTGGTAGACGAATTATATCTGATCAGTGTATTTGATTTGGCAGTTTCCTAATTCAGCCTTTGTAAAAGGACTCACCATCTTCAATGCTTCCGGTTTTGGCATCTTTTTTCTTTAGCTTCTTTTTGGCTATCTTCTGGAATGGGGCAAACTCTACCACTGCAGGATATTCTAGGCCTGTATTAGAAACAAATTGCAAAAGCCATTCTGAAATTCCACTACATTCATTTTAGTAAATAACGTTTGCTTTCTTAAAGACCGCGTATAACAATGACAATGTTAACTGTTTTAACTATATTTCGAGCAACCATAACCTTAGCATGTCAAACTCCAGACATGAACAAAGGACGAGCATTTATTTATCAAATAAAATGATTTTTCATGTGTTAGTAGTGGTTACAAAACTGAATGCATTCAAAATTCATCAAATGGTGAATTCTACATTAACTCAATGTTAATAAACTCTCTCTTTCCCACTGAAGAGTTTATCGTGGAGTACCTTTAAATACATTTCTTAGTCACATTTAAATTTCTTCTAATTTTAAAAGGTTAATGCCATTATCAATCTGTTATGTGAGTTCAAGGGAATTACTCTGCTTACAAGAGACACTTGACTAAAAGAGGGGCTTCGAAGGGTGTGCACAATAATCAGACAGGGTTTGCTTCAAACAGGAATGTTTACAATGAAAGCCATGAGAAACTGACTTGGTCATTATGTGCGGGGGGGAAAAACATACCAAGAAATGTTCACCAAGATAACCTGCTATACACTTAATCAACACATGGAACACTTTCATGTTGGTACTAAATTCACTGAGTAATCACCTTCAGCCTCGTCAGGAATGGTCACGTGACTATGATATTGCAACTCTTATTATCTGAAAGATATTTCGATGCTAACCCAAACTATCCAGGAGAAAGTCAAGAACCAGGAGGAGAGCAGGGCTTTGGACAGAGAGGAACAATGTCTCATTCACTGCTCCATCAACAATGCCTGGGACATAGATAGTTATTAAATAGGAGTTGACACACTTCCTGATTTCAAAGCTTATTACAAACCTACAGTAATCAAAACAGTATGGTATTGGGGCACCTGAGTGGCTCAGTCAGTGAGCATCTGACTCTTGATTTTGGCTCAGGTCGTGATTCCAGAGTTGTGGAATCAAGCCCCACCTTGGGCTCTGTTGAGCATGGAGCCTGCTCCAGATTCTCATTCTCTCATTCTCTCCTTCTCTCTCTCTCTCTCTCTCTCTCTCTCTCTCTCTTTCTTTCTTTCTTTCTCTCTCTCTCTCTCTCTCTCTCTCCCCTCCTTGCCCCTCTTCCTCACTCACACGTGCTCTCTCTCTAATGGGGAAATTGGGGAGATGACATTCAATGGGGAAATGACAATCTTCTTTAACAAATAGTGCTGGAAAAACTGGATAACCACATGCAAAAGAATGAAGTTGAACTCTTACCTAGTATCATAGACAAAAGTTAGCTGAAAATGGATCAAAGACCTAAACATGACACTTAAAACTATAAAACCCTTGGCAGAAAACATGGAGTAAAAGCTTGACATTAGATTTGGCAATGACTTCTTAGATATGACACCAAAAGTACAGGCAACTAAAATAAAAAAAGAAAAATTGGACATCACATTAGAAACATCAACAGAATATAGTATATGTGCTGCCAAAGCAAGCACTGAAACATCAACAGAATATAAAGACTACCTATGGAATGGGGAAAAAAAATCATATATCCAATGAGGGGTTAAGATCTATAATATAATAACAAAAATTTTACAATTTAACAAGAAACAACTCAATTTAAAAATGGGCGAAGAAATTGAACATCCCTCCATTTCTCTTCCTCCAAAGAAGACATCAGCAAACACACAAAAAGATGCCGACATCACTAAGCATTAGGGAAATGCAAATCAAAATCACAATGAGATACTGCCTCATACCCGCTAGGATGTCTGTTACCAAAAAACCCCAGAAAACAACAATTGCTGGCAAGGATATGGAAAAACTGGAACCCTGTGCACTATCAGCAGGAAGAGAAAATAAGCAGCCTCTACAGAAAACAGTAGGGCAGTTCCTCAAAAAATTAATACTATAATTATAATATGATCTAACAATCCCACAATGGTATCCACCCAAAAAAACTGAAAGCTGGGTGTCCAAGAGATACGTGCACACCATGTTCACAGCAGCACTGTTCACAACAAAGAGCTGGAAGCAACCCAAGGGTCCACTGAAAAATGGATAAACAAAATGTGGTACACACACAGCCGAATATTACTCAGCCTTAAAAAGGAAATTCTGACACCTGCTACAACATGGGTGAACACTGAGGACACCAGGCTATATGAAGTAAGCCAGGCACAAACAGAGAAATACTGTAAGATTCCACTTATAGGAGGTATCCAGAGTAGTAAATTCATAGAAACAAAACACAGAAAGGTGGATGCCAGGGGCTGGGGGTGGGGGAGGAGAGGGGAGTTATCTAACAAGTACAGAGTTTTCGTTTTACAAGATCAAAAGAGTTCTGGAAGTGGGCTGCACAACAGTGTGAATGTACTTAACACTACTGAACTGTGCACTCAGGAAAGACTAAGATGGTAAATCTAGTTTTGCGTATCTTACCATAACTTTTTAAAAACTAAAGGAAAAAGGCACTTGAACAAACAAGCATTTAACACAAATGTCAAATAGTTCAAGCATTAAATTTGTTTTTGCTCAAAGAAAAGAATCTCTTGGCCTAGTCACTCTTTGAGGGTTTCTTGCTCCCTCTCAGTGGAGGAGAAAACACTTATCAGTAGTGCGGTGGGTGGAGTGGGAGGAGGCTGGCTGGTGAAAGGTGTACAGAGAATATGCTGATACAGGTGTACAGACTTGATTGCAGTGGACACAACAGTTGACAGTCTGACAGGAAAGGAGGACAAAGGGAGGACCCAAAAGTACAGAGAACTGGGACCGTTTAGAGTAGAGATAAATATCATGGTCTCAGCGGGCAGCTGTTCAACAGTGAGAAAGTGATGTTCGTTACTACAATCCCCATCCCCCATGACATAATCCAGACATGTATGATTAAAAAAGTTCTCTGTTTAAGACATAGATATAAGTGAATAATATAAATTAAAAGACTTATATTGAATATGAACAAAGCAATTCAGTTTTGGTACAAAAGAAAGTGAAGCTCACTTATCCAGGAAACTCATTTATATGAAAAACTTCACTCTCTGATAATACATAAATAGATTACAAAGACTTGCCGGAGTTCTTTGGTTTACACATAATTTCAATTTTCAACACAAGCACATAACCACAGTAACACAATAAAAATTTATGAACTTATTTTAAGTCGGTATCTGAGAACTTAATTACAGTTCACAAACATTCCAGCAAAACATAATTAATGTAGTTAGAGATTATAACAGTTTAAAAAGCCAACAATCGAACCTTTACTGTCAATGAAGATATATCCATCAAAACGATCTCTAAAAAGAAGGATGTCATCAGGATTTCTAAAATTAATGTATGCTCTTGAGTAGAGATGAGGATAAAGACTGAAATAAAAGATAACAGTGAAAACTGTTAGCAAAAAAATGCATGGCTTCTTTAATTTTGATTTTCTTTTCCTTTTCTAGATGCAACAAACTATTTCAAATAAAACCTTTATGCCAAAGAATCACTTCTCTTTTAATTACAATAATCTGGGTATTCTTTAGCAAAAAAAACAAAAAACCAAAAATAAACAAAACATTACCCGAGATCTTTTTAATAACTTGGGAAAGACACTTAAGGTCAGTTTCTCTATTACACAAAACCAGGGTTAAAATAATGGTCTTCCGAGGTTGAAAATCACAGGCAAAGTTATTTAAAGGTTTTCCTTAGTACACACGATGATGTAATACAACCTAATCATGATTCATTCACAGTTGAAAACGTTATATTTACAAGATATTCTTCACTGATGACCACTTTTACGTATGTTAAAGGGATATTAATTGTAGCACATGGTATGGGGACTATAGAAGAACTAACTCTTTCTCCTTGATCTCACAACTACCAATTTCCTTCATAGGCAGGAACTTTCAACCCCATTTCACAGACATGAACACTGAGGCCCAGAGAAATTCAGTATGTGCAAAAGGTGCAGCTAGTTAAAGATAGGACTATGATTCAACCTGAGTCGCTCTGAGTCCAGTGCCTGTCCTTTAATGGTACCAGTTTTCTTAAAGGTTAGTCATTTGAAAATCATCTATTTTTTTAAAACCAAATCTATATTTACCTGTGATATTTTTCTTTGAATGGACTGGCATTTTTAACTTAAATGTATTTATTCAGAAGGAAAGTTTATATGGCTACCATAACAAACTCATGGCACTCATGACACTGAAGATAAAAAGGATAATAATGATAATAAAGGTAATAATAAAAACAGTGAAAAATCACAAAATTCTAGCTGAACTATCACCCGTTGAAGGTCTAACATGAGGTCTGCTCTTTCATTGTTAATAAAAAGAAAATCTAGAAGTGTGAAAGTGTTGTCAGAGCCACCTTACTACCAAGATGTAAAAGAGAATCAAAAAAGATATAACCTGGCAGGTGTGAGGTGGGGACAGGGGTCTCAGTGATTTAAGGGAGCACAAGTCGGTTTCTGGGGGCTGGAATATTGTTTCTGTCTCTGGTGTTTGTTCTCTTTAGACTATGGTGGTGCTAGTAGAATGTAATGATCTGCCTACTTGGAAACAATTTGCAGAAATAAAGGTCTGCACTGATTTCTGAGTACATGTAGGAAAGAAGATGGAAATAAACATAGCTTTCATCATCTATAATAATCTTAATCTCTCACCAAGTGACAAGACCTCCCAGCTTCTTAATGTTGGTAAGCAGCTTCTCACCTGAAATCGGCAGTAAAGAACTCAAAGTAATCATGTGCCGGCAGTGGGTGTAGCTGCTCTTCCAGCTGCTCCTTGGTGAGGCTGGGAGGAAGCCGCCGAATGACCACCTGTAGAAAGGACTCTGGGTGGGTTTTGTTTCACTATCATTGCCTCAATAATTTGAATGTCACCTGTGTTTTGGTTCAGAAGGAGATCTCAACCAGGAGTCCAGCAGAAACACACATTTAAAGCTAAGAAATACATGCATGGAGAACATGGCTGTCAAAAGGGTAATGAGGGCTGACTAATCTAAACGGAATCAGTAAGGTCAGAAAAAGGGGTGCATAAAGCAGCTCCTTTTCAGGAAACCAGACAACTCTTGGCATGACGCTTACTGTCCATGCCCGAGTTGAAAAATAAAACCTCCGCCTACATTCTCCCTGCACGCAGAGCAACAGCAACTCTAACAGCCCGGCGGTGCACCGGTTCTTCCTGCCAAGGGACCTCCGCCTGCGATGCGCACTTGTCGCCCCTGCCCGCAGTATCCTCCCGCCGCCCTCCCTGGACAGGACCGGACCCTCGCCGAGCCGCCCCCTCGCATCGCCCGGGCCGAGGACAGAGCCTCCCCGTGGCCCAGCATCTCAGCGTGGCAGCCCCAATCGGAAACAACACAGGCTGAACGCACTCTTCTTCCTCCTTCCATATCAGAAAAGGCCGCGTTTGGCGGAACGGGAAACGGTTCCAGCTGCACGTCGTCCCCGCCTCCCCCAACCGCTGTCCGCGGTGCTGAAGCGGCTGGCCCAGCCGGGACCCGCGCTCCCAGAACACGCCGCGCGTGGCATCACCTCCTCCCACCACTCCAAACCCTGAGCCCGCCCCATCTTCTCTCAGACCATCCCTCTTCTCGCGAGGTTTGCCTGCCCAACCCCGTTCCCGCAGCCCCTCGCCTCCGCCCACCCACCTTTCTTAGCCCCACCCCTCGAGACCACCCCAACCATTGGCCCCACCCCCGCCACGCTGAAGAGCATCCGTCTTCTCCTCGCGAGGTTTGCAGGGACGCCCTCGCCTCTCCTGTTGAAGACCCTCCTCCTCTCGCGAGGCTTATCTGTCCCGCCCCTTCCCCACCTTGCTCAGGACCGTTTTCTTCTCCTCGCGATGTTTGCAAGTGCCGTCCCCGCAAACGAAGAACGAGGCTGGTGGCGCCTCGGGTTCTCGCCGCGGCGACTCCCGGCGGAACTGGACTTCCACGGCCGACGGCTTCTCCCTCCCGCTCGGGCCCCGCGCAGCAACGGCAGCCCCTGGGCCTCCGGCCCCCTCCTTCTCTGAGCGCATCTCGCACCCGCCGCGGAGCCGCCTCTGCCTCCTTCCCAGGGCGAAACCTCGCGAGAACTGGGACGACACCGCCCCTTCTCCCTCCCCCCGCTCCCCCGACCCATGATGTTCCACGTCCAGCATGGCATCCTTCTGTCCCAGGGGACTCAACCTGGTAGTGCCGCGGGACGTAAAGCCGAGGTGGGCCCTGGCAGCCCGGGTAGGTCTGGGACGGCAAGGGGTCGAAAGGCCTCTCCCAGTAGCCAGTCGGCGGGAAATTAGGGACCAGAGCACGTTTGGCTAAGTGTTCCTGAGAATTACATACACGTGCTTCACATTTTACAGCTATTTTATTTTCCAAGGAAATCTGAACCTTTCTTCAGAGAACAGCACTTAAGAAGAATGGAGGGGTTGGCAAACAGCACAAATGGCTTCCCCATACGGAGGAGAATAAATGCGCCGCAGTTGGAAGCAGAAAGTGGCCGGCTCAGAAAGAGGGTTTATTCATCTCTGAGCCCCGCATTCTAGGGGCGAGTGCCTTGCTCAGACCCAGGGCACCCACAAAACGGGGCCTGAAGGATTTGCAGCAATGTTTACACAACTGTTCGAAGCTATTAATGGGACAGCAACCAAGCCAGGTTCTCGTTCATATATTTTTCTTTTATGAACTTAAGAGGCAGTAGCACTTCAGATTAGAATGTATAGAAGGTCTTCAGTTTTGTTTTGATGTTTATTTTTGAGAGAGGGAGACAGAGCACGAGTGGAGGAGGGGCAGAGAGAGAGGCAGACATAGAATCCAAAGCAGGCTCCAGGTTCTGAGCTGTCAGCACAGAGCCCAACGCGGGGCTTGAACCCACAAACCTCGAGATCGTGACCTGAGCTGAAGTGGATGCTTAGTTGACTGAGCCAACTAAGGTGCCCCATCAGGTCTTCAATTTTAAATGCCACGTTTTTTCATATTTTCTCCTATTTTTTAATTACCTTGGCTGTATTTGTCATTCATAGCATCTTTCTCCCGAGAACTTCCGAGTACAAACAGAGATGAAGGGAGTCACTGTCAGATACTGGAGGTAAGTCCAGGCCTACTTCTAGTGCTTTATCCTTAAACTACTCGCTACCAATGAACACACTGGGAATGTGACTTTTAAATGAGCCAAGACTCAAAAAGCAGTTCCAAAGCAGTTTTCTAAAACCCCATGAAGGGGGCAAGGAGCAGTTGTCAATATTTCATAAATCTAAAGGAATCCTATTAGAAACACACCTATGATAAGGTTGCCCACCCTGGCTCCACGGTTTCTTTTTTTTTTTTGGTCTCAAATCAACTCCGTACAGGCAGTTTAGGTATGCTGATCAAAAGCTCTGATGGTATAACCTGTGATAAAAAGAAGGAAAATATGGTTGCCACCTAAAATCGTTTAATACAGGGGCGCCTGGGTGGCTCAGTCGGTTAGGAGTCCGACTTTGGCTCAGGTCTTGATCTGCCGGTTTGTGAGTTCGAGCCCTGTGTTGGGCTCTGTGCCGACAGCTTGGAGCCTGGAGCCTGCTTTGGATTCTGTGCCTCCTCTTCTCTCTTCCCCTCCCCAACTTGTGCTCTGTCTCTATCAAAAGTAAATAAATGTCAAAAAAATTAAAAAATAAAATCTTTTAATACAAAAGACGGAAAGGAGGTAGATGCAGAAGGGGCTGATGTTGAAAAACGTGAAACCCATTCATTTGAAAAATTGGAATGTTTCAGCAGTCTTTACAGAGCACATATTTGGACTTTTAAAAAACTGCTCTCAATCTATTTGCAGGTCTTTACTTTTCTAATTTCTTGATATTATTCAGACTAACCAACTGAAAAACTGGCATTACTGGAGCCATTTTAAAATCGAGTCTGAGTGGCCAGTGGAGAGAAACCGCCATACTCACCTTTGAACTGGGCCAAAACCTTTGCACTGGGTAAAACGGCAGTTGTTTTAAGCAACTGTTTGAAAAGTCAGCAGAACAGACATCCGGATCACAAGTCTGGTGGTTGTGGACTTTCTGAAGACAGAATCAGCACTCAGTCAGTATATAACCCAGAGTAGCCTAGCCTGTTAAAACACCCATAGAAAAAAAATTTCTCCCTTAAATCATGTCATTTGTTTTCCTCATGAAAACCACCTTGCTTTCCTGAATCTGTGCTCCCGACACTGCAACTCTTTGGTCCCAAATAAATACTCATTTGCCTCTCATTGTGGCTCTTTATTTTCAGGTTGACACAGTCATCTAAGTATCTTTTGCTCTTTGGTGAGGTTTTTAAATTGAGATAAGGATTCTAAACCTCATACCACAAACCTACTCACATCTATACTAGGCCAAAAAGCAAAATTGTCAAATGGAGAAAAGAACTGTCTTCAGAAAGGGAGTTCTCATTAGGCCCAAGTCATGTGCAACGCTTTGTGGTATTCCTGTGTCCATACTGTGCCCCCGTAGTGAAGCCACGGTTTACTATGGCTTCGGCCTGGAATGCCCTTTCCTGAAGGACGTTCCTGAAGTCTTTCTCATCCCAACCCAACATCTTCCCAGCCAAAGTGATTCAAGATCCCCAGAAATTCAAGCATACCTCCATTTACTAGTTACTGCATTGTTTCAATGCTGAATATTCCCTAACAACCTAGAACTGTGCCTTCACTTAGGCAGGAACTATGTCTTTATCCAACTCTGTGCCCAGTCCAGGCCTGTAGCTGGCACCTACAGGCACTCACATGTTTGCTGTATGTGTACTGCAATCTGGACAGCAAAATGCCCAAATGTTTTTTTTTTCCCCTAGCCAACGGCCACCATGGTCAATTTTTAAAGACTCCTCAGATTCTTTACTTCCTGTTATTAACAAATAAGGTTCTCAGAAATGGTTTCCCAAAAATGACAGAATTTTAGAATTCAGGTATGACTATGAAATTATTCTGTAAATTAAAAAATCTTATAGTACAAATTTCAAGATACAGTGAATGAAATACACTTGCAAAATAGCTTAAGATTTTATATGAAAAAATAAGTACATCACAAAGTCTAGATTCCTACATACTGCCAAGCCTGTAATATATGTTTTCTTTTACATTGTTTTACATACACAACTACAGACAATAAAAGAAAATAATCTCCAAATGTCAGAGTGAATAAAGTAGGTAACTTTGCTTTGCCACACATCAATGTGATCCTGGGGTGAATGCTTGTCACAGGAAAGGCTACATTTTACTTGGGAGCACATCTAATTGGTAAATGGCACTGGTTTAAAGCAGCAGGTGACCATAACACTCCCATATCCCTTTGAAAATGACAGCATGATCACTTTAAAGTTGGCAAGAAGGATGCCTTTTTAGTAAACCATGCATCATTATGAGAGTAAAATATTGGGTGGTATAGAAAACTACTTGACAGTACAATTACACATTACCTTTCTTTGATACTCTCTGAAGCCTAAACATTGGTACTAGACTGCTGACCTGAAAAACAGCTTGGATTTTGCCTTTCATTTCTTAAAGCACTGTCAATATGGTAATGAGGCTCATTTATCAGGAGTTTGCTTTTTCGGAAACTTAAAAAAACATACCATGTGATCAATGAAGAAATTACAGGAAGAAATACTTTATCTGGAAGGCAAAATAAACTTGAAAAAAGTATTAATACCTATATTTTTATCTATTTTAAAAATTACTATTTTAAGTTCAGTCATTTGATTTTCCAGCCCCAGCTAAAGAGGGGAGGCATAACAATAGGCACATGTGATCCTGATAGAGAAGAGATAAAAAAGCCATTAAATAGAAAGATGAAAACTCAGAACACTATTTGAGTCTGAAGAGCAGCAGGTAACTCACGACCTAAGTGCATTACTGCACTAAACTGACATTCGCTGTCATAAGCTGAAACACACAATAGCTAGGATGCTGGGCCTTGGAAGCATCTATAGCTGCACTCAAATTCCTCAAATGTACAAAGTCTTATTTTTTTCAATGTTAATTTTTGAGACAGAGCACGAGTGGGGGAGGGGCAGAGAGAGGGGGAGAGAGAGAACAGAATCCCAAGCAGGCTCCAGGCTCTGAGCTGTCAGCACAGCCTGATGCAGGGCTCAAACCCACAAACTGTGAGACCATGACCTGAGTGGAAGTTGGACGCTTACCCGACTGAGCCCCCCAGGCAACTTACTTTAAAGACCTCCTGGAGTTAGACCTCAGGAAATGAGAGCCATTATTATTATTATTTTTTTTTTTTTGCCTTAGCTTCTTAAGGAATATGGAATACATGTTAGATTAAGATAAAAAGTTGATGTTTAAGGAACCATTGCAGGTGCCAGGAAAATTCATTTCTGTACAATACTTTGTTAATGCTCTGAACGAATGTCTCAGAAACCACAAAAACATAGGATAATATACCTGGTGAAGTCAGGATGCAGGCTTGCAAGGGTTACAACAAATGAAACATATAACCCTATCCCTTTATTATATGACATATTTAAAGCTTTAAAAGAGAAACACTGTCAACCAAAAATTTTTCTGGCTAAACCATTCCTCAAGAAGGAAGGAGAAATTAAGACATCCCCAACAAACAGAGGTTAAGGGAGTTTATCACTGGTAGACTAGTACAAGTGCCCTTTTAAGAAATCCCAAAGGGAGCCCTTCAAGCTGAAATGAAAGAAAGCTACACAATAATTTGGAATCATATCAAGAAATAACAATAGTAATGATAACTACATAGGTAAATATAAAAGCCAGTATTAGTGTACTTTTGGTTTTTGGTTTCTAACTCCTTTTTTCTTATATGATTTAAAAAGCAAATGAATAAAATAGTATTTATAAATCAATGTTAATGGGAACAATGAAAAAAGATGTAATCTGTGATAATAAGAAGAAAGGGAGGGAGGTGTATAACAACAGTGTATGTATGCTACTAAAACTAAATTGGAATCATTCAAATTAGGTTGTTATAAATTTAAGTCAGATATTGTAATCCCCAGAGTAGCCATGAGGAAAAAAAACAAAAAGTCCCAGAATAGTAGAGTATCAAAATGGCACATCACACACACAAAATCAACTATAAGATAAGGAGGGAACAAAAAATATGTAACACTTACAGAAACAAATAGCTGTATGGCAGCTCAAGACAAATTCCTTATCAGTAACTACTTCGAATGTAAATGATCAAACCCTCCAATTAAAAACCAGAATGGATAAAAAAAATATGATCCATTAGTATGCTGTCTATAGGAAACCTGCTTTAGACACAAAAGGGTGAAAGTAAAAGGATGGAAAAAATTACTCCATGTAAATAGTAATGGAGAGAGCTGGGCTGGCAAACTGTTATGAGACAAAAAGGACATTATATATTGATAAAAGGGTCAAAAGTTATAACAAGTATAAATATATATGCATCCAATAAGAGAGCCCCAAAATACATGAAGCAAGCATTGGCAGAACTAAGGGAGAAATAGACTTCTATAATAATAGTTTCAGACGTCAACACCTTATTTTCAATAATGGAATAAGTAGGCAGAAGATCAATGAGGAAATAGAAGACTTGAAAAACACCATAAACCAATTAGACCTAACAGACTTACACAGACCACTCCACCCAACAAAAGCAGAGAATACAATCTTCTCCAGTGAACAGGGTATATTCTCTAGGAAGGACCATAAATTACGCCACAAGAAAAGTCTTAAACACTTAGATTGAAATCACACAAAATATTCTTTCCAACTACAATGGAATAAAACTAGAAATCCTAAGACAGGAAAAACTGGAAAACTCACAAATATGTGGTAAATTAAACAACACACTCTTTTTTTTTTTTTTTAATTTTTTTTTTCAACGTTTTTAATTTATTTTTGGGACAGAGAGAGACAGAGCATGAACGGGGGAGGGGCAGAGAGAGAGGGAGACACAGAATCGGAAACAGGCTCCAGGCTCCGAGCCATCAGCCCAGAGCCTGACGCGGGGCTCGAACTCACAGACCGCGAGATCGTGACCTGGCTGAAGTCGGACGCTTAACCGACTGCGCCACCCAGGCGCCCCACAACACACTTAAACAACCAATGAGTCAAAGAAGAAATAACAAGGAAAATTAGCTAATACCTTAGCACAAATGAAAACAAGAACACAGTATAACACTTAGGGGCTACAGCAAAAACAGTGCTCAGAGGGAAATTTATAGCTGTAAATGACTGTGTTAAAAAAATCTTATTTCAATAATAAAACTCTACACCTTAAGGAAATAGAAAAAGAATAGCAAACTAAACCCAAAGCTAGCAGAAGGAAGGAATAATAAATATTTGAGTGGAAATGAAATATAAACTAGAAAAACAACAGAGGAAGTCAACAAGATCAAAAGTTGGCTTTTTGAAAAGAGCTACAAAGCTGTCAAACCTTTAACCAGATTGAGGGGGGGAAAAAAGACTCACATTACTAAAATCATAAAATGGAAGAGGAGAAATTATTACAGACTTTACAGAAATAAAAAAGATTGTAACAGGATACCATGCACCATGGTTAACCAACAAAGTGAACAACCTGGGTGGACAATTCTTGGAAACATACAAACTACCAAAACTGACTCAAGAGGAAACAGCTATTAGCAAGTAAAGACATTGAATCAGTAATCAAAAACCTCCCAACATGGAAAGGCCCAGGACCAAAAGCCTTCACTGTTAAAGAATTAACATTAGTTCTTCTCAAAAACCTGAAGAGGAGAGAATACTACTTCACTCATTTTATGAGGCCAGCAGTACCCCAACACCAAAGCCAGACAAAGGCACTACAAGAGGACTACAGACCAATAAATATCTCTTATAAGCATATATGTAAACTCAACAAAAAATTAAATCAAATTCAACATTCTATTAAAAGGATCATACAATGTGACCAAGCAGGATTTATCTCAGGATTGCAAGGGTAGTCCAACACACAAAAATCAATCAACGTAGGAGGCACCTGTATGGCTCAGTCAGTCAAGCATGACTCTTGATTTGGGCTCAGATCATGATCTCATGGTTCATGGGTTCGAGTCCTGTATCGGGCTCAATGCTGATGGTGTGAAGCCTGCTTGGGATTCTGTCTCACTCACTGCCTCTCCCCTGCTCGCTTGCTCGCTCTCTCTCTAAAATAAACACTTTTTTTTTTTTTTTTACAAATTAAAAAAAATCAATGTAAACTATCACATTAATATAATGAAGGAAAAAACCTTCAAGACGTTATATAAGTGAACCAGAGATGTGGCCCTTGTATATTGAAGCCTATGTTGTTTACTTCTTCACAGCAGACGGGGTTGGTTAGCTCAAGCCCAACAATGCCAAGTCCAATTTTTACACATATCATTGTTTTAAATATAGCTTAAACAAGCGTATCTTTAGCCATCTAGAGCCTGCCTGTTTTGCATACTGGGCAAATCTACACGCAGCATCTGCAACCTGTACATAAGACACACCCTGGGACTATGAAGGACCACACAGCCACTGCGCTTCAGTCTTCTCTAACCTCCTCTTCCTGCCACACTGCTACCACATCACCCCCAAAGAGCCGCTCAAATACACTTGCCCAAATAAAATATGCTACTGCCACCTTATGGTCATGTTTTTCCCTCAACAGCCCTGAAATCCTAGAACTCATTACCTCTCATCATCACATTCATCCACCTAAAAAAAAAAAAAAAAAAAAGCATTTGACAAAATTTGCAACCTTTCTTGATGAAACAACTAAGCACTCAATAGAGTAGGAATAGAAGGGAACTCCTCCAAAACTGTGAAGGGCATCGATGAGAACCTACAATAGCATTACCCTTGATGGTGAAAGACTGAAGCCTTGGATCAAGCCTGTCCTACGATCAAGGACAGGACAAGGATGCCTGCTTCTCACGTCTATTCAATGTAATACTGGAGTTCGAGCCAGAGAAGTTATGCAAGTGGGAAGAAATAAATACAATCCAAATTCAAAAAAAGAAGTAAAACTATCTCTATTTGCAGATGACATGATCCTGTTATGTAGAAAGCTCTACATGTACACATACATACATGCATGCACAAACTGTTAAAGCTAATAAATACATTCAGGATACTAAGTCAACACACAAAAAACAGTTGTTTCTCTATACACTAGGAATGAACAATCAAAAAAAGGAAACTAAGAGAACAATTCCATTTATAATAGCATCCAAAAAAATAATAAAATACTTGGGAATAAATTTAACCAAAGAGGTAAAAGACTTGCACAATGAAAACTACAAGCACTGCTGGAAGAAATCAAGATGACACAATTAAATGGAAAGACAGTTTTTGTTTATGGATTAGATGATATAATATTAAGAAGACACACAAATTCAATGAAATCTCTCTGAAAATCCCAATGCCATCTTTTTTCAGAAATGGGGAAAAAAACACAAACATTTAAATTCATATGGTAATTCGAGGAAGCCACAACAGCCAAAACAATCTTGAAAAAGAAAAAGTTGGAGGATTCACACACCCTAATTTCAAAGCCTACTTATACAGCTATAGTAATCAAAACAGTGTGGAACTAGCCTAAGGATACACATATGGACCAATGGAATAGAATCCAGAGCCCAGAAATAAACTCTCATCTTTGTCATCAATTAAGTTTTTTTTTTTTTAAGTCTATTTATTTTGAGAGAGAGAGAGAGAGAGCAAGCCGAAAGGAGAGAGAATTGCATGCAGGCTCAATGCTGTCAGCACAGAGCCTGACATGGGGCTCGAACTCACAAACCGTGAGATCAAGACCTGAGTCAAAACCAAGAGTTGGACATTTATTTAACCAACTGAGCCACCCAGATATGCCTACCATCATCTGATTTTTGACATGAATGCCAACACTATTCAATGGGGAAAAGACAGTCTCTTTAAGAAATGGTGCTGGGAAAACTGAATATCCACACACCAAAGAATGAAGTTGAACACAGCTTACAACATTTAGACAAATTAATTCAAAATGGATCAAAGACCTAAATTTATGGAAATCTTAGAAGAAAACTTTAGTGAAAATCTGCATAACCTTGGATTTGGCAATGGTTTTGTAAATATGACACCAAAAACACCATAAACAAAAGAAACCATAAATTGGACTTCATTCAATTAAAAATTTGTATATCAAAGGACACTATCAAGAGAGTGAAAAGACAACTCACAGAATGGGAGAAGATATGTGCAAATCACATATCTGACAAGGATTTAATATTCAAAACCAATACAGGACTCCTATAGCTCAACAACAAAAAGAAACAGCTCAATTTAAAAGTGGGCATAAGGGGGCACCTGGGTGGCTCAGTCAGTTAACCATCTGACTCTTGATTTCGGCTCAGATCATGATTCCACAGTTTGACTTCAAGCCCCACATTGGGCTCTGTGCTGAGTGTGGATTCTGCTTTGGATTCTGTGTCTCTCTCTCTGCCCCTCCCCTGCTTGTGTTCTCTCTTTCTCAAAAATAAACTTACACACACACACACACACACAAGTGGCCATAAGATCTGAATAGACAGTTTTGCAAAACAGACATACAAATGGCCAGGAAATTCAGGATAAGATGCTCAATATCACTAGTTATTAGGGAAACACAAATGAAACAGCTACTTCCCACTGGAGTGGACTGTAACAACAAAAAATAAAAGTCCCGGTGAGGGTGCAGAGGAATTGGAACCTCATGCTCTGGGGGCGGGAATGTAAAATGGGCAGTTGCTGTAGAAAGTTGCCCAGTTCCTCAAAAAGTTAAGCACTGAATGGGGCCCCTGGGTGGCTCAGTCAGTTAAGCATCCGACTTCGGCTCAGGTCATGATCTCACAGTTTGTGAGTTGGAGCCCCACATCAGGCTCTGTGCTGACAGCTCAGAGCCTGGAGCTGCTTTGGATTCTGTGTCTCCTCTCTCTGCCCCTCCCCTGCTTGCACTCTGTTTCTCTCTCTCTCTCAAAAATAAATATTTAAAAAAATGTAAAAATAAAAAGCACTGGATTATCACATGAGCCAATTCCCCTCCTAGGCAAATACCCAAAGGAACAGAAAACAGGGACTCAGATGTTTACACACGCATGCTCACAGCATTATTCACAATAGCCAAGAGATGGAAATAACTCATATCCATCCATAAATCAATGTGATGTACATTATGGAATATTATTGAGCCATAAAAGGAATAAAGTTCTGGTAAAAGCTGCAACAGGAATGAACCTTAAAAATATGCTTGATAGGGGCATCTAGTAAGTATCCGACTTTGGCTCAAGTCATGATCTCAGGTTTTGTGAGTTCAAGCCCCACATCAGGTTCTCTGCTGTCAGCACACAGCCTGTTTTCAGATCCTCTGTCCCCTTTGCTCTCTGCCCCTCCCCAGCTTGTATGCTCTCTCTCAAAAATAAATACTTTTATTAAAAAAATATGCTAGGGGGGCGCCTGGGTGGCTCAATCGGTTAAGCATCCGACTTCAGCTCAGGTCACGATCTCGTGGTCCATGAGTTTGAGCCCCGCGTCAGGCTCTGGGCTGATGGCTCAGAGCCTGGAGCCTGCTTCCGATTCTGTGTCTCCCTCTCTCTCTGCCCCTCCCCCGTTCATGCTCTGTCTCTGTCTCAAAAATAAATAAACATTAAAAAAAATATGCTAGGTAAAGTTATACACGAAAGGACAAATATTGTGTGATTCCACTTACATGGTCTAGAATAAGCAAATTCAGACATAAAGTAGATTAGAGGTTACCAAAGGCTGGGGGGAGGACATGTGTGGAGTTCCTGCCCAAATGGGTACAAAACTTATTTGCAAGAATGAAAAAAACCTGGAAATAAGTACCACTGAAATGTACACTTGAAATTGGTTAAAATGGCTACCTACCCATATCTATACCCACACATGCACATAATTTCTTAGAGCACTAGGTTACAGAAAAATGGAAAAGAAAGCACAAGTTCCCACATGCTCCCCACCACACCTGTATCCGCACCTTGCACTGCGACATTTGTATCAATAGTGATGCATTATTAACTAAAGCCCATAGTTCATGTTATGTGTATTTTACCAGAACAAAGAATCACAACAAAAATGGATGGGGTTATATCACAGGGACACAGGAGCCAGGCTCAAGGAGGTCCCAATGGCCAAAGTTGAAATAATGAAGCCCTGGGGCGCCTGGGTGGCTTGGTCGGTTGAGCGTCTGACTTCGGCTCAGGTCATGATCTCGCAGTCCGTGAGTTCGGGCCCCGCGTCGGGCTCTGTGCTGACCGCTCAGAGCCTGGAGCCTGTTTCGGATTCTGTGTCTCCCTCTATCTCTGCCCCTCCCCTGTTCATGCTCTGTCTCTCTCTGTCTCAAAAATAAATAAACGTTAAAAAAAAATAAATAAATTAAAAAAAAAAAAAAAGAAATGAAGCCCTAATATAATATTGTGTAGGATTATAACTTAAAATACAAAGTATGTATACATATACATATGTATACATATTCATTTTTGATAATACTTAACTAATGGCTGAATAAATGGGAGAAGACACGAATTTTTGTTACAGAAGACTTCCAAATATGTGCAGATAGACCCCCCTCCAGATGGTGGAGCCCTTGGTCCTAAAAACAAACAAACAAACAAAAACAAAAACAACCTTGGTCCTATTGAGGATAGGCTGAACTTCATGATTTGCTTCTAAATCACACATTACAGGCAGGGAAAAACAGTAACTTTACAGTGGAAAAACTTGGTAGACATCATTGTAACCACATGGTCAAGATTAACACCATCCGTGATAAGTCATGTTATATTATATACCCTCTGACATGTGATGAGAAAGATACTTCATTCCCATCTGTGTACTTTTTCCCCAAAACAAATAACCCTAGTCCAGTATGAGAAATACATCAAACTCCAACTGAGGGACATTCTACAAGACATCTGACCAGTCTTCCTCAAATCCCTGTAGGTCACAGAAGTCTGACACATGGTCACAGCCAAGGGGAGCCCAAGGAGATGTGACAGCTAAGTGCAGTGTGGCCCCTGGATAAGATGCAGGGCAGGAAGAGGACATTAATGGGAAAATGGTGAAATCCAAATAAAGCTCAGAGTTCCATTACTTGTAGCGTACCAATGTGCGCTTCTTTGTCATGACAAAGGTTTCACAGTCACATAAGACGAGAACAGGGAGAAACCGTCTGGGGGTCCTATGGGAGCTCTCTGTGCAGTCTCTGAAGCTTTTTCATAAGACTAAAATTATTCTGAAAATGAAAGTTTATTGAAAAAGGAAAAACAGACATAATACACAATTTACCTCTTTATTCCTCTACCTATAATTGTTTTGTAGGGTCAGAAAACACCTGTTGCAAAGGTGTGCAGTCCAGTCTCTTTTGGCAGGCCCCCATTCCTAAATGTAGAGGTGCAGTCTGGATTCGTGTTAAGAAATGGGAAATTCTGAAGACAAGACAAGGGTGTGAGGAAACCCCAACCTCCCCCAAGGCAAAATGGAATGGAGATCTGTCTGCAATCAACTACTGTGGTCTGACATAGATGTCTCTAACATCATGTCACTTTCGTTCATTTCAATTTCAAAGGTTTCTTCCAAGGAAGGTCTGGGATCTGGAGTTTTCCTTGAGGTTTCCAGTGGTGCAAGCCCCGTTTCTTCTGCAGTTTGTTTTTCTACTTCAAATTCCCTGAAATCCCACGGAGGTGAAATAATGTTTTTTAGTGTCTTCATTGTATGCACATCAAAGTCATAACATTTTAATTTGTCTTTAATGTCTGCTCCTAAAAGGGAATACCACAAGGAGAATAAAATAAGAAACCCTGTCATTATCTATCATTTCCATCATCATGTATGTAGCACCACCTCCAACGTTTAGGGCCAATGGTACTTTTTTATTTCTTAATGTTTATTTTTATTTTTGAGGGAGAGAGGGAGAGAGGGAGAGAGGGAGGGAGAGAGAGAGAGAGAGAGAGAGAGAGAGAGAGAGAACACAAGCAGGGGAGGGGTACACACAAGGAGACAGAACCCAAAGCAGGTTCCAGGCTCTGAGCTGTCAGCACAGAGCCCAATGAGGGGCTGGAACCCACAAACTGCAAGACCATGACCTGAGCGGAAGCCATCGGATGCTCAACGGACTGAGCCACCCAGGCACACCTAAGTCCAATGGTACTTTTACGAGCACAAGTACAGCTCAGAAGGAGAAATTCCAATCACTCTCCTCCTATTCTTTTTCTCGATTATCAAGGGCGGCTGCTGGGAGACTGACAAGCACATGTACTTCAAGCCCCATGTGGCAGCGGCACCATCCCTAAAGCCCCCACACACAAGGGAGCCACAGCAGGCACTTGCCCTTGCATGTTACAAACAAGAACAGCCCACTGGCATTCTGGCATCGGTGCAGTTGCACCCTTATGCACACAGAAACACAGTGAGGGGAAATACACTTTCCACACATCAAAATCTTATGAATGATGGAGAAGAGATTTCCAACAGATGTATTAGGTTCAATCATTTCTGACACAAAATAATTTTACACAGTTCAAACTAATAGCTTTCAGCAACAGGTGTTTTGACAGATAATAACAAGCCTTCTAAAAAGAAAAACAGTACAGCACAGTGATTAAATACTGTATTGCACATTTGAAAGGTGCTAAGACAGAAGATTTTAAAAGTTCTCATCAAAAGAAAAATAATTTCTAACTATGTATGGTGATGAATGTTAACTAGACTTACCGTGGTGATCATTTCACAATATGTACAAATCCTGAATTATGGTATACACCTGAAACTAATGTTACATGACAATTATACCTGAATAAAAAATATATATAAATAGTAAGTAATGACTAATACACTTGGAAATCTCTGTAAGACCATTATCTTCGTGAAGACAGGCAAAATGTCTGTCTCACTCAGTACCCTACCTCCAGACCTTCCTTAGCTTTGTAAGAATTTTGCATTTAAGCCTGTTGTAAGACCCTCCTCAAACAAAAGAGGAAACTGAGGCTCAGACTTGCCCAAAGCCACAGGGCTTGGTGGCAGAGTTGAGATACCAACTCAGGGTCTTTAGGGTGCCAGAGCTCAAGTTTTCTGTTTTAGCTTTACAAAAATGAGCCACAACATACACACCGTAAAAAGTGTGCAGAGCTGGGCAAGTTCTCACATACACATATAACCACATGACCACCACCAGACCACAAAGAAAACACCTTCAGTTCCCAGAAAACCACCTCACGCCCTTTCCAGTGAACACCTCCCCTTCCCAAACCAGAAGGAATCACCACTCTAATTTTTCTATCACCACTGATCAGTTTTGCTTATGATTAACTAATCTTCACATAAATGGAATTTATCAGTATATATTCTTTTTGTCAAAATCTGGGAGATTCACCTAGGTTACAGTGTGACTTCATCGTTGGTCCTTTTAACTGTGTAGTACTCTACCGCTTATGCTTGCCACAATTCACTTCCCCATTCTCCTACTCATGGACATCCAGTTATTTCTAGTTAGGTGTGGTTACAAACAGCTGCTGTGAACAACTCTGCATGTGAGCATTCGCTTACAGAGACATTGATCCACTGGGCACACACCTGGGAGGAGAACTGCTATGGCTTAAGAGCAGCATGGTAGGTCAGCACCCTAACACCCCAATGAATCACACCCCACCCCTGATGACAATGCACTCGATCACATGACTTGTGCTGAACAGAATGTGACGGAAGTGATTCTAGGAAACTTCCAGCTTTCAAGAGGTCTTGAGGCGTTAGTTCTTGTTGTTAGAACCCTGAGACCTCCATGCTATGGAGAAGTCTGAAAGACCCATGAGAGGCCCAGCTGGGTTGGCTGAGGTCTCCATCTGTGCATAAGGCCATCTTAGCCCGTCAGCCCATCAAGTGACTGCTGACCACAGCTGCATTAGTGATGAGACCAGTAAATGAGCCACCAATCAACCTACAGAGCTGAGACAGGTAATACATCCTTGTCGGTTGGTGTAGCTTATTAGGCAGCAACAGATAACTGCTTTAACAGGTCTGTTTAACTTTAGCAGATACGTTGAACAGTTTTCCAAAGTGGTTCTACCTGCTATGAGCACCAACCACCAATAATATACAAGCATACCAGGTGTATACGTCATTACCAACACTAGGCACTAGCGGTGTTTTCACTTGTAGCCATTTTGCAGGTGTGCAATGACATCTTGTTATGGTTTTAATTTCATTTCCATAATATGCAACGACAGTAAGCACATTCATTTGCTTTGGCGGACAGCCTCTTTGGTGAGGCTCCTGTTCAGGTATTTTGCCCATTCTGGACCCATTTTTGACTGAACTTTTTCTCACCAATTTATAGGATTTTTTGTATTCTAGACACAAGCTCTGACCAGTCTATAAATTGTAAGTTCTCTCAGTCTATGACATGCCTTTTCACTCTGATAACAGTGTTTTGATGAACAAAGTTCTTAATTTTACTGAAACCTACTTGAACACTGCTTTCCTCTCATGGTTTTGTGTCCTGTGAAAGAAATCTTTGCCTACCCCAAAGTCCAGACCTCGAGTTTAACTTCATTACACCCTCTTTACCTTACAATGTTTGTCACTAAATGAAGGCCCAAGGAGAGCAATTCTACCCAAATTTATCTTAACACTTGCTTATCATTACCAAAAAAAATACTTAAAAAATTACACAGCACTGTAATGTGTGAATGTAAGCCAACTTAACAGTCCACTGAAATGCAAAAATTAATGTTATTAATATGCAACAAACCTCATTATAAAGTATTAAGGCCAGAGTGTTTTCATTACTTATTAGAAATTAGAAACTATTGGAAATTAAAAGTCTCTAAGGTTTTTTCCCATTACGCAATTTAGATTGTTTTAACACTTTTTCTTTTTAAGATTTTATTTTTAAGTAATTTCTACATCCAACGTGGGGCTTGAACTCACAACCCCGCAATCAAGAGTCACACACTCTACTAATTGAGCCAGCCAGGTGCCTTGCAATTAATTAGATTGATTCTTGTATATCACAGCACTTTACACATACTCCATAATAGTATTTTGCATATACCAAGTACTCAATTATAAACTGAACACTTAATGAGCCATTAACTCCCACAGAATTGTTCCAACAAATAAATGGAGTTTCTTAATAATATAGTTAAATGGTTAGAAAGTTAAACTTAAAACCTTACATGAGATTTGAGAAACCTAAACAGAGATATACAACAATCTAAAGAATGGGATGCAATGTCAATCAGAGTAATTAATTATAATCTTACCAATGTAAGCTTCAGAATCACCAATGTACATCTCAATGCAATGACCAAGCATTGTAACAGAAAATGTATCATCCCGCCTAAGACCAAGGGCCTGCAGAAAAGATTCACCATGGTTATTACAAGAAAATGTATTTCCTTCTCTTTCATTTAAAAATATTCCTGTCGGACTCCATTCAAAACACTACAGGGAATCAGAGGTTGGGCGGGGGGGGGCCTACAAGAGTGGCCATGAGTTGATGTCTGTTGCAGTTGGGCGATGGGCACATGTAGGGTTATCAAACCACTGTTTATGTTTGAAATCCCAGTCCTCCAAAAAGATTTTCAAAACTTTGTCTCCACATAGAGCCTTCTAAGTCTTCTGCATTAATTACATCACAGAAGAGAGGTAAATTATAGAATCTTCAAATACACACATTCGAAATATCACACAACCCAGAAAAGCTGCCCAGTCCACACTTCTGCCTAGCTCAGTATCCTAGTTATCATAATGGCATCTTCAGGACTTGATCTCATCTGAAAATCTCTAACCAACCCTATCATTTTCTCAGATTTTATCTTTCTCTCCAAATACCATTATTTCATCAATTCTAAGACCCATTTTTTTTTTTTTTTTATTCTAACATTTCTGAACTTGGGACGCTTTAAACTACTGGTGGTTTCTTACTACTGCTGTCAGCTGGCCACAGCTCTGATGAGGGTGTTTTGCGTGGGTAGCCATGGTGATGTACAGACTAGATTTGAAACCACGTGAACACTCAAAAATACAGGAACTGAGACTGTTGCCTAAAATCCTTGCATTGACACCTTCTGGCAGCGTAAGATTTGCATAGTCAACGCCTTTGGGAAAAACCTTCAAGAGCAGGGTATACGTGCCAGCCCCAGGAAAACAGGGACACTGACCGCCTGGTACGAAAGTGATTTAAAAGAACCAAACTCTGAATGTAAAGAATAGAGCATCTTAAGTATTTATTTCACTTATATTTTCTTTTTTATGTAGATACTAGAGTCATCTCTGAAAAAAAACCTATGTCCTAATATGCCCAAAAAGAGTGCCCCAAAAGAGTGCTTTTTCTAAGTACCAAAAAACTGAGAGATTGGAAAGAATTGTGTAAAGTTTAAAGGTTTGTCTGTGTGTTGGGGGGCGGGGCACCCAACCTGATTACTGATGGTGTCTTAGGTCTAGTGAAGTATGACGTGAGATTCTTTCCTTGTGATGACACAGATGTTTTGTTCACCAACTAAAGTGATCCAAGGTGGGGCGTCTGGGTGGCTCAGTCGGTTAAGCAGCCGACTTCGGCTCAGGTCATGATCTCTCGGTCTGTGAGTTCGAGCCCCGTGTCAGGCTCTGTGCTGACAGCTCAGAACCTGGAGCCTGTTTCAGATTCTGTGTCTCCCTCTCTCTGACCCTGCCCTGTTCATGCTCTGTCTCTCCCTGTCTCAAAAATAAATAAAACGTTAAAAAAAAAAAATTAAAAAAAAAAAAAAAAAAGTGATCCAAGGACTTTAGGACTTTAACTATAAGTCCTAAACAGAGAGACCAGAATTTCTTTTCTCCTGCCCAGATGTGATGCCCAGCTCAGATGAGGCCCACAAACCTCATGCACACATGTATGTCTGACTGCACACTTAGGACCCAAGTCTCACATTTGTCTCTAGTTTGATGAGTATCACACACACATGCTTTTCTCTGGAAAGGAAAGAAGAAACCACAAAGTCGTCTGAAGAATTTTAAAATGGTAAATACAATGCTGGCTAGAAAAGATCTTCTCAAAAAAAAAAAAAAGTGGTAAATGTTAACTAGACATACTGTGTGGAAATAGTCAACAGCATTTTCAAAGTTGCCCATCAGACTATGGATATACCCTATGGCAGAATAGGTAGACGCGTTCTGAGGAATTAACACCAGTGCCTGACGGTGATAATCCAAGGCCTCGGCATACTTTCTGTGAGAGAAGAAAAGACAGGGAGTTGAGAGCAGAAAGAACGGGAAGAAAGAGAAAATAATTAGTGGGTACAGTGAAAGTACTGAATTTCTAGATCTAAGATGAGTATTCATCTATGTGCCAACATCAAAAACAATCTGGTACATCACCGTAACCATCCAGAATGGTTATACCACCTTCGTGTACCTTGACGCCTTCCTAAATGGATCTTCCTGCCCTTCTCACCCAGCCAGCTGAAGGTGCTCTCACAGGGACACAGGTGGGAGACATGAGCCAGAACATAACCTCTGGCCCTGGGTCCTGTGCCCCACCACACTGCAAGGTCTCTTTTGGGGCCAGACAAACCTCCCACACTGGGGGTGGTTAAAAGCAACCAAAGGTTTTTGCTTTAAGGTCCAAAGAAGTCACTTGAACAGCATTTTCCTAAGTTCTCTGGAATTCCTGCCCTGTAAAATCTTTCGTGAGAAGAAGGTTCAATAAGGTTTGGGAAATGCTGCAGCTCATAATGAATACTCAAGACACCAACATATCCTGAAATAGAAAAACCTCTTAAATTTTGAGTAACCTAGAGTTTCCCAAACATACTGAACCAAAGAATCTATTTTTGCAATGCTGTTTATCACATCATAAAACTGGTACCTAGAGAAAAACAGTAAGTTAGAATATGGATATGGTTTTAAATAAACCCTACTGTCCTAATTCTTCCAAATTAATTTTGAATACCAATTTTTTTATCTAAGAAAATGAAATTTATTAGAGAATTGTAATTCTCTATATTTCTAAAATAAAATTATACTACCAGGGATAATAAAAAAAGAGATAATAAAACTCACTAGAGATAATTATTTTGATGCTTGCTGTGTCTGAGAAGCAAAGTACAAAGCTGGAGGACCTCAAAATAAAAATATGGGAAAAGAAGGGTGCCTGGCTGGCTCAGTTGGTAGAGCATACGACTCCTAATCTAGGGGTTATGAGTTCAAGCCCCATGTTAGGTGTAGAGATTACTTAAAAATAAAAATCTTAAAAAACAAAACAAAACATGGAGAAAGGCTACACAAAATTAAGTAAACGTTTAATCGCAAAGAATGTTTCTTCAATGGTCCTAGTTCACTTACTTAAGCTTCCTGCAGACATGCCCCAAGTTGTTCAACAAAGGCTCCCATTTGTCAACCGTCACCTGAAACACAGCAACACCAAACCCATGACTCATGTGCCACTTTCCAGTCACGCCCATTCAACCACACCACTGCACACAGCGAAGCAGGCCGCCCTCTCTGGCGGTGCCTGCACAGCACAAAGCAGAGTATTTGTGGATTCTCCATCTTTCTTTCCTATTAGAAGAGACTTCCTGAGGATGCTGTTATTTTATTACCACAACACTGTTAATGAGCCCGTCTGTGCTGGCATTCAAATTCTGTATCTTGAGCCCAGAGCTTTCCATCTGCCTACTAAACATTCCCACTTGGAAACCTCATAAGCACTGCAAATCCAGCATGCCACCCGTCCATCTCTTACCCTCTCTCCTGCCCTCCCAGCTCCCCAACCTCACGCCCTTCTAAGTGCCTGCCTCTCATGCCCGGCACCCATGTCAACCCTAACCCCTAGCAACTACCGAAGGCTTATTCATCAGCTGCCCCAGCATAACGCCAACCTCCATGTAACAAGTCTTGTCTGGGCCCAACCACCTCAAGATAAGGTACAAGGCCCTTGACGATCCACATTCAGCCCTCCTGACCCATTTCTTGACATTCTCGATTAGCTCCAACTTGGCACATACCATTCTCTATACCTAATACACTCTTTTCCTCACTTCTGCTTGGCAAAACATATCTGCTCATGTTTTAGGACTGAAATGTCACAACTGTATCCACGAGGTTTTCTTGGCCCATCCTCAAATTCCGGTTAACTGCTCCCTTGTGTGAGTTTCTTTATTTCCTCAATCATGGCCTTTTTTGTGCACTGTATCATTACCGCCAATTTACTTATCTGCAATCCCCAACAGGTCTAAGGCCAGGAGCTATCACGTCAGTTTCCTACTTCCTCCCAACACCTAGCTCAGAGCTTAGGACACAGTCAACACACATCAGTCAGTCTGAGCTAACCAGGCAACAGATCTGAGCCATAGTCTCCAGCTCCCATGAGCCTGGCTCCAGGAGGTGTGGCCTATGAGAATGAAAACAAACCCTTCATGGTTCTTAGGCACATTGCTTCCCTTTGGCTGTTTGGACATTTGCTGTAGTTTACAACTGAAGGCAAACATTATTTCCCCCTTTTCACATAACTTTCAGTAGCATTGGGCATTTGTACTTAAAGCCATTACTGTAAATTTCTGCAAGGCTCCACAGTGCCCTCCGATCATCAACGAATATAGTTTTAACTCTAAGTGTAGTTTGTGACAGTGCATCCTAAACTTCTCTGAGCATGAGAATCTTGGATCTTGCTAGAACTGCAGACGTGACACAGTAGACCTGGGACCCTACACTTCTAGTGATCTTCCAGGTGATGCTGATGCAGCTGGTCCCATTAGAGCAGCAAGGCCCTAAGGTATCCTACTATGAAAACTAGCAAGGTGGTATGTGGCCATCCCATATAACAAAAACACATTTATTATCCAGACCACCCAAGACTGAGCTGTTCAAGACCCTGTTTTATAGGGGTGCCTGGGTGGCTCAGTTGGTTAGGCATCCAACTTCGGCTGGTCATGGTTCGTAGGTTCGAGTCACACACCAGGTTCTCTGCTGTCAGCGCAGAGCCTGCTTTGGATCCTGTCTCCCTCTCTTTGCCCCTCCCCAGCTCGCTGTGTCTCTCAAAAATAAACATTAAAAAAAAAAAAAAAGAACCTGTTTTATATAAAAGATGTGCCAACACACAGAAATACAGTGTTTTTAAGTTCATATGTATGACAAATAAGAGACTTGGCAGGGACCCCAAGGGAGCTGTGTCTGTGTCAGTGAAGGGAACGAGCACCAAGGAAGATGTGGGTTATAAGCAAGGCGGCCCAAATAGGAACAGAGTAAAAATGGGAAGTGACAATCAGAATGGCACAAAACAAAATAGATGTGAATAAAAAGAATCAAGAACTAGAAGAGTAGCAATATGCAAATCCCTTACCTACAGAAGTTGACAGTATCTAAAATTAATATTATTTTACAAAAATACCCACATATACACATCCAAGCTAGCAGAAGGTTAATTCATGAGCACACGTCTTTCATATGGTAGAACCTAGCAAAATGTTTCAAACCTTGAGAGGTCTAAATATGTAGTAACTACAAGGTCAGGAAGAGCCATGATAGGTCTGAATAAAATGATACCTGGCCTTATTCCTACAGAGGTGGGTGCTGTATACTTACCCATTAATTCAAGAGGAGCCTCTTCAGTTCTAGAGGACATCTTATGTTAGATGCTACAGTGCCCACTAGTATCCACTAACTGTCACATATTCCCCATATCAAAAAATCATCAAATATATTCTGATTACTCCCACATATCAAAGCCTCCTAGGAAGCAAACAGTTGACATCTACCTTCCCAGTTAGAAACAAACTCATTTTACACCATGCAGCAAAATAAATGCCTGAAATTCAAACATTAACAAGACATTTGCCATGATAAATATTAGCCCTTTATCTCCCAGGCAAGACTTTGTCCATATTATTGTTCTCATTCAACAGTAAACACACACAAGAGTTACAGATGTTACATAAGATACCTCATTCCCAATTGCTTTAATTTTTTCCAATGCATCAAGAAACCACTTTTCAGCTGTTTTCCATCTAAAATAGAGGGGAAAAGGTTGCAGGTTATTCAAAATTAGCAAATATAAACATTTTAAGAAAAAACGAGATAAGCTTCTGTAAATAGTTTATTAAAATTCAACTTTAAAGGTGAAATTAATGAATTTTATGGCATTAACATTATAGGAGTTCAAGATTTTAGGATATGGTTAATTATCACTATTCCTGGTAATCACATTCTATAAAGTCAATGTGAACACTGCCTTAGCAAATACTGAACTACTGCTCCTGGCAAAAGTACAGGCTCAGGTTCCTATAAACCTCTGGTCAACCATTCAACATATAACCTGTTTTATATGTGTTTCTGTTGATCGATACCTTATTTAACATACAAACTGATTTACGGACACTGAACTCACAGCCAGCAATACAGCTCATCTAACACAGGCTCATCACAGCCTTCTTGTGTTTAGGGTCACTAACAGCACATCAGCACCAGGCTTGGGGATCATTTCAAACAGTGAAATCATCAACAAAAAACACAAAAATGCGAAAAATGTGGCACTGAAAAAAAACCCACAAACTCATTTACAGTATGAGAGCAGAAACAGGAAGGCAGAATGTCACTTATGACCTTGGCTGGGAACGTGCACGTAAGTATGAAAGTACTCCAGGAGCGGGCCCTGGGCTACAAACCAACAGTCTGTATATTACATCATTTTACAACAGCTCCAAACTTGCTTTTGTAAACACTAGATAATCCAATTCTTAGAATACACACACATGCCATAAAAAACACAGTAGTACTAATTTGTTGTTTTTAAATTTATGTATAATTTAGTGCAAAGCACTACAGGCATTTTTCTCTTTAGAGCATGATACTGAATTATTCTACAAATATCCAAGGTTACACTAATGCCTCAAATGACCAGGAATCTGGGCCATTCTAATTAGTTTAATTTTTGGATTAACTTCATTTCTGTTTCACAGCTGTGGGCAATCTCCCTTCAGTGTATGACTCCAACTCCTAACCAACAAGGAGATGACTGACTGAGGGTTCTGCAAGGCCTCCAGGCACCCTACAGGGTGTGGTTACTGGACAGTCAGCAATAACTGTCCAGTCTTGGAATGGAGTCTGCAGGAGCCCACCTCCCAGGGGACCAAAACCCCAGTACAGTATTTTTAAAGAATTCCACAATAACACTTTCTATTTTTTTTTCTAATGTCTGCCTCCTTCTCTTCAAATAATACACATTTAAAAACAAAAATCTATTGAAGAGTCCCTAATCACTTAAACTCTAGTGACTGGTTTTATTTCATTTACAGAAAGAAAACAGGGTTTTGGGCCTTTCAAGACTTACTCGCCATTCTGAAATGCAACTACGCCAACCTCGTGCATAACAAAAGGGTCTTCTGGTGCAATGCTTAGCGCTTGGCCAAAGAATCTTTCAGCCAACTTTGAGTTATTGGTCAATCCATATTCTAATCCGATGTAGAGCATTGGCAAATGACACCTAAAAATATTGGAGAATTTCACATATGCAACACCTAAAACTTTATAATTCAGCAGAAATTAATTTACCAACTTCAAATCCTGTATGCAAAATAACTTAAACATAGCCCAAAATAATGTGTTTACTTTTTTTCCTAACACTTCATTTACTAATACGTAATAAATGTCTAATAGGTTTTCAGACCTGTTAGAATCTATCACTTTCAGACCACTTCTAGAATCTATCAGCAAGCTACTTACTTATCTATTTTTCATCATTCTACAGTAAAAACAAAAAAAAACCAAAACTCTCCTAAGCAGAAGGGCAGGTCTGTGCTTCCTGTTTTCTTCTACGATGCTAATGTCATACCTTTGGCCTTGACTGTCTTCCCCCTCCTCTACTATTTATCCTTTGTGACATGTTCAAGTGACCCTTCCCTTTAGGAAATGCTTCGGACTTTCTAACCTAAATGGATCTCCCTTGTGTCCATTCCTATTATCTCAATTACTATCAGTTCTATCCCCAAGGGTTTCAAAAGTATGTCATGTATACCCCATTTTCACATCCTCTGAAACAGTTGTAGGTACAGAGCAAGTACTAACCACTTCTTAACTGAATCTCTTGCCAGACCAGTAATTACATTAAAACAAACAGAATAAAATAATATTTTTTTGAAGATGAATCCAAGAAAGTCTATAAATACTAACCAACAGGTTGGTAGGTGCTTTGGTTTTAATCAAGAATCAGCTCAGGTGAAGAGTCTATCACCTACAGATAGGTTCATGAAGGACGCTTTAAAAGGATTTACCTGGAGGAAGTACTTCCAAAATGGCCAAGTAAACACCTCCAAAACTCGACACCAGAAAAAGCAGTATCAACACTGCCTAATTGTCAAAATAAATTTTTCAGAACTTCAGAAGCTAACTATCTAAACAACAATCTGAGGGTTGTTTACTACACAAAGACAGGTGAAACATGCCAATACCCAGGAAACGATTGGCAATCCAGGGGAGTGGGTAGAAAGCAGGCAATAGAAACTGTCCTGACAAACACCAGATGTTGGATGTACTAGACAAACATTTTATTATTATTTTTAGACAAACACTTTAAATAAGCTATTTTAAATATGAAAATAGAGGGGTGCCTGAGTGGCTTAGTTAGTTACGCATCTGACTCTTGATTTTGGCTCAGGTCATATATCTCACGGTTTGTGAGATTGGGTCCCACATCAGGCTCTGTGCTGACAGCCAGATCCTGCTTGCGGTTCTCTCTCCCTCTCTCTGCCTCTCTCTCACTCACGTGTGTGAGTGCACACACTCTCTCTTTCTTCTTTCTCAAAATAAACAAACATTTAAAAAACTATATGAAAACAAAAATATAAAATCTCAAGTTGAAACATAAAATAACGAAAAGGGTTGTTCAGTAGAAGGGTTCAACAGCAGTTTGAAAAGGCAGAAGAATCAGTGAACCTGGAGTTAGGTCAACTGACATTACCCAGTCTAAGGAACATAAAGATAAAAGAATAAGGAAAAATGAACAAAGCTTCAGAGACCTGTGGGATGCTATCAGGCAAACCGAAATATACACGATGACAACACCAGAAGGCAAAGGGAAACAGCAAGTGGCAGAAAGAATATTAGATACTAAAGAATATTTGGGCCCAAAACACCTCAAATTAAAAAAACAAACAAAAAACTCCAAGCAGGATACTCAGAGATCCACACTTAGACATATTATAGTCATAGTCAGACTACTGACTTTAATTTGTAACATTTATTTATTTTTTGAGAGAGACAGAGCATGAGTGGGGGAGGGGCAGAGAGTGAGAGGTAGATAGAGAATCCAAAGCAGCTCCAGGCTCCGAGCCGTTAGAACAGAGCCTGATGTGGGTCTTGAACTCACGAACCGCAAGACCATAACCTGAGACGAAGTTGGACACTCAACCGACTGAGCGCCCCAGGCACTCCCAGACTACTGACTTTAAAGCAGTAAGAAACTACAACCAGTGACGTACAAGAGATTCCCAATAAGATTAACACCTGACTTGTAATCAAATACCTGGACACCAGGAAAGGCGGAGGGAGGACATTCAAGGTGCTGAAAGAAACAGAGCACCAACCAAGAATTTCATACCCAATAAAACTACCCTTGAAAATGAGGGTGAAATTAAACATTTCTCAGAGAAACAAAAAACTGAGAAATATTGTTGCAGACAAAGAGACACTGAAGGGTGTCCCTCACGCTGAAATGAAAGGAGACTATACAGTAACTCAAATCCCACATTTTAAAAAAAGGAATTTAGAAGACTTCAGTCCGACTTTGGCTCAGGTCATGGTCTACCGGTTTGTGGGTTTGAGCCCCATGTCTGGCTCTGTGCTGACAGCTCAGAGCCTAGAGCTGCTTCGGATTCTGTGTCCCCCTCTCTCTCTGCCCTTCCGTGACTCACTCGCGCTCTCTCTCTCTCAAAAATAAACATTAAAAGAAAAATTTTTTTAATCTTTCAATACTCACTCTAAACGTCAATAGACTCAATGCTCCAATCAAAAGACATAGGATAACAGAATGGGTAAGAAAACAAGATCCATCTATATGCTGCTTACAAGAGACCCACTTTAGACGCAAAGACACCTTCAGATTGAAAGTAAGGGGGTGGAGAACCATCTATCATGCTAATTGTCAACAAAAGAAAGCCAGAGTAGCCACACTTATATCACACAATCTAGACTTTAAAATAAAGACTGTATCAAGAGATGCAGAAAGGCATTCTATCATAATCAAGGGGTCTATCCACCAAGAAGACCTAACAATTGTAAACATTTATGCTCTAAATGTGAAACCCCCCAAATATATAAATCAACTAATCACAAACATAAACTCATCAATAGTAATACCATAATAGGAGGGGACTTCAACACCCACTTACAGCAATGGACAGATCATCTAATCAGAAAATCAACAAGGAAACAATGGCTTTGAATGACACACTGGACCAGATGGACTTAACAGATATATTCAGAACACTTCATCCTAAAGCAGCAGAATTTACATTCTTCTCCAGTGCACATGGAACGTTCTCCAGGATAGACCATATACTGGGACACAAATCAGCCTTAAGTAAGTACAAAAAGATTGAGATCATACCGTGCATATTTTCAGACCATAACGCTATGAAAGTTGAAATCAACCACAAGAAAAAATTTGGAAAGGTAACAAATACTTGAAGACTGAAGAACATCCTACTAAAGAATGAATGGGCTAACCAAGCAGTTAAAGAGAAAATTAAAAAGTATATGGAAGTCAATGAAAATCATAACACCACAACCCAAAACCTCTGGGACGCAGCAAAGGCAGTCATAAGAGGAAAGCATACAGCAATCCAAGCCTTCCTAAAGAAGGAAGAAAGATCTCAGATACACAACCTAACCTTACGCCTTAAGGAGCTGGAAAAAGAACAGCAAATAAAACCCAAAACCAGCAGAAGACAGGAAATAATAGATTAGAGCAGAAATTAATGCTATTGAAACCAAAAAACAGTAGAACAGATCAATGAAACCAGAAGCTGGTTCTTTGAAAGAATTAACAAAATTGATAAACCACTAGCCACTTTGATCCAGAAGAAAAAGGAAAGGACCCAAATAAATAAAATCAAGAATGAAAGAGGAGAGATCACAACCAACAAGCAGAAATAAAAACAATAATAAGAGATTAGGAGCAACTATATGCCAATAAAATGGGTAATCTGGAAGAAATGGACAAATTCCTAGAAACATATACACTACCAAAACTGAAAAAGGAAGAAATAGAAAATTTGAACAGACCCACAACCAGTAAAGAAATCGAATTAGTAACCAAAAATCTCCTCCCAAAAACCCAAGAGTCCGGGGCCAGATGGCTTTCCAGGAGAATTCTACCAAACATTTAAGGAAGAGTTAACACCTATTCTCTCGAAGCTGTTCCAAAAAATAGAAATGGAAGGAAAACTTCCAAACTCTTTCTATGAAACCAGCATTACCTTGATTCCAAAACCAGACAGAGACCTGACTGAAAAGGAGAACTATAGACCAATTTCTCTGACGAACATGGATGCAAAAATCCTCAACAAGATATTAGGCAACTGGCTCCAGCAATACATTAAAAAAATATTCACCATGACCAAGTGGGATTTATACCTGGGATGCAGGGCTGGTTCAATATCCGCAAAACAATTAATGTGATTCATCCCATCAATAAAAGAAAGGACAAGAACCATATGATCCTCTCAATAGATGCAGAGAAAGCATTTGACAAAATACAGCATCCTTTCTTGATAAAAACCCTCAAGAAAGTAGGGATAGAAGGATCATACCTCGAGATCATAAAAGCCATATATGAACGACACAACGCTAAGATCATCCTCAATGGGGAAAAACTGAGAGCTTTCCCCCTAAGGTCAGGAACACGACAGGGATGTCCACTCTCTCCACTGTTATTCAACATAGTATTGGAAGTCTTAGCCTCTGCAATCAGACAACACAAAGAAATAAAAGGCATCCAAATTGGCCAGGAGGAGGTCAAACTTTCACTCTTCGCAGATGACATGATACTCTACATGGAAAACCCAAATGATTCCACCAAAAAACTGCTAGAATTGATTCATGAATTCAGCAAGTGGCAGGATCTAAAATCAATGCACAGAAATCGGTTGCATTCCTACACACCAACAATGAAGCAACAGAAAGAGAAATCAAGTAATCGATCCCATTTACAATTGTATCAAAAACCATAAAATATCTAGGAATAAATCCAACCAAAGAGGTGAAAAATCTATACACTGAAAACTATAGAAGCTTATGAAAGAAGTTGAAGAAGACACAAAAAAATGGAAAAAGACTCCTCCTGGATAGGAAGAACAAATATTGTTAAAATGTCGATAATCCCCAAAGCAATCTACATGTTCAGTGCAATCCCTATCAAAATAACACCAGCATTCTTCACAGAGCTAGAACAAACAATCCAAACATTTGTATGGAACCAAAAAAGACTCTGAATAGCCAAAGCAATCTTGAAAACCAAAGCAAGGGGCATCACAATCCCAGACCTCAAGCTGTATTACAAAGCTGTCATTATGAAGACAGTACAGTACTGACACAAAAACAGACACTCAGATCAATGGAACAGAACAGAGAACCCAGAAATGGACCCACAAACGTATGGCCAACTAATCTTTGACAAAGCAGGAAAAAGTATCCAATGGAATAAAGACAGTCTCTTGAGCCAGTGGTGCTGGGAAAACTGGACAGCAACATGCAGAAAAATGAGCCTGGACCACTTTCTTACACCAGACACAAAAATAAACTCAAAATGGATGAAAGTCCTAAACGTGAGACAGAAAACCATCAAAATCCTCGAGGAGAAAGCAGGCAAAAACCTCTCTGACCTCAGCCATAGCAACTTCTTACTCAACACGTCTCCAGAGGCAAGGGCAAAGCAAAAATGACTTATTGGGACCTCATCAAAATAAAAAGCTTCTGCACAATGAAGGAAACAATCAGCAAAACTAAAAGGCAACCATCAGACTGGGAGAAGATATTTGCAAACGACGTATCACATAATGGGTTAGTACCCAAAATCCATAAAGAAGTCATCAAACTCAACACCCAAATAACAAATAATCCAGTAAAGAAACGGGTAGAAGACATGAATAGACACTTCTCCAAAGAAGACATCCAGATGGCCAACCAACACATGAAAAAATGCTCAACATCACTCATCATCAAGGAAATACAAATCAAAACCACACCTGTCAGAATATTCGGCTTACATTAACAACTCAGGCAACAACAGATGTTGGCGAGGATGTGGAGACAGAGGATCTCTTTTGCAGTGCTGGTGGGAATGCAAACTGGTGCTGCCACTCTGGAAAACAGTATGCAGGTTCCTCAAAAAATTAAAAATAGAACTACCCTACAACCCAGCAATTGCACTACTAGGTATTTATCCAAGGGATTCAGGTATGCTGTTTCGAAGGGACACATGCACCCCAATATCTGTAGCAGCACTATCAACAATAGCCAAAGTATGGAAAGAGCCCAAATGTCCATCGATGGATGAATGGATAAAGAAGTGGTTTCCATATACAGTGGAGTATTACTCAGCAATCAAAAAGAATGAAATCTTGCCATTTGCAACTACGTGGATGGAACTAGAGGGTATTATGCTAAATGAAATTAGTCAGTCAGAGAAAGACAAATATCATATGACTTCACTCATATGAGACTTTAAGGCACAGAACAGATGAACACAAGAGAAGGGAAACAAAAATAATATAAAAACAGGGAGGGGGACAAAACAGAAGAGACTCTTAAATATGGAGAACAAACAGAGGGTACTGGAGGGGTTGTGGGAGGGGGGATGGGCTAAATGGGTAAGGGGCATTAAGGAATCTACTCCTGAAACCACTGTTGCACTATATGCTAGCTAACTCGGATGTAAATTTAAAAAAAAATTTTTTTTAAGTAATTTAATAAAAGTTACCACCTAGGTAAACACAAGACAGTACAAATATATTTTGTTTGCAATTCTTCTACCTGATTTAACAGATAACTGAGTAATAGAACAATCATAAATTTGTGTTGGGGGCTTACGATGTGTAACATGTAATCTGTGTGATAAGAGCACAAAGGAGGCAGAAAGAAACAGAACTGCAGAAGAGTAAAATTTTATACAACTGGAATTAAGTTGCAGTGGTAAAGTAAGAAATGTATTTGGTCTTCCCCTTGGTTCTTGATACGGAGCACCCAAAAACCCTTGCAATTTCCTTAGTGATAGGAGTCTCTTTGGTATTCACAGTGACCCCTTTTGATCACACCTGAGTTTATACTAATGAAGGTGACTCAGGGTAGGGCCCCAAAACAGCCTTGTAAGGGGCTGGTCACCAGGAAGACCAAGTGATAAGAGGGTGGGAACAAAAGTTCCAACTGACTTCCCATGAAGGGAAGGGCCGGAAATTGAGCTCCATAAAAACTTGCGAACAAAGAGACTGAGTATCTGGGCTGGTGAACACAGTGCAGTGCCGGGAGAGTGGCTTGCCTGCAGAGGGTGTGGATACCTTCTGTCTGGCTATTCTGGAGTATACCCTTTATAACAAGCCAGAAGAATTAAGTAAAATGCCTTCCTGAGTTCTGTGGGTCATTCTGCAAATCACCAAATCTCAGGAGAGGGTCATGGGAACCCCCGATTTCTAGCCAGTCAGAAGTGAAAGTGGTCTGGGACTTACCACTGGCGTCTGAAGTGGGGAGCAGCAGTCTTATGGGACTGAGTGCTTAACCTGTGAAGGGTCTGTACTAAATCCGGGTAGTGTCAGAACTGAACTGACCAGTCAGAACTGGACCCAGCTAGTGTCCAGATAATCAGAGAATTGGTTGTTGGTGCTGGAAAGCACCCTACAAACTAGATTCTTTTAAGATGTTAACTGTAATCCCCAAGATAACCACTAAAAACTCAAACCAAAACAAAAGGCTCAAAAAATATAGTATAAGGAAAAACCAAGGAATTAAAATGGTATATTACAAAATATCTAACAAAAAAGGCAGTAACAAGGAAGAACAAAAAAGACATAAAAACAGAGCAAATGGTAAACATAAATCCTACTTACCAGTAATTACATAACACAGTAACACATAAAATTCCATCAGAAAGAAATTGGCAGAATGAATAATAAAACAATGATCCAACTACATATTGTCTATAAGAGACCTACTTTAGATTTGAAGACACAAGTTAAAAGTAAAAGGATGGAAAAAGACCATGCAAACAGTAACAAGGGAGAACTGGTGTGATTATACTAGTATCAGACAAAATAGACTTAAGACAAAAGCTGTTACCGGAGACAATGAAAGACCTCCTATAATAGTGAAAGACTCACTGCACTCAAAACCTAACAATAGAGACCCAAAATACATGTAGCAAAATCTGCCAGAATTGGAGGGAAAAAGACAAAATTCAAAAATAATAGTTGGGAGGTTTCAACAGCTCACCTGCCACAATGGATAAAATAACTAGGCAAAAGATAAACAAGGAAGCAGAAGACATGACCAACACTAGAACCCAATCAGACCCAAGGGACTGCAGTACAACAATCACCCCAAAAAAGCAGATTCTCAAGTGCACCTGGAACATTCTACAATAGACCATGTGAGGTCATAAAACAAGCCTCAATAAATTTGAAAGGACTGAGATACATATAATATGCTCTCTAACCACAATGGAATTCAATCAGAAATCCTAACAGAAGGAAATTTGGGAAATTCACAAATATGTGAGAATTAAACAACATACTCTTACATAACCAGTAGCTCAAAGAAGAAATCATAAAGGAACACTTACAGTATTTACACAATTTCAAACATTTATCCAAACACAGGGAAGTTAAGAGAATGCAAAGTTGTTCTGATGGGGAAGAAATGAAAAGAATAATGCTTATCTTGGTGAGCAGATTTGAAAATTTACTTGAATGTAGTTTGTTACATTGGAAAATTCTGTAATTAGTTTTGATTCTTAGGTAGAAACTGACAAACAATAACTATTCTGGGTTTGTGAGCACCCAGAAAAAATAAATAAATAAAATAAATAAAATTAAAAAGCACACTCTAGCCTGTGTTCATAAGAAACAACCCAAGGGGGCACCTGGGTGGCTCAGTTGGTTGGGCATCCGACTTCGGCTCAGGTCACGATCTCACGGTTTGTGAGTTCGAGCCCCGCGTCGGGCTCTGGGCTGACGGCTCAGAGCCTGGAGCCCGCTTCAGATTCTGTGTCTCCCTCTGTATGCCCCTCCACTGCTTGCACTGTGTCTTTCGCATTGTCTCAAAAATTAATAAACGTTAAAAAAAAATAGTGAGAAACAACCCAAGGTAAATTGTGGAGACTTTTTTTTCTGCCAATTGACCAGATTGATAGATTAGAGGTCTTGGTAGACACGGGAGCCAAGTTTTAGCAAAACACTGGGAAAGAAAGGTCTCACACATCACAGTGGATAAGCTGGAAATTCATGGACTCTCCATGATTGGTACTGAGGACCATTCAGGTGGGTCAGTAACTGCTGAAACCATTTTAACCTGGAGAACTATTTCTAATAATACGTTGGTATTAGGACTGAATTATATATCCTCACCCTGACCAAATTCATATATAAAGCCCTACCCCAGTGACTACACTTAGAATGCTTGTAAGGAAATAGAAAAGGTAAATCAAACCTAACGAGATGACGTTCAATGAAGATAAATATATGATCCCACTTCTGAATACTATAAGCAAAGAAATTAAGGCAGCTAACTTTTACTGACTGCTTTCTGCATGTCAGACATTGTTCCAAGTCTTTAACTGGTATTGTCTCAATTATTCCCAGAAAATAAGTACTGCAATTCTCCCTATTTTTCAAGAGGGTACATACTTGGCTGAGACCCCCAGGAGTCTGACTCCAGACCAGCCCTTGGAACTACTGCACTCCTACTACCTCTCCAGAAACGGACACAGCCCACACAAAAGAACACCACGTGGTAGGGCTAGGACAAGTGTTAGGCAAGTCCAAAGAGAGTTGACAGGAGAGTTGACTCCCCACCACAAAGTAAGATACTCTTAGGGTGCACTTATATCACTTAATATCAATACTCTTAATATTGATATAAATCTAGAACACTGGAGGGGTACCTGGGTGGCTCAGTTGGTTAAGTGTCTTGACTCTTGATTTAGGCTCAGGTCATGATCTCATAGTCATGAGATGGAACCCCGCATCAACTTCTGCAATGACAGCACAGAGCCTGCTTGGGATTCTCTCTCTGCCCCTCCCTCCCTGGTTCATGCGCACACGCGCATGCTTTCTCTCATAAAAATAAATAAAAAGTAAGTAAATAAAATCAAGAACGCTGTCAAATACAGTCCACAAAGCCTACATCAAATACCTTTTGGACATAAATAGGATAAAGATAACATATTTGCTCACGAATACTTTCATTCCTGCGTGAGAAGGAGCCTCTAACCCTCCTTTCTTCCCTCAGCTTAATTTCCTAGTGCCATTCTGTACTGGTGAAAGTGACCTGCTAGGTCAAAACCACTACACCAGCCTCTTTCCCTCCATGTTCAATCATAAGCTACTAACAAGATACAAATAAGATATTTTTGTTTAGTTCAGCGACCAAATGGCAATGACAGTAGTAACAGAATCGTCATTCTGTTAGCAAGAGCAGCCCTTCACGGATTTCACCACGCACTCTGCCGTACCCTTTCATGAGCTGCGCGGCTGTGAAGTAAGCAGCCATGGCCTGGTCATGCTCGCTCTCAACTGCAAATGAGTGTCCGTACGCTACCCACGCAGGCCCGTAAGTCTTCTCAAGTGTTGTCGCTTTGCTGAAACAAGAAACGTCATTCTAGTGAGAGATTCATTCTTGTTAATTTTATATAAGCTGATAGCTTCAAGGATATTGGAATTAAATAAATGAGCTCTTAACATATTAAATACTTACATAACAATTGTTAATCTCATTTGAAATAAAAGAATGTTTAATAGTACAAGCAAAATTTTAAGACATTTTAAGAGAGGTCCACAACTTTTTAGGTCCAATAGTTGAACCCACTGGCACTCTATATTTACAAATACAAATACACTCTGAATTTACAAATATTACTTAATCCAAGAGCTTTGTTTCAGTAATTGTGGTAGCAACAACCATTTAATGAGGGCATATTTTACACCAGACTCCATGTGAAATGCTTCATGTGCATCACCTAGTAACTTACAAGGTAAATCGTTATTTGTATTTTAAACATCAGTATACTGAGGCTGGGAAGATTAAGTGACACCCTGTGGACGGCAGCAGGAGAACACCCTGGTCCTGCAGACTGCACCACACAGTCTTAAGCCGTCATAAGTAGTCTTCAATCAGCAGACACCCAGTGACCCAGGACACCCAGAATAAAGAGAACACACCACAAAACAAGGAAAATATAAATAATGAGATGCCATTTCCCAGCATTTTATTTTCTAAGTTTTCTATCACTCAAATGTTCCTTGATTCACATGGAGTCCATCACTAAATCAGAGAAGCACAGTTCAGAGGAACTATCACATCTGAATCATCTGCCTACTCCAGGAAAAAGCACAAGCAAGTTCTTCTAAAATGCTTAACATTCAACTGACCAGAGAACTCCCTGTTTTTCCAAGTGCAGGATCCTTATGAGTCATCCTACCAATTTTCCTAACAATCCTGGGATACAAGTATTGTATCATTCCCATTTTTAAAGAAGAGAGGGTCAGAGGTTATTAACTTTCCCAAGGAATCACAGCTAGCAAGTGGTAGAGCTTGTATTAGAATTCAAATCTATGTCCAAAGTTTACACACTTTTTCTTAGATCCACTTTCCAGTTTGTTCATGTGGCTGAAATCACACTTATAAAGTAGCTTGACTGGGCTGCACACAGCAGATCCTTATATAAACCAGTTCACTATGACAAGAATTCTGTTTTATAGTCACATTTAGTGACCCTAATCTCATGTAGTTTCATGTAATTTCACAAGTATTAACAAAAGAAGTCCTAAAGTTAAAAGGTGCCGAGTAACTCTGTAAATGAAAAACAGGACCTTCCAAACGTCTATTATTGTTTCATGTTTCTTCTCACTTATAATTTACACACATCGTAAATTCCTTGAGAATAAGGTCTACACCACTGACTTTTATATCCCCTCATGACATCTTATAAAAAGGTATGTAATTGGGGCACCTGGGTGGCTTAGTCAATTAGCAGCTGACTCTTGATTTTGGCTCAGGTCATGATTTCACAGTTCGTGAATTTGAGCCGCATGTCAGGCTCTGTGCTGACAGGGCAGAGCCTACTTGGAATTCTCTCTCTCACTCTCTCTCTGTCGCTCCCCTGCTCTCATGTGTGCACTCTCTCTCACTCTAAGATAAATAAACATTAAAAAAAAAAAAAAAGGTACATAATTGATGCAACTGAACTGAATCTGAAAAAAATTATCCTTTCATACTGCTTTTAAAGTACTTAATTATCGTATTAAAAAGGATGAACAAGAAATCCCTTACTATAGGCTCGTTACAGAGGGAGAAAGACAACAGATCCATACCTGAGGTATCTTCTGGCATGTTCATTTTTATGACCAACCATGAGATAATAGCATCCCACTGCAAACCAAGACACCTAAAAAGTTCAAAATTTACTGTGACCAAAGATGGTTGACTTGGAACTGGAAATCTCTAACATACCAGGCCAGAGGGTGGACTACACATTCCATTACGTGTTCTAGCTCAAGTTATTCTAGTTCAAGTTAGAAACTTCTCTGAGACAGGCTGTTTACTAAGGGTCCTAGATGAAAAAAGAACAGATTCTTCCTCAAAGTGCCTTCAATGATGTCCCTGCAGCATTCGATACAAGATGAAGTTCCTTCACACTTGGTACAAACACCAGCCTGAGTCGTGTCTTCCCTGGCTCCACCCAGGTTCTCACCAGCACTATGCAGGCTCGACCTCATTAGCAGACTTCTCTTGCACTGATTCTGCCTCTTTCTAAATTATTTTCATACTGGCCAAGGGCAGAGATTCTTGGGTGAGGCTTAGGCTTTGATCCCTAACTTCTGTCTCTAAGGACACAGTTCCTGAATTAGTTTTAATCTCTGGGTCCCAGTTGTGTTCCAAGGTAGCCTAAGAGACCCAATGACCCAACTACTGCACAATTCAGTAAGTTATGCTGTACGTGCAAGGTGAGGAAGCCACCAAGTAATTATTAGCATCACTTACAAGAGGTGAGAGTATGACTTTCATTTTCAACATTTTATTTTTCTGTATATCAAGTATATTAAAATAAGCATATATTATTTCTGTAACCAGAATAAAAGGATTTTTGTTTTAAGCTATTGTTTCAAGATACTTAAATACTTTCATGGATTGAAAAGCTAACGCTACTTCTAATTATCAGCACTAGGAGGTCCTCCTCCAACACCTTAAAATAAACATTATTTGGGGGTGCCTGGGTGGCTCAATTGGTTGAACATCCGACTTCGGCTCAGGTTGTGATCTCATGGTTCGTGGGTTCGAGCCCCGTGTCAGGCTCTGTGCTGACAGCTCAGAGCCTGGAGCCTGCTTTGGATTCTGTCTCCTTCTCTCTCTGCCCCTCCCCTGCTTGCACCCTGTCTCACTCTGTCTCTCAAAAATAAATAAATGTAAAAAAAAATAAAATAAAAAAATAAAAAATAAATAAATAAATAAATAAATAAACAAACATTATTTGCTTGAACTTAAATATAAGTTACTACCTAAAAGCCAGTTAAGTATTTTTTTAGAGTTCAGGTAAGAAAAAAACACCATAAGAAAAAAGGTTTACATTTACTTACAGGATTACTAGGATACAGATCCACCAATTTATGAGAAAGGTAGAAAAGTTCTACATTAAAAAAAAGAAAAAAAGAATTAGATCCAGTCAATTTTAAGATATGACTTTCCTCTAGTTACAACTCTTCATGATCAAACAAATTTATTCTCATAGTAACACTTTCATAGTTTTCTATTTACTTAATAAAATATACAACTACTACAGTTGTTTCATTCACAGCCCCCCACCAACGTCTTACCCTACAAGTGGACACTGAGTGTTTCTGGAGTGACTGGAAAACTGGACGAGTCTCTCATGATAAAGCACGTCATGGTGCTTGAGAAGTAATTTCAAAGCTCTTCGCTTATCTTCATAACTGGTATCACACACTCTGTGCCCTTATTATGGACCATCTTAACTACCCATAACCAATTTGAGTGATCAAACTTTCAAGTTTCAAATCAGCAAGATGATTTCTTCTTGAGTAACGTGTAAGTCCTAACACATCATGATGAAGCTTCCTATGTGCAGATTTGGATCCGTTAGACCAGCACAGCCGGAGTGTCCGCATCTCCAACAAGCTTCTAGGAGATGTGATGCTGCTGGTCCATAGACCACACCCGGAGCAGCAGGGGTTTGGAATTGGAGTGTCAGGCTTTTTAAACTCCTGACACAGCTTAAAAGATTTAAGGGCAAATAACATCCAAACATAACTAAAATGTTTCTGAAATGTTAAAGTATAGGAAACACAAGCAAAAACTCTGCCCCCACCCAGTTTCTAAACTATTTTCTATCAGTTTTCTATCAGTTTTCTTAGGATTTTACAAAAAAAAGAAAAACTATCTGCCGATACTCTAAAGCTTATACAACTTAAACCATAAAGTACATTTGACAACAGGAAGCAAGGGAAAACAAACACTGTTCTGTAGGCATAAGAGAATTGATCCTCAATCACTCTGATAAGCTTTTCTTACACTAGCTGTTACTTTTGTCAGAGAACTCCATTATGTTGTTAACTGCAATCTCAATTATCCAGGACTTATGAGACATAATTTCAAGAGTTACAGAAAATTTTTTTGTCTTAACAATTATTATTTTGATTAAAAAAAAATTACCATTTGCTTTATTCAGCTCCACAAGTGTCCCTATATGTACAGGTAAACAGTTTGCATGGAAAGGATCTTTCTCCATCACTCTGAAAGTCAAAGCAACATTTACCATGCCAGAAGCAATACATAACAGAACATACCTCATTAAAATAGCTATGTCTAAACAGTCATTACATCTTTATGTAAAATACTTTTTTTACTTTTTTAACTCCATTACCTTCAGGTTGGCTCAATTAAGGTAATGATTATCTTATAAATGAAAGGGAAAATTCTGGTTTATTTAGAAGGAATAAAAATAAACACTATCACATACATTTATTTTAAATCAACAGAATTACAAAATAAGCAGTCTAATTACTAAGAAGGATTAAAAACAATATGAAATATTAAACAGATCGTAAGTATTTGTCAATTAATATTTTTGTGAATTCAAGGATGTTAAGTAATCCCAAAGATCTGTTAAAAATAGCATATGTAATTTAGCTACAAGACAAGTTTGAATCATGTGCGCTGGAAAACTGGTATGGTGGGGGCGGCAGGGAGATGGCTTAGCTACTTAGTAAGCCTGACTGAGCATCCAGCATCTACAGGATTTGACTAGTCCCTACTTTAACAAAGAAGGGATTTTATGAGACTATGTGCCAGAATGGTATTTTCAAATTTGCAAATTATAAAACACTGAGACGAGGGAATTGTCTATTCCCAAGGCAATGGACTAAACCTATAAGTGCCCATAAACCTGTGTCTGTAAATTGCTCTTTTAAGATAACAATAACCCTTCTAGTAAACTCTGCAAATTGTAAAGGCAACTTCAATTATCACCAATTAGTTCAAGCTTATTCACAAAGCAGTCCTACATACTTCTTAGGTAAAATGAGAATGGACTCTATGCTCCTACACAGAAATAAGTGGATATACTTACACAGAAGTAAGCTTGTAGCACATTTTAAAATCACAGTTATAATAATGTCTTTCAGCCAAAGACACTACCACATCCAGATTCTCCTGCAAACCATCTACAGACTCGGGGAGGACAGTTTCACTGGGTTTATTATACTGCAACAGAGAAAAGGAAACATGAACCCAATGCGCAGTACAAATCAAACGGCAGACTCGATCTGGCCCAATGGCTCAAGGGTTTACACAGGGCAGGTGTGAACCTCTGGGAGCCCTGACTTTATATCTTATCAGCCCTCCTCTTAATCAGCTGGACTCTCAATTTTATCACGGAATTCCAGGGCAGGAAGTATTTTACAAATTAGAAGTTCAGGGGCGCCTGGGTGGTTCAGTCAGTTGAACATCCAACTTCGGTTCAGGTCATGATCTCACAGTTTCTGAGTTCGAGCCCCACGTCAGGCTCTGTGCTGACAGCTCAGAGCCTGGAGCCTGTTTCAGATTCTGTGTCTCCCTCTTTCTTTGCCCCTCCCCCGATCATGTTCTGTCTCTCTCTCAGAAATAAATTAAATTAAAAAAAAAAAGTTCACTAAGCATAAGAAAAAAATCCTCATTTTCACACAACGTCCCACTTATGTTACAGTTCAATCTTTTAGCATAAGGAATCCCTAGAAAAAAGACATGTTTTTGGACACTTTTTAAGGAATCATATCATCTATTTCAAGTAATCTAAAATCTATTCTTGCAAATGTGCTAATAAAAATTAAGTTTTAAAAATTTAACTAGTAAAAGAATAGATGCCAAATTTAGTAAAATACTTACATAAAGCAAAACTAATTTTGTGTTTTTACTCACCTTTTTTAATTTGTTCTCAAATAGAAAGCGTAGCAATTCCTGTTCTTCAGTACAGAGCTTGCTAAGAGGTAGTGACTCAAGAAGTTCTTTCTCTTAAAAATGTTAAGAAAAAAGAATGTCCTCACAATATTTATGGGGGAAAAAAGGCATCAATAAAAAATATTCTTCTATAGTTCTTGGTCTAAGTAAATCGAACTCAAAAGAGAGAATAACAAGATCAAAATATACTTGAAAATCTAAGACAGTGGTTCCAGACCCAGATGATAAGAACCACCTGGAGGGTTAAGCCATGAAGCCTTTTAGGCGATTCTGGTCACCACCAGATGTAAGAACCACCCAGCCAGTTTCCCAGCCTCAGCACTGCTGACACTCTGTGTGGATAATTCTGTCGGTTGGTTGTCCCACGCCACCACAGGATGGTTAGCAGGATCTCTGACCTCCACCCACTAGATGCCATTAGCAACCTCCCATCCCGTCCCCAATTTATAAAAATCAAAAGTGTCCCTAGGGCACAAAATCAACCTGAGAACTACTACACTAGATAGACTAAAATGTGCTTGAACCCCACTAACAAAACATCCCTATTTTCTCTGTGTTTCTTGCACATATCCACCTCATATTACTGCTGACATACTAGGTCTGTGGTTCTCAGCCTAGCTGCACCTTAGGGTCATCTGAGAGCTTTAAAACATCTGACGCCAGGGCCCCACTGCCAGAGATTCCATTCCACTTGTCTGGAGCTGGGACCTGCACCCTGATGTTGTTAAAGGCTTTGAGGTAAAGCCATGTTGGGCATCTCTGAATCAGATACTGAGATCTTGGTTTACACTACCTCAAGTTACTTCCCAAAAAGATGACCTCACCACATCACAACCCTAAAGATTCTGACAGCAAAGGGCACTGCACAATCCACCACTGTCCTTTGCAATGTGCTTCAGGTCTGTTTAAACATGCATAGTCTGCTCTTGATTGTATAGGTTTCAGAGAAAAAAAAATCCAAATGATATTAATTGTGCTAAACATGAAAACACCTGAGTTTCCAAACCTTCTTGAGCTGTCAACATGTGGTGTGATGTTAAAAGATCAAATGCTTCAAAACAGTAGGCATCCAGCTTCAACGCTTCTTTGTAGCTATAGGTAGCTAGGGCTCGGTTATCCAGAGCATCATAGATTTTCCCTCGTAAAAGACAAATAGAACTCTTTATCTGTTGGAAAAATATGATGAGTCATGTACTAAATCAATACGTCGAAATTTAATTTTTGATCAGAATGATCTATTATCTTAAGGCTGAGACTTCTCTTGACCTCTAAAATAATTTATTCAATCCCAACAAATTAACAGAAACAGGAAAGCGAAGTAAAACTTCTCTATCTTCCCTAGGCTCTCCTCACTTCAACAATCTTTAGAACTACAGCACGTCACTGCTACTTGGTTCCTTATCTGTTCTGTCTCAAAGAGGGTAATGATTTAGATAGCAAGCAGAATACAAATATTAAATTAAACTCAGACAGTTTGATAGGCGGGTCGCAATGAAAGGATCTTAGTAATAAACACTGAAAAACTGGCACAATAAGGTACCGCGATTAGGGTCATGAACTTGTAGCACTGGACAGACCTGAGTTAAAACCCCAGCTCTGATGCTTCCTAGTGACCCTAGACAAGTTTCCTTTCCTCATCTAACTTACAGGGCCCTGTGAGAAGCAGAGGTGCTAGTCTTCTGCAAAGCAAGTACATGTGAGGTGTTCACAGAGTAGCCACCTCACTACTACCACTAACAAGAGGATGTGGGCGGCAATCCAACCTAGATTCTAGACTCTGAACCTCAAGAAACATGCAACTAAACCTACAGATGATCCAGAGACGGGCAGCTAAAACTGGTAAAGGGACAAAGAAGACTCATCATAAAATCCAAACTTAAAAATAAGAGGATGTAACAAGAGAATCTTACACCAATGCAGTATCTTATGACTTGTAAAAAATAATACTAATAATAATAATAATTTCATAAGATAAATAATGCATTACAAACCATGTATTTCTTAGCAGGTAAATGGTATGTAGTCCAAAAATAATAATGGTAATACCAGACTCCCTCATAAATACCTTTATTAGCAGAAAAATAAACGTGCTCCTTAGCACATAAATAGTCTCAAGAAGGCTGTTAAAAAAAAAAGCAGAAAAAAAGAAAAAATAATAACAGTCGAGATTAGTAATCTGTGAATGTCATTTATTATGTTACATTATATAATCTCTGCCAACAAGGAATTTGCAATTTCAGGCAGGTATGAAGTATACAAACTGAAGTAAACAAATTACATAAAGAGTAACACCAAACCACTCCCTGGAAAGAAGCAAACTATGGTTTCCTGGGGTAGGTATTGAAACACAGTAAGAAAGAGAAAAGTTATTCCATCTGTGGGAGTAATTTAAGGCATCAAATGAGAAGAAAGCTCTCAAGTCAGCCTATTTCAGACTCAAGCATATGAGGACATAGTTATAGCTTCCATCTAATGACTCAGAAATGTCTCGGAGTCTTCTTGTGTTTCAGTGGCAAATTAAGTAAGTTGGCAACTGAACTGTTTTAACATGGTGATACTGAAATAAAAGAAAGTGATTTATGTTTTGCATGTCGTGTGAGTAATTCTTACTGATGTTACTGAAGTATGCTTATTGCAGCATTACTTACGGAGGACTGTGACATTTCCCAGTCATTGGAGGGGTCTTTCAAGCCACTTTCATCCTTCAAGTATTTCTCAAATAACCTTTTGTTGATTGGCTCCTCCATGTCAAGAATATCAAGTGCCTGCTGATGCTCTTTCGCAGCATACTGTGTTGTGCAAAAGCCAGAACTACTGTTTATCACCTATCACTTCGAACACTAGACATACAAGCAAATACTGTCAATTTTAAAAGGGTCATAGAATATACCTATTCATTACTTATATTTAAAATGTAGAGCTTAAAATTTCAAATTCTAAGGCAGAGTTTTCTTCATGCATGTCAGATATTGGTAAATAGAGAATCAATATTTTATAGCACACAATACTAAAGAAAAGAACACTTCCTCATGAATACTTTACTAATTTGCCAGCTCCACCACCAGATTTCTGTATAACAGCAACATAATTAAACTTTTACCAAGAAAATTAAAACAGATGGCATACTTACATGGCATCTAGCTGCAAGGTAGCGGCATGCTTCATACAGCTAGGAGAGAAAACAATCTGTTAAGGAGGTTATGGCAGGAAGATGCAAACACAGTACTCGTGAGACGTAAACTATATAAACTCTGGAAGAACGGCATAAAAGTACTAGCAGTTAAGAAAACATGTGCAAGGGACAGAGGTGGAGGGGCTGGCCAGCATTCCAGGCACTGAGCAGGGGCACTCCTCTATGGGATTGCAAACAGTCAGTTTGCACATGTTACTTGTATTGGTGGTGGTGGTGGGTTCGACACCGACGGAGAGAAACCACAGGGACTCCGGTGCCTATGTAGGCAGTGGGAAATCACTGATTGATACTGTCAGTGCTACAATCAGGTCTGTGTTTCTGTGTTTTAGGAAGACCACTCTTGTGATAGTTTAAAAGACTGCTAAAAAGAGTCAGGGAAAATGGAAGTGGGAAAGATATTATCAAAGAAAAGAGACAAGAAGCTAAAACAAAACAAATTAAAGGCCTGACATGAATGAGCAGTAATGAAATGGAAATGAATATCCATAATTTCAGAGTTACTTAGAAAACAGAATTTTCAAAACTGAGTGATTAGATTGGGGGACAAAAGTGACTGAGATTAGGAATAAGACAATTTTTCTTTACATTCAATAAGAAAAACTGAATCCTTTTAAATAACTTTGACATTTAATCTAATGATATTTTTTTAATTAATACCTTTCATTTTTTTTTTAAGTTTATTTGGAGAGAGACAGAGAAAGGGCTCAAGAGGGGTAGAGAGGGAGAGAGAGAGTTCCAAGCAGGCTCCATGTTGTCAGTGCAGAGTCCAATGCAGAGCTCGAACTCACAAACCATGGGATCATGACCTGAGCTGAAACCAAGAGTCAGACACTTAAACAACTGACCACCCAGGTGCCCCTCATCTAACAGCATTTTTGAAAAGTTTGGGAAGTTTTAAAGTTCACACAATCACTTACTTTGTCCAGTTTTCGTGACCGAAGTGCATGAGCTGCTCTGTGATATTGCGCTGTCAGGTAAAGACACTGAGCCAACCAATAAATGTCCTGGGGTTCCTCTGGAAGGAAAAAAAATCACATAAATGGTCAGAGGCACAAGGAAAGATAGAAAAGTTTTTAAAATAGAAATCAGAAAAAAAAATTACAAGTTGTCACTTACCATGAGAGAGTGAAGCTACTTTATCTGCCCAAAATAGAGCACTTTGATACTGTTGCTGTATCAAAACACAAAAAGTAACCACCTTGTTATTTCAATAGTTTTAAACAGATATCTAATATCGTTAGAATGCTATATAATAAATCAACATCTTAATACAATTTTTTACATGTAGCAAAGGTCTACCAATCTTATCTCCATTTTACATCTCAGCTAGGTGAGTTTTGGTTCAAAGGTACAAAAACATTATTGTAGGCTCTTTGATACATACAGCTCAAGAAGGTAGGATTTTTTTAAACTTATACATTGTAAAAATGTATAAGCAGGTATCTAAGACAGTAGATAATTTAAACAATTATTTTGCAGTTATCTCCTCATTAGCAACGTTCTGTCTTTGTACAGTTCTTGAACACCAGCTAGGTACTCTGTCACCAGTCAATCTGGGAAAAGGAATGCTTATGGAATGGTTACAAATCTGCTCAAGGTAGGTGCCCCCAGGGTGGAAACCGGACCTGTCTCATCTCTCACTACATCCCCAGAACCAAAAAGAAAGTGCTCAGAAGCACCTGTTCAGTTCAACTGACTCACCAACACAGGACCCTAACATACCGCAGGCATCTGGCAGTGTTATGTCACATCCATTAGAAACATTTCATATCAAATAAGCTTTTCCCTCCCCTTCCTGGTTTTCAACTTATTTGGAGAGTATAAATTTTATAAAACTAAATGACCTTGGGGCGCCTAGGTGGCCCATGTCCTGATCTCAGGGTTCTGTTGGTGGTTTCAAGCCCCAGGCTGGGCTTTGCACCGACAACGCAGGGCCTGCTTGGGATTCTCTGTCTCCCTCTCTCTCTGCCCCTGCCCTGCTAGCATTCTCAAAAACTAAATGTTAAAAGCAAACAAACAAACAAACAAACAAACAAACAAACAAACTACCTGACCTTGTGGATAAAAGTAATGCTGCTGATTCTGGAGACACTTCCTAAACAAACTGCTGCTCATTCATGGGCAGTGCAGGGAATACAGACAGAGTTAACATTTATTTTTTATTAAAAAAAAATTTTTTTTTTAATGTTTATTTCCTCCTGAGAGAGACAGAGTGCGAGCCGAGGAGGGGCAGAGAGCAAGGGAGACACAGAATCCGAAGCAGGCTCCAGGCTCTGAGCTGTCAGCACAGAGCCCTACACGGGACTCGAACTCACAAACCCTGAGATCATGACCTGAGCTGAAGTCCGTGTGGCTCAACCGACAGAGCCATCCAGGCGTCCCAACATGAATTTGTTAAAGTACTGATTTGACACAACAGGCTTGTTTGTATCTTTATTCACTTGAATTCTGCCAAATAAGAATTACAACTAAGCTTCTCGAAACTTTTCCATTAGCTAGCTAAATTCAAAGGCCATCCTGCAACTCTCCTCCTAAAATAACCCTTTAACTTCCACTGAGCACTAAGTTTGTACTGAGCACCCACTGCGCGCAGCAGTTAGGACGGCTGCAGAGCGGGAGTCAACACGTGTAAAGCTCGCGCTGCGCTTTGGTGGCCTGCGCTCCCAGGGCTCCTCATCCTCCCAGATGCAGAGAGGGCTGAGGGGCTGCCTCCCTCCCTTCCGGGGCTTCAGCCCAGGCCCCGCCGGACGAAGCGCCAGCAAGACCCTGACGACAGTTACCCTGCGGGCAAGGGCTCGGGCGCGCTGGCCTCAACGAGCCCCGGGGCCTGCGCTCCCCGGGTTGGGCCGCCCACCTGGTCCAGGTACTGCCGGACACGCTTCCGCAGCCGCTCCAGGTTCATGGCCGCGCGGCCGGAGAATCCGGCAGAGCGTGGTCCACCGCCCCCGCGCGCGCCCTCCTTCCCGCTGCCAACCGGGCCCGCCCCGAGCCCGCACAGCTGTCGCCAGCTCCCTGTCCGGCGCCGCCGGGATCTTCCGCTCCTGCCAGGCCCTGCCCCGGAAGTCCTCCGCAAACGCGTTCCCTCCGGCTCCAGATACTGGGGGTGCGCTGATGGTTCCGGCACGCTCCCTTGACCCTTGGGTTGCCGGGGTTTGGGGACCACGGACGCCTTTTCTCCCGACTGGAGGGCTCTGGTAGCACGGCCGGTTGTTGTGTCCGGGTGCCGTTCGCTCTTTAGCTCGTTCTGGGGGGCGGGGAGCTCAAGGCCGGCAGCCGGGTGGCAGCGGGGGCGGGAAGGGGGGTGGCCCACCTCCCGGATCGCCGCGGGGGTCGCCACGCTTCCCCGTCATGTTGTCTTGCGGCCCTAGGGCCCGAAGCCCTAGGTAGAGGAAGCAGTGACCAAAAACAAGTAAGCTAAAAGGGCTGGCCAATTAAAACTTTGAATGGAGTGGGATTCGGCAATGAAAGGGAAGTGTTGACACCTGCTTAGTGAGGGACGCCAGCCCCCCAAGGACCACACACCCTGATTCCACTGGCGAGGGTTCGCCCACTGACTGAACCCTACTCAGGCGACCCTCAACCCCGGTGCAACCAGACCTCACTGTTGGACTTCCACGTGCCGTTCTGCATCGACCCATTTTAACAGGAATTCCCGTGTCAGTTCAGCCGGAATCCCCCACCCTCCATGTGTGCTCTCCCTTGACGTATGACCAAAGTCCTCATCGCTTGCATCCCCCAGTGGGGTCTGATCACCTCGGCTTGCCTTCAGCAAGAGTCCTGTTGGTTCGGTTTATCTTTTTAAATTTTATTTTTGTAAGTTTACTTATTTGAGAGAGGCAGAGAGAGTGAGTGGGGCAGGGGCAGAGAGAGAGTCCCTAGTGGGCTCTGCACTGTCAGCGCGGAGCCGACAGCGGGACTTGATCTCACCACGGTGACCCTAACAGTGAGATCATGAAGAGCTGAAACCAAGAGTGGAGGCTTAACCCACGAAGTCACCCAGGCGCCGCCGCATGGGTGCGTTTAGACCGAATTCCCCTCCCCCCCCACCTTAACTCTGATGTTTCCTCTTAATAATATTCTATTCAGAGACCCCCACCTTGCTCCTTGGCTATAGATTCCCGCTTGGCTTGTGCAGTATTCAAAGTTGAGCCGGATCTCTTCCTCACTGCGGATTTCCATCACAGTTGTCCCTAACCCTATGGTGATAGTTCCCGGGCTTGAATAAAATCTTCCTTCCCATAAATCACCATGTCATTTCCAAACGTGAGAGGATTTTCCCTAGGTATCTTGTGCCTTTTGAATTTCAGACTATGTACATGTATTACCTTTTAAAGGTAGCTAAAACCTTTATAAATAAAAGGCCTAAAAAAGAAAGAAAATGCAGAATAACTAAAAGAATATAAAACTACCCATAAAGAATCCCACTCACTCAAAAATTCTTCTCTTAACACTTCTGTGAGTAATCTGCCATGTCTTTTTCTATGCATGCATATACACTGGTAACATGTTGAAATTTCTTCTTCTGTATCTTTCCCTTTCCTTCACATCTTCCCAGAAAGAATCACTGTCAATTATTGTTATACACTTTATACTCTCCTTTCTGTGCTTTGAATGTACATATACACATTTACAAACATCTTTCTTTTCTAAAACGATGATGATGTAATGTGTAATAACTCTGAGAATTGCCTTGTTCACTTGTATACATTAGAGACATTTCCCTGTCAGAACCTGCTTTGTTCTTTTTATGAACAAATATTTCACAAAAAATGTTTCATGTTATATTCATCGGACCAAGCTGGATTATGATGCTATACAAACTAATCCTTCACGTCATACCTGAGTGGCTGTGATGGTTAATTTTATGTGTCAATTTGGAGCACAGGATGCCCATATTTTTGGTCAAACATGATACTGGGTATGTTTGTGAGGTTTTTGGACAAAACTAATATTTGAATCAGTTGACTGAGTAAATAGATTGCCGTCCCCAATAAGGGTAGGCCTCATCTAATCTATTAAAGGCCTGAATAGAACAAAAAGGCAGAGTAAAAGAGAATTTAGTCTCTGCCTAACTTCTTGAGCTGAGACATTGATCTTCTCCTGCCTTGGGACTCAGACTCAGAGAAACTCACACCATTGGTCCTCTCAGGTCCCCAGTTTACTGACTTGAGACTTCTCAGCCTCCATAACTGCATTAGACAATTCCTTATAATAAATTATATATGTACACACACACACACACACACACACACACACACGCACACACACACACACTCCTCTCTCCATGGCTCATTTCTCTGGGAAACTCAGATTAATACAATGGCCATTTCATTTAGGAAATCTTTGAGCTCCCCAAGTTGGGATTGTGTGTCCCTCCTATACTTTTTAGTAACACTCTGTATTTTCCTCATAGAAACACGATGGTAACTGCCTGTTCGTTTTTCCATATCACTCTGAAGTCTGTGTGTTCCTTGAAGGCAAATGCTAGGGATGAATGTGAGGAAAGGAAAATAAATAGAATTTCCTTTATTAGTCAAACCACACTTGGGCAAAGTTTTAATTTTGTTTCCTAATCTCTAGTCAGTACCTGAAATAAGTCTCACCTGACTAGCATCCAGGTGTTGGCAGTGCTGTGTTCCTTCCAGAGGTCTAGGGAAGAATCCAATTCTTTGGCTTTTCCAGCTTCTAGAGGCCGCCTGCATGGCTTCATTATCCATCTTCAAATCTCTCTTTGACTTTGATCTTCTTACCTCTCTCTTTCATTTATGATGACCCTTGGGATTACATTGCACCCACCCAAATAACCCTGGACATTTGCCTTCTTTAAAATCCTTAACCACCTCTGCAAAGTCCTTTTTGCCATTCGAAACAACATTCACTAGGTCAGAAATTTGGTATCTTTGGGGCTGTTACTCTGCCCTCCACACTGCTTAACCAAGTCAGTCACCCAAAGGCATGCCTTTATCACACAGGGTAGGAAATATAGGTGGATCAGAGAAAACCCACCCTTCCTACTTGAAGCCAATTTAAAGTACATGGACCACCCTTCCCAGGACCATCTTGTCTCTTCTTTCCAGCACCATAGCCCGTGATGTACCCACTCCTTGCTGGAGGATAGCCTTGGGATGGGGAGGGCAGACCTTTCAGATGCAACCAGAGGCAGAGGAGTAATAAACGTACAGACTAAGGAAGCCCTATAAAAAACTCAGACCATGGGGCACCTGGATGGCTCAGTCGATTAAGTATCCAGCTTTGGCTCAGGTCATGATCTCACGGTTCATGAGTTCGAGCCTCGTGTCAGGCTCTCTGCTGTCAGCACAGAGGCTGCTTTGGATCCTCTGTCCCCTTCTCTCTCTGTCCCTCCCCCTCTCATTCTCTCTCGGTCTCTTGCTCTCTCAAAACTAAATAAACATTAAAAAAAAAAAAACCCTCATGGGATAAGAATCTATTTCCTACAGCAGCTATTCCAAAGAAATGATATATTTTTGTTTATAGGATCATATAGGATTTAAGTAGACTCCTGAGACCATCAAGGAAGCTCCTAAATATACTGATAGTCATTTTTGGTTATGAACCTTTTTAACTCTGAAAACCACGTCTTAGTTTAGGATTCAACACCTAGCCAGTAAGGTAAGATTCAATATTTGCATTCATCCATTCATTCTTTAAGTTGTTATTGGGTGATGCAGTATTTAGTATAATGTACTACTCCCTGTGTTTTAAACACATTATCTCATGTAATCTCACATCTAACACAATGGAGGAAGTGTTATCATGATGTAATAATATGAAATATATAAATACACAAATGTATATGAATAAACAGACAGGTAATAGCATAAGAAAGTTATGAAAATTTACTTGCCCAAAGTGGAAAAGTCTTAAATATCATATTATCTGATACTAATCCCACAACTTTTTTTTTGATGTTTATTCATTTTTTTAATTTTATTTTTTATTTTTTAAAATTTACATCCAAATTAGTTAGCATATAGTGAAACAATGATTTCAGGAGTAGATTCCTTAATGCCCCTTACCCATTAAGCCCATTCCCCCTCCCACAAACCCTCCAGCAACCCTCAGTTTGTTCTCCATATTTATAGTCTCTTCTGTTTTGTCCCCCTCCCTGTTTTTATGTTATTTTTGTTTCCCTTCCCTTGTGTTCATCTGTTTTGTCTCTTAAAGTCCTCATACGAGTGAAGTCATATGATTTTTGTCTTTCTCTGACTGCCTAATTTCACTTAGCATAATATCCTCCAGCTCCATCCACATAGTTGCAAATGGCAAGATTCCATTCTTTTTGATTGCCAAGTAATACTCCATTGTATATATATACCACATCTTCTTTATCCATTCATCCATCGATGGGCATTTGGACTCTTTCCATACTTTGGCTATTGTTGATAGTGCTGCTGAAAACATGGGGGTGCATGTGTCCCTTCAAAACAGCACACCTGTATCCCGTGGATAAATGCCTAGTAGTGCAATTGCTGGGTTGTAGGGTAGTTCTATTTTTAGTTTTTTGAGGAACCTCCACACTGTTTTCCAGAGTGGCTGCACCAGCTTGCATTGCCACCAACAATGCAAAAGAGATGCTCTTTCTCCACATCCTTGCCAAAATCTGTTGTTGCCTGAGTTGTTAATGTTAGCCATTCTGACAGGTGTAAGATGGTATCTCATTGTGGTTTTGATTTGTATTTCCCTGTGATGAGTGATGTTGAGCATTTTTTCATGTGTCGGTTGGCCACCTGGATGTCTTCCTTGGAGAAGTGTGTATTCATGTCTTTGGCCCATTTCTTCACTGGATTATTGGTTTTTTGGGTGTTGAGTTTGATAAGTTCTTTATAGATTTTGGATACTAATCCTTTATCTGGTATGTCATTTGCAAATATCTTCTCCCATTCTGTTGGTTGCCTTATAGTTTTGCTGATTGTTTTCTTCACTGTGCAGAAGCTTTTTATTTTGATGAGGTCCCAGTAGTTCATTTTTGCTTTTGTTTCCCTTGCCTCCAGAGACATGTTGAGTAAGAAGTTGCTGTGGGCAAGATCAAAGAGGTTTTTGCCTGCTTTCTCCTCGAGGATTTTGATGGTTTCCTGTCTTACATTCAGGTCTTTCATCCATTTTGAGTTTATTTTTGTGTATGGTGTAAGAAAGTGGCCCAGGTTTGTTCTTCTGCATGTTGCTGTCCAATTTTCCCAGCACCACTTGCTGAAGAGACTGTCTTTATTCCATTGGATATTCTTTCCTGCTTTGTCAAAGATTAGTTGGCCATACGTTTGTGGGTCCATTTCTGGGTTCTCTATTCTGTTCCACTTATCTGAGTGTCTGTTCTTGTGCCAGTACCGTATGGTCTTGATTACAGCTTTGTAGTACAGCTTGAGGTCTGGGATTATGATGCCTCCTGCTTTGGTTTTCTTTTTCAAGATTGCTTTGGCTATTCAGGGTCTTTTCTGGTTCCATAAAAATTTTAGGATTATTTGTTCTAGCTCTGTGAAGAATGCTGGCGTTACTTTGATAGGGATTGCATTGAATACGTAGATTGGTTTGGATAGTATTGACATTTTAACAATATTTGTTCTTTCTACCCAGGAGCATGGAATATTTTTCCATTTTTTTGTGTGTCTTCTTCAACTTCTTTCATAAGCTTTCTATAGTTTTCAGTGCATAGATTTTTCACATCTTTGCTTGGATTTATTCCTAGATATTTTATGGATTTTTTTGTGCAATTATAAATGGGATCGATTCCTTGATTTTCTTTCTGTCGCTTCATTGTTGGTGTATAGGAATGCAACCAATTTCTCTGCATTGATTTTAGATCCTGCCACTTTGCTGAATTCATGAATCAATTCTAGCAGTTTTTTGGTGGAATCTTTTGGGTTTTCCACATAGAGTATCATGTCATCTGCAAAGAGTGAAAGTTTGACCTCCTCCTGGCCAATTTGGATGCCTTTTATTTCTTTGTGTTGTCTGATTGCAGTGGCTAAGACTTCCAATACTATGTTGAATAACAGTGGTGAGAGCAGACATCCCTGTCTTGTTTCTGACCTTAGGGGGAAAGCTCTCAGTTTTTCCCCATTGAGGATGATCTTAGCGTTGTGTCGTTCATATATGGCTTTTATGATCTCGAGGTATGATCCTTCTATCCCTACTTTCTTGAGGGTTTTTATCAAGAAAGGATGCTGTATTTTGTCAAATGCTTTCTCTGCATCTATTGAGAGGATCATATGGTTCTTGTCCTTTCTTTTATTGATGGGATGAATCACATTAATTGTTTTGCGGATATTGAACCAGCCCTGCATCCCAGGTATAAATCCCACTTGGTCATGGTGAATATTTTTTTAATGTATTGCTGGAGCCAGTTGCCTAATATCTTGTTGAGGATTTTTGCATCCATGTTCGTCAGAGAAATTGGTCTATAGTTCTCCTTTTCAGTCAGGTCTCTGTCTGGTTTTGGAATCAAGGTAATGCTGGTTTCATAGAAAGAGTTTGGAAGTTTTCCTTCCATTTCTATTTTTTGGAACAGCTTCGAGAGAATAGGTGTTAACTCTTCCTTAAATGTTTGGTAGAATTCTCCTGGAAAGCCATCTGGCCCCGGACTCTTGGGTTTTTGGGAGGAGATTTTTGGTTACTAATTCGATTTCTTTACTGGTTGTGGGTCTGTTCAAATTTTCTATTTCTTCCTTTTCAGTTTTGGTAGTGTATATGTTTCTAGGAATTTGTCCATTTCTTCCAGATTACCCATTTTATTGGCATATAGTTGCTCCTAATCTCTTATTATTGTTTTTATTTCTGCTTGTTGGTTGTGATCTCTCCTCTTTCATTCTTGATTTTATTTATTTGGGTCCTTTCCTTTTTCTTCTGGATCGAAGTGGCTAGTGGTTTATCAATTTTGTTAATTCTTTCAAAGAACCAGCTTCTGGTTTCATTGATCTGTTCTACTGTTTTTTGGTTTCAATAGCATTAATTTCTGCTCTAATCTTTATTATTTCCTGTCTTCTGCTGGTTTTGGGTTTTATTTGCTGTTCTCTTTCCAGCTCCTTAAGGCGTAAGGTTAGGTTGTGTATCTGAGATCTTTCTTCCTTCTTTAGGAAGGCTTGGATTGCTGTATGCTTTCCTCTTATGACTGCCTTTGCTGCGTCCCAGAGGTTTTGGGTTGTGGTGTTATGATTTTCATCGACTTCCATATACTTTTTAATTTTCTCTTTAACTGCTTGGTTAGCCCATTCATTCTTTAGTAGGATGTTCTTCAGTCTTCAAGTATTTGTTACCTTTCCAAATTTTTTCTTGTGGTTGATTTCAACTTTCATAGCGTTATGGTCTGAAAATATGCACGGTATGATCTCAATCTTTTTGTACTTACTTAAGGCTGATTTGTGTCCCAGTATATGGTCTATCCTGGAGAACGTTCCATGTGCACTGGAGAAGAATGTATATTCTGCTGCTTAGGATGAAGTGTTCTGAATATATCTGTTAAGTCCATCTGGTCCAGTGTGTCATTCAAAGCCATTGTTTCCTTGTTGATTTTCTGATTAGATGATCTGTCCATTGCTGTAAGTGGGTGTTGAAGCCCCCTCCTATTATGGTATTACTATTGATGAGTTTATGTTTGTGATTAGTTGATTTATATATTTGGGGGGTTTCACATTTAGAGCATAAATGTTTACAATTGTTAGGTCTTCTTGGTGGATAGACCCCTTGATTATGATAGAATGCCCTTCTGCATCTCTTGATACAGTCTTTATTTTAAAGTCTGGATTGTCTGATATAAGTGTGGCTACTCTGGCTTTCTTTTGTTGACCATTAACATGATAGATGGTTCTCCATCCCCTTATTTTCTTTCTTTCTTTATTTTTTTTGAGACAGAGAGAGACAGAGAATGAGCAGGGGAGGGGCAGAGAGAGAGGGAGACACAGAATCCGAAGCAGGCTCCAGGCTCCCAGCTGTCAGGACAGAGTACGACATGTAGCTTGAACTCATGGAGTGTGAGATCATGACCTGAGCCGAAGTTGGACGCTTAACCGACTGAGCCACCCAGGCACCCCCATCCATCCCCTTATTTTCAATGAAGGTGTCTTTAGGTCTAAAGTGGGTCTCTTGTAAACAGCATATAGATGGATCTTGTTTTCTCATCCATTCCGTTACCCTATGTCTTTTGATTGGAGCATTGAGTCCACTGACATTTAGAGTGGGTACTGAAAGATGTGAATTTATTGTCATTATGATGCTTGTAGAGCTGGAGTTTCTGGTGGTGTTCTCTGGTCCTTTCTAATCTTTTGTTGCTTTGGGTATTTATTTATTTATATATATATTTTTTCATCTTTTCTCCCCTCAGAGAGTCCCCCTTAAAATTTCTTGCAGGGCTGGTTTAGTGGTCACAAACTCCTTTAATTTTTGTTCGTCTGGGAAACTTTTTATCTCTCCTTCTATTTTGAATGACAGCCTTGCTGGATAAAGAATAACATTTATTCATTTTTGAGAGACAGAGAGAACAGAGTGTGAGGGGGGGAGGGGCAGAGAGAGAGGGAGACACAGAATCTGAAACAGGCTCCAGTCTCTGAGCTGTCAGCACAGAGCCCAATGTGGGGCTCAAACTCACTGACTGTGAGATCATGACTGAGCTGAAGCCGGGCACTCAACCGACCGAGCCCTCAGGCACCCCTAATCCCACAATTTCTAATTGCGCTGTGCTGAGCACACAAGTTATAAGGTAACCACCATCCCAATTTGCCTGTGATGTGAGAATTTCAGTGCCAAAACTAAGAATTTACTATATTATATAAAGCGTGTAACTAGTGGTCATTTTTACTTTGCCATAGGACATAAAACAATTTTCATGTCCATACCAAACTACAATAAAATATGAAAATGAAAAAAAACCTCTCAGAACCATCTGGCAAGGCCACACCATGGGGAGGCAACAGTGTGCTGTTTGGAGAACAAGGGCCTTTGGAGTTAGACTCCCTTGGTTCAGATTTGGGCAAGTTCCTCAAGCTCTCTGTGCATCAAGTTCCTCATTTATAAAATGGGATGATAACAGTTCACACTTCGTATGATTGATGCATGTAAAGACTCAATGAAATACTTTATGTAAGGTGCTTAGAATCACGCTGAACATATTGTAATTAAAATACATAAGTATATCAGTGTATATTGCATCACACTATGTTACATTATATTTTAATGCCATTTATTAGCAGCAGCCTTGCTAGCAAGTCTGAGGGATAGAAACTTGCAGCATGGAAATCTCTCTTAGCCATCTCTCAGGTCCATCCCCAAACTGGATGGTCTGATCCAGTGCCATTTGAAGTCTGTTCTCACTTACCTTTGTGCCTATTCAGCTCTATGTGACAGCTGAAAGGCAGTAACCAGGTCACCGAACACATTTTTTGGAACCTCAGATAGACCTGGTAAGGCTGGCCAGGCAACTTGTCCTTCCTGACTTCATGTTTAGAGTCTTTATTGAATATTTTTATTAATATATATGTCCTGGTTAAAGTTATGTATTTGAGATGAATAATTAGCAAAATCACAAATATAGTCTAAAATTTTCTCTCTAAACTCATTTAGAAAAAGACACACACAAAAAAAAAACAACAACACTGAATTCAGTTTGGATTACAGGCCCTTAGTAACTAAATCATGTTGATGTTTCCCAGATGTGTTGAAGTGCACACATACTACCCCATTCTGCACAGCCAGGCTCTCCCACACACACATTTTGCTGCAAAGGGACTTCATTGAGTAAATACATACCTTGAAAGTACAGCTTATCACTTTTTCCATCTTGTTCTTTCCTGCTCTTGACAACAGCTATGGAATCCACTCCACTGCATTTTTTTTTTTAGGTTTATTTATTTTGAAAGAGAATCTCAAGCCGGCTCTGCACTTGAGCCTGACAGTGTGGCCCAATCCCACAAAGCATGAGACCATGGCCTGAGCAGAAACCAAGAGTCACTCAACCGACTGAGCTACCCAGGTGCCCCTCCACTTCACTGCATTTAAACCAAGAGGATTGGTGAGGCATTTGACTGTCTGAAGAATCTCAACCATGGACATTTCGTTTCAAAGTCCTAAGGATCTTTAAGTAATAACCAATATCTGTATGAGACATCTCCATTTTCCAAGTATCTTCCATGCAGCATGTTAATCATTTCACACGTTCCTGTGTCGTGGGTGCATCAGTGGAGGATGGGGTCTGAGCCTCAGGGATTGGGTGCACCTCACGTGGAGGGAGCTGGCTCACTCTGAATCCTGTGCTTGCACAGCAGTCCCCTGGAGGGGCAGGCAGTGTCCTCACTATGGTAAAATTTCTATTTTTTTAAATGTTTATTTATTTATTAAAAAAAAATTTATTACATTTCTTCATTTTTGAGAGGCAGAGAGAGACAGAGCATGAGCAGGGGAGGGGCAGGGAGAGAGAGGGAGACACAGAATCTGAAGCAGGCTCCAGGCTCTGAGCTGTCAGCCCAGAGCCCGACGTAGGGGGTGCTCAATCAAACCCACGAACCGTGAGATCATGACCTGAGCCGAAGTCAGACGTTCAACCCACTGAACCACCCAGGCACCCCAATGTTTATTTATTTTTGAGAGAGAGAGACAGACAGACAGAACATGAGCAGGGCAGGAGCAGAGAGAGAGGGAGACACAGAATCTGAAGCAGGCTTCAGGCTCTGAGCTGTCAGCACAGAGCTCGATGCAGTGTTTGAACTCACAAACCACGAGATCATGACCCGAGCTGAAGTTGGATGCTTAACCGACTGAGCCACTCAGGCGACTTGGTAACATTTCCATTAATGAGTCCCAAAATGTTTTAGTTAATATAATTTCTCATTTCAAACATTCTTGCTAGCAATATTTATAAGCTATATTAGTTTACCAAGTTAGTAAGCGTGGTAGGGGAAACATAATGGTGGAAGAAGGTCTAACCTAAGAAGCATGATGATCAGATCAGTGATGATGATGTGGCAGTGGGCATAGGTGGAGAAAAAGCACAAGCATAAACTAGGTGTCTGCTACAGACTGGAGGGCTGTGTTCCTCCACCAAAATCCTTACGTTAAAACCTAACATACTAACACCTGCTCCCTACCTGCCCTTGGGAGGGTGGCTTGTTATTTGCACAGCAACTCCAGGCCAGCCTCAGCCTGGCCAGTTGGCCCACTTGTCAGCTAGCCAGGATTACACACCTTCCTCCTCCTCCTCCCCCTCCTCACCTCCCCCTCCTCTCCTCCCCCTCCCCCTCCCCCTCCCCTTCTTCTTCTTCTTCTTCTTCTTCTTCTTCTTCTTCTTCTTCCTCTCATCCCCCCTCCTCCCTCTCCCTCTTCTTCTTTTCTTCTTCTTCTTCTTCTTCTTCTTCTTCTTCTTCTCCTCCTCCTCTTCCTCCTCTTCCTCCTCCTCCTCCTCCTCCTTCTTCTTCCTCTTCTGCCCCAGTTACAGTAAGAAGGTGCAAGCCTTTCCCTCACCTCAGATGCTCCACTGCTTAGTCACCAGGCATGCAGTTGTGAGCCCTCATGGGCCCTGGGGTACCAAGGCCCAGCCAGCTGCTGCATGGTAGGTTGGCTACACTGGTATCCTACCACAGAAGGAGCGACACATTTTTATTTCCATAATAACAGCTTCATCAGAATTTGAATTTGCTTTCTCTGCCTTTCATGTTTCATCAGATGAACACCTGTGCACTTTGTAACCACCACATTCATCTTCACGGTTCTAAGCAAGCACGTGAGGTTAAATGGTAGTCAGTGCCCATGGTGCTTATCGGACTTACCACGTGCAGGGAGAGGTGCATTATTTTAGGTGGCAGCAATTGAAAAAGATGTACAACCAGGATGGCATGTGTGTGTGTTAGGCACAATCTTTCTTCTACTTTCTCCCTTGCACCTATACCCATGACCTAAATGCACCAATCACTGCTCAGTGTCTGAGGGGGTGGTAAAGGCCAAGGGACAGCTATAGACTGTTTGCAAAGGCTAGCAGAGTGACATGGGGCCGTGGGAAGGATGACTAACCCTCAAATTGCCCGCTCTTTTACAAGAATAATTCCCACTGCCTTCAAAATGGGACAATGAAGAATCATGTAAAGAAAGAGAACAGGACACTGAGATCACCAATCAAGTCACAAATTATATTAGATAACAAATTTTCAATCAAGGGGTTCTAAACCTAACCTAAGATTTTTTCTGATGTGTAACTAGTCTGAAGTCAGCCAAATACTGGGGAACAACTGTACATTGTTATTTTTATGCAATACTGAATTTTATGAAATTGTATATACATTAATCTCTGTTTTACAATTCTTTCCTTAAACTGTCCATAAAATACAGACGGGGTGCCTGGGTGGCTCAGCCGGTTAAGCGTCCGACATGGTGGCTCAGGACATGGCCCGTGAGTTCGAGCCCCACATAGGGCTCTGTGCTGACAGCTCAGAGCCTGGAGCCTGCTTCGGATTCTGTGGTTTCCCTCTCTCTCTGCGCCTCCCCCACTCCCTCTCTCTCTCTCTCTCTCTCTCTCTCTCTCATAAAGTAAACATTAAAAAAAAAAAAGAAATACAGTCAGGACAGTAATTTGAGAATTGGAGTAATTTGAGAATTGGTAGACTCTTGTTGGCTGACACTGGAGAAATATTGAGGCTTTGGAAGGGCATAAGTAATTATTCAAAAGTCAACAACACAGACTCTCCTACTGATAACAGATTTTCCTTTGTCCTGCAGGCTTGCTAAGTGTCTGCACCAAACACCTACTTAGACACCGGTCAGTGACCCAGTCAGGCTCTCATGGTCTGTTAAGCATCTCCAGCAGAGCTGGGCAATGGTTGCCCAGACACCAGGGCCCTGGAAGTTTCTCTTTAATAACAGTTTACCAAGGCTCCTGAAGAGAAAACAAAATCTTGGTTAACAATTGTCTTTTGAATTAACCCCCGCATAGATAAATAATGTTTGTTAATATAAATTGAGGTTTTATGATAGTTTATAAATGTACAGCTTTGTAATACCTACTCTGATGGAAAATGGGACCCTGCCAGGATAACTTAACCTGCGCAAGATCACAGAGCTGATCAGCACAAAGCCACCGCTAAAAGTCGGATGTCAGGGCAACAATGACTTCTGCCGTTTCCTCCATTAGTGACTCTAAGTGTGGGGTTTTAGGGCAAATGCAAGTTCTAGGGGAAACAGTTTAGGGTGAATGATCACTTCGGAATCTTTAAAGTACTGGTGACTGTTTGCTTCTGTGACTGTGTGTGTTCACCTGAGCACAGGGAAATTGATTACTTCTTCATTTTGCCAGGCCTCTAACAGTCAAGTGTATGTGGTACGGTAGTTTGAGCATACTTCTGTTATGGAGTACTGTTGGTTTATTAATTACTTTATTCAGTCGATCAAAGTTAGGGACGCGATTGGGGGTCACATCACATACCTATGTCAGTGGGAGTTAAGGTAACTCATGCCCACAGGACTTTACAGGAACTTTACTGGGTATTACTGTCTATTGCTCAGGGACAGTAATCCTGCTGGAGAGCAGGGTTTCAGGCTTGGGAAAATGAGCATCAGCATCACCACACTTGCAGAAAGAGAGAAGCTCTGAAACGGCAGACCCTTGGACAATTTGGAACTCCTCTGTGGTTGGAGCCTACCGCCCCTCCTGCATTTCCACTCAGGAGCTGGAACCGCAGTTCCAGGGAGCGCCACTAGGGACCGCCACTTCTCCACATATCCACTGGTTTCCTCAAAGCGTTGTAAGGGACCATAGCTGGCCTGGGACTTCATATCTGTGCAAGTTACTGGCTGGACAGGAGATTGGTCAGGTTAAGGACATTTGTCATGAGGTCCAGATCATACAGCCTGAGAATCAATGGGGTGGGGTGGGGGGCAGGTTAATAACCACTATTATGCTTTCTGTTTCAGCCACTGTCTTGAGGGTCAGTACTTTTTGTGATTATCCCTAATTTACTTATGAGTTACATAAAAACTTAACTCTGGTCCCAAAATAGACTTCAGAGTTTCTGGCAGCCCCATGTGTCACTGTCTTTGAGAAAAGAGAGTGGCCACTGCATTGTGCAGCTGTCCCTGGAGGCTTGGGTGTTACAGAGGAGGGGCCCAGGGATCAATCCTCCACCCTACACAAGGCCCCTCTTTGCCTCACCCAGAGCCCACCCTGCACAGAGGGCACCTCCTCTCCTCCTGCTGTCCCTCCTGCTGTTCTCCTGCTGTCCTCCTGCTCCCCCTCATCTTCCCCAACCCATCATTATTCCCATTCTTTATATTTATGGTGATTTTAAAACATTTGAAAGTTCTACATATTTAAACTGATTTGGCACACAGTGTAATATGGGACAAACTCATCTCTTCACCTAAAAACACACCTGGTACCTTATTTTTTCAAGTTAATTTCAAAATCAGAGCTCCTGCATAGCCAGTTTTCACTCTGAGAGGCGTGTGTGAAGTAAGACCCATTCGCCCACTAAAGACTCTCTGAGCCTTCCTGGAATGAGAAGGTCCCTGCTGTTTTTGAAGAGAGCTGCTTCTTGCCCATGTGGAGTCACCTGGCAGTCTTCACAGACTGAGGTTCTCTGGGAGGGGCAGGCAGAGAAATAGACCAATGTTGTCATGTCCAAATAGCGACATTTGCAATTCTGTGGTAGATTGTTTAAATTTCACTGCATTGGGGTTTTTCAGGGCAGGGCTGCAGAGACACACTAAACACAACTCTGGGAATAATGTAGTCACTGGGAAGAGGACCAAGGCATGAAAATGATGACTGTACAGAAGATGCAAACAAGAAGGCTTGTAGATCAGGTATACTATCATTACCAAGAGACCATTTTCCTATCAAATTTAGCACTAGACGCGACACAGCATTGTGCCCAGTTTGAGGTTTCATGATAGGAAAGGGAGGGATTCTGAAGCCCACACCTACCTCGCACACAAGGCCTAATGTGCAGCCGTGAGCTGGCTTCTAGCACTACCTTGCTCCATGGATTCAGACGTTGAGTAATCTGCTCAAAGCCACGCAGCAAATGAAAAGAGTCGAAATTCACATCCAGGGCTGTCTGACTCCAGGTCGGTGATTTTAAACGCCACTGACTAAAGGCCCTGCCTGCAAGGAGCAGTGAAGGACCTGGGGTGATTCTGTTTAGGCACAGAAACCTGAAACCAGACTCACTATTGATCTACAAGAATGCTTTAAAGGGTTTATGCATAAAGGAATGAAATTGGCTCCTTTCTCTCTCTCTCTCTCTTTTTTTTTTAGTGGAGAATTCAACCTCAATTTATAGTATGAGTTGAATATGGTGAAGAGTGATTATGTCCTGTGACATCACCGAGGGGTCCAGCTCTGTGAGGCAGAGTCCATGTCTGTCTTCGTCATCTTGAACCCCAGGTCTACTCAGTGCCCAGCACATCCACTCAGTCTAAAATTAATCAGATTATCTTTTTAAACACAGCAGTTTCATTGGGACATAATTTCATACAATAAAGGCACCCTTTTAAAGTGTATATTGAGTGGTTGTGGTATTTTCAGAGTTGTGCGATCATCACCAAATTCAATTTTAGATTTAGTTTGTTGAATGAATGAATGAAAGTGTGTATGAGGCTTTCAATCATTTGTTTCAGGTGCTGATACAGGATAGACGTTCTCTGTTGCAGAACGGCGTGAGCATGGTCCTGCCTGGACGTGACGGATAAAGTGAGCCGTCTCCAAGGCACCTGCCACACTCCATCCATCTGACCAAGGCCCACTGATTCCTTTCACATCTCCACGTTATGTGTTCTGGAATCAGGGCTAGTTTTTTCATGTCGAGGAGTTTTAAACTGATTTATTTAGATATTTGTTAAAGTAACAATCACAGGTTTTTAAGGGGAATTACACAATCCACTTGAGAATTATAAACAAATACACAACGGCACAAATATGGTGACAGAGTAAGTGTTAGAGGCCAGAGAAAAAATCTAATTCAAAGCCCTTTAGCTCCCAGTATTACTTCTCTGCATAACTGGTTTCCAGTTATCAGCCTGGAAGCACAAAGAATAGTTCTGCTGCATCAGCCTGTCAGGCACACTGTGTAAACACACGTAGTTCTGGAGTGCTGTCTTATGCACACGTGCAGCTGTCCTCCGTGTGATATTGGTGAGGAGGGCCTGGCCGACCTCCTGAGCCGGCACCCCGAGGACCAGCACTGTTGTGGCTTCAGGGAGCCTGTGGCTGCCTCGCAGTTTCTCCCACCACACCGCTCAGATTTGCCTTCTTTTCCCACTTTGCGTTTTGAGTCCTCCCCTCCTCCTTCGATGTTGGGGTTTGGGCTTGGATGTGGCCTTGCTAAATCCCAGTTTCAGTTCCTGCTGGACCAGAATTACATATCAGAAACACTTTCCCTAGGGAAGGGCACTAAAACATCTATTCACTAGAATGCAAGGGAAATGGGGTATTTCAATTCACTGACAATTCTTTTCATTTAGAATCAATCATATAATCCTTTTTTAACATAGCAGCTTCATAGAGCTATAGTGTTGTACCATACAATTATTCCTTTTAAGCTATATATATGAGTGGTTTTGTTATGTTCAGAGTTGTGCAGTCATCACCAAATCCAGCTTAGAAGCTTTTACGACCCTTCTCCACCAAGAGAAAACCACCGTGCCCCTTAGCTTCTGCTCCCCACCTCCCCTCCCACAGACCCTGGCAGCCACTAACTCACTTTGCATCTCTCTGGGTTTTCATATTCTGGGCATTTCATCTAAATGAAATCATACGGTATATGCCCTTTGGATCTGCCCTCTTTCACAGAGTCTGATGTCTTATAGGGTTACCCACAAAGAAGCACATATCCAAACTCTATTCTTTTTATAGTTGCATAATATTCCATTGGCTGGTTCTACCACCTTGCTTACCTGTTCATCAGCTGATGGATGTTTGGGTTGTTTCTACTTTTTGGCTATTATAAATAGTGTTGCTATGAACATTCTTGGACAAGGAAGGGTATCTGGTCAAGAAGGGCTCCTGTGGATTCTTGGACCATTTTCTAGCCTTCTGGTCCTTTATATAAAACAGCTCTTTCCTCCCTAGCCCTACGGTTTTCAAATAGTTTGATTTTGGTTTTCTTTCTGAAGGGAGGAGCTCTCCTGTAAAAGTGTCCTGCTAACCCCACCCTCACCTCCATGCTGACTATGTGCCTGATGTTTCCAAGGCTGGGAGGCTGGGACTTGTTGGGGGAAAAGCAAGTGCACCCTTAGAGAAAGTCTTTCTACTTCAAAGCCAACAGACCCAACAGCAGGAAAGAAATTTTTGACTGAGGAATCCCATAGCGGGCGTCCTTCCCTCTGCCCCTGGGCCTGTCACCCTCTTCCTCCTGCACATACAGACATGGAAGCTGAAGGCCCTGGGGACTTAAAACAGGGCAGGAAGGATGCTTGTGACAGAGCCATCTTTTGATTTGGGACGCTCAGATGGTAATTGTTTCTGATCTGGGATCCAGAGGCAATCAGTTGTTTCCTTAGGCTATCCCTGTTTGTCTTTTCTTGCAGAAGGGATAACCTCAGCAGGAGACCCACATCCCTAGGGTCTGGTCTTTGTCAGAACTGTGAGTACTTTTGTGCCCAGGCTTGTTTCCCCGACTGCATCAAGCAGGTGCCTCGAGCTGACACTTCAATAAAGTGCAGTCTCTGCGCTGCAGCTGCAGGAAACACTATTTCTAGGAGCCTGTTTTCCCTTCCTTTGTTTTACTTTATCTTAACATCTCCTTTTGCTCTTGGGCTTTATCTGTTTCCTGTTTTGTAAAAGAGGAATTTCAAGAGTCAACGTAAATAGGTGAAGGATGGATTTGAAGCATAGGTTCCAAGCATTTTCTTGACATTTGCTAAAGAAAACAATATAAAGGAGGAAAAAGTAAGGAAACAAAACATAGAAAAAAAAAACCAGAAATGAGAGCAAACACGATACTTACATCAATAAACAAATGGATAAAACTGAGGGGAAAAAGCCTCTGGGACTAGACTATAAAGCAAATTTACAGTGTTCTGTTTAAAGACACAAACCTGAAATAAAATGACACAGATATGAAGTATACCGTGATGTCAAAGAACAAACGAGCCTGAGAGGGACAGAAACCAACTGAAGGAGGCAGCAGAGACGAATAAAACACGAGGCCCAGTAGATTGGGCCCAGGACGCCAAGAACTGGGGCCAGAGACCAGCGTTCCTGCCCCAGGAAGAGGAGGTGGAGGAGGAGGAGGAGGAGGAGGAGGCGGTCCCCCCTCCCTGCTGTGATGCGGGGAGTGGGGTGGGGGACACATGCTGTTCACCTGCTGGGAGTGGAAGCCTCCGGAAAGCAGCTGGTGTGAAATAGAAAGAGTATGAAAATTTTTGATATTGCAAACTGCTATTTTTAACTCACAATAAATTTGGAAAAAAATGAACTTTGATCTCTAACACAATATAAAAAATTCCATATTTATTAAATTCTATATTAATTAAAGATTTAAAGCAAATCAAGAAAACCATAAAAGCATTAGGAGAAAATATAGGAGAATATAGGGGAGAAAGTGCTCTCCCCTTTCTGTGGAAGGCACTAGAACTAGATGCCATAAAAGAAAACAGTGGCTGATTTGTCTCCCTAAAAATAAACTTAGGTGAAATGATAATAATGTAGCAAAAAATATTTGTGTCATTGATAATAGAAAAAAGTAAATATTGATAATATATAAACAGCCATTACATATTAACAACTAGAAGAGAGACAGACCAGTAAAAAAAACCACACCGGACAATTAATACATAGAAATTGAATGGAGCGAGACTCTAAAACACGTATGATGCCAAGTGCTGGCAGGACTGTGAGGAAACAGGGACTTCCGCTGCAAAGTGCAAGTTGCTAGACTGTATCGGAGGGCAGTGCGGTAGTATCAGAAAATTAAATGTACATACCTTTTGATTAAACAATTTACTTTTAGGCATATAAGTTACAGAAATGACATGGAAAGAGACACATGCACCAGGACTACTGTCATAGTTTCCTCTGGAATAGTGAGAACCTGCAAACACCGTACATTTCTGTAGTTATGGAACTGATTAAATAACTTAAGGTGTATCTCTACAAAAATTACCTTGTAACTGCTAAGGAGGAATGGAGATCTTTATGTACTGACACGAGACTATTTCCATGATACATAATAGATGAAAATAAGCAATTTACAGAAAACTGAGTAGACTGTGATCCCGTTTTTGTTTAAATAAACAGATATATATAAATGATGAATAAAAGTCAACGTTCATCAGCAAGTTAACAGTGATTAGTTCTCAGGAGTTCAATCCAAAGGCAGCCCCACATTTTACTTACACACTCTACTGTTTGACATTTTATTTTTCACAATAAATAAATATGAGTTTTGTAATTAAAAATAAAGACTTGAAATATTCAAGGTTTCAATGTAAATTGAAAAATAAATTAGATTTTCCAAATGCCTCAGCAATTAGTAATTATTTATTGGTTATGCATCTTTGGGAAAGGTGCTTTACTCTCTCCGTACCTCCAGATTCTGTAAGAAATGTCCAAGGCAAACAGGCAGGAAAGCTGGGGCTTCTCAAATCCCTCCCAGTGCCAACCCAGATGCCTGTGGGGCCAGTGGCCAGGGGCTAAAGGAGCAGGGCGTCTTGGACAAGGGAACTGGGCTTGCCGGGCTACGGGGCCTGCTCAGGGATGGGGCGTTGGAGCTGGGGGGTGTTTATTTAAACTTTGGTGTCTATGCAATTTCTTACAATGGACTGGACTTCGAGGGAAAGCAATCTGCTGAAATGTCCCACAACATAGTGGCTGTATATTCAGGTAAGAGGAGTAAGTGACGATATTACAAGTCTTTAATTGATTCACTCAGGACATTAATAAGCAAAGTAATTTAATTTTTTAAATTTTTTTAATGTTTGTTTATTATCGAAGGTCAGAGAGAGTCAGAGTGTGAGCAGGAGAGGGGCAGAGGGAGAAGGAGCACAGAATCAGAAGCAGGCTCCAGGCTCTGAGCTGTCAGCACAGAGCCTGACACGGGGCTCAAACTCACAGACCGTGAGATCACAACCTGAGCCGAAGTCGGACGCTTAACCAACTGAGCCACCCAGGCGCCCCAATAAGCAAATTAATTTAATTACAGATGACATTAATGACAAAATTAAATACTTATTTTTCTTCATTCATGGTTAGGGTTTTGCCAGCAAGAAGGATAAGATAAAGAGGGAGAGTTTAGAATTTAAATTATTTGGCAAACTTTTTCAAATTATTAATTTTCTTTGCCTTTCTCGACATAGTGTGCCATAACCTATTTGGCACTGTCACATGATTTCCTGCATACCATCTTGCTAAGTTGTTATTTTTCACCATATCTCTCTCCCTCAACCTGTAATCAATCAGTTGAGTTCATTTTCATCTCCTTATGACTTCTTTGTGTGAGGAAACAGTGCATTCATCAGCTGAGTCAATGTGCTGGGTCTTAATAGTATTAGGAGAGGACCGTTTGGCAAATGCTTTCAGACAATAGAATAAAATGCCATAAAACAAGAAAGAATCAGTGAGTCCAAATGCATAACTCCAATGAAGCGAATGGAAATTTCAAATAGCTGTGGATGTGCAGCAAACAAGAAACCACAGGCACCTTGTCACGGTGCGTGTCTTCAATTTCCCAGGACACGTTGCTCCAGAACTTTGTGCCCGTCAGCCCTTCCTGGTCTTCTGCCACCTCTGGGCTCTGTGTAACAACAGCTCTCGGTTTGTGATCCTTTCCAGAGTGGTTTTCCTTTCTCTTTGCACTCCATGAAGTCCCTGTTCTCTTCTCCCCCTGCTTAGACTCCAAAAAACAGCGTAGATAGTTCTTGAAGTACTGACGGAGTTAAAACCAGTGGAAGCCCTCCTACTGCATTGGAGAGAATGGGCTGGAGTGCTCAGAAGGCAGGAAGGGCTCCCAGAGACGGTATATTTCCTCTTTCTCACTTGTCTGACAAACATTTGGTAGTGCATCTTGCTGCAGGTGCCTGGTTGGGGAGGAGCTGGGCTTCAGAGGTGAGCGGTGACCTCACGGCCCAGGTGAGGGAGAGAGCACACAGGCACAGTGAAGAGGAGGAAAAGCAGCTCAGTGGTGTCGATGTGCTGGGGACACAGAGGTGGGGATGCTCAGGGCTTCCTGAGGACAGAGGGAAGAAGTGGCAATCAGAAGTGATGCTGGGACAGAACCCTGAAACGACAGAGGTGTGAGCAGGATGGCAAGGAGAGGAAGGACATGCCCGGTGGCAGGTGCATCTAGGAGTCTGACAGAGGCTGGACCCTGGAGGGCCAGGTGCCGCTGGAGGAGTCCTGACTTACTGTGCAGGCAGCGCAGGGCCACAGAAGGCTGTAAAGCACATTCTTGCATTTCGAAAGGATCATTGTAGAGAAAGGGTGGAGAGCAGGTGAGAGAGAATGTGTGTGGAGTGGCCACTGCAGGGACCCAGGTGACGGATGAGAAGGCCAGAGGCAGGGCTGCATGCAAAACGCTACCATGCTGTGCCCTGTAAGATGCATTCCCATTTCAGAGCCCTTTAGGGGTATGTGTGCATGGAAGTGGGGGGGGGGGTTGTATCTTAGAGTCTGTGGAGTATGTTTATCTCACTTAGTCCTTAGAGCTAGCTACTCTATCATTAGCCTTACTGAGGTTAAAACGTACCCAAAGTCACAGAGAACGGGTAGTGGCACTAGATTTGAGCATGTGATCTAACTGGGTGGGACACTGAGGTAGAATCATCCATTAGGCTGATGGCTGGGGGGGGGGGGGGTGGCAAAGGGGTTAAAGACACGATGTGTGAAGGAACGTGCAGCAGAGGAGTGGTGTGGAGCAAAGGCGGAGGGGTAGGAAGGGCCCGGCACTGCTCCAAGAAGTCATTGCCAAATCCAATTATAGGAAGCTTTTTTCTGTTTTCTTCTAAGAGTTTTATTGTTTTAGGTTGTGCATTTAGTTCTTTGATACATTTGTGAATTTTTGTTTATAGTTTAAGAGTCCAACTTCATTTTTTTTTGCATGTGGGTATCTAGGTTTCCCAGTGCTATTTGTCGAAAAGACTGTCCTTTCCCCATTGAATGGTCTTGGCATCCTTGTCAAAAATTATTTGACCATATATGTAAGGGTTTATTTCTGGGCATTCTATTCTATTCCACTGGTCCATATGTCTGTCTTTATGCCAATACCACACCATTTTGATTACTGTAACTCTGTAACTCCCTGATTGTGAAGTCAGGGAGTGTGAGCCCTCCAGGCTTCTTGTTCTTTTTTGAGATTTTGTTTTGGCTGTTTCAGGTCCCTTGAGATCCCATATAATTTTAGGATGGGTTTTTTTCTATTTCTGCAAAACTGTCATTGGGGTTTTGATAGCCATGACACTGAATTTATAGATCACTTTGAGTAGTATTGACATTTTAACAATATTAACTCTTCCAATCTGTGAACATGCCATGTGTTTCCATTTATTTATGTCTTCTTTTATTTCTTTTGGCAATGTGTTATACTTTTTATTGTACAAGTCTTTCGCCTTCTTAGTTAATTCCTAAGTATTTATTCCTTTTGAGACTATTGCAAATGGAATTTTTTGTAATTTCATTTTCAGATTCTTCATTGTTCATGTCTAGAATGCAATTGATTTTTTGTGTTGACTTAGTGGCCTGCTACTTTGCTGAATTCATTTATTAGTTCTAACAGTTTGTGTGTGTGTGTGTGTGTGTGTGTGTGTGTGTAATTATTAAGATCTTCTACATGTAAGAGCATATCATCTGTGACCAGACATCATTTTACTTCTTTCTTTCCAATTTGGATGCCTTTTATTTCCCTTGACTATTTGTTCTAGCTATAACTTTCAGTACTATATTGAATAAAAGTACTGAAAACAAAATTGTCCTGAACTTAGAGGAAAAGCTCTCAGTCTTTTACCATTATGATATTCACTGTGGGTTTTCCTATGTGGCTTTTATTATATGGAGGTATGTTCCATTCTATTCCTAGTTTATTGACTGTTGTTATCATGAAAGGATGTTGAATTTTGTCAAATGCTCTTTCTCGTCAATTGAAATAATCATGTCTATTTTTCCCCTTCATTCTGTTAATGTGGTTTACTTTTTAAAAAAAAGATTTTTTAACATTTATTTATTTTTGAGAGACAGAGAGAGACAGGGCATGAGTTGGGGAGGGCAGAGAGAGAGAGGGAGACACAGAATCTAAAGCAGGCTCCAGGCCCTAAGCTGTCAGCACAGAGCCCAATGCGGGGCTCAAATTCACAAACCATGAGATCATTACCTCAGCCAAAGTCGGACACTTAACCAACTGAGCCACCCAGGTGCCCCGTGTTAATGTGGTTTACTATATTGATTGGCTTTGATATGTTGAACCATCCTTGTATTCCAGAAATAAATCTCACTTAGTCATGGTATATGATCTTTTTAATATGCTGCTAATCAGTTTGCTAGTATTTTAATGAGACAATATTCATAAAGGATATTGGTATGTAGTCTTCTTTTCTTGTGGAGTCTTTGTCCAACTTAAGTATTAGGGTAACATTGCCCTCATAGAATGAGTTAGGAAGTGTTTCCTCTTCATTTTTGGGGAAAAGTTTGACAAGCATTGGTATTACTTTTTCTTTAACTATTTCGTGTAATTCACCAGTTAAGCTATAGGGTCCAGGGCTTTTTTTGTTAGGGGATTTTTGATTACTGATTCCATCTTCTTACTAATTATAGGTCTGTTCAAATTCTCTGTTTTCATGTTTTAGTCTTGGTAGGTTTTGTGGTTCTATGAATTTGTCCATTTCAGCTAGGCATCCAATTTGTTGGCATATGATCCTTCATAGCATTCTCCTATAATCCTTTTTATGTCTATAGCATTGGTAGTAATGGCCCTACTTTCATTTCTTATTTTCATAAGTTGAGTCTCTTCTCTATTTTCCTTAGTGTGTCTACCTAAAATTTTGTTAATTTTTTAAATCTTTTTGAAGGAACAACTTTTAGTTTCATTTATTTTCTCTATTGTTTTTCTACTCTTTATTTCATTTATCTCTGCTCTATACTTTGTTATTTCCTTCCTTCTGTTAGCTTTAGATTTAGTTTGTTCTTCTTTTCCTAGTTCCTCAAGTAGTAAAATTGGGTTGTTCTTTGAGATCCTTTTTTTTAATGTGTGTACAGCTATAATTTCCCTCACTGGCACCAATTTCCTGCACGTCACATAAGTTTTGGTATGTTGTGCTTTCATTTTCATTTGTCTCTAAGTATTTTCTGTTTTTTGTTTTCTTCTTTGACCTATTACTTATTTATGAGTATATTGTTTAGGGGCACCTGGATGGCTCACTCAGTTAAGCGTCCAACTCTTGATTTTGGCTCAGGTCATGATCTCATGGTTCATGAGCTCAAGCCCTGCATCAGGCTCTTTGCTGACAGTGAAGATGCGGCTTGGGATTCTCTCTCTCTCTCCCTCTCTCTCTGCCCCTCCCCCACGTGCTGACACTTGTTCTCTCACACTCTCTCTCTCAAAATAAATAAATAAATAAACATTTTAAAAAAGTGTTTATTGTCTAATTCCCAGAATTTTGTGAATTTTCCAGTTTTCCTTCTGTTACTGATACCTAATTTCATCCTGTTATGGTCAGAGAAGATACTTTGTATGATACCTATCTTTTTAGATCTATTAGTATTTGCTTTGTGGCCTAAAATATGATCTGTTCTAGAAAATGCCACATGTGCACTTGAGAAGAGTGTGTATGCTGTTGTTGGGTAGAGTGTTCTGTGTATGTCTGTAGGGTCTAGTTGGCTTGTTGTGTTAGGTCTTCTATTTATTTACTTATCTTCTGTCTGGTTGTTCTGCATTGTTGTAAACAGGATACTGAAGTCTCCAATTATTATTGTAGAACTGTCTATTTCTACCTTCAATCATGTCAACTTTTGCTTCATATATTTTGGTGGTCTGTCCTTAGGTGCACAAATGTTTATAATTTGATATCTTCTTGTATTAAAACTTTCGCTAATATATAATGTCCTTCTTTGTCTCTTGTAAACTTTTTTGTATCTAAAGTATATTTTGTTTCATAGTAGAATAGCCACTTCTGCTCTATTTTGGTTGCTATTTGCATGAGATACTTTTTACCATACTTTAACTTTCAATGTATTTGGCTCTGAAGTGAGTTTCTTGTAGGCAGTATATAGTTTGATCATGTGTTTTTATCCATTCTGCCAATCTTTGTCTTCTGATTGGAGAGTTTATCCATTTATATTTAAAGTAATTCCTGGGGCACCTGGATGGCTCAGTCGGTTAAGCATCCGACTTTGGCTCAGGTCATGATCTCACAGTTCATGAGTTGGAGCCCTGCATTGGGCTCTATGCTGACAGCTCAGGGCCTGGAGCCTGCTTCAGATTCTGTCTCCCTCTGTCTCTGCTCCTCCCCTGCTTGCACTCTGTCTCTCTCTCTCTCAGAAATAAATAAAGATTAAAAAAAAATTTTTTTAATAATTCCTGGGGCACTTGGGTGTGGCACTTAGGTAAGTGTCTGACTTTGGTTCAGGTCCGTGATCTCACAGTTCGTGAGTTGGAGCCCTGCAACAGGCTCTGCTGTCAGAACAGAGCCTGCTTAAGATCCACTTTCCCCTCTTTCTCTGCCCTTCCCCCTCTCAAAATAGATAAACATTAAAATAAATTTAAAAAGTAATTACTAATAAGGAGGGACTTTTGCTATTTTGCTATTTGTTTTCCATATGCCTAATAGCTTTTTGTCTTTTATTTCCTGCATTACTGTCTTCTTTTGTATTTACGTGATTTTTTGTAGTAAAACATTTAAATTCCTTTGTTTCTTTTTGTGTATATTCTATAGCTATTTTATTTGTGGTTACCATGAGGATTGCATTTGACATCCTAAAGTTATAACACTTTACATTTAATCAATATCAAATTAACTTCAATAATATATAAAAACTGTTCTTTCACTGCTGTCTTCCCATCCTTTTTAGTTATTGATTTCATAAAATTACTTTCTTTTTAAAAAAAATTTTTTTTACATTTATTTATTTTTGAGAAACAGAGTGAGACAAAGCATGAGCAGGGGAGGGGCAGAGAGAGAAGGAGACACAGAATCCAAAGCAGGCTCCAGGCTCTGAGCAAGCGGTCAGCAGAGCCTGATGTGGGGCTCGAACCCACGAACTGTGAAATCATGACCTGAGCCGAAGTCGGACACTCAAACTACTGAGCCACCCAGGCACCCCAATCATAAAATTACATTCTAATACATCATGTGCCCTATAAAATAACAATTCTTTTAAATAAATTAGTCTCTTAAATTATGTATAAAATAAGATTTGGAACTCCAAATTTCCAGTAATAGTAGCTTTGATATTTGCTCATGTGTTTACTGTTATTGAGATCTTTATTTCTCCATATGGCTTTGATTTACTGCATAGTAACTAGTAATTTCACCCTGAAGGACTCAGGGTGGAGAAGGTCAAGTGGTAATGAACTCCCTCAGCCTTTATTTATTTGGGAATGTCTTGATTTCTCCTTCACTTTTGAAGGACAGATTTTCTGGATATGGGATTCTTGGTTGACATTTTTTTTTTTCTTTTGACACTCTGCTAATCTGCTAATTATCTCATTTATGATCCCTGTATGTAAGATTTGCTTCTTACTTGAAGCTTTTAATATTCTTTGTCTTTGTTTTTCCAAAGTATGATTATAATGTGCCTCAGCATGGATCTCTTTGAGTTCATCTTACTTGAAGTTCATTGAACTTCTTGGATGAAATCTGGGAAGTTCTTAGCCATTATTTCTTCAAATATTCTTTCTGCCCCTTTGTCTCGTCCTTCTGGAACTCTCACAATATATATGTTGATCCACTTAATGATATCCCAGAGGTCCTTCAGGTTCTGTGCTTTTCCTCAATCTTTTTTCTTTCTGTTCCTCAGCCTGGATACTTTCCTTTGTCTTACCTTCAAGTTCACTGATTCTTCCTTCTGCCTGCTTAAATCTTCCTTTGAATCCCTCTAGTAAATTTTTCTTTTCAGTGATGGTACTTTTAACTTCAGAATTTCTTTTTGGTTTCTTTTTAGGTTTTCTATCTCCTTGTTAATATTTCCATTTTGTTCATACATAATTCTCTTGACTTTCTCCACATCTTTCTTCAGTTCTTTGAGCATTTAAAACCATTGTTTTAAAATCTTTGTTTTATATATCTGACATCAGGTCATTTTCAGTGACAGTTTCCATTTATGCATTTTTTTCTCCCTTTGAATAGGCCTTTCTTGTTTATTTGCATGCCTTATAATTTTTTATTGAAAACTAGACATTTGGATCCAGTACTGTGGTAACTCTGGAAGTAAGATTCTCCCCCTTCCTCAGAGCTAGTTGGTTTTTATTATAATTAATTAATTAATTAATTTTGTTTGTTGCCATAGGCTAACTCTGTGCTGAGGATCAGCCTGAGGTGTAACCTTCTAATTTCTTTTCTGAGCCTTTTTCTGAGCAAAGGACACTTTCTAATTTTCCATGTACATGCAGTTGTTTTTGTATGTCCGAGTCTTTAGTGTCTGACTCCCAAAGCGGGGAAAGGGAAAAATGAGAAGAGGTGGGTAGATAAAGGACACTAGTTCTTTAAATTCCCTGGAAGTCACTTCAGCAGTAGCAGGATGGTCTTGCAACAAGAGTGGTTGTCACCTCTTCATCTGCACATTTGTGATCAGAAGCAGCAATCAGTGATCACAGCATCGACCTGATATTTGGAGGTAAGGGTCTTTTGTTGCCTACTTTGGCTATCACAGGCTGCTCTAGGACCACGTGTACAGCTGCCCATCACGAGTCTGTGGGTGGGCAATGTGTAGATGCTACTTTGCTAAGAGCTGATATTGACTGAAATTAACCACAATTTTATGCCCAAATCTTCCCCCTGGAAGTTTTCAATAGATTCCAAAGTAGTTTCAATAGAGCTCCGAAGTAGTTACTTCAGACAGATTTTAATTGCACAATTGTCTAGGTAGAGAGACAGATTCCTGGCGTTTCCTACTCTACCATCTTCCTAGCAATGAGCTTTATTTAGCCTCTTAAGGCCTGTTCTCTTAAGATGAAAAACTTCCTGATCTCATACAAATGTCTTGGATATGTGCAACCACCAGCATAGTCAATGGGAATAGTTTCATCATCCTCAAAAAGAAACCTTGTACTCTTTAACTATCAACTCACTATCCCTCCCTGCCCCCAACCCTAAGTGACCACTAATCTACTTTTTATTTCTATGGATTTCCCTATTCTGGATATTTCATATAAATTGAACCATATAACGTATTGGCTTCTTTCTCTCAGCATAAAGTTTTCATTTCTTTTCTTTTTTTAAATATAATTTATTGTCAAATTGGTTTCCATACAACACCCAGTACTCATCCCAACAAGTGCTCTCCTCCCTGCCCATCACCCACTTTCCCCTCTCCCCCACCCCCCATCTATCCTTAGTTTGTTCTCAGTCCTTGAGAGCCTCTTATGGTTTCCCTCCCTCCCTCTCTGTAACCCCCCCCCCCCCCCCAAAATGGTCTTCTGTTAAGTTTCTCAAGATCCACATATGAGTGAAAACATATGGTATCTGTCTTTCTCTGCCTGGCTTATTTCACTTAGCATAATACCCTCCAGTTCCATCCATGTTGCTGCAAATGGCCAGATTTCATTCTTTCTCATTGCCAAGTAGTATTCTATTGTATATATAAACCACATCTTTATACATTTGTCAGTTGACAAATTTAGGCTCTTTCCATAGTTTGGCTCTTTCTATAGTTTGGCTATTGTTGAAAGTGCTTCTATAAACATTGGGGTACAAGTGCCCCTATGCATCAGCACTCCTGTATCCCTTGGGTAGATTCCTAGCAGTGCTATTTCTGGGTCGTAGGGTAGTTCTATTTTTAATTTTTTGAGGAACCTCCACACTATTTTCCAGAGCAGAAAATAGTTCATTTTTGCTTTTAATTCCTTTGCCTTTGGAGACATGTTGAGTAAGAAATTGCTGCGGTTGAGGTCAAAGAGGTTTTTTCCTGCCTTCTCATCTAGGGTTTTGATGGTTTCCTGTCTCACATTCAGGTCCTTCATCCATTTTGAGTTCATTTTTTGTGTATGGTGTACGAAAGTGGTCCAGGTTCATTCTTCTGCATGTTGCTGTCTAGTGTTCCCAGCACCACTTGCTGAAGAGACTGTCTTTATTCCACTGGATATTCTTTCCTGCTTTGTCAAAGATGAGTTGGCCATATGTTTGTGGGTCCATTTCTGGGTTGTCTATTCTATCCCACTGTGTCTGTTTTTGTGCCAATACCATACTGTCCTGACGATTACAGCTTTGTAGTAGAAGCTGAAGTCTGAGATTGTGATGCCTCCTGCTTTGGTTTTCTTCTTCAATATTACTTTGGCTATTCGGGGTCTTTTGTGGTTCCATACAAATTTTAGGATTGTTTGTTCTAGCTTTGAGAGGAATTCTGGTGCAATTCTGATTGGTATTGCATTGAATGTGTAGATAGCTTTGGGTAGTATTGATATTTTAACAATATTTATTCTTCCAATCCATGAGCATGGAATGTTTTTCCATTTCTCTGTATTCAGCATAAAGTTTTCAAGCTTCATCCATGTTATACTGTTTTATTTAAACAATTTTTTTAATGTTTATTTATTTTTGACAGAATGAGAGACAGAGAATGAGCGAGGGAGGGGCAGAGAGAGAGGGGCAGAGAGAGAGAATCCAAAGCAGGCTCCAGGCTCTGAGCTGTCAGCACAGAGCCTGACATGGGGCTCGAACTCACAGACCACGAGATCATCCTGAGCCGAAGTCATGCCCCCATGTTATGCTATTTTAAATACTTCATTCCTTTAAATTCCTGAATAATATTCCATTGTGTGTGGGTATACCAAATTTTGTTTATTCATTCTTCAGTTGATGAATATTTGTATTGTTCCTACCCTTGGCTATTATGAATAACACTGATGTAGATATTCCTATACAAGTTTTACTGTGGGCATATTTTCATTTCTCTTGTGTATGTGTCTAGGAGTGGAATTACTGAATCATATGGTAACTCTATGTTTAAACATTTGAAAAACTGCCAGACTTTTGTCCAAATTAGCTGCACCATTTTACATTTCCGCCAGCAGTGGATAAAGATTCCAATTTTTCCACATCCTCACCAACATTTGTTATTATCTGCCTTTGGTTCTAGCCAAACTTGTGGGTATAAAGTGATATCACATTGTGGTTTTGACTTGCATTTCCATGATGACTAATGATGTTGAACATTTTTTCATGTATTTATTGTCCTTTTGCATATCTTCCTTGGAGAAATATTTATTCAGATCATTTGCATATCTTTAAATTGGGCTATTTTCCTTTTTATCATTTGGCTGTAAGAGTTCTTCATATATTCTGAATATATGCAAGTCCCTTATCAGATATATAACTTGCAAATATTTTTGCCCATTCTGTGGACTGTCTTTTCACTTTCTTGATACTGTCCTTTGAAGCACAGAAGTCCTTAATTTTAACTAAGTCTAATTTATCCAGCTTAATGTTTTCTCTTTTTTCATGCTTTTGGTGTCATATCTAATACCATTACCAAAGATGAGGGCAGGAAGATTCACTTCCATGTTTTCTTATATGAGTTTTTATATTTTGTTTCAGCTTTTTAAAAAAAAAATATTTATTTTGAGGAAAGCACAAGCAGGGGAGGGGCAAAGAGAAGGGGCAGAGGATCTAAAGAGGGCTCTGCACTGACAGCCTGACAGCAGTGAGCCTGATGTGTGGCTTGAACTCATGAATCACGAGGAGATCATGACGTGAGCAGAAACCAAGATTCAGTTGTTCAACTGACTAAGCCACACAAGTGCCCCTGTCTCAGCTTTTATATTTTGGTCTTTGATCCATTCTGAGTTAATTCTTGTATGTGGTGTGAAATAAGAGCCCAACTTTATTCTTCTGCATATGAATACAGAATTGTTCCACACCATTTGCTGAAAAGACTATTCTTTCCCTATTGAATGGTCCTGGCATCTTTATTGAAAATAAATTGATATAGACACATGGGTTTATTTCTGCACTCTCAATTCTATTTCATTGATCCATGTCTACCCTTATGTTGGCACCACATTGTCTTGATTACCACTGCTTTGCAGAAAGTTTTGGAATCAGGATACATGACTCCTATTTTGTTCTTCTTTTTCAAGATTGTTTGACTACTTGGTGTCCCTTGTCAGTTCCATATGAATTTTCAAATCCACTTGCCAATTTCTACAAAGAAATCAGCTAGGATTCTGGCAGGGGTGGCACTGAATCAGATCAGTTTGTGGAGTATGCCATGCTAACAATATGAAGTCTTCTGACTTACGAACATAGGATGTTCCCCCATTTATTTATTCTTTAATTTCTTTCAACAATGTTTTATAGTTTTCAGAATGTAAGTTTTGTACTTTCTTTATTAAATTTGTTCCCAAGTATTTTATTATTTTTGATGTTTTTGCAAATGAAACAATTTTCTTAATTTCAGTTTCAGATTGTTAATAGCAAATATATAAAAATACAATGGACTTTTGTATATTAATCTTGTGTCCTGCTACCTTGGTGAACTTGTGTATTAGTTCTAATAGTTTTGGTTTTTTTTAATTGGTTTCCTTAGGATTTTCTGTATGCAAGATCATATTATCTGTGAATAGAGACAGTTTTTTGTTTTCCTCTCCAATTTGAATGTCTTTTATTTCATGTTCAGTGATGCTTGGAACTTGCCACACTTTGCTGCAAATGAAGTCAGCTGCTTTGAGGGAACATCAAGAACCATTTATTTCATGGTTTGCATCTCACCCTACACAAAATCTCAGAGTTCTGGAGCTCAGAATAGCAAGCTTCTCTCTGTGTGACATCCCATGCTCTTCCATTGTAGTGGGGGAGAACACATAGATATTTATGGCTTGACTGTCCCAACATCAAACTCCTGTTTTATGAACTAGGCCAAGGGGATCAGGCCCCAGTATTCTCAGCAATACCACTCAAGTTGGAGCCTCCATTTTCTGAGTGGGAGCTGGGCAGAAAGGAGTCTTCATCTCTGGGCCACTCTCACCTGAGACGCGGTCTCAGTAATAGAGACCCAACCTGGAAGGGTTGGGAGGGAGGCGGATGGAGTGTGTCTCAGTTCAAATACTATGGAATCTGTCTGTTCTTGCCGCATCACATTTCAGCAGATTTTCTTGGATAAATGTTTCTTCATATGGTGTATGTCCTTAGGACCATTTCCATAAACCTTAAATGATTGTTTTAAAAATAATTTTTATCAGTTTTACTGGGGAGTGGGTCCAGAGACCTCCTTATGCTGTCATGCTTGGAAGACTTTCTCTGTGTGACTCATATTTAAGGCTCTTCATTTATCATTGAGTTTTCAGTCTTGGGCAGATATTGGTTCTTGATTTTTTTAAAAAAATTTTTTTTGAAATTTATTTATTTTTGAGAGACAAAGAGAGACAGAGCATGAGTGAGGGAGGGACAGAGAGAGGAGACACAGAATCCGAAGCAGGCTCGAGGCTCTGAGCTGTCAGCACAGAGCCTCACATGGGGCCTGAACCCACAAACTGTGAGATCATAGCCTGAGCCAAAGTCGGTCACTTAATCAACTGAGCCACACAGGCCCCCTGGTTTTTGATTTTTTAAAAACATGAATACTCATTTCACCCTTATTTGTTTAATAGTCAAAGATTAAAGACAATCCAAATGCTCACCAATAGGTGAATGGATAAACAAACTGTGATGGCTCCCTACAATGAGCACTACTCAGCCACAAAAAGGAATGGTCTATTGACTCACTCAACCATGCTATTACGTGGAATAAATGGCAGAAAAAGGCAGACAATGCATGGATCTACTCAGAAAATGCAAACTTGTCCACAGGGACAAAAAGACTGTGGATGTATGCGGGTGGGAGAGAGGAGGGGTGGGGTAATTATTCATGGGAACAGGAGACCTGGAGGAGTGATGGGTATAGTTATTATCTTGATTGTGGTGATATTCTCACAGGTGTAAAGCACGTCAAACTTATCAAACGGTACACTGAAAATATATAGTGTACCATATGCCAATTATATCTCAATAAAGCCATACAAAATAAAATGAAGAATTAAAGCCCAATTGTTGGTCATATAGTTTCTCTTATAGTGTTGACTTTTGCTACTGAGTAGTTAGCTAGCTAGGTACATCCATGCTATCTGAACCAACTAGTTTGCAATGTTCTGGGAATAGCCAAGATCTCCCTGAAAATTGGCTGATTCTCTTCCACACCCTGTGTTAACTTGACAAGTGTCTTTTACTAAATAAAGGACAGAGAAATGAAATGGCCAGTTATTAGGCCCAAACTGATGCATTCTTGACAGAAATCATTGACTTTTATTTTTGCTGGGGCTCCATTAAACTAATCACAAGGAGACACACCATTTCTACCATTACTTTGTGATGAGTCATTAGCTGAATTAGCTAGGTGCCTCCTACTTCCACACTCCAAACGTCAAGAGTTGCGCGAAGCTGAATTCGCTTTGAGTTTGAACGTGCAAAGCAACCACCCTTTGTCCTCAGCATATGGCCCAGAGCTGAACAATGAGAAATATGTCGGAAGGGAAAAGGAGGTCTTCTGCTGCTTTAAATCCAAGCAAGACAAGGAGGGGGTATGTGGCTTGCAAAGCCGGCCAAAATAATTTCCTGGTGTGGAAGGAGCTGGGTCGGTTCACAGGCCACCTTTGGCCCCTCACATCCCTTTCATGTTTCCTGAAGTCTGGTTCTGTCTGGCTCCCTTGTTCAAGCCCAGGGACTTCCTGTGGGCTTCTGACTGGCTGGTACCTCCCGGGATCACTTCTGCTTCCTCTTTTCCCTCCTTCTTCCCTTATTTCCTGTGTGTGACAGATCAGGCAGGTTCTGAGGGGGGAGCCATTTGATTGTGTGGATTCCCCTCCAGGCTGCTAGGGACTCGCTTATCAAAGAGAATCCAGGCATGTTGTGTGAGAAGCTCCCTGTAGGAGCCTATCCTGGCCTGAGTTGTATGGAGATTAACTATTAGCCTAGGCTCCCTCATAACAGCTTTAAGCTTTAAGCTTTTAAGCTTTAATCACTCAACAGTGATTTTTATACTCAGGTGAAATATCTGTCTTTAATGCAGAAAGTGATTCCAAATGTAATGTAAACTATCCCAGGAGAATGGAGGTCTACCCATAGCTCCAGGTTTTTAATGACAGGCTGGACAGTGGCTGCAGCCATGAAGCATAGGAGCCATTCCTGACACGCAGGCCTGCTCCCCATCCTTCCAGGCCCCTCAGAGTGTAGCCCCAGGTGAACCACTGCTGAACTGGGAGACAAATTACTTTGATAAACCCAGCCCAGCAGGACTGTACGATCCACTCTTCCCATGGAGCTTTGGTCTGGGCCCACTATAGCCTTTCTATAAGACGCAATTCCTGTGCTTGAGAGTCAACTAAATTTTAATTTATTGCAGAATCTGGAAACCACTCTGAGCTTCTTGGAGACAGGTACAGGCTAAAGGTTTTAAGAGGACTGATCACTTCTGAAAACCCACCTGCATTACAATTATCCATCACTGTCACTACTGAACTGTCGCATTTAAAAGGAAAGGACAATGAGAGGGGCTTTTAGGACTCATAATTGTCTCCAAACTTTTATAGGCAGATTTTAAAGACCATGGAGGCCTACTATTCTCCATTTCTACAGAGAACTGCACTTTGGGTAAAAAACAATGTGGTTGGGAAAAAGCAGCACCAGCACGAGGCTGGGAGTGGCCACCTCGTCTGCAACAAGCAGGAGCAGTCACCACCCACATTGGAGACAGGAGTGCATGGCCTTTGATGCCGTTTCCAGACAAATATTGGGCCCATGGTGCGCTGGCAGAAAACAACAGCCTTGGCTGCTTTTGCAGATGAAAACCTAGGAGAAATGCCTGGCAGGCACAGGCCCTGGGGTGGAACCTGCTTCCACCAGTTTCTAGGTGCTGTCCTCACCAAGTTCTGTCACCGCTCGGTGCCTCAGTTTCCCCATCTGTACACCAAGAAGCACAATAGACCCTTCCTCATGGGCTGAGTATGAGAGTTAGGCAGTGAGATGATGTAGCACAGTGGGACAGCACAGGTGCGCGGTGAGCTCACAGCACTGAGAGCTACTGTTTGTGTCCCTGTTCTGCGGTGGGCACGGAATCAGCCTGAGTCCCAGGCAATACTCTGATTCGTGGACAACACAGCAGGAAGCACAGGGCTCTCTGGAGGGGAAGGAAAGGCCCCGTTCTGGCTCAGGGGCAGCTATCCTGTGCAGGCCCTGGAGCTGAGCACTCCGGGTCCTTCTGGGTTTGGTGCTGTCTGGGGGGTGCAGGAGCCCCAGTTACCTCTTACATGTGCAGTTGTTTCTTTCTCAGTCTGTCCCCTGGTCCTCATGATGCAGGACACCCTCTCCAGCAGCAAGCGGTTATCCCTGTCGATGACCGCGAGACGCTCCTCCTCGAGCTGCGGACAGACACACAGACACATGGGGGGCCTTCGGAAGCACCAGCTGCATCTAGGCCATTACCGTGCAGATTTACTTAGTGGATTCCTTCAACCCCACATTTCCTTTGACTTGGGCACACTGCAGGTTTACACTGCCTCTTCAAATATCAGCAAGAGCTGTTGTAGCAAGCTTCAACAACGAGTATGACACATGCAGGCTCCTTTGTCTATAAATCGGGATACGTTAGGAAGGGGCCAAATTTCATATGCTCAGAATGGAAGTAACAGCAAGAACACTACGATTCTTTGTGAAATTGGGTTACCGTCCAAAACTCAGTGAATGATGCTAATGAGGAAACCACTTCATGTTTTAAGAGAGGTGATTTTATACTGTGCAGAAGAAGAGATGGGAGCCTAGAGGAAATGAAAAATCTCTTGTTTTAGGTTTTAAAGTTCACTGATCTATTGATTTGCTTGAGGATGACGTTTAGCTTCTGCTCTGCCCACTTCAGATATCATCACTAACAGGCACATAAAGAGCACACAGCATTTTGTTCTGGAGGCACTACTGTCAGCATAGCCATGAGCACCAGACGGCTTAAACTTCAAGAAATAAAATATCTGTGGAGGTCAAGAAATGGTCTTGTTTGAAGGAAGGGTACCGATTGCTCCAGAAAGGCCCTGCCACTGCGCCTTCCTGCCCCTTCCGCCCTCTCCTCTGCAGACAAATGTCTGCAGGAAGACTGGAGAAGGGTCCCCATGCCCCTACTACCCGCCTGTGCTGGCAGAGTGAGGTTAACGGGCTGCTGACATGGCCCGGCATTGTCAACAACAGGAACCTTTATCCCTTGCCGAGCCGGCTGTTTCCATTTCTGGGGTTTCTGAGGCCACATTTCCTCAGTTACAAGGGCAACTGAGGAAGAACTGGCATTACCTTCAGCTTCTTGAGTTTCAGGCAGAGGTGGCTGAGGCTCAGTGGGGCGCGAGTGTCCACAAGGGGCTGGGCATCCTGGACCTGTGACACAGAGAGGCAATGTGACCCCAGGCACACTTTTAGCCGGCAATTAACATGAACTCAGATTGGACAGCTTCTGGGCTGTGGCACCAGGGACAAGTATAGATAATTGTTTGTGGCACTGAAGAGACCATGTCAGCCTTGGACAGACACTCCTGAATGAGGCTCGGGCTTGATTCAGAATCCAAGTATCCCCCGGAGGCCAAGGGGCAGCCCTGGGAAATGAGTCATTTTCAAGTAGAGAATTAAGTGGGTATGGAGTGAGGACTCATGAAATGTAACTGCCAGTAGACATTTCTATTCTGTTGTCAGGCCTTTAAGACTTGAATTGTGAAACCATGTCCACCTCATTCTACTTTCTGAGCCTCCAGCAACATGCCCAGGATGGGCACCTGAAACATTGATTAACTCAAAAACGATCTCTGCAGTTTCCCATCAGAAAATGCGCAAAGAAGGGAAGAAATTTACAGTTTAAAATGTGTTGGGCTGGGACGCCTTGGGTGGCTCAGTTGGAAAAGCGTCCAACTTCCGCTCAGGTCAACATCTCAAGGTTTGTGAGTCTGAGCCCCACATCAGGCTCTGCGCTCTCAGTGCGGATAGGATCCTCTGTCTCCCTCTCTCTCCACCCCTGTCATGCATGTGCTCTTTCTCTCTCTCTTTCTAAAATAAGTACTTAAAAATAAAATAAAATGTGATGGAGTAAGTACGCGAGGGCTATCTGTATTACCATCTGCAATAAATAGGAATCTCCCTCCTCCATATTCTAGATACTTGGTGTAGACCAAGGGTTGGATGGCAAGAATGTTGAAAAGCATGCACAGGAATTGGCGCTTGGCCCTTAACATGAGGGAGGACTAAAGAACAGAAACAAGGGAGAAACACAAACACATACGTGACCTGGAGGTTCTCTGTCACTGTGTGTGGAAGAAGACAAGACCAGAGGTGGGCTGGTGGGCCACACAGCTGGGGTATTCATCCAGTCATGCAGCTGTGGGGTGGTGAGCAGAGGTGTGCCTCTGTGCTGTGGGTAGGGTCTGCAGGAGTCAGGCCTCCTGGGAGGCGTGTGTCTGTTGGGGTGGGGATGAGGGAGAAAGGGGTGCTGAAGAATGGCCCAAGTCTTGCAGCTTTGATGCCTGGGGACTCCAGGACAAGAATAAAGATGGTGAGTAGTCTGGGGGGTGGCCAGTAAACCCTGTGTTGGGTGGGGCTATCTAGAAGCAAGTTAGTTGGGCTACAGGTAAAAATTTTAGGCTAATTATGGTTATTAAAAATATGACACTATGGTGGCTCAGCTGGTTAAGCATCTGACTTCGGCTCAAGTCAGGGTCTCACATTTTGGGAGTTTGAGCCCCATGTCGTGCTCTGTGCTGAACAGCTTGGAGCCTGGAGCTTGCTTCGGATTCTGTGTTTCCCTCTCTCTCTGCATCTCCCTGCTTCGTGCTCTGTCTCTCTGTCTCTCAAAAATAAACATTAAAAAATTAAAAAAATTAAAGTATGACACTAGCTTGCTTTATTATAGCACTTGCTTTTGACCAAGGTCTTTGGAACACGCTGTCTTCCTAGATGCTCCTCTTGCCTATTATGCGCATTACATACAAATGAAAGGAAGCTCTTTCGCACAGAGACATGACAGTTGAAAGATGAAGAAAGAGTGGAGACACTGGAAAGTTGCCATTTTATAGTCACCATAGCACAGATTGGCTTGGCACAATCACCAACTGATGTTTAATCTTGGGGGAAAGTATGATGGAAAAGATGGAACTGGAGTAACTAACAGCTGGAGACAGCTGCCAAGGTGGACATGATGGCAAGTGACAGGGTTCACCTCCAAGAACCACTGACAGGCTTAGCACCAAGAGATATCAGGAACCACAAATGCCTGGAGAGGCCCAGAGTGGGGGCTTTTGTGAGTCTTTCCAAGAAACTGAGACCCCTGACATTGTCTTCACTGTCTCATGAGGCAGGTGGCCAAGTTCTCCCCACAGAAGATACCAGAACTTCTTCTCTGGAGAAATGGGGTATGGGGGACTCTGGCTGAGGGCAAAGTGGGTGCGGCTGAGGTGGGGGTCAGTGCTTCTCCCAACCCTGTGCCTAAAACTTCACAGGTTCCCCAGACAGATCTCCAAGGAGAGTAAACTGCTCCAAACACCACCTGTATGTAGAGCCTCCAGTCAATGTCCACGACCTCCTTCTCCAGACACTGGAAGGATGTCTCCAACATGAAAGAGAGAGATAAGGACACTAACAGGGGGTGGAAGAAACAGGGAAGATGAAGGGATCAGAGAAAAACAGCAAGTAAACTGTAAGTAACAAGCTTGGGGAGACAAAAGAGGGTGCTGTGTCCATAAAACAAGAATGAGATTCCAGGAAAAAGAAATGACTACTGATATTAGCCCTTGAAAATTAAAACTGAAATAAAAATTGAACAAAGGAGCTGAGGATGAAACTAAGGAACCTCTCCAAAATGAGCCAAAAACAGAGAGATGGGCAGCAGAAGAGAAAATAAAAGGAAACCAGAGGGTTGATATTGGGTCTCTGACATGTAACTAGTAGGGTTCCTAGAAAGGGAAGGAATTTTTAGATTCTCTCAAATGAAAGGATCCATCAGAATGAACTCAAAGAGACTCACATAAAAACATGTCATTACAGAATGTGAAAACATCAGTAATAAAGATGAGGTCCTTCCTAGAAGTTTCCGGAAAGAAGCACCCACAGTCACACAGGAGTCAGAATGGCACTGGATATTTAAAAGAAGGTGGTGGCTGCAGCAGAGGGCTGGCCATCCGTTAACATAGCTCATGCTCCCCCAGCCGCAGTCTGGAGCTGTCCCTGGGAAATGGATGTCCTGTCAGGGACAGCATTTCCCAGGACTCCTGGCACTTGGGAGTGGCCATGTGATGAATTCTTGCCAATGCAGCATCAGCAGAGTGAAGTTCCAGTTTTAGGCCAGGTTTTCTAGGAAGCAGGTGTGCTTTCTGTGTCCTCTCCCCTCACAGAGCCTGATGGTGGAAGAGCCACAGGTGAGTGGAGCTGGTCTGGAGTTGCCCACACACGGGCACAGGAGCAGGGATTACACGAGGATGATGTTAGGGCCTATTTGTTATAGCATGTCTCATTACCACAACTTAGGATGAGGGCCAGTGCCTTTAACATACTGAGGGAAGGTGATTTCGATCCTAGAATCTCATACCAAAGTTTCTATCAAGAGAGATGAGAGAATAAAAGCATTTTTAACACAGAGACAAAACAGAAAAGAAAAAACAAAACAAAACAAAACAAACCCAAGCAAACGAAAACCTCTGCTGCACTTGGGAAGCTCCTGCACGATGTGCTTCATCTCAGCGAGGGCATAAACCAAGGTGCTGAAAGCATGGTGTCCAGGAAAAGGGTTTTCAACGTGGGAGACGGCACAGGGAGCTCCCGGCGCATCATCAGCTCAGTGGGCCCAGAGCGTACACAACGTGCCATCCCACCGGAAGCAGGAAGGTGGAGGGAGGACTGCTGAAGAGGGGTGGGGGGTGGGGGACTGAAAGACTATTTGATGTTCTTGAGTGTTTGAGAATTTATTCATCAGCATTTGATGACTGATGGAATATGGAATATTTGAGAAAAAATAACTACAAATATACAAAAAACTCAAGCAACGTGACAACAAAGCAACTATTAACCCTTATAAGAAATTGTAAGAAAGGAGATATAATTACAACTTGACTGAAAAATAAGTGGTTTTGCATAGTCATTATAACTGGTTATTGACTTAATAAAAACCGATGATATTGAGAAGATACGGCAAATGAGCATATTCTTCTGAAAAATGGAGGTCAAAACCAGGAGAAACTGCCAGACGCGTTGAGCACGGCTGCCTTGGAATGGGGCTTTGCCATGGGGAGAAACTGCTGTTTTTCTTAAAGTGTTTTGGTACTTTTTAATTTTTTCAAAAGTGCTTACATTACTCTGACAAAAATTAAAAGTAACTGGAGAATTATCGAATGAAAAGGTCCAGTCCAGGGAGTACTAGAATGGAGAAGCATAATCCTCCGTGTAGGCTCTCGAGGGCCAACAGCACAGGAGAGGCGGCCGAGCCTGGCCGAGTGCAAGAGCCTGACACCCCGGTGACGCAGAAAGGCTCGCCTCGGCCACCTCAGCTGCCGGTGCGGCTAGAAGACAGTGTAAACAGTCCTTTCCAGTTGGGTTTTGCCAGACGAGTGTGCACATGGAATAGAGCGTTCTGATGGCTCTGGAAGATCAGCAGCCTTGACCCTGCTCTGCCTCCTTCGTTGCACCATCTACGGGTCCCACCAATGTGTTTCAGAAGTGTGGGGGGGAGGGGGCAGAGACCGGAGCAACGATATTGAAGAGCCCCTCCCCCCATAGAGAATTAACAAGCGCAAACATCCTGTCCTATAGAGACCTCACATTGCACCTGACACTGTATCCTGCTTCAGCCCGCCCCCTGCACCTCCCCAGGCCACCCCATCCTGAAGTCAGCCCCTATCCTTCCCACCTGTGTCTGCATTTTTACCACTATGAAGGCACCCATAACCAATATTTTCTATTATTATCTTTTTAAATTTATGGAAATCATGTTTACCTACCCACTCTGCTGCTTTTTCCACTCAAAATTATGAATTTAAAAAAATGTAGTATAAAATTTTAACCATAAATAAAAATGAGAAAAATAGTATAACAAACCCCCATGGAGTCTCACTCAGCTTCACCAAAGCTAACTAGGGCCAATCCGGTTTCATCTCTGCCCCCACCCACTGCCCCTGCCCCACCTGAGATTGTAGCAAATCAAGCCAAGCAAATCTTTTTCATCCTTAAACATCTTAATATATGTCTTCAAAACATAGGGAACCTTTTAAAAGTACATGCTTACAATACCATAATCACACCAAGTTGACAAGTTCTTTTTTAAAAAAAAATTTTAATGTTTATTTATTTTGGAGAGAGAGACACACAGAGTGTGAGCGGGGGAAGGGCAGAAAGAGAGGGAGACACAGAATCGGAAACAGGCTCTAGGCTCCGAGCTGTCAGCACAGAGCCCGACGCGGGGCTGGAACTCATAAACCCTGAGATCATAACCTGGGCTGGGGTCTGACGCTTAACTGTCTGAGCCACCAGGCGCCCCTACAACAGTTCTTTAATTAAGTATTCAGGCACCGCCCACATGTCTTCTATTATCCCCTCCCCTCTCCTCTCTCTTGTTTGCTTGTTGGACTTAGGACCTAGGTCAAAAGGTCCATAAATTTTACTTACTTGATGTATCTCTTGCACCTCTTTAAATTATAGTTTTTGCCTCCATTTCCGCCCTTGCAATGTGTTGTAGGGAAATCAGATAATTTGTCCTGTAGACTTTCTTAGTCTGGATTTTGCTGACTGAATGCCTGGCACTACCTATAAACTGATAGTTAGAAATTCAGGTTCAATTTTTTTTCCTTGGCAAGACTACCCCATGATGATATTTTATCACAAGGTACACATTTCTGCTTATCTCTGTTTTTGTGAGAATTAGAAACATTCTGATTCTGTCATCCATTTCACATTTATTTGCTGGAATACGTCTACACTTCACTTTTGCAGGATAACTGCATTCTCTTTATTTACTAATTTTCAAAATAACAAGTTGTTCTTAGCACCTTCCAAAGGGGGTGGATAAGGTGTTTCTGTTTAACATCATTAGGAAGTAAAAAATTCAAACATATTTGATGTGTTTCAGTACACTGCCATTGACATCCTTTTTGATAGTCAACATGTCCCTCTGGGGCCAGTGAGACAGTTGACTTTTATTTTTTATTGTTTAATTTACATCCAAGTTAGTTAGCACATAGTGCTATAGCGATTTCAGGAATAGATTCAGTGATTCATCCCCTGTGTATAATACCCAGGGCTCATCCCAACAAGTGTCCTCCCTAATGCCCTTTGCCCATTTAGCCCATCCCCTCTCCCACAACCCCTCCAGCAACCCTCAGTTTGTTCTCTGTATTTAAGAGTGCCTTCTGTTTTGTCCCCCTCCTCATTAAAAATTTTTTTTTTCCCTAATGTTTTTTGAGATTTTTGAGACAAAGAGACAGACACAGAGCATGAGCAGGGGAGGGGCAGAGAGAAAGGGAGACACAGAACTGGAAGCAGACTCCAGCCTCTGAGCTGTCAGCACAGAGCCCAGTGAGGAGCTTGAACTCATGAACCATGAGATCATGACCTGAGCCGAAGTTGGACGCTTAACTGACTGAGCTACCCAGGCACCCCTGTCCCCCTCCTTGTTTTTATATTATTTTTGTTTACCTTCCCTTATGTTCATCTGTTTTGTATCTTAAAGTCCTCATATGAGTTAAGTCATATGATATTTGTCTTTCTCTGACTGACTAATTTCGCTTACCATAATACCCTCCAGTTCCATCCACATAGTTGCAAATGGCAAGATTTCATTCTTTTTGATTGTCGAGTATCAGATACCACATCTTCTTTATTCCTTTATCTGTCGATGGACATTTGAGTTCTTTCCATACTTTGGCTATTGTCAATAGTGCTACTATAAACATGGGGGTGCATGTGTCCCTTCAAAACAGCCCACCTGTATCCCTTGGATAAATACCTACCAGTGCAATTGCTGGGTCGTAGGATAGTTCTATTTTTAATTTTTTGAGGAACCTCCACACTGTTTTCCAGAGTGGCTGCACCATTTTGCATTCCCACCAGCAGTGCAAAAGAGTTCCTCTTTCTCTGCATCCTCAACAACATCTGTTGTTGCCTGAGTTGTTAACGTTAGCCATTGTGGTTTTGATTTGTATTTCCCTGATGATGAGTGATGTTGAGCATCTTTTCATGTGTCAGTTGGCCATCAGGATGTCTTCTTTGGAAAAGTGTCTGTTCATGTCTTTGGCCCATTTTTCACTGGATTATTTGTTTTTGGGTGTTGAGTTTGAGACGTTCTTTATAAATTTTGGATACTAACCCTTTATCTGATATGTCATTTGCAAATATCTTCTCCCATTCTGTCGGTTGCCTTTTAGTTTTGTTGATTGTTTCCTTTGCTGTGCAGACGATTTTTATCTTGATGAGCTCCGAGTAGTTCATTTTTGCTTTTGTTTCCCTTGTCTCTGGAGACATATTGAGTAAGAAGTTGCTGTGGTCGAGGTCAAGGAGGTTTTTGCCTGCTTTCTCCTCGAGGATTTTGATAGCTTTCTGTCTCACATTTAGGACTTTCATCCATTTTGAGTTTATTTTTGTGTCTGGTGTAAGAAAGTGGTTCAGGTTCATTCTTCTGCGCGTCGCTGTCCGGTTTTCCCAGCACCACTTGCTGAAGAGACTGTCTTTATTCCATTGGATATTCTTTCCTGCTTTGTCAAAGATTAGTTGTCCATACGTTTGTGGGTCCTTTTCTGGGTTCTCTATTCTGTTCCATTGATCTGAGTGTCTGTTTTTGTGCCAGTACCACACTGGGATTGTGATGCCTCCTGCTTTGGTTTTCTTCTTCAAGATCGCTTTGGCCATTCAGGGTCTTTTGTGGTTTCATACAAATGTTAGGATTGTTTTTTCTAGCTCTGTGCAGAATGCTGGTGTTATTTTGATAGGTATTGCATTAAATATGTAGATTGCTTTGGGTAGTATAGACTTTTTAACGATATTTCTTCTTCCAATCCAAAAGCATGGAATATTTTTCCATTTATTTGTGTCTTCTTTAATTTCTTTTATAAGCTTTCTATAGTTTTCAGTGTATAGATTTTTCACCTCTTTGGTTAGGTTTATTCCTAGCTATTTTATGGTTTTTGGTGCAATTGTGAATGGGAACAATTCCTTGATTTCTCTTTCCGTTGCTTCATTATTGGTGTATAGGAATGTAACCTATTTCTGTGCATTAATTTTATATCCTACGACTTTGCTGAATTCATGGATCAGTTCTAGCAGTTTTTTGGTGGAATCTTTTGGGTTTTCCATATAGAGTATCATGTCATCTGCAAAGACTGAAAGTTTGACTTCCTCCTTGCCTATTTGGATGCCTTTTATTTCTTTGTGGTGTCTGATTGCTGAGGCTAGGACTTCCAATACTATGTTGAATAACAGTGGCAAGAGTGGACATCCCTCTCGTGTTCCTGACCTTATGGCAAAAGCTCTCAGCTTTTCCCCATTGAGGATGATGTTATCAGTGAATTTTTCATATACGGCTTTTATGATCTTGAGGTACGATCCTTCTATCCCTACATTCTTGAGGGTTTTTATCAAACAGTTGGCTTTTTAAACAATGCTAATAGCTTTGACAGCTTTTTTGCTTTCTGGAGTGACAAGGTGATACAGGGTTATCTTGTAAATATCTTATCTCAACTGGGAATCCACCATTATTACAGCAAAGCCTGGTTCTTCCAGTGGGAAATGACATTTAGAGACCATGGTCTGGGTGCTAGTTTTGTTTATACTGGGTTTTTTCTTTGAAGGCCTTTGCCATAGACAAAGCCCATTTGATCCTTCCAGCTCTGGTTCAGAACCCCATTCCATTTAGTTGGGCTCATGAGTCTTAGTTCTGTATTTCCCTTCTCTCGAGCTGTAATTCCCAGTTCTCAATGACACCATCAGAGCTACTCATTGGCTTTATCCCACCCTAAACACCCATGGTCCATAAGAATAATACTGACTTCTCGTGGACATTGGCAACATATTTATGTCTCTCGGGTAAGGGAAACAAAGGCAAAAATAAACTACTGGGACTATACCAAAATGACAAACTTTTGTACAGCAAAGGAAATCATCAACAAAAAGAAAAAGGAACCTACAGAATGGGAGAGGATATTTGCAAATGACATATCTGATGAGGGGTTAGTATCCGAAATAAGATATTTGCAAATGACATATCCAGTAAGGTTTAATATCTAAAATATATAAAGAACTTGTCTAACTCAATGCTGAAAAACGATCCAATTAAAAAATGGACAGAGGCCCTGAAAATACATTTTTTCAAGGAAGGCATCCAGATGGTCAACAGACACATGAAAAGATCCTCAACATCACTCATCATCAGGGAAATGCAAATTGAAACCAGTGAGAGATCACTTCAACCTAGTCAGCATGGCTAGTATCAAAAAGACAAGAAATAACAAGTGTTGGTGAGAATGTGGAGAAAAGGGAACCCTCATCCACTGTCGGTGGGAATGCAAGTTGGTGTAGCCACTGTGGAAAACAGTATGGAAGTGCTACTGGTGTGTAGTACTCAAAAAAATAAAAATAGAAATACCATATGATCCAGTAATTCTACTACTGGGTATTTACCAAAAGAAAGTGAAAACACTAATTCAAAAGGATATATGAACCTCTATGTTATATATAATATATATAGAGTATATGTATATATGTATACACTATATACATATACTATATGTATATACATATACTATATACATATAGTATATACATATAGTATATACAAATAGTATATACATATACTATATACAAATAGTATATACATATACTATATACATATATACATATATGTACACTATATATAGCACATATATATATACTATATGTATACTATATATATGCTATGTATATACACTATATACATATACTATATACATATATTACTCAACCATAAAAAAGAGTGAGGTCTTGTCATTTGTGACATCATGGGTAGACCCAGAGAGATACAATGTTAAGTGAAATAAGTCAGAGGAAGACAATATGGACTCTTAATAACCAAACAAACAAACACCAGACTCATAAATACAGAAAACAAACCAGTGGTTGCCAGAGGGAGGAGAGGTGGGGAATGGGTGAAACGGACGAAGGGGGTGAGGGGTACAAACTTCCAGTTATCAAATAAGTAAGTCAGGGAGATGAATAGTACCACACAGAGAACTGTAACAACCCTGTATGGTGACAGATGGTGACCACACTCATGGTGACGAGCCCTGAGCAACGTGTAGGACTGTCGAGTCACTGTGGTGCACACCTGACGCTAATACAGCATTGTGTGTCAACTCTACCTCAACAATAAAAAAGAAACACATAAATGTAAAACATAAAGACAACTGAAATAGTTCCTCTCAATATGGTTATGAAACCAACTGCACCTGCACTCAGGTTCATTTTATTTTCGGTATTTGGAATGCTTTTTAAGTTTAATTTTGTTTTATAATATGTAACATATTTACCTAGCTCCAAAGTCAAATCTGTCAAACAAGTGCCTTTTCTAAGAGGTCCCTGTCATCTTTGCCCTGCTCCCTGATGACAAGTCTAATTTTGCTGTCACACCTTTCATTTCTGAAAATATGAGGATATATAATAGGTGTGTGTGTGTCAATATATTTATATATAAGTATATATAGATATATTTTCAATCCCTCTTTTTTGGATAAATGTAGCACATTTTACACATCTTTCTCCATGTTGCTTTTTCAATCTCACAATATATTATAGACACAATTCTATAGTAGTCCATAGAGAGGTTTCTTATTCCTTTTTTGGACCTGCATAGTACTTCATCATGTAAAAGCATCATCCTAACTTACTGACCCAGCTTGTTTTTGATGGACATTTGGGTTAGCTCCAATTTTGCTATTACAAATATTGCAGCAATTAGCATCTTTCGCAATTTCTTTTTGGATCTTTGCCAGTGTGCCTCTGGAATGGGTACTTCTGGGCTAGAGGCCAAGTGCATGTGCAGTTTCGTTAGGTATCACTAAATCCCCAGTGGGGCTGCTCTCTGCTGCGTGCCCACAAGCGCTGCTGACACTGCTTCTCTCCCAGAGCACTGCCAACAATCCGGGGCATTTTTGCCAGCCTGATAGGTGAGAAATGGTATTACAGTGCAAATTTCATTTGCATGTCTCTGTTATAAGTGAAATTGACCAACTTTTTGTAGGTTAAGAGCTGTTTGCAATTGTTTTTCTGTGAACTTTTGTTCATATCACTTGCCCATCTTCATATGGAGTGGTTTGCATTTTTCTTCTTATTTTTAGAGGATCCTTGCATATAAGGGTATTAACCTTTTGTGATATAAGTTGCAATTACTTTTCCCAATTTAAATTTGATTTTCTATTGATTCTCCTGGGTTCTTCAGATATTTACTCATTTCATCTACAAATAGAAAAAAAAGCCAGATACGTATTTCATTTCATTTTCATGCCTAATGGATTTGTCTTGTCTACTTGCTTTGGCTAATACCTCCAACACAATTTAAAAGGGTATATAAGAGTGTAGGCATTCTTGTTTTATTTCTTACTTCATAGGGAATACCTTGAGTGTTTCCCTATTTTTAAAAAATGTTTATTTATTTTTTAGAGAGACAGACAGAGTGATAACAGGGGAGGGGCAGAGAGAGAGGGAGTCATAGAATCCAAAGCAGGCTCCAGGCTCTGAGTTGTCAGCACAGAGCCTGATGTGGGGCCTGAACTTATGAACTGCGAGATCATGACTTGAGCCAAAGTCAGATGCTCAACTGACTGAACTGCCCAGGTCCCCCTAGTGTTTCCCTATTAACTGAGATACTGTCTTAGGGCTGAGATATTCATATTTTATTATGTTAGGGAAATATCAGTAGCAATTTTTCTATACTAAGATTATTTTAGTTTTATTTTTAGCATGAATGGGTGTTCAGGCTCTAAGATAGAAGGTCCTGTTGAGATGCCAGACTGACGACAAGGCACTGGATTCTAGAGATGCTTTGGGCACAGCACTTTCCCATAAATCTTTTTTCCCCCTTCTAGTGCATCAAAGTCCTTTATGTTCCCAAGGAAGCCAAGCGGTAAGAAACTAAATAAAGAGCTGGCTCCTCTTACTCTTAATAAGGAAGAAGGATTTAAGTTTTAGTGCCAAGTGGTGAGGTCTGGGGTGGTAAAAAGAGGCCTGCTGGCTCTCCCTGCTGCCTCCAGGGGGGGCCGTGTGGCCTCTGCTCCAACACCCTTCTGCTCAGGCCCAGATTCCAGTCATTCACTGGGGCCTTCCCCATCTGGAGCATCTCATCTTCCCACCATGAGGTCTGCACCACAGGATGGCCCTGCCAGCACTCTGCACCCTCTGCCCTCTGATGTCCTCCTGTCCTGACCTCTCCTCTCCTCGCCAGAAAGCCTCTGCTGGGACTCTTGGCACCACCCCCACCTGGACTGGTCCCTCTGGCCCCAGTTGCCCCCTTGTGTACCCACCGTGCCCTTCTTTTCAGCTTTCTTAGTTGACTGTACCCGAGACTGGCTCCCTGTCTTCACTTCATTCCCTTCCAGGTAAGACGCATGGCCCTCCCTTTAACACCTGATGCTGGGATCATGAGTTCCTGGGTCCGCGCCCTCTGCTGCTGGCCACGCCATATCGGAGTGTTTCAGCGCTGCCTTCTTAGGCCCAGCAACCATGTTGTTTCTGGGACGTCTCGGAGCTGCACTCATCAGGGCCATGTGATTTCACACTCCACAGCCACACCTGGGTCCCACATCAAATGCCAGCTACTGGCTCTCCCTCTTCATAGCCCCCCACTTCCCACCCTGACCATTTCAAATCTTCTTTGTCTTACAGTCTCTTAGGCATAGAGCCTAGCTACTCACTTACATTGGGGGTGTTTATCAATCACCTACCTCTTGCCGGGGACAATTCTAGTCTCTGGGACACATCCATGAACAAAACCCTCATGGCATTTACATTCTTATCTGTTATTCAAAGAGGTGATGCCAACTGATTTTGTACTTATTGTCATATTCTCTCTTTCAATTTTTCCCTGCCAACCACTATTTGCTAACCGTGACTCACTATGTGCTCTAGGTACTGAGGATATCATAGCAGCAGAATGCAGTCACCGTCCTCCCAGATGGGAGAACAAATAGGACAAAATAAACACATTACATCAATCATGTGGTGACATGAGATGGCAGACACAGGAACCAGAGAGGGAAGAGGGTGTGCTTCTTAAGAGAGGGCACAGAGAAGATCGTAGGAAGCCCGGAGGTCTGAGGAAGTGGGGGTGAGCCTGAGGAAAGCCGGGCTCCCAAGGAGGTTAGTGGGTGCAGGGCCAGGTGTGCGTGGGCACTGGAGCAGCCTTGAAGTAAGTATGACCTCCCTGAGAACACAGTGTCCCCACCACCCAGGCAGGCAGAATCCTGGGAGGAGTAGAAAGGCTAGCCTGGATCTTGTATTCTGCAGAAACCCTGGGTCCCTGCCCTGGGGAGATGCCTTCAGAACATCACAAAGCAATACCCCCTCCCCAGGATGCTCCCTTCTTAAGAGCATTTCTCAACTTTGAGAAACACAGACACGGAGAGACAGCACCGACTGAGCACCATGGAGTTGGATGGCCCCACTGACATCTCAGTGGCCACTACGGCAGGCCATTTTGAAAGCACAAGGTGACCTTCTCAAATGATACCCACATTTGCAATAAATAAATGGAAATAATAGCATATCTCCTAGTAGAGATAAAAGTCAGTTTTTAGTTCTCCCTGGAACATGCTGTTTTGATAGGGAGAGGGTCCCTGGATCTTTGTGTCTTAACACACTTTCAAATCATTTAGGAAAAATTAAGTACTTTATAAACACGCCATAATTCAGAGTCCTAAAATAACCATAATCCACTCAACAGAATTTTTATTGTGTGGCAACACACATGACCAACCTTTTAAGGAAATATCATTTCAACCGTTCCATCTCTGAAAATAAAATTAGCTTTTGGTTTCCAGGCAAAGCGCTGGCATTTTGCGGGTGGTGCCCTGGCACCTGCCTTTCCTACCTTTCTCCGGTGATGCTGGTAGGCTTTCTCCCAGGTGCGCTGTCCCTGCATCTCAAACAGCAAAACCCACTGCTCCCTTCCACTGGCGGCCTTGGTGCAGGCTGCTGAGGGCTGTGTTTGCTGGGTCACCTGACAGTTGTCATGGTGCCCAAGCCAGGCAGAAAAGAAAGGGCAAGAGGAAGCTTAGCAAAGGAGAATTGAAGATCCTTCTGTTCCAAAAGGGTATTTTCTCAAGAGATCTTAAGTAGCTTAGTGACGCCGTCTTTATGCCCACTGCTCACCTCCCCTGTGCTCATGGAAAAGGTCAGAGAGTTGGTCCTTCAACAGACTTTCCCCTTCCCCTCCTTTCCCTCTCCTCTCCCTCTCCTTTCCCGTTCTCTTCCTCCCTTTCCTGCTTCCCATCCAGCCCCCTTTCCTATCTTTGAATAACCTATAATAATTTGGACAGATATTTTTACTCCAGATTTTATTTATTTATTTATTTATTTATTTATTTATTTTTACTTGCAATGGGTTTAATTGACTTGACGGTTAGTTATAGAAAGTTTTAGCCATTTTAAGCCATTCCTCTCTCTCTGGTTTTTATCTGGTTGGGATAGGTTTTCCATGAGAAGGAAGAAGTGACAGTGGTATTAGAATATCTGTTGAGCTGTTCATCTTTGTTGAAATCACAGGCATAATATTGGAGATGGCATGATTAGAGGAATTGGCTAATGACAAAATAACAATATTGTTTTCGTTTCAGATTGTTGGGTGTCATCACATGCCCACGGTGGACATGTTGTAGCACAGAACCGCATTCAGGGGCTCGTTGTTCAGCTGTGTGTCAACAGGCAGAACAGAAAAGGGTCATTATTAAGAACTGTGTTCTGCACATGAGCATGATCCAGTGGCTGTCAGTCTTAGAATTAGCTAGGCCTAAACTGAGTCAGACTTGGGAAGAATAAGATGGGAATAAAATCAGAATATGCCTTTTTCCCACCCAGCTTTTGGTGCTGCACTTAGCTGGTTCTAATGCTTTTCAAAAGTTTGGCAGAAGACTTTGCAGGCTGGTAAAATTGTTCATGTACTGAGAGTTAAAAAGTTGGGTTTTTCAAAAACCAATTTATTTTAGTTCACAGGTATTAATTGATTTTCTAAAGAAAATTATGGATACACAGAAGATAGATGTAAGAATTACTGTCTAAAAAATACGGCTGGCACTTTAAGACATAGGTTTCATTAAGATTCCCTAGCCTATAAAATCTATACATCATATTCAGAGGAATTCTATTAAAATAATTAATTTGTTGGGGTGCCTGGGTGGCTCAGTCAGTTGAGCATCCGACTTTGGCTCGGGTCATGATCTTGCGGTTCTGAGTTTGAGCCTCACATCGGGCTCTGTGCTGACAGCTCAGAGCCTGGAGCCTGCTTCAGATTCTGTGTCTCCCTCTCTCTCTGCCTTTCCCTGCTCGCACTCTGTCTCTCTCTCTCTCTGTCTCAGATGTAAATAAACATTTAAAAAAATAAAATAATTTATTTGCTTTACCCAGTTATTGTCATTGGTCAAGCCCCATATTCAGTACTATATTCAGACGCTCAAGGAACACCTGCCATTAATGACATAATGGCATCGATATTAATGAAGTCCCCAAATGTACCCCAAGATTTTTCTATTCAGACTGTGGGGCTGGTTCTATATGATTCTAGTCTTTTTCTTTTCCAGAGCTTGGCACACATGCTGAGAAATTCCTGGCCATGCTCAGCATCACTGCCAATGACCTGAGGGATGTGAGCAGTGTTCTGTCCACTCTGCTCATGGTTGTGTGAAAGACCACAGCTGGAGGGCGAAGTAGAAGATGGACAGAGTAAATGATGTTTAAAGGTTCTGTTTCTTTTGCTTTTGTTTTTTTCTTAACACTGTGGGTGCTCAGAGTGGTTGTGATACACACATTATTACTGATGCACTTTATCACATAAGTGATCTCAGGAAGGAGTCTTACTCCCACTCACCTATGTTTGCTCTTAACCGACTGACCACCAATTAACACTGGCTATTTGATTTGACGTGTTGGTGAGGCCCCACAGCAGAGGATTGGAGGAACTAGACGTACCCCACACTGAACCAGAAAGATCACTGTCAGCTGCACGGCACACCCATCCATTCAGGCTCAAACTAAGTGTTGGTTCATAACACATTCTTAACAAGATCAGACCAGAAAAAAATCAGTTAACTGGTAACTCCTTGCAATCTCTCCTGAGGAAATAATCTGAAACACTGACAAGGATTTATGCACATCAAAGAATTATTCATAGGGGCGCCTGGGTGGCTCAGTCAGTTAAGTGTCTAACTGTTGGTTTCGGCTCAGGTTATGATGTCATGGTTCATGAGATCGAATCTGTGTCAAGTTTATGCCCACATTGAGGAGCCTGCTTGGGATTCTCTGTCTCCCCTCTCTCTACTCCTCCCCTACTCTCTCTCTCTCAAGATAAATAAACTTGAAAACTAAATAAAATAATTAAAAAAAGAATTACTCATAAAAGTAGAAAATTGGAAAGTCTGGAGTTTAATTAAGAGTGTCACTATCAGTTTCTAGTAATGTTCTTTTTCTATTCTGAGATCTAATCCATGATACCACTTTGTATTTCGTGAATTTTTAATTAAAGAAATTTGTTAACATTAATCTAGGTTTGAATGTTTCTATTTATACTTTGCACAAAATAATAGCAAAGCCTATTTTGATTTGTTTATTCAGATAATACCTGTATGTTTAGCTTCAGCCTTAGTCAGTGTTTTCTGGCTCAGTATTGACTTGAATATTGAGTTTACTAGAAATACCTTGAAATGGTGATTCCCTGAATATGTGAAGGTCATTATTGTACAATTTAAAAAAAATTTTTTAAATGTTTACTTATTTTTGAGAGAGACAGAGACAGAGCTTGAGCAGGGGAGGGGCAGAGAGAGAGGGAGACACAGAATTTATTTATTTTTGAAAGAGAGAGAGAATACAAACAGGGGAAAGGGAGAGAGAGAGGAGGCACAGAATCCAAAACAGGCTCCAGGCTCTGAGCTGTCAGCACAGAGCCCAATGTGGGGCTTGAACCCATGAACTGTGAGATCATGACCTGAGTGAAAGTCAGATACCCAACCAACTGAGCCACCCAGGCGCCCCTGTACAATTGATTATAATATTGTATATAATAAATGGTATAAAGCATTTGTGAAGTAATATATGGTAATTAAATCCTTAATATTCATAATTCTTTGTATGTGTCTTGTGACTATAACCTTAAGTTCAGGCTTTGGTTTTTGTGTTCCTCTGCCTTCCCAGAAGAGCAATGAGATCAAAACCAAGCAACAGACTTCATTTTTATCCCACAGGACAGAGTAGTTTAAAAACAATCTCAAATTACTTCAGATTGATTCAGTTTTTGGAGGCAAATACTGATTCACAGAAGAATGAATGTGTCTCCAGTGCCCTCTGTAGAGTATGGGTCACTGGAGAGGCCAAACCAAAGAACTGGGGTATCTACTTCAGCAAGGGTGGGCTGGGCTCTTCCCCCAGGGAAAACAACTGAAAATACTGGATATTGTCTTAATAAGACTTCCCCCCAAAGCAGCTGCCGAGTTACTACAGACAAGGGACCAAAATGGAGGAAAGTTGCAGCCACAACTCACGTTGCTTGAGCAGCCCTCAAATAGTGAAATTGGCTAAAGTAGTCCTGGGCTGACCATGTCTCAAGGTGCTAAGAGAAAGTGATGCTCCCACCCTCCCAAGCTCCTCAAACTCTCTGGCATCTCCATGGCATGAGCGTCTGGCAAACTGAATGTCTCCAACTGGAACCAGCAGAGAGCTCAGAGCAGACCCCAGAGAAACAGACACTGAGGTCATGAGACATGGATTATAGGGAAACTACACTTACTGTTTTAAGGGGTAAAAAAAAAAAAAAGGAAATATCTGCAGGGTACAGAAACCACAAAAGTTCTTAGTACAGGAGGAACATCCACAAAATTTACAAAATTCAGCCTTGTGCGGAGCTGTAAAACATGTTGTCGGTAGGATCAAGCTAGGAATTAACAACAAAAGATAACTAGGAATCCCGTGTATTTGGAAATGAAGCAATGCAATTCTAAGGCAAGGAACAAGACAGGGATGTCCCTGTGACCTTCAAGAGGGGCTTTCAAGCTGAACTGGATACATGTGCTGGGTGTTGTGATGGATTCCAAACGCCAATCATCGGTAATGGTGGTGCTGACTGTCGACCTTACTCAGTGCAATAGCATCTCCACGGTGTTAGTCCTGAGAGGGTTCACTCAGGTCCGTCATTCCTGCCTGAGATGCTCTCAGGGAGTTAGACTAGAGAGAGGAAAGGCTATGCCCACTAGTGATGAATTTCAGTGCACTCTATATCCCTGCTGGTGGAGAGCTGCTCCCCCAGTGCCCACGAGGCAGAGGCCTTGCTCCTGTTAACAAGACGGCATGTTGTTAATGTGCAGCAGAGACTATCATGACTGGGAAAATTATAAACCCGATAAAGCAGAAACAAATAATTCCTCTTGCAATATGTAAGAGTCAGGAAGGTTCAGGAAGATTCACAGAGCCCAGAAGACATCTTGGAAAACCTGACTTCTTATAGGAGGGAATTAAGCGATTTTTAATTTTAATTTTTAAAATGGATTTTATCATATTTGTGTGGTTAATTTTAAACAAATGCATTTGAAGTGCGTATTAGGACTTGCTTACAGTGCTTACAGCCCAGCATCTCTTCCCCGACTCTGCTTCTCACATCCACTGAATTCAGAGAATCAGACAAACCTAACTCTGTCCCTCACCCCAACCCCAGATGGATCCCCTTGTGAGGCAAACAACCCTCTCCGATCACACGGCCAGTGGATGGATCACAGCTTCACCAGCAGCAGCAGTGACACTATCGTCACCGTCACCGTGTGTGGCCGAGCTAGCGCGTCTGCAGTGAGAGGCCATAGATTAAGAAAACTGTAAGCACTGTGACCTTTGCAGGGTCACAGCGTGCTCCCGGCTAGGTCATCTGGACAGGATCTTAGGGACCCTTCTTTTGCCTCCTCCCTCTTCCGCACCAGGCTGAGTAGAGTCCTGATTTGGATTTTCAGCCTGCTTTTGCTCAGAAACCCAGCAAAGCCACCAAGTTGCCAGCCCCCAGCATGGAGAGGGGAGGGCACAGAGCGGCGGGGTCAGAAAGACGCAGAGCTGCGGGGCTGGGGGTGGCGCTCTTCCCTGTCCTGCAGAGACTGTCACGTGGGCAACAGCACCCTGTCCTCAGCCCCAATTTATTTTTTACCTGGCAGCCACTTTTTGTCACTTGCTGTTGGTCCCCAAGTCAGGCGTTTGGGCAAAGCTCTTGTCATCTGCAAGGGAGGGTCACTCCTTGAGGGTGAGGGTGCAGGGAAGAGGCGGTGTGGGCTGAAGAGGAGTCAGCAGGGCGGCCAGCCCTGGTGGGGGCGGGGGGGAGAACCAACAAGCCAGGAGGCTGCTGGGGGGTGTCCTCCCGGGCCTGGTGTGGCTGCCCTGGTCTCCAGACCCTTGAAGCCAGGCTCACGGTGGCACGAGCTAAGCACGGGGATGTGAGTGAGTGCAACGGGGTGGGGGGGCCAGAGACTCTGTCCTGGGGACCCTCCAGAGCCCGGATGCGGGGGCAGGGCCCCAGGCTTTCTCCCCCACGGTTCCTTGCTGCCATTTAAATGCAGATGCAGTTGTAAAATAATTAAAGCATTTTCTTCATCATAAAAACAAAGAAGCAGTTCATGAGTATTTTTGGCAACATATCCTTCCTTTCAAGAAAAAGGAGAAAATGCAACTGAAAAACTGCACCTTCTCCTCCAATTTAGAAGGAGGATGACCGAGAGAAGAGGCCAGCCCTCACCCGAGCGGGGGTGCCTGGACCTTCTGCTGGGGAGCCGCACCGTGGGGCGCTGCCCTCCTGGCACGTGAGGAGACCGAAGGGTGGCTGTGAATGGGGGCCTCATCTCTGTTCTGCTTGCTGACTGTGGAGCCTCGTCTCTGGCAGGGCTAGTCGGGGACAATGCCCATGCCCGTCATTCCGTCCCCTTCCCTTCCTTCCCCCAGAGCCCTGTGAGTTTAGAGAGGGTTACCTCCACTAGGTAATCTGGGTGGAGAGATTGCTGGGTCTGTTCCCAGCAATGCTCCCCACCCCTTCCCACGTTTTCACAAGATTGCTTATTGCCTAATTGGAAGACCTTCCAGTGAGGCAACTAGAAAAATGGGCTAATTCAGGGTTTGTTAACCTCAACACTGTTGACATTTAGGACTGCGCGAATGGTTCTCAGTCCTGTCGTTGTAGGAGGCTAGCCACTCCTCCCTCCCAGAGTGACAACCGAAAACGTCCCCAGACATTGCCAACTGCCCCTTGGGAGACATGGGGGCTAAGTCACCCCCAGCTGGGAACCACCGATGGGTGAAACTTCAGGCAGGGTAAATAACTAGGTTAGTTCTGAGGGAGATTTTCTCTCCGAAGGTCAGTCTCGTAAAATCAGAGCAGTTCAGTCCCTTTCCTGTGTGATGAAAGGGAGGCTGTTATAAATCGTTATTATGAGTTCCAGGCCTCCGGCGAGGGCAGACTGGCCCGAAGAGTCGAAGGGTCGTACCCAACAGCTGGAGCAGAAGGCAGGTCTACCCTTGGGAAGGGTCTGTGCCTGTGAGGGGCCGGGGTGGGCTGGGGGTGAGGGTGAGGGGGGAAGACGGAGGGCTGGAGGAGCTGCGGGAGAAGCCAGTGACTGTCGTGTGGTACAGCTGTCCTCAGGAACTTGTAAGCTCTCAAAACCCAGATGCAAACGGGTTTCCTGGTGGGGAAGTGTGGTGCGTGCCTACTAGTTCAGGACCAAACGGAGAAGCATTTATGCACATGGCTCAGAAATGAGGGCCTTGGAGGTGGGAAGAGTGGGAATTGACAGAAGCCATGGAGAGGGTAACAAGCCGTTCAAACTACGTTTGGAAGTTTGAGCCAAGTTCACCAAAACTGATTAGAAAGACAGATCAAATTTGACAAATCATTTTCTTATCGGCACTCAGCACGCTGTCCATCAGCCGGGATGTACAGGAACGAAGTGTGTGCTGAGACATGCACCCCCCCTGCCCCCCCCCCCCCCCCCCCCCGCCACGGTGATTAAGGACCTGCCTGGTTCCACCCGCACCGCACCGCCTGGGGTGGGAATCCTGGGCCAGAAGTCTGAGGCATAGGCTTGAATCCCAGCTCTGTCTTGATGCTGTCACTCACCTCTGCACCTCGGCGTCCTTGTCGGTGAGACACAGGGACCTGACGTCCGAGGTTTGCTTTGAGAGGAAGAGAGGACCAGAGGGGAAGACTTTGAAACAACGGTGTCCCCAGGTCTCCAGACTGAACAGTGCTGTCTGCTCTGACCCTCCTCAATTCATAGATTTCTGATATGTGAATAACTACAGGGATGGGGCATCCAGGTTTCCAGTGGAAGCATTTTCAACTTAGGGCAACTCGAATTCACTGAGAAACTAACTGAAATGATCTGAAATTTACCTTTTCGTGATCTTTACTGTTTGATTCTAATTCTGGCAGTTGAAGTCACGCTGAAGAAACATGCTTTTCTGCACAGGACAGCTGTGATCTGTCTCCCCTCCACCTTCACCCCTTTCCTTAGGCTACGCTGCTTCACCTTCTTTCATTATTCCTTCCACCATAAATGAGCATCACTTGAAGCAACAACTCACAAGGGGGAGTGGGGGCAGGAAGGAGGGGGCCCCATGTCAGAATCTGGTGGGTGGAGTTCAGATGGGATGCCCCACTCCTCCCCCCTCGAGGGTGCTGAGTCCTGGTGTCCCTGTCGTCCTGGAAGTTATTTTCACCTCCTTCTCGACACAGCCATTTGGAACTCAGACCTGCCAGCACCAGTGTGGAAGGAGCACTTCTGGCAGGGGGAGGGGTTGGTCGTCAGAACAGATGGAAGGAAGAATGAGTAGTCAGGGAGAATGGACAGGGTTATAGCATTAGTCCGAGCCCAGTCTCATATTTTCAGTAAGGTAGCTGTGTCTCAGGGGTCTTGGTGAGTCTGCTTGAGGGAACACAGCTCCCTAGCCCTGGGCTTGTCAGGGTTTGGGCTTCTTAACTTCCATTCTTATGCTTTCTTCAAATCTGTGGGGAGATCTCATCATCTCTGCTCTCTTTCCATTACAATCTTATTATAAGTGTGTGTTACAGATACCAGCTGGGTCTGTCCAGCTCCCCTCCCCCCTCCCCAGACCTGCCCCTGGCTGCCATGGTCCTACCATGTAATGCCCATCACTGCTGCTGGCCTGGGCCTCAGTTGAGTGGATCAATAAAACGATCCTTTTAGAAACTGAAGTTGGTATTTGGGTTCAACTAGCCTGTCTCAGCATGTGCTGGCACCGGGACACCCACAAAACCTGGGGAGTCGAGGGAGCTGCCTTCCACCCTGTGGACGTAGAATCAGGGAGAAACAGCCTCCAGAGATGTGAAGAGCAGAGAAGGGGCATCAGGATGTCAATGGCTCCTGGTGGCATTCTGGGCACTGGTTTAGCGCTGCAAGAAGCGCTGATAAGTTCTCCTTCAGTCTTGAGCCATCCGCAATGAACACAGGCCAACCCAGAGAATCTAGACCATAAGGGGAAGTAATTCTTTTGCTCGTTGCTCACGTTTGTCCTCCCAGGAAATTGTGCAGGTGACTGTCTTCTTGAATAGAAAAACCTGCAGTTTCTAGTTGACTGGCTTTCTTTATTTCTCCCTTAGAAAACCAAAGAAATACTTGCAAGATCTTTAGGTTCACGTTGGCGTGAAGATTTTTTTTTTAACGTTTATTTATTTTTGAGACAGAGAGAGACACAGCATGAGTGGGGGAGGGGCAGAGAGAGAGGGAGACACAGAATCGGAAGCAGGCTCCAGGCTCTGAGCCATCAGCCCAGAGCCCGACACGGGGCTCGAACTCGCGGACCGTGAGATCGTGACCTGAGCTGAAGTCAGACGCTTAACCGACCGAGCCACCCAGGCGCCCCTGGCATGAAGAATTTTTAAAGTGCTTTGAACTTCCTAAAATGAAGGTGTTCTGCATGGCCTGGCTAACTGGACAGTCACTGAGTAGTTAGAATCTGGACATTATGTTGGGTTCCTCAGACAGAAACCCAGTTATATTGGCTTACAGTCATACAATTATATTGGTTTAAATGGTTTGTTTAAAACTAGGACCCTAGTCTCCCTCCTTAGACCTGTTCCCTCTTCCTTACCAGCTGTCACTTCACCCATAGCAAGTTGATGAGCTCTGACGCTTCTCCCAGGACAAAACTGAGTTTTAAGTCAGAAGAGTGTTCTGTTGCCATCTTATCCTTGGGCCAGTGACACTCTTGGGTTGCTTAATTTTAATTTTAATTTTTTAAAGATGTTTATTTATTTATTTTTGAGACACACACACACACACACACACACACAGAATCCGAAGCAGGCTCCAGGTTCTGAGCTGTCAGCACGGAGCCCAGTGCGGAGCTTGAATCCATGAACTGTGAGATCATGACCTGAGCCAAAGTCGGACACTTCACCGATGAGCCACTCAGGTGCCTGGGGTTGCTTAATTTTTAAAAATAGACGTGATCATTGTGAAATGGCACCCAGACCCAGTAACTAGTAATACCGATGGCTCCAATCTCACACGGTAGGTCGAGCCGGTACGGAGACATACCTGACACCCAGGTGTTCTGATTCTTGGTCCAGGGACATTCTCCTCTGCTTTGACATTTGTGTTTGTAATGTGTTGGTGACATGCACCAAGGTGCTTCCGTGGTAAGACATCACAGACATCAAATAGATGACTGGTTTCAAGGACGTAAAAGTCACAAGTCTTAAAAAACAAAAGTCAGCTAAATGAATTTGAAGATTTAATTGCCTTTATTCAGCACTCATGAATCGGGCAACTACTGTCCAGCAGATGGGAAAGAAATCCTGGGAGCTGTAGGATATGGAAGGCTGTTATTGGCAGAAACAAGTGGGACAAGGAAGTTACTGATTAGCAAAAGAAAAGAAAGGATTGTTTTAGGCAGGTCACCTTCCTTTGGGGAAAGACAGGAGTCTTCTGGTAGCTCCACTAGTGGAAATTCCAGCCGGACTTGCTCAAGGTCACACTCTGGGGAGGGGTAAAACTGCACTGAAATCTTGGTTTGCTGTTGATGGGGCAAGTAACTCCATTTCGGACCTGCTGTTTGTTTTTTTTAATTTTTTAACGTTTATTTATTTTTGAGACAGAGAGAGACAGAGCATGAACGGGGGACGGGGGAGGGTCAGAGAGAGAGGGAGACACAGAATCTGAAACAGGCTCCAGGCTCTGAGCAGTCAGCACAGAGCCCGACGCGGGGCTCGAACTCACGGGACCGTGAGATCATGACCTGAGCCGAAGTCGGACGCTCGACCTCGACCTCGACCGACTGAGCCACCCAGGCGCCCCAATGGGACCTGCTGTTTTTAACAGCTCCACCCTTTTAAGCGCTCTCGGCCTGAGGGTTTGTTCAGAATTCGTGGCAGTAGGTTCTCTCTCAGCTACTGCTCTGTGGTTCTCTTCCTCATGAACCCCTGTGACTCGCAGGTCAGGCCCACACTTCTAAGTTGGTCATTCTCTTCATTCTTTCTCTGACCACCCAGGCTTAGGGAGACCATTTGCTTGGCAGTCAGTGGCTGTGAACATGCATTTAAAGCTTTTGAGAGAATACAGCATGCCAGGGAGTGTATTATCTGGACAGGATAGTTCCCAATATCTGGAGTGCACCCCAGAGTTATGGCTCCCAAGACCCAAACCAATGAAAATTTTAAAAGTCAAAGAAAGACCTCATTAAAGGAGTCACCTTTTATTTTTTTAATTAAAAAAAATTTTTTTTAATGTTTATTTATTTTTGACAGATAGAGAAAGAGACAGAGCATGAGCGGGGGAGGGGCAGAGAGAGAGGGAGACACAGAATCCGAAGCAGGATCCAGGCTCGGAGCTGTCGGCACAGAGTCCGACGCGGGGGCTCAAACTCACAGACTGCGAGGTTATGACCTGAGCCAAAGTTGGACGCTCAACCGACTGAGCCACCCAGGCGCCCCAAGGAGTCACCTCTTAAAACCAGTGCCTTGCTCGGTAGTTTTCTATAACTGAGTTTCAGCTCCCCAGAGGTGTTAGCCCAGGTACAGTATGTGGCATTGATCACAGCACGGACACCTCCTTGTTCAGCTGAAAGGTAACCAGGGGCTATTCTAGTATCAAGAACTATCTTGACCAGAGAGTCTAAGTCTTTTCAGGGGCAGCTATTGCCTTAGCAGCAGAGTCTGTAGTAGTTTCAAGAGTGAAGAAGTTCCTGAGCATAGCCTTGTTTGCATTTACTCTCAACTAGGGAAGTAGGGACCTGCCAAAGGGGTGAATCCTGAATCATGAAAGTCTCCTGGAAGTTCCTTTCTAATCAAGGATGAAAATTCAGGGAATCTGATCAATGAGGTATCCCCATCTGTTTGTGAACACTTAGGGGCACAGTCAGAGAGCGTCAGAGGCATTGCTGGGTTATGCACCAGCCACGTAGGCATGTATAGGCCCAGGAACAACGATAATCACTACAAAGATAAATCCTGTTGGGGCACAAACCACTCTTGCTAAGGTGGCATTGTTAGTGGACAGATCAGAGTTCCTAACAACAAATCCAGCAGTCTAAGAAGTCCTTAGCAATGGTCTGGGAGAGGAGGATGCCAGCATTACCTTTCCAGACCAGGGGTAGGTGGCGCCTTTCTCTCCATGAGGGTTGTACCCAAGGTTCACTGCCTCTGGTGTGACTGTGGTGTCAGTGGTCAGGAGCCAGTGAGAAGATGCGGTACAGCCCCTGTTGAGGGGAGTCAAGGGCAATCTTCATTCTCAATAACTCCACATCAGAAGGGTAGGAGAAAAATGGAAATGTTAGCCTATAGAATTGGACTCAAGATCCAGCCCAGTTTACAGGTTTTATAACAAAGACGGTCAACAAGACTAGAATCTAGTATCTACAAAGGTGCAAACATAATTATTCTCTCTACAATTATGCCCACTTTTCACTAGACCTAATCACATTTAAAATAGTTTATTTGTATTAAACTTGCCCTGATTGTTTATATTAGTATGCTAAGAATAGCAATTGAGCATATAAGCTCTTTTTAGGACTGCTTTGCTGGATCTTTTCATAAGAAACCTCAGATTGAACTCTTACAAACTTCTGGAGGCCAGGAAGCTAAGCCAAAGATTTGCCGTCATATTTTACCTGTAATAACCATAGTTTGGATGAATTCCTGTCAGTCAAAGCCTTGGTAATATAACCAAGATTTCCCATTCTGTCATATTACAGGGAGGATGGGATCTCACTGAACTTATGCAAATAACTAACAGTACTGTCATAAAGGAATACTTAACAGTTTCCAAATTCTGGAGTAATCAAGTAGGGAGAGAAAGTAATCTTCCATCTTTGACAAAGGTGGACTTTACCAAATTGCTGTAAGACACAAATAGCTTATGAGAAAAGGGTTTCCTTAAATCTGGAGAAATAAAACATTAAGGAATCAGCAATATTTCAAACAAAAAGTCATAGAAAGTTGTAGCCATTCTTCTCGGTTCATTCAGTCCTGTGTTATTAATATCTGTTCTGCTTGAATTAAGTTTTTCCATCAGGTCAGGAAATTCTTACCCAGTTCAGTTTTATGATCTTACAGTTTTGTCAGAAGCCTGTGCTGGCCAGAGTCCTTTCCATGCAACCTCTTGCAGGTGACATACTTTTGCAAAGGATCAGGCTAAATCCATAATGCTCTGTAAATGACAAAAGACCCCAAAATGCCCATTATTAAAGACCTGATGATAATTCATTATAATGGAATTACCAAGGAAATTTGGTTATTTCTGTGGCACAAAACATTTTAAGATAATAACCGGATAATGACTGATAACATAATATTGGTACATATCAGGGCTCTAGGAATGTCCCACAATTTCTGTAACACTTGTAAACATACACAAATACAACATAAAAAGAACTATTACTACTTATATGACAATGTTTTCCATGTAATTTAACATTAAATAAGCCTAATTAGCTTAACATCTCCTTTTTCATAAGGGGAGAGCAAACCTTTTGAGATGTTTCAGGGAATCTTTGGAAAACCCAAAATTAGTTTAAGATCAAAAAGACTTTATTTAGAATTTGATTTCAGAAAGCTTGTCAAAAATATTGGAAGGTTTTAAAACACTTGGTAAAGTAGGATCGCAGGGTATTGTGAAATAATACTTAGTTATTTATTTAACCAAAATGACAGTTAAATACTTCACAGGCAAATATAAAAAGTTAAATAGTTGTTTAAAAAAAATTTAGCTCTTTTAAGTAATAGCTGAACTTCATTTGGGCTAGTTTCTACTATATTTCTGAGAATTTAATTTATATTGTGCTTAATTTTTCTTAATCCAATTAAATAGAGCTCATTTATAGATTAATTTAGGCAATGCCACCCAGACATAGAAAAAACCACATGTCTACAATACATATACATCAACATGCATGAGCATACAGACAGACACCAGCAGGGACCTCTCTGCTTTCATTTTCAAATTACTGCCATGATTCTAAGTTTCAAATGCACTTCCCACCACCCTTTTTTTTTCCTGGTGAAAATTACCTCCCTGAAGCTGGTATGCTAGAGCTGGCCTAGAAAAAAATGTATGAGCTCCCAGAGAAAACCAGGTAGAACACTGACATTTTAAAGGCATGGGGAAAGAATGTAAGATATTTCTAGAAGGACTTTTGTGCTCTTATGACCAGAATTTTTACAATACTTACAAGCCCTTTGAGATAAACCGAGGAGGTCTGGAGACTGGTAGAAAGGATTGGTGGACTCTGTCTTGTTTCTGGGTCCACACCTTTGATCCTATAAAGACTACACTTGTAAAACAAGAAACATTGTTGTTTGGGCCACCTCCTACATGGTATCAAGGACTAACACACCCACCCACTTATGTTGGAATGTTTTTCTTTCTTTCTGGATATATTTAACTTAGGAGAGAAGTCCTAAAAAAATTCCTACAAGGCTCTGAATATTGGCTTCCAGTTTGGCCAAGTTTCTGATCATAGAGTTATTAAATTCCTTCAAATATCTTGTCAGGTTTCAGTGGGAACAAACAGTATTTCTGGAAATATTAAGTAACCCATGGGACCTCTTACAGGAGGTGTCCTCAAAGAGGAAGCAAAGGTCACCACCTTCCCAAGACCCAGAGTCACTCCCAAAGGTGATCAAAAAAAGAACCAATAACCTGCACATCCCAGGCAGACAGCCAGCCAAGTCCGTAGTACATAAAACAAGACAAGCAGGAAGGCAGTAGTTGTCCCTGAGAGAAAAGAGGTCAATAACCAATGAGTCTCAAGTCAGAATGGAAGGGATAATGTGAAATGTCATTACCTTCTCTCAGCTGGGCACTACAGACAGACATTTTTGGGAGAGATGACTCTGGTAAGGACTCTCATCATCACCCAGCTTCTGTTTTCCCAGGGCGCCCTCTGTAGGCTCCCATATCTACCAGAATTTGGCAAGGTTTTAATTATCAAAATTACATTTAATTAATTAAATCAAAATTAAAATCAATTTTAATTTTTTACTTTTCTTTAGCTGTTTAAGAGAATAACATAGCAGTTTACCAAACAATCCATGAGAGGCCTGTCAATGCTGGCAGGGAATGGGGGCACCCCATGTGGGAGCCCTCCTTTGAAGGCAAATATGAAGGCATTTGAGTTCATGTTGAAGGATTTACACAAAACCTTTAAGGACAATTTCTTTTCTGGTGTCCCAGTTGATTGCAAATGCGATAACCATTTTTGGGCCAGTTGTGATGATGAACCTCTAGGAGGGTATAATGAAGGAAGCCAAGGTGTTGTTTAAATCCTTTTTGTGTCTTTAATTTTTCATTAGCCTTTTGCAATGATACTTTCAATAAAGCTATTTTGGAATCTTGAAGCCTTTTGGAAATTTCTAAAATAGATATCTCATTCTGTTTGTTTAATATGGGAATCCTTACTTTTTTTAATTTAAAGTTTGTTTTAAATTATTCTTTTATTTATTTTGGGAGAGAGAGTGAGAGAAAGAGTGGAGAAAGGGTAGAGAGAGAGGGGGACAGAGGATTCAAAGCAGGCTCTGTGCTGACAGCAGAGAATCCACAGGGTTCGAACCCATGAATCATGAGATCATAACCTGAGTTGAAGTGGGATGCTTAACCGACTGAGCCATCCAGGCACCCATGGGAATCCTTACTTTCAAGTGCACTTCCTACTTGATCTTATCTATTTGGAACACTCCTGATAATGACCATTGTAATTCTAGGTTGTTCTGAGTAAGATTTTGCATTTTGTAGATATTTATAGTTTCTGGGACCATAGTTTTTAGACATAAAATAAACAGATGTCCCAGAAGGCGGCATGCCTACCTCTTTTAGAGTTTCAAGATCCTATTTATTTTGGCTAAGCTCTTAAGTCTCTGGCAGCCAAACGATTAGATGAAAGGGATGTGCCACTCTGTTGGGGATTGTGTGGTGTTTTAGTGTACTTGCCGCACAGAAATTTTCTTGATGTTGCCCTGTGACCTAATGTCTATCTAGCCCATTCCATGACCAACTTATCCTAACAGGGAAGTCTTTGAGTTGGGTGGTAAATACCCTAACAGCTTAAAAAAATTTTTTAAAACTATTATTCATTTTTGAAATACAGAGAGAGACAGAATACAAGCAGGGTAGGAGAAGAGAGAGAGGGAGACATAGGATCTGAAGCAGGCTCCAGGCTCTGAGATGTCAGCACAGAGCCTGATGTGGGGCTTAAACTTACAAACTGCAAGATTATGACCTGGGCTGAAGATGGATGCTTAACTGACTGAGCCACCCAGGTGCCCCTCTAACAGCTTTTAAATGCTTAACCCATGCCCACAAATTTTTGTGGTTTTTTGGCCTCCAAGATCTCTGTTAGTGATAGCTTTTATCTACACAAAACAAGAAAAGCAAACATGTGCACCTTAATGTAGCATCAGTAACCAAGAGATGTTATGGTGTCCTGGCCACAGGAAGGCCCTGTGTGTACCTCTATCAGTTCCTGTGGAACCTTGGACTGGAGAAGGATTGAACCAGCAAACCTCTACCAATGGGACCTGTGGATGGGGGAGCTCCACATAAAAGAGAGTTGCAACCTGTCACTATCAGTTCTCATGTGGATTTTGGAAAAGAGTCAAGGGCTGGGAGTTTCCACAAATTGGGAATTGTGGACTGAAAAGCCAACTAGGTCAGAAGTTCTTGGCAAAGACAGTGGAGCTCAGAACTGAGAAGAACTTACCCACATCTCTTGGAAGTGGCAGGAGAGGCAGAGAACTTAAAAAGGGTTCGTGGGTAGGGACGCCTGGGTGGCTCAGTTGGTTGAGCATCCAGCTTTGGCTCAGGTCATTATCTCACAGTTTGTGGGTTCAAGCCCTACATTGGGCTCTGTGCTGATGGCTCAGAACCTGGAGCCTGCTTCAGATTCTGTGTCTCCCTCTCTCTCTGCTCCTCCCCTGCTCACGCTCGGTCTCTCTCTCCTTCAAAAATTAATAAAAACATTTTTAAAAATTAAAAAAAAAGGGTTCACGGGTACCACACCCATGTTTCTTGCCCCTTAATGTTGTTAGAAGTTTGCTTCAGATCCCACTGCTGCCACCAAATCTATGAAAAAACAAAATCCCACTGAAAAAATGTGAAGATCTAATTGGCTATTTAAGTCACGAATCAGGCAGGATGCCTTCTGACAAATGGAAAGAATTTCCAAGGAGCTGTACAAAATGGAAGGCTTTTATAGGCAGAAGGAAAGGACAAAGGAAATTTCTAGCAAAGAGTGGATTGTTTCAGGCAAGGTCACCTTCCTTTGGGGAATGGTGGGGGTCTACCAGGCAGCTTCGTTAGTGGAAATTCCAGATGGACTGGCTCAAGGTCACCTTCCTGGGAAAGGTTGAAACTGCATTTAAACCTTTGTTTGCTGTCAGTGGGTCAAGTAAGTCCATTTTGGACCTGCTGTTTCTTTTTGGGCAGAAGACTCAACCAGGCCTTTGGTTGAGACAAGCTGTTGCTTTCCTGGAGGTAATGAGATACAGGTGAAGGATTTTCATTCCTGCATGTTACTAACACAGCGCATCTGAGTAAAGGGACAGAGATAGTCGGGGGCGATAGTGCCCGCATTCCTTCCTCTGGTTCATGGGCTGCCACGATCTGCTTCCTCTGCTGTGGGAGCTTCCTGACAACTAATGCTCACTGGACCCTTTCCAATCAGGTTCCGGCCTCTAATCTTGAAGGAGACCACACTAATTAAGATTTCCGTAGTCTTACTTGCTCACTGCCAAACCCAAAGATTCCTGTTCCCATCCCACCCCCAACCTCTCTGCAGGCTGTTTGACTGGCTCCCGTGCCACTGGACCCTCTGGGAGAAAAATGCAGATTTACCCTGGAGCTGAAGAAGATTAAGTCAGAGCCTCCCTGCAGAGACCCCCAAGGTCTTAGGAAGACCCTACTTATTTTGTCTCTGTAATTTTAATTTCTTTTCCTTTTGATTGATGCTACACCTCCATCCCAGCATGACCAAATTATATCAGCTTCAGGCTCCAGCAAACCCGGATTGGCCTCTATTTGTCTGGAAAATTCTTTCTACTCCCATGGATTCTGTTATTATCTATGAGTTATGTCTACTTACACACACACTTTTGAAATGAGCTCTTGGTTCATTCCTAGTGTGTTTTCTCTACCATTATGTACCCTGAGGGAGATCTTTGAGCCACCAGAATGCGCAGCTCAGAGGGCAGCACCCTATTAGCCTCCCGCACAACCAGAGAAGCTCTTCTTGAATATGTTTAATATGTTGGTGTTGTGCTTAATTTTGTTTGAAGAAAATGTCCTGGAATTCATAGAAATTATGAAAACCATAGTTTCAAGTAGTCCACAGCTGGTATCTTAAATACTAGTGCTAATAGCATGCTAATATATATGATTTTGTCATGAGCATGGAAAAATTTGCTACAATATCTAATTTTAAAAGATATCAGTGAACTGGACAATGAATCAGCACATTTTCCCCAATCTGATAGAGCCACCAGGTGAAACATGTAGCTAAGAGTATATGGTCAGAAAGACAGTTTTTTCTTTTCTTTACATTTTGAGCACAGGGGTTTGGAATATTAGTGAAACCATAGGGTTTTTACTCACATCACAAAGCATTCTTCTAACTAGAGATGAGATGGCACCCAGGAAGATAAAACACAAAGAGTGGTGGTCAATGGGAACATGCTGCAGCCGTGCTGTGGGATTTAGTCAAAGAAGTTGGAAACACCAATTCCAAAGGATACATGCACCCTTATGTCTACTGCAGCATTATTTACAACAGCCAAATTGTGGAAGCAGCTCATGTGTCCACTGACTGATGAATGGAGATATATACATACATGTAATATTAGTCAGCCATAAAAAGAAGGAAATCTTATCCTGACATTTGGAACGATGTAGATGGAGCTAGAGAGTGTAATACTAAGTGAAATAAGTCAGAGAAAAACAAATACCATATGATTTCAGGCATATGTGGAATTTTAAAAATAAAGGAAAAAAAGGACAAACCAACAGACAACAAAGTGTTGGCATCAGAGGGGAGGTGGGTGGGGGGTGGGGGAAATAGGTAATGGGGATTAAGGGGCACATTTGTGATGAGCACCAGATGTTGTGTGGAACTGTTGAATCACTACATTGTACACCTGAAACTAATATTACATGTGTGTTAACCATGTTGGAATTAAAAAAGAAGTATCACCAAAAAAAAAAAAAAAAAAAGGAAAGACAGAAAGAAAAGGAGAATGGGAGAACAGGAAGATGGGAGGACGGGAGGATGGGAGAAAGAGAAAAGAGTGGCTGTCAATGGGAACACCCTGTGTTCTGCAGCACATCCGGGAGCATGTAAGCAGGGAGTGATATCCTGCAAGCTCTACACAGACAGGGGCTCAGAATGAAACTATCCCAGAGGCCTTCAGTATACACTACTTGTGTGTTAACCTTACCTTCCTGAGACTCACCTTTACCTAGAAAACCATTTCATCCACAGGGGCCACATTCAGTAGTGACAGAGGTGTACCAAGGACCAACACTGTCAAAGCATCTCAGCACAAGCTGGAAACTAACAAACAATAGGACAAGGAAAAATGATTGCGGGTCCTAAAAATTATGCATTGAAATGAGTCAACAGTAGAACAGTTGTGACTTTAAAAAGATCACCTGCTACAGAGTACCCTATAGAAGAGTGTGACTCAAGACAGTAGTTGCCCTCTACACTCAGCAGTATTCAAGCTCTTAGAACAGTACTGTGTCTAATTTTCATGTCCACGTTTTAAGAAGGACCCTAGAAATACTACATAGGGCATGCTTTGAAGAGGCAGAATGCCCCCCAGGTTTGGGCACTGTGGCTCGGGGCTTCTGTCCCAAAGTCGAGCCTGGTGGAATGGAGTCTCTGCTGGGTTCATGAGCGTGTGTGGTCTCCTTCCTCCTCAGGCCCCAAGGACTAGAAGAAAACAAGAGGAAGGAGGATAAGCCTGTCACAGCAAGGAGAATGGGAGATTAGGAGGACAGTTTCTAAAGGTGAAAGGGAGCGGAAGGCGTTGGTGGGTGGGAAGGGTGGAGGACAGTGGCGGTGGAGGGTGCCATCTTGCCGCGGGACCCAGAGGGACTCTGAGAGGCCATAGTTGTGAGTCCACAGCTTTGTGAGTGAACTGCCATCTACTTCCCTGCCCTCCTCTCCCTTCGCCCCTTAAGGCCCATCTCCAGCTTGCAGACACCAAAGAGCTCCTCTTCAAAGACCTTGAACAAACAGCCTTTGGGCTACAGCTTTCTTTGTGGGTCTGGGGTTGTTGGGTAAAAGCATTCTCATTCTGGCTCAGGTCAGGGGATGTCAGAGGGTGAGAAAGAGGGGAAATTGTTGCCTACTGCCCAGCTCCTCACCCAACTATCCTGAACGAAGTACAGCCAACAAACGCGTCTGTGGGCGCGGAGCTCTTGGCTTGCCTCTCCATTCTGAGGAGTTTATGGAGAACCCACAGCAGCTCATCAGAGCAAGCCACTGATTCTTAACATATGTGAGCACCCAAGTACCACCAGGCTTTGAGAAGAAAATCAGCGACATGGCAGAGAGAAATGGAGATTCACAAAGACAACTTACCTTGGAGAAATTAAAGTAAAAGTCTCAGAAAGAGTCTAGAAAATATTGGATATCCAGAATGTAAGAACAGGATGCTATTTGCAAACAGGTAGAGAACGGGAAGGAGATTTAAAAAATGATTGCTGACTTTAATGTCACAGAAGAGAACAAGGCTAAACATATCACAAAACAGAGAGATGAGATAAGCAAGGAGAGACAAAGTCATACACATGCAGCTGAGGAGCAACGTATCTGAGCACTCAGGGCTCCAGAGAAAACAAAGAAGGATGACTAATCATGAGGACATACCAGGAAAATTTCCCAGAGCTGCAAGAAGGTGTGAGTCATGAGACCGCCCCCACTCCAGGCTGAGAAAGCCAGGGATGTAAGGAGCCACACCGAGCCCCGGCCAGTGGGTGTCTCAGGACATTTGGAAGAGGACCCCACCTGAAAGCCCCAGGAAGGAGAGACCAGATCACATATGAGGATCTGGAAACACATTGGCTTCAGACCCGTGGCAACACTTTGGAAGGCGACTGAGATGCCATGCAGTGAAATGACAGACTGCACAGGGCATTTCCCCACTCTTTTCTGAGAACAAAAATAAACAAAGAAAAGGAGAAAGAGAAACACATTTCACCTCCACTAAAGCTGGACACAGCTACGAGTCTACACTACTGCAGATGGTTGGGGGGGGGAGAGGGGGGTGGGCAGAGAAAACAGGGCGAGGGAGCAGGGAGACCCTGAGAGGCTGTGGGTCACTACGGGTCAGAGTGTCATACCCTGAGCAAAAAGTGGGGGGGGAGCATGGGCCTCACTTGACATGCAGAAGAAGTAGGGTTAAGGCCACTAGGGAAGGTGTTCTTACCAGAAGCAGCATGTTGGACAGGCAGGTGGAAGGGGGTGCGGCACTGTGAATACCCACACTTGCCCATCACTCACACCCAACCCCACTTTTGGGGATTGGATCTCCAGACTGATTTTCCTATAAAACATTGATCCAGGGAGGACTCAGCATACTTGAAGATGAGTCATAATCAGAAAGAAACCAGCACAGGATCCACACAGAAATAGAGTAAGAATGAAAACTATGAAATAAAGGGGAAGGATATGGTAAAACCAATTGCAAAAAAATGTGGCCACAAAGGGTGTGAAAACTGTGATCAAACACATCTCATGGAACAGAAACATTGTCCTCCCATCTCGGGACACACAGTCCAAACCTAACCCTGTAGTTCTTAAGAAGAAGCAGTGACAGCAAGACTAGAACACGAAACAGGGCTAACTGTGCATTCCTGATACTCAGTAAATGCCCCGAGATAAGCTCGAATCTTGGTGTTGAATCACAAAGCAAAACGCAGCAATGTGCCATGTGCAGGAACACACCTGAAACAGGAGATCGGAGGGTGTGCAATGAAAGAATGGACATAGCCATATCAGGCAAAAGATCCTGAAAAAAATGTTAGCATGTAGTATGTATTTTTTTTTTTAAATAGACAAGGTAAATAGAGAAAAGGAGTCATGGCAGTAGGGTTATGCTGATATATAAATGACAGATAAATGAACCAATCAGGAAATACAGAAATATACTCAAGTTTATATAGGAATTTACTGATAAAAATGACATTTCAAATCATGAACTAAAGGGTTAGTCAACATGCAGTCTTGTGATAACTAAATAGCAATCTGAAAAATTAACTTCAATCCCACTTGACAACTCTCACCAAAATAAATTCTAGATAAATAAAAATTTAATTGGAGCAAATAAAAGCATGAAGGGAGTAAATGATAATATGAGTGATTTGAAAAATAACACAAGAGGAGAAGTTCTTTCTAAGTATGATACAAAACTCCAGAAAATAAAAGAATGAAGATGAGTAAATTTCATTACTTAAAAATAGAATATATCGTCACCCCACTACCACCCCCAAAAAAACCAGCATACACACAATCCAATGGCAAAATAACCAATCAGGGTAAGTATTTGCAACTAATAATCATAGACAAAAGCTTTGTTTCTTTAATCAACATTGAGTACCAGCAAATTAATCCAGAAGACCATAGGCCCAAAGTAAAATGGGCCATAAGATGAATAGACATTTCACAGCAAAAGAAACACACGGGCCTTAACGTTGTAAGAGGTTCATGACAGCAGCAAGTGCAAACTGACAAGGTCAGTGATGGGGTCTGCAAGTTGCACAGATCCCACTCTCTCTTCCTTCATGGGCAAAGGGTCAAAGGTGTCCACAGGTCCCCTCATGTGGGCAGGAAGTGCAAGAGCCACGTGCTGTTTCTAGGCTGGGGCCTTGGGGTCACAGCTGTGCCTCCTCTGCCTTTCCTGGGGCCCGACCAGGAATGCGGCCGCCACCAAACAGGCTCAGAGGACGCCGGGACAAAAGGAGCTGCGTGTCTGAGTGCATGGAGCAGAGCCACTAACCAACGTGAACACGTGCCCTGCGCTGAAAGACAAAGAGAAAAATGTGCACAAGAGGGTGTAAGAGGAGAAAACTCCAGGCCACCACACATTTGTACAATGGAAAACTATGCAGAAGCTTTTTTTTTAGCGAGGTAGCTCTGTATTTGGTGACTTAGATAAACAAAAACACGGACGACGGGAAGCAAACAGTGGGGACCAGTGCGCAGGTCGTGTTTACACATGTGCAGATACAAGTCTCTACTTGGACGCGCACAGACCACCCACTCTGCGCGGAAGCGCTCGCAGCCACGGGTGGGTGAGCGGCAGGTCTGTAGGTCACCACTACCCTCCCCAGGGTTTGAACTTTGTACCAGGGCCATGATCGACCACTATGGAAAAAGCAAAACAGGGAACTCCTAGAAACAAACAACTGTCTTTTCTACCTTTTCTTTTGCTGAGACGCTCCTAAAATGCAGTAAGGGAACTAGAATATGCATAAAGCCAGGACCACGAATGGAATAGGAGACCAGAGGCTGTGGCTCTTGCCTGACAGTGGAGGCCCAAGGTGAGAGGTGGCTCAGGCGGAGAAGGTCACAGGGTGAGGGGGGAGCTGGTGATTGCACACGCCCCCAGGGAGGGGCAGGCCTCGTGAAGAAGACCCTGAAGAAAGATTATTCAGGAACACAAGAAAACGTTTTAAAAACTTTTTAAAATGTTTTTATTTATTTATTTTTGAGAGAGCGAGTGGGGGAGGGGCAGAGAGAGAGGGAGACACAGAATCCGAAGCAGGTTCCACTTAACCGCCATGTCTCCACCAACAGGAGACCTGCTGGCAAGCAGTGGGTCACTTAATTTTCAAGCAGCCGGTGGCAACTTATTCAGACAAACGAAGGTAGTTCTTCCAAGCAGAATGGTGGAAAGACCTTGTGCTTTGGGGCCCAGGACCACCTTTACACCTTTATGCTTAAGTAGAGGGGCTCCCACGTTGGGGGACTGAGCGTTGGCTTGGGGGCAGGGACCGATGCAAACCGTGGTTCTGCCACTTACCGGCTCTGTCACCGTGGGCACGGTGCCGGCAGCAATGACGGCCTCGCGGTATGCAGAGCCGAGTGACCCTGGCACACCCAGGGTCCTGCACAGAGCCTGCACGCTGGGTGGGCAGTGGGCAGAGGGCAGAGCACACGTTCAGTGCTGCACATAGGCGATGCCACTGCCCTTCAAAGCGTTTTTATGCTTCTTCAAAGCAGTGACACGTTCTTTGGAACGTCTTTAAATACAGGAAATTTTGGTCTTTGAAGGTAAATATGAATTTTATTTTTTAAAATGACCAAATTAATTTGAATGATTATTTGTTTATTTATTTGTTATTATTTTTAATGTTTATTTATTTTTGAGAGAGAGGAAGAGAGAGTGCACAAGCCGGGGAAGGACAGAAAGAGAGGGAGACACAGAATCCGAAGCAGGCTCCAGGCTCTGAGCTGTCAGCACAGAGCCAAATGGGGGCTCAAACCCACGAACTGTGAGATTGTGACCTGAGCCAAAGTTGGATGCTCAATTGACTGAGCCATCCAGGCACCCCAGAACCTATCATCTGTCTGTCTGCCTATCTATCAATCATCTATCATTTATATATCATCTGTCATCTATCATCTGTCATCTATCAATCATCTAATATCTATCATCTATCATCTAATATCTATCATTTATCTATCACCTATCTATCATCTGTCATTTAATATCTATCTTTTATATATCATCTGTCATCTATCATCTATCTATCTATCTATCTATCTATCATCTAATATCTATCAATCATCTAATATCTATCATCTATCATGTAATATCTATCATCTATCTATCTACCTATATATCATCTATCTATCATCTAATATCTGTCTATCATCTATCTATCTATCTATCTATCTATCTATCTATCTATCATCTGTCTCAACTGATGCAGTGTGTGTAAGGAAGTGAGAACTCACCCTGCTGGCCCTGAAGCAGGTAGTGGACTGACCCTGGCGTGACCCCCAGGGAGAAGGAAACTTAGAAGCTGGAGTCACATTCGGAGGGGCTCAGAGGCTGGCTCTGCAGGTTGCTTGGGGTCCCTGACAGCTCGAGGGCCTTCAGAATGGGGTGCTGAAGGAGTTTGACTCTGTGCCCTGGGCCTCTAGGCCACCAATTTCTTTTCCTGCACTAAGAAGAGTGCTGACTTTCTGCGTGTATATTCTCCACCTCAGGCCCCTGCCGCTCGGACTGTGACTTGCACATGACGTGCACAACATGATCCCCCAACTCAGGGGTGCTCTGTTCCTGTGCTTGTGTCCAGCATCAGTTCCCACTGCTGCCTGCTTCATCATCTGAGTGTCCCCTGTCCATAGTCCTGGGAAAGAACTAATGATGGGTCCACTCATTGTTTTACAGCAGGCCCTGTCATGTGCCAGCCTAGGGCTGGATTGATTTTCCATGATCCAAGAAACCGTAACTTACTTAGCAGGAGAGGGTGAAAGTTCTCACATGTTACTTTTAAAGACAATTCACAGGCGCCCGAGTGGCTCCGTGGGTTAAGCGTTCAACTATTAATCTTGGCTCAGGTCATGACCTCACAGTTGGTGGGATCAAGCTCCACATTGGGTTCTGCACTGATGACACAGAGCCTTCTTGGGATTCTCTCTCTCTCTCTGCCCCTCCTTGCCCCCTTTCTCTCTCAGACATTAAAAGAAAATAAAGACAATTCAGAGAAAATGAAGTTTTTGTTAAAAGAATGGAGATTGTGGTAGACCACACGACTTACTCTGCTGTCTTCCTCATGCATTTACGTCTCAGAGGAGGAAGTCTGCAATAAAAATACACAGTTTTGAACAGTAAATATTAGAAGCATGACTCCATTACTGGGGTACATACTTCAGATGGCTGTTCTCAAAATGGGGTCCCCAAGAGGCCAACTTGCCCTGGTTTGCCCCAGGAATGCTCCAGTTTTAAAGCTGAAGTGCCACGTCCTGAGAGCCCTCCTTAGTTCCTGGCAGACTGGACATGTTGGTCGCCAGCTCCTGGAAGGACAGTGAAGCATCATTTGGGAACTGGATGGAAATGCAGGCTCTGGGCCTCCTTGGACCTGCTGAATCAGGACCTCAGGGGGGTTGCCCGGCTGCTTTCATCTGGCCCTTTGGGACATGATGGCAGCTAAGGGTTGAGAATCTGCTCCAGGGGTGCTGGGCTCCAGGCTGGTCTGGGGAGGGGCCAGGGAGGGCTCTGTGCTCTGTAGCCCAGAGGCTGGGGAAGATGTGGAACAGCTCCACTCAGCTGCCAGATGGTGGACTGACCACCAGCTCCCTGGGCCGAAAGGAGTGGTCTCAACTCAGCTGAGATCTGCGGAGACTTGAGAGGCCCCGGTGCCCGGGTTGCTCTGGGGCCCCCTTCCAGGCTTCTCTGTTCACATGAGGACGTTGTCATTATATCCAGCAGGTGGCACATGCTAATCACCCTTCTTTGAAATTGGAGGAAACCAAACAGTTGACTTAGTTGCTGAGACACCAGGCGTATATATTTGCAAACTACTTGCAGTCAGATTCTGCCATCAGCAGTGATGGAGACACTTGTGATTGGCATAATTAGTACTTGAGTGCAGGGTGTATAATTAAAAAGAAAATTCTCTTTTGCTCCAGTAAACAGTGACACTGGTAATCACAGATTTTTTTGAGGGAAGAAGATACAGAAGGATATTCTGGACTTTGGTGCCTGTTTACTCAACCACATTTTTGAATTTGCTGTGCTTTGTGGGTGACGTGTGGGTGTGCCCAGTTTGGTAAAAAAAATCTGTGAAATGTCTTCAGTGGGACAGAGAAGAAAATAAGGTGCTTTTGTGACATGTGTGACCAGAAATGTAACCTCTCTTTTTTTAATTGAAGTACAGTTGATATAAAATGTTATATTAATTTCAGGTGCACAATGTATCGATGCAACAATTATACATTACCATGTGATGTTCACCATGGTACGTTTTTTTCACTATACAGAGTTACTACAGTGTGGTCGAATACATTCCTCATGATGTATTTTCCATGTCCCTGAATTACTTATTTGATAGCTGGAAGTTTGTACCCCTCACCCCCTTCATCTATTTCACCCATCCCCCACCCCTCCCCTCCGGCAACCTCCAGTTTGTTCTTTGTGTTTATGAATGTGTTTCTGCTTTGTTTGTTTCTTAGATTCCACATACAGGTGAGATCACAGGATATTTGTCTCCGTCTCCCTTATTTCACTTTGCCGACACTTGTTATCTCTTGTCTTTTTGATAGTAGCCATTCTAACAAGGGTAAGGTGATATCTCATTGTGGTTTTGATTTGTACTTCCCTTAGGATTTTTTTTATTTCTTAAGGAAAAAAATGGAGACTAAGCAAAGACAGAGGCCCTATAAAATTTTGTCATCTCCCCATTATTTCACAGTTGTCTTAATATAAAATGCACATAGTATTGGTTATTTTCTGCTACCGGCGAAATTACCCCATGTGATACCAACTTCCTGTGACTTCTGTGTGTGATTGTGGTCTCGGGGCTTGTTGTCTTTTGCAAAGGGGTAGAGAGCCACGAATATGGGGCCTCTGGGCATAACCTGAGCTGCAGGCAGTGGAGTGGGGGACGTGGGCCCTGAGCCCCCAGCTCTGCTTCTGCCCGTGAAGAAAACTTGGTCAGTCGCAGCAGCCTGTCGAGGCCACAGTGGAAACCTTGTGTCCTACCTCATGACAGTATGTGACTGAGAAATGCAGTTGAGTGGGTGTGCTCAACACTCTTACTACAGTGTCTGCGGCCCACTGAGCTCAGATACCTTGGTTCCCATGACTCCTGGATTCGGGGAGAAAATCAGCAGTGACATGAGCCGCTCAGAGTTTTTAACAGAGGGCATATAGCTCAGCCCAGGACTGAGCCAGGGATTAAGCGTTTCGCCATCGTTTCAGGAAACTAACAGAGCTGGCCATCCCTGCCAGGGCTCTGGGTTGACCTGGGCCTTTCCAGTTACCTCTAAAGTCCAGGGAAAAGTCAAACTTTCAAGGGCATTGTGGACGTGGTTGGGAGTCATAGAGAATTCTGTTGGTGCAAAGCCTGTGGACACCTGTCCTGAGAGTCCTGTGTTGATGATCACACAATAGTTTAAATGTTGGCATTTAGTTTAGGGAACAAAAAATGTGAAAACAAAGATGAAACAAGAGAACAAGTCCTCTCAAAAAGGAGGAACAACCAGGTACCATCCCTTTGACTAAGAATTTCAAAACACTGTACAACCATTTGTTTTGTATTTCTGATTATTTCATGGGAAAATGGAGACACGCACCGGAAAACACCCACGAGGGAGACAAGAACCTGAGGAAACTGTCAGGACCCGACTCCCGCGCTGAGCTGGAGGCCTGCCCCTGTTTACTCCTCTCAGCTCTGCCCTAACCGACTTGGGAGCCGGAGGAGATGGACCTGTGCACTGTCCTCCCCATGCGCTGTCAGTTGCCTTTTTCAACGGTGGAGAGGGAATGCGGGGACATCCACACGCAAGGTGTCTCCGTCCCGTTACTGGCTCAGAAGTTGTGCTGGCGGTTTCCCACCCCCTCAACACCTGACAAAACCCACCAACCTTTAGCTTCTGGGACCCTCAATCGACTATTGAGGGGAGGCTGTGGTTGTCAGGTTCAAAACAGCTGTGAGACTGGAAAACATCCTCAATCACAACAACAGTGGTTACGAGGCCACAGACCTTAGTTCTCATCTTAATCCACTTTTTAATTCCCATTTGGGTCTAGTCACTCTTCTTTTTTTCACTTTTTTTAAAGTTGCTTATTTCAATGGATGTGAAAGGAGCCTGTGTGTGTGAGTGAAGGGAGGTGAAAGCAGGGAAAACAGGCCACACACGCGCACGCGCGTGCACACACACACACACACACACACACACACTCGGAGGACTTGCTTGGGGGCCACTGCAGCTGCACCGCAGAGTGGGGACAGTCCTCATCCCTTTGCAGGGAGCCCTGCTCTGGAAAGGAGGAAGGAAGTGAGCATCTGGGTGGCAGGTGACTCATCCAACTCAGGCTGAGGCGCCCCACCCAGGGACGGCCTGTGAAATGTTCAGATGTTGGGACCCACACGCAAGGTCTTCAGATTTGTTTCACGATGGTTTAAAGCACAATGTGTGAAGTTCAAAAAGCCTGACGTTTGGTTCTCAAAGCAAGAGGAGAGGGTGTCCAATGGACACTGGACTTTTTTCTTCTTGCAAAGGGCTGCAAGAAGAATTTCATAAAATTAAAGTTCTGCATGACTTTGGGAAAGTCACTAGACTTTCTGCACTTACATGGAGCAGGGACCACAGGGACTTGTCACCTTGCTGTGAGGGTCCGGTGATGTGGAGGGTGTGATGCCTAGCATGGCACGGTTTCACTACCACCTGCGTTGTCACTCTTATTACAGCTTGGATAGGCCAATTCATTCATGGAGTAGATTCTCAAGGATTTTCTTAAAAAGATGAAACTACAGAGTATCATCAGTCTCGATGCAGATTAATGTTCTGTTTATTGTTGCAAACTGAACTTAGATGTTTTCACCCACCAGGTCTGGGAAAGCTGGGTGCTGAGTCCCCACAACTGCCCCCCGGGCCCAGAACCCCACCGTGGGCTGAGCACCAGCTGCCTAAGCAAGAAGACCAGTGTCTGGCTGCCCGCCGGTCCTGGCACCTACTCCCCACCCTCCACGCCCACAGCTCCAGAGGGGCAATCAGCCCTGGATGGGAGAAGGTTCCGTTTCCAGCCCCGGAGCCTCACAGCCCAGCTGCATGCCGGCACCCTCACCTGCAATGTGGGGGAACAGAGGAGAGGCAGGACTTTTGGGTACAGCACTGGACCTAGAGTGAACAGAGAGGGCACCCCTCCTGCTCGGACACTCGTTGGTCCCGACCCAGCCACTCCTGCAACCTTCCTTAAGTCTCTTCACCATCAAGCATGAGGTGGAATGGGAGGGGAGGAAGCCAGCTAGCGGTGGGGGGAGGGGAGGCTTTCAGACCGAGCTTCACAGCACCCGTGTGCTGGTAAGTGCCTGACATCCCGCTGGAAATGAAAGGGGGGGAGTGTGTAGCGTTTGCCAATTTCCACGGCGCAAGCGTTCCACGGTGGGAAGACGTGCAAACAGCTGCCATCCGGTAGTATTTCCACCACATAACAGGCATTCGCAGCCTCCAGAGCACGGTGCGTGTAATTTTATAACCTAATTTAACTTTTTCAAAGTGTTTATTTATTTTTGAGAGAGAGAGCACAAGTGAGAGGAAGAGAACCCCAGGCAGGCTCTGCGCTGTCAGTGCCCAGCCTGTTGTTGGGGCTCGACCCCCTAAGCAAACCGCGAGATCACGACCTGAGCCAAAATCAAGAGTTGTTTCACTGACTGAGCTACCATGTGCCCTACATAATTTCATTTCTTAAAAATGTTGTTTTATCTTTGAGAGAGAGAGAGAACGTGAGTAGGGGAGGAGCAGAGAGAGAGGGAGACAGAGGATCTGAAGTGGGCTCTGAGCTGTCAGCACAGAGCCTGATGAGGGGCTTGAACTCACGAACTGGGAGATCATGACCCGAGCTGAAGTCAGATGCTTAAACGTCTGGGCCCCCCAGGTGCCCCATAATTTCATTTTTAATAATGATTCTGTTCAACAACCAGCTGGCAAAACTGTTGAAAATTTAACGGTTGGATCTTGTGAACTGGTATCTGTAGCACGCCAGTGGCTCACTGCCTAATTGAGGATCCTGAAATCAATTAAAAATCAAATAAACAAGATTAGTTTCACTGAATCTGGAATAGAATGTAAAATTGTAGAAGACATTATGTCTGGTCACAATAGGTATTGTCTCATAAAGTTTCTGTGAGTACATCAGGTCTTGACCTGATATGTATTTACTTACTTTTAATAAGAAGTTTGGGCATTTCTGGAATTGGGACCTCTGGCTGCCTTGCCATCAATGTTGGTCTGAGAGTGACTCCCAGGAGGGCCACCCCATCCATCAGTGTAAGAGAGGGACTGGGGCGGTTGAGCTTCTGAACGTCGGCCTGTCCCTCCATGGCAGGCAGGGCAAACGAGCCTCTGAGAGATGAAGGAAATTCTGGAAAAGGAAGGGATCCAGCGGGAACCATGTTTGTCTTCAGATGGGATCGGGTGTCCTGAGGTCACGCCAGATGGCAGCGTCTGCAAGCGAGGATTGTCCCCTCTTGACAAGGAGGGCACAGTTTCCTCAGGTGCAGGTGGTAAACATGAGGTCACACCCTTCCTGTGGGTAGCCCGAGATCAGCCTCCCCGCAGGAGAGGATGTAAGCCCAGGTGGGGCTGTAGCAGGAGCCCTAGGGGGACGGTCGACACGTTGGTATCTACTGCCATATTGTCTTTCCTCAGTTTTTTGTTTTTTTTTTTTAATTTTGAGATACCTGTAGATTCACATGCATTGTAGACAGCAAGGCAAAGATCCTGTGTACTCTTCACCACCAGTCCAGCGGTGACACCTTCTAGGATGGCAGTGACTGCATATAAGGCCCCAGCCAGAAGACTGCATGGTCCCATGCACCTGCTGTGCACAGAGGGCACGCTGTACATGCACTCGTGTGTGTGCAGATCTGCATGATTCCAGCACATGTGCAGATTCCCGTGGCCACCAAGGCTGACAAGACACAGACCCTTTCTGTCCCACAGGGTCCCTCCTCCCGTTGTCTGTTCTCCATCTCTGCAGCTTGTCCCTGAACAGTGCTGTAAGTGAAATTGTAGGGTGTGTGTGACAGGCTCTCCTCGCAGCCTTGAGGTCCACCCAGGTTGTCATTTGTATCAGCAGTTTGTTCCTTGTTGTTGCTAAGTTGAGCTTGTTCAGCATCCTCCCCGTCGGGGGACAGGTTGGAGGTTGTTTCTGGGTTCTGCCTATCACACATAGGCTTTGTGTGCATGTCTTTGGAATGAGGTTTTCTTCCTGCAGAGGAACGTGAGCTCACCATCACCTCTGGTCGCCAGAAGCCACCCTCTACACTAGCCTCAAGCACACCCCAGAGGAGGGCAGAGGGCTCTTGCTCTGTGCTCAGAAGGGGGTGGGGGCCTAGAGGGGCAGCTGACATCCTGCTGAGGAAACCCGCAGGGACCCATATCCTGAGACCCCAGAACGAAAGCTGAGTTGTGCTTCTCACCGGCTCCTGCCGTGGTTGGGGGGCAGCTGGCGTCTACCAGGTGCTCAGGGGGTTTGCAGCATCAGCAGGGCAGGGAGGAAAGAGCCCCACCCTTGCCCGCAGGGAGTAACGATGAAAAAGCCACCAGGAACTGGCGGTGTCTGGCTTGACTGTGGTCCCATCCCCCCCATGCCACTGGTGGTCCCAGAGCCCTGTGCACTGGTGCTGTTATGCCCACTTTACAAACACACTTGGAGATCACCGTGGGGAACGGTTATGTTCACATCGCATTATTTGGCAGGAATAGAAAATCAGTGGCCTGTCATAGTCCATAGATGTGGAGAAGCAGTGTTAGTCCCTCACATTGTGCCCAAAGGTAAATGAAATGTCCCCATGCCCACAGAGACCGCGTCTGTTCCCGAGCCCCCGGCTTCGTCTTTCTTCCTCTCTGTGGTCACTGGCCTCCCATGACACGCACTCTGGCAGATCTCCTTCTCAGCAGTTGCGACCATCCATTCCCTTTGGTGCCTTGGAGGCAGAAGGGCAGTGCCTGGGGCGGGGCTGTCCCGAGGGGGCTCTTCGGTTCCCAGACCCCCCACCACAGCTTCAAAGGTAGTTTTCTGAGTTTTCTGTGCAGTGCTGCTGTTGTGTCTACACCTCAGAGACTGTGCCTACTTCTAGGATTTTCTCCTCTGTTTCTCTTTTTTTCCATATTGTTCCAAACTGAACTAAGTGCAGCCAGAGGGAAAGCTGTCAGTGGTAGTCACTACACAGGAAGTTCAAGGGCCCTGAGGTTAGGGGTGTGTGTTGTTTTCTGGTGTTCCCGCAGGGCCTGGCAGGTTCTGGACACGTGCTAGGTGCTCAATAAAGGTTTGCTAAATAAATGAACTGCTAAACACAAGAGATGTGCATTTAAACAAGTTATATGCATATAAATACTAATAAAACCTTGAAGGAAATAAAGAGAAATAAAAACACTTGTGTTGTAATGATGGGCACACACATACATTTTTACCCTTTGAAAGTTTTTACTGTTATGTTGGGTCTAACGTTTTACAGAAGGAACAGGTCTTCCTGGCAGCTGATGAATTGATTTGCCGGGTTGTAACGGTGTTGAGGAACAGGGTAGGACTTGCTGGTGCACTTGTGTTTGGCCTCTGTGTCTGGATCCCTGCAGGAAGCACCTGTGGGGCAGACAGAGGGTTTTCTAGAGTTCTGGGCTCTCTCTCCTGTGGAGCTTGCGCTGTGATTCTGTTGAATACTGAGAGTCACGATGGTCTTAACAGCACATGCCCATCCCAAATGGTGTGAATTAGGGGCCCTCCTCCTTTTAACTTTTTCTGGGGTAATTTGATGGAGATTTTAAAAGGAAAAAAATACATATATTCCTGCCATAGCTAATGAGACAAGATTTGGAGTCTAATTAATTGCTGATTTCAGGGGGTGTCTTCAAAAAGTACTTTGATATTTGACTAATTCGGTCAAAAATAGCAAATTAAACTTTATTATGATAAAAAGTTATTTTGAGCAAATATTTTCATAATAAGCAATCAAGACATTACACAAATCTATTTAATGGGTAAATCCACTGGACATCTGGGGTTGTATTTTATTATTAACTCAAATTCACAGATGATTGAATTGATATTGATTACTATTGCATTGGTATTAATAAAATAGCATACCATGTAAACTTTATTTTTTAAGTTGTTATTTAGATTTTAGTTAACATACAGTGTAATACTATTTTCAGGTGTACAATATGGTGATTCAACACTTCTGTACATCACAACAGGTGTACCCCTTAACGCCCATCACCTATCTCACCCATACCACCCCCCCGCCGCCACCACCACCTCCCCTCTGGTGACCTTCAGTTCATTCTCTAGAGTTAAGAGTCTGTTTCTTGGGGGTCCCTGGGGGCTCAGTCGGTTAAGCATCTGACTTCGGCTCAGTCCATGATCTCGTGGTTCATGGGTTTAAGCCCCGCATCGGATTCTGAGCTGACAGCTCAGAGCCTGGAGCTTGCTTTGGACTTTGTGTCTCCCTCTCTCTCTGCCCCTCCCCTGCTTATGCTCTGTCTCTGTCTCTTTCTTTCAAAAACAAATAAATGTTAAAAAAAAAAAAAAAAGAGTCTGTTTCTGGGTTTATCTCTCTCTCTCTTTTCCCTTCACTCATTTGTTTTGTTTCTTAAATTCCACATATGAGTGAAGTCATATGATATTTGTCTCTCTGAATGACTTATTTCACTTAGCATAATGCCCTCTAGCTCTATCCATGTCATTGCAAATGGCAAGATCTCATTCCTTTTTATGGCTGAGTAATATTCCATCGTGCGTATAGATAGATAGATAGATAGATAGATAGATAGATAGGTATGCTACATTTTCTTTCTCTATTCATCAGTCAGTGGACACTTGGGCTGTTTCTGTAATTTGGTTACTGTAGATAGCACTGCTATAAACATCCAGTGCATGTATCCTTTGAATTAGTGTTTTTGCATTCTTTGGGCAAATACCCAGTAGTGCGACTATTGGATCACAGGGTAGTTCTAGTTTTAACTTTTTGAGGACGCTGCATACTGTTTTCCAGAGTGACTGCACCGGTTTGCATTCCCACCAGCTGTGGAGGAGGGATGCCCTTTCTCCGCATCCTCACCAACATCTGGTGCTTCCTGTGCTGTGGATTTTACCATACACGCTTCATTAAGGTTTTTATTAGCAAGGGTAGGACAGGCTTGGGCTACGTGATTCCCAGATCTTACCGGCTTTACCTGAGGGAACTTTCACACTTGTCGCTTTCACAGCCGCAGATCCCAGTGGCCCTCCAGTAGTGACTTAGGGATCCAGGCTGCCTCTGTCTATCTCTGAGTTTCAAAATGAGGCCTCTCATTTGCCACAGCAGGAGGAGAGCCTGAAAAATATCCCAGTGGGTTTTCCCAGCTCCCAGACAGATGTGACATCCCTTCCCTCCCCTCATCAGGCACACAGTTGCTTGTTGAGGCGTGAGCAGGGTAGGCAGTGTGGCCCCTCATGCTGCCCGGAAGAGCTTTGGCTATGCACCACCAAGGCCTCCGGTGTGGCCTCTTGGTCCACTTGCGTCCGGAGCACAGGGCCTCCTTTCTACCAGCAGCACATCCGGGCTTCGAGTGTCCACAAGGAACCTGAGTGTAGATGTGTCCCCGCACGCCTCTGTGCTCTGTGTGGCCCAAACATCATCATCCAAAGGTGTGTGGTGTCATGTCTCATAGACACTTGGGCCATGAGGGAGCTGAGCTCCTTAACTCCCAAGAGCTGGATGAATCTTCTCAGAAAGCTATGAGTTAACATCATGTTCCTAAAGTTTTTGTGAGACAATAGGAGATTCCAGTACATTTACCCAACAAATACCAGTTGAGTTTTTACTCTGAGCCAGGTGTTGAAGTGAGCTTGTTGCAAAGGTTACTTAGTCATTTGAGATTGAAAGTATCCTTCCCCAAGGTGCTGAATGTCCCTTATGAAAACAATTCCTTACATTGCTTAGTTGGTTAAAATAGCCTTTTCTGGAAAACTAATACACTTCTGTGTATTAAATAATAGAACTTGTATAAAATGCCATATTTCCATATTTCTGTTTTCACCTTGAAAACCAGGAAGCAGAGCTGTGAACTCTTTGCAGTAGCTGTTTTCACTGTAGATGTTTGATACAATAGCTTCTTCCTTCATTACTTTTTTTGGACCCTTTAAAAATTATTCTAGGGGCGCCTGGGTGGCTTGGTCTGTTAAGTGTCTGACTTCGGCTCAGGTCATGAGCTTGCAGTTCATGGGTTCAAGCCCTGCATCGGGCTCTGTGCTGACAGCTCACAGCCTGGAGCCTGCTTCTGGTTCTGTGTCTTCCTCTCTCTCTGCCCCTCCCTTGCTTGTGCTCTGTCTCTCTCAAAAATAAATAAAAACCTTTAAAAATAATAAAAATTTTTCTATTATATACTAGTCACTTATTTTATGCCACTTTGAAAGTCTATTGATCAGATATGATTAATAAATGGTCTAATTATGCTGTCTTAGCAATTCATAAATACCTGTTGATAGACTGATACTTTTCAAGAAATATTTTTTTGCGGAGTGTCACAAAAGAGGGTTCTATCAAAGAGGGAAAAATTTAACAGTGAGTAATAAACAAAAGAGATTATAGATACTTTCAACAAAGTCTCATCTTTTCCTTTAATCCCCCAATATTTTCCTGTTTCTTATCATCATAAGCTCTAAGGGAACTGAGTTTAATTTGGAAAACTAGCGATCAAGTCCTTTGTGCAGAACACAGTTTTGAGAAGACAGGGTACTTGCACAGTTCTGTGGATGCCGGGCTTTGTTAAGGAAGGGATCCTGGAAGTATGCTGTGCTGGTCTCTGTGGTTTGTAGAGGGAAAGAGAGGCCCATAGTCGTGGACCTCTTGCCTCACTGATGTGGGGAGGCCCTGAATCTTCACAAATTTACTTCCTGTCCTCTGAGCACATGTGTCTTAGACCACACATGTCTTACCAAAGCCTCCAATGAACTGCCAACTTCTTGCTCATCTGGCCTAATTAAAATGATGTCATTAATATAGTGAGCCAATTAACATTCTGAATCCTGACCAGATGGTCCAGGTCTCTTTGGACTGTTTTATAACAGAGGGCAGGGAAGCCTAGCAGTGGGGCAGGTTGTAAGTGTGCATTAGTCCATGCCACATGATGTAAATTGCTTCCGATTCTCTTTCTCCTTCAGGATGGAGAAGAGTGGACATGTCAGCGCACGGCCAGAGGCTGTGCTGACGTGGCCTGGCAGTGGCACCAACTCTGGTACAGTGGCTGCAATTGGGACTACTGCATGGTTTGAGCTTGTGTGGTCCACTGTCACCCTCCAGAATCTGTCTGGAGTCATAGGTGGGACTGGTGAGTTACATGACCTTTCTGGTCTTTAAGGGGAGTCTTCGTCCCAATCTTCCCTAGGATGTGTTATGGTTTTTATTTTCCATCCTGGCACCCCACTTGGCCCTCCCTGCTGGGGTGACTCTTAGCCCCAACACCAAGGAACAAATATGGGTTTTCTGACAACTGTAACGTATGTCTATGCCAATTTTACCTTCAGTGCCAGAGAAAATAAATGGTCACTAGGTGGGTCCCTGGATCCAGTGGGCCTACTGTGAGTCTTCCCCGGGCCAGGCCTCCATTTATTTCCTGGACCTCACAAGTCCTATTCTAACAGGGGCATGATGACATCTTGGGTCACTGGGTATCATGTCGATTCAGACTCAAAGCCAAACTGCCCTTGAAATGTCTGGATAAATGGCCACAGCTGCCATTGGGGGAAGTCCTAAGGGAACGCTTATGCATATGTGTGGCCAAGTCCTCTCCTCCAGTCAGGGGGTTCTGGAGATGAGAACTGGTTCACAGGTTTTATTGGGGCAAATTCCTTCAGCCTCCTCATACCTATCTTTGATTTCCTTTGGTTGCAAGAATGGAGCAGTACCCCGCTGGCTGGCTAAGTGCCCTCCTGACACCACATCTAGCTGACCATCTTGTAGCTCTTTGCAGTTCAGAGTGCACAGCCACCACTCCAGTCCTGCTGCTCAGTATAATATAGCAACTGGCTTGCTTCTAGTGGCTAGACATCACTGCTCGCCCTCTGTCACTGTGTGATCATGGTCACTGCTGTCAGGGAGCCCAGTGTTCTCTGTAGCAGCATCTAGACTCCCCGACCAGTCCTAGAATGCCAGCTACCGCTCAGGGTGTCATCTGCACACTCCTTTCTGTAAATGGAGTGTCCTCTGGGCTTTCCAGGAAACCTAGCTCACAACTAGGTTTCCGGGTCTTAGTGAGTGTGTTTACTCTCCTGTGCCACTTCTCTGAGCATTTTGATGCTTTTCTCCGCTGTCTGCCATGACTGTTTGGCATTTCCACTTAGTGTGGGGCACCACTTTGTATAAGCTTCCAAAGGTCACGCTAGTGGCATGGGGTACTTGCTAAGGTGCCAAATCCTGTATCACGATGGAAAGATCCCATATCAATAAACTCTAACCTGATCTACGTTCTTGTCCTGCCTGCCAGAATCCAATATTCTCTGGATCCGGTTCTGTGGATTTTCTCAGTCCCTAGGCACATGTTTCCTAGGTCGTGATGCTCCCTGGCAGATAGGACCTTCTTCTTCAGGCCTGGCGCTTCTCCAGCTGGGTGATGGTGACATGGTGGAGGAGTGGAGCTGCAGGCTGATCACGGGGTGTACTACTGTCTCAGAGGTCTCTGAAATCATCTTCAACCACAGAGAGAGCACCGCTGTCTAACACGCAGAAATGGGACACGTCTTCAGGTCCTGTAGATTTAGGGACATCTAGGATTCAAGATTTTTGAGCGCATTAATCTGGATGATCCCCTCCCAAGCCTCAGGGTCTCCCTTCTTCCCGTCCCCCCGCCCCCCACCCCCGTGCCCCTGCAGGGTCCAACCCCATGCTCTGCCTGGCTCCCCCCCAGTCCTGTGCCCACCCCCAGCCCGGCATCCTCTCATCCTGCGCCCCTCGCCCCACGCCCAGTCTTTTACCCCACGCCCCCGCCGGTTTCTCATCCCCCTCCCAGCTCCCCCTCTTCCTCTCCTCGCCCCGCCCGGTTCCCCCTCCATTCCGCGCCCCCCCTTCCCCCCACCGCCGCGGGGTCCCTTCCTATCCCTCCCAGAGACCGACCCCGCCCCTCTCCGAGCCTTGGCCAATGTGGAGGTGGGGCTGTTTTGCGGGCGGAGCCGTCTCGCTCCCGCCTCCTAGACCTCAGCCAGTGGGCAGTTGGAGTCGCGCTGTGGGCGGAACCTTCACGCCCCGCCCCTCTGCGATCGCGGCCAATGGGGAGCTGGGCAGGCCGGTGGGCGGAGCCGGGCGGCGGTGGCGCCGCGGACCCGGCGCGCGCGGGGTCTGGCGCAGAGCGCGGGGACTGCGCCGCCGCTCGGGCTCCGGCTGCTCCGCGGGGCTCGGCGCGCGAATTCCGGCGAGGCCCCGCGAGCTCCCGGGCGGGCGACCCAGCATGGCGGTGGAGGAGGAAGGGCTCCGGGTCTTCCAGAGCGTGAAGATCAAGATCGGTGAGCGCCGGGGGCGGCGGGGCGCCGCGCGTCCCCTCCCCCCGAGGACGGGCCGGGCTGCGGCGGCTCCGGGGGAAGCGGCTCCCTGGAGGCGCGGTTCGGGGTGGGGGGCGGTGCGGTGCAGGACACGGGGCCCGTCCCCGCCTGGAGCGTGCGCGAGTGGGGGCCCTGGGTGCGTGCATGGCCGGGGGCCGACCCGCCGACCTCAGGTTCCGCATCTGCCCTCCGCTGCTGCACCCAGAAACTTCCTTCCCCGCGTTCCCCCAGGGCCGTGGGGCCGGCTGGGGCTGCGGACTGGTGCGGGCGTGCGCGTCCGTGTAGGCGGATGTGTGTGGCGTGCCCTCGGTCCGGGGCTCCGTCGGGCTGGGAGACGGGGAGCCACCCCAGCACCCCCCTTCCATTGAGAACTGGCCGGGGCGGGGCGGGGGGGGGGGGAAGCTTTTGGCCACCAGCGCCTGCCATTCAGGCTGTGTCACTGGGGAGGATTCTGCCCTTGTCACTGGGTCCAGGAGCTGGGGGAGGGAAATGACAGGCGGATTCTGGAGTGGGCTGGAGGGCTATATCTGGACTTCCTGGGTTTATCTGGAGGATTCATTTTATCTCGGGAGGGTGATGTGCACGTCCCCTTCCCCTCCCCCCCAAAACAAGATCCTTGCCTCGAGTGACCGTTAGACGTTGGTGCCATAAATGTGCGGCTGGGAGGGCAGTTTATGTTGAAGAGGGTTCCCGAGGACCCAGAGTGTCGCCTGTCCTCAGGTCCTTCTTGCCTCCACAGTCCCTTCTATTCCCATGTGAAAAGGGGCCGCTGGGAACCCAGCCAGGCGCCCAGTGACTGAGTGTCAGTTGTTGATGACATTCGATGCTGCCTGAGGAATTCCAGCTCCCCCAAATCAGCGTGTTGTTTCCTGTCTGCTTTATTTTGGTTTATGGGTCGTCACTGAGACACTGTTGATATTTGGCTGAGAAGCGGACTTACGCTGCCTGCAACCATTTCCCTGTTCGCTTGGTTGGGATCTGCTGTCACTTTCGCACTGAGAGATTCGGCATTACCTTCCTGCTGACGTGGGGGCAGGGAGGGTGCCTGTACCAGGGTCCTTTGGCCAAGAACCCTCATCAGTTGCTGGGTCCACTGAGCTGTGTGAGGGTTTGAGGTGCTTCCTTAATCAAGGGGAGCAGGAGAGGACCTGGGTGGGGGTCTGTCTGTGGAGGAGTGTGCCAGGCTTCCGGGCACAGCAGGCAGGAGTGGGTCTGAGGACTTTATGGTTCAGGCCTGGCACAGCCAGTCTCAGACTCATCCTGGGAGCGTTCTGGAACACCGGTGTGTTGAGCAGAGAGGTTGATTTCTCTCCAGAATGGCACAGTATGTGACGCAGGGGAGTGAGGAGAGACACCTGAAGATCCAGGAGAGCATCTCCACTAGCCTGCTGGTGCACGTTCGTGAGTGGGCTCTGGACCGGACAAGGAGGGGCCTGGGGTGGAAGGAAAGGGCTTTGAAGATGCTGCTTGGCGAGGCTTTCTGTCCTTTCTGTTCCACTTTAAACAAGCAAGAGAAACACACCCAGCTCAGCTGAGGTTAGTGCCTCGACCCGGCCCATCTGCCGTGTCTACCCCCACGTGGGACCCTTTGGGGCCCTCCCTCCCCATGTTTGGGGGCGGGGGCTGGGCTGCAAGGGGGAGACATCTGTGTCTCACCTTTGTAGTGGGGGGGGGGCATTCAGGGAGCAGGGGCCTCCACCTAGCACAGGCAGGGCAGCCTCCTGTGTCTGAGCACAGAAATGGCCTAGGCTGTGCTTCTGAGTTCGGGCCTGGGCTGGAGACCCTGAAGGTGAACTGTGGGTGTGCTGGCTTGAACTTGAGGGACACCTGTTAATAGAATGTGGTGAGGGTGATCCTGAGCTTGGAAGGGGGTGTGCTGAGCTCTTGATTTCTTTCCTTTGTTGGTCTGCTCTGGTCAGTCTCGGCTCTGACTTGCCTGAATGTCCTGGTCTTGAAGGCGCGAGATGACGAGGAACACCACAGTTGATCTGGAGGAGGGGCAGACGTGCATGAATCATACACACGGTCACATGCACGCTCGCCCCTCCTTGTTCGGGGACACGCTGGCCAGGCTGTCCATTCATCTCGGAGCCTCGTCTCCAGGCTGGCTGGCTGCATGCCTGTGTGCTCTTGGCCTGCTGGGTGACCCGGAGCAAGTGCCCTCCCCTTCCATAGACTCATTTTTCCATTTGCAAAATGCAGGCAATAGCTGTTGGCTGCATCCGGTGGGGGCTTACAAGACGGTATTGTTCTGGCCCACATTGATGCCCACCTCCTCGATCCCAGAAAAGGACAGAAAGAAAATTCCTCCTAAGCTGACACCAACAAGCAGTATCACTGCTCCTGTTGCTGAGAAAAAAGGCAGGACATGTTTGGGAGGATGAAGAGATTTTTAGGTGCCTGGGCCTTGGCCCTCTTGTCTCAAGTAGTTTCGGATTGCGTGATGGGACTTGGTATCACTGAGAAGCTGGGGACACTGGGCAGAGTCTCTTCCTCGTTTTCCTCCTCCTCCTGCTTGTCCACCTTCTGCAAATGCCGGATCAGAGTGAGGCATTTGTGTTGTGACTGTTGTGAGTTCTTGTCTCCCCCCAACTTAAATGTCACAGTCGTTCTGGGTAGTTCTTCTGCACACTTGCAAACCTTAGACCTTGTCCACCTTTGGTAACAGTCGTGACTGTTTTTACACCAGTGGCTCGTGTCGGGTAAGGCCAAGTGCACTTCCTACGAGATGGTAATTTTGAGGAAGTGCGCTCTTCTGACTTTCCATGAGTCAGGACCTTCGTGCTGGAAGGGAGGCTGCTCAGAGATTGTCGGAGCTTGTGCGAGGGACCCACGAGAGCTCTTCAGGGCAGTGTTATTTTGGACACGGTGCTCCTTTAGGTGCTGTGTTACGGTCACTACCCAGTGATTTTTGCCTTTTCCATGGTGATTACTACTGGTTTTTAAAAGTATCACCTTGATAAATGTGTTCAATTAAGAGGGATATACAAAGGTTTTTCTGGCTAGCTGAAAAAAAAAAATCCCAGCCTGCATTCCGGGGTGAGAAGAGCCCTCGTGCTCTGTCACTGGTTTTCATCATCAGGTTTGATGGCACAGTTTGGATCCGCTTGGTGTGTTGGCATTTGTGTCTCACGCCAGCTCCCTGCCGCGGGCTCTCCTCCGTTCCCCAGCTCTCCCTTCCTTCTCCTTCGGTCCTCTTGGGCTGTGCCGGGCCCAGGGCGTGCTCTCGTGTTCCTTCTCTGGAAGATTATAACTTGTCCACCAAGAAGTCGATGGTTGTCTGGGTCCAGCGCAAGCACATCAGAACTGACTGCTCCTCCCACAAACCGTGGCCCTGCAGGCTGTTGGTGCTGGGGACCTGGGGGGCGCCCCACAAACCTCGTGCTCTCCCCGCAACTGGTCGCCAAACATAATCCCAGGGACCAGAAGCAGGAGGTCTGTCAGGCAGGGACCAAATGAGAGGGGAACAGGAAGTGGTGGCTGAGGGTTCTGGCCTGCACCTCCCTCGGCTGAATGGCTGGTTAGGAGGGGTTTGGTGTGGTGAAGAAGGCCCAGACCACAGGGGCTGGAAGCTTAGGGTTCTGGGTCTGCTCTGTTAAATGTGGATTTCCTACAGGGGAAGCAGTAGTGTGCCCATCACAGAGGCCTGTAAGGGTCAGATGAGGTGCTGTCCTGCTTGATAATTTAAAATAGTTGTTAGTGGTAGTGTCTTCACAGGGCTAAGAAGAAATGGTTTTCCCCAATTAGAGAAGCCATTTTGTGGGTATAAGGGAGTGGTATCAGTGATGTTGGCTTTTTCATCGTGTGTGTTTGACGGTGAAAGAAGGGGTCGTGCGGGCCACACATGGTTCTTGGCATCAGGGATTTATATTCTCTTGAGCTCTCTGATGCTAAAATTAACCTGGATATTCTATTAACCGAGCTCAGCTAGCTGCCTGTACTATTTTTAACCCTAAGGACTAGTGTGCCGCTCTGGGCTATGTCTGGGGAGCACCGGGCTCAGGGGCCAAGGGTGATTTTAGTTCGATTCCAAGTTTTACCTGGGAAGGAGTGGGTTTGCCATGCATATGTGTGGGGTGGAGAGGGTTGCAGACTTTTGGGATCTAGTTTGCGTGTATTAACTCGTTTTAATTCTCACAACTCCATGACATTGAAGTTGAGGGAGACTCCTGTAACTTAACCAAAGTCACCTAGCCTGTAAGAGAGAGCTGGGGTTTAAATCCATGTTTGGGTGACGTTCTTGTTCTCCACACCACTTGTTATGGTCTTTCTGTGTGATCTTGGGTTTGAGTGGTGTTGGGTACAGTGACGTGCTGGGAAGCAGAGCAGTGCTGAGTTTTAGGGCCAGCAGGCAGCTGATGTTCATGAGGTGGGGGGACAGGGCCACAGTCTTTTGTGGGTGATCAGCCAGGGACACCGGCCTGGTTGTTCTGAGACTTGTGGTCATTGACTAGAGGCTGCCGAGGTAGACATTAGAGAGGAGGGGAATTGTGGCGATGGGGTCTTAAGCACAGAAATCCAGAGATGGCTCGTTAAGCAGGTTCACTGGCAGCCCATACGTTTGGGAGAAGGCATCGGGCAGGTGAGCAGAGCATTGGCTCCCGCAGGTAGAATCACTTGGCTGGAAGGTGGCATTTGGTAGGAACGTTTGGATTTGCTCCTCTGAAACTAATGAGGCATTTGAGTATGTAAACACTCACACCTTCCTGAAGGCACTGGGGAATCAGAGCATCACACATCATGTTTTAATCATAGATGTGCACGTTTAAATTTTTTTTCAGCATTTATTTATTTTTGAGAGAGGGAGCGAGAGAGAGAGAGAGAGCACATGAGCAGGGGAGGGGCAGAGAGAGAGGGAAACCACAGAATCCAAAGCAGGCTCCAGGCTCCGAGCCATCAGCACAGAGTCCGACACCAGGCTCGAACCCATGAACCCTGAGATCATGACGTGAGCCAAAGTCTGACGCTCAACCAACCGACTGAGCCACCCAGGCGCGTGCACATGTTTAGAAAGGAGATGGATGTATTTGCTAGAAACAAGCGGAAGTGCTAGCTGGTAATGCCGGAGAATTGAGGTTTGCAATTTGCCCTTGGAAGTGAGGCTGTGAGTGCACATCCCCTACTTCCTAATGACCTTGGAGGTGGGTTCAGGCCACTGTGGGCACAGACAAGCATCCCTGGGTGCTGTAGGGACAAAAGCCTCTGGGAATCAGCCTAGAAGAGGAGGGTATGACTAAGGGCACTTGGGATCCCAGACTCCAGAGTGAGTCCCACCTGTGTTTCTCACTGATTCTGTGACTTTAGCAGAATCTCCCAAACCCTCTCTGCCTCAGTTTCTTCCTTTGTCAGAGTGGAGAGTAAGGCTGTTTTTGTGGCGCTTAATGAGCATGTGTGAGCAAAGGCACTTTCACTGCTCGATCTTTCTGGGTGTTCCTGCCAGTGCAGTTTGAGGCTCTCCTGTAACTTAGGTGACGGAGTGGAGCTAGCTCCAATTAAGGTGGATTCGTCAGGAAGAGAGAGCTGGACTTTCACGTGTGTGTTTGCACGTGAGCAATATCAGGAAAGGTGTGAACCTGCCCGGTGAGAAGTGTGCAGTCAGCGTGTGGCGTAGACTTGCGTGGACCTGGGGGGACAACATGGTTGGCGAGCGCGGCCAGCACAGCCAATGCTGTGTGCTGACAGGCCTCCAGACTCTGGGAGAGCCTTGTGGGGACCTGACGTCCTGCCTTGTGGTGCTGATCACCCCTGGATGGTCTGACGCTCAAGAGAAGAGGGGAGATCCTGGTGCCCGAGCAGGAAGTCTTCACTGATAGTCTGGTGTTTTGCGCCCCGACGTCAGAACGGGGGTCTGTAACAGTGGAGGAGGGGCTTACCGCAGGACAGACTGCTTTGACCAGCTGGTGGGGGTGTATGCGAAGGGTCACTGCCTGGCGCACCACCACAGTCCACTGTTGAATGAACAATAGCGCAATGTGGAAACGAAGTAAATGCCGCTTCAAAGGGTGATTCTATTATGGGGCTTCCACAGTATGGAATATTATTCAGCTTTCAGAAGAATGAGTTAGAGCCAGGCCAGGCCATGTGACGTGCAGGAAGTTCCATGGGGTATGACTAGAAAGAAAAACAAAATGCAGAAGAATCTACCAAGATATTCCTTATGAAGAATAGTACAACACAGATACGCACGTGCAGATGTGGAGATAAAGTTCCACATAAGCCTATCAGCTGGGCTCCCTGTGGTGGGAAGTGTGGAAGAGGAAAGTGAGTGAAAAAGAAAAGATCGGTTTCAGAAAATCAAGGGCGTTACTATTACTCAGGCATGTGGATTTATGTATATAGATTGGCAAATGAACAGTCTAAAAATCACAACTTTTGGGGTGCCTGGGTGGCTCAGTCAGTTGGGCATCCTACTTCGGCTCAGGTCATGATCTCACGGTTTGAGTTCGAGCCCTGCGTCAGGCTCTGCGCTGACAGCTCAGAGCCTGGAGCCTGTTTCGGATTCTGTTTCCCCCTCTCTGTGCCCCTCCCTGCTCCTGCTCTGTCTCTGTCTCTCTCAAAAAATAAATAAACATTAAAAATTAAAAAAAAAAATAAAAGAAATAAAAAAAATTAAAAATCACAACTTTAAAATGGAAAGAACTTTCTGGAGAGGAAAGGCCCAGAAAGGTAAAATAACTTGCCTAGATTGCTGAGAGTTGAGGGAGAGTCTGGGGCGGAGTTGCCCTTGAAGTTGGGAACCAGTGAACAAGACAGTGGGGCAAAGGCAAGTCTGTCGGAGCCCTGGGCAGGGGCTGGCTTGCGACGGGCCTCCGGTCAGCCTGGCCCCTCAGAGAAATTGACATGGATGCAAGGGAATTTCGTCACAACAGATGGCCCAGTACTTTTCTCTAAGTGTGAGGCAGTGTTCAGAATGAACAGTCAGCACATTCCAGCTTTGGTATAAATGCAGGCCCGTGATCATCTTTAGCAATAAGGAGATGAATGGCCCCGCATCTTGGCTTCCCAGCTTGCCCTGTGGGATAGAACACAGGAAGTGGTTCTCACAAGAGGGTTGTCAGGTCAGACTCAGGGACCACCAGGGCCTCAGCATCTGGGAAGCTTTAGGTTGGAGTATTTAGTCTTTGCTGGGAGTGGTGGATTATCAAGCTGACTGTGGGATCAAAGATAGTGATTCCTTGTTCGATGAGCATCTGAAAGCAGAGGTGTGTTTCTGTACACAGAGCTGGGCTCCCTGGGGCTGTGGCTCTGTTCATCTTGAAATTTTGGCGTTCCTGGTTCAGTTTTTGAGTAAGCTTGAATCCTTTTTTGGGGACAGCGGCATCCTGGCCCTAGAGTCAGCTGGTAAGTGCCACATCTCGCACCTGACCCATGCCGCCTCATCCCACGCACCTGACCCACACTGTGAGGGGCAGCCCGCTCCTCCAACGGTTGGGAGGAGGCTGGAATCTGTGCTCAGGGTTACACTGTAAATCAGAACCTTTTCTAGAAACACAACAGACCATAGTACCCTTCACTGTTGTCTGTTGAGGAATGACGCTAGTGCCTGCTCTTTCCTCTTCATATTGTTTCTGTTCCTGTTGTCTGAATAATTTCCAAAATATGAAGCATTGTTCTATCTTGGCCCACTCATCACCAATGGGATAAAACCCAAAGGTAAACAGAGTGGCTAAGTCTTTCTTAGACTCAGGGTGACTCATCCTGGAGACCCGCGCCTGGCAGTGTTTTCCCGACCAGGCTGGCCGGACCCCTGTGCACCCACCACAGGGTGCACCCACCACAGCATTTTCTCCTCAGCAGCTGCAGGTGCCGTCGATGCCTCCTTTAGCACCAGAAGCAGGACCAAGTCTCCAGGCCTTTCCTGAGAACCAACTTCCCCCTCTGTGGGTCTCCTGGGACTGAGCTCAGGCTTCTGGATTCTTCAGGACACTTAACAGAGTTGAGAGTGTTAATTATGCGTGTATATCTTTCTGGAGCTTTGTTTTTGGACTCACAGTCTCCTAAGTTACACTGTGGGTCTGGTTAGGTGTGATCCTCGTGTGGGCCACTTGTCCGTGCACTGACTCAGGGCTGGTTCCTGCTTTCTCGTCACGTCCGTTAAAAGAGGCCGCACAATCAGGCCCATGCAGGACTGGAGGACTGTTACATGTGCCTGTAGAGCTCTGTGGCTTTGTCGTGTGTTTCTTTTCTTCTGAGGAAAAAGATTCGTTTTCCTTTTTTAGCTCTTGTGGTTTCTCTCTTTGTTCCTGAATCCACTTCTGGGAGGTACAAGAACAGACTGTTTGATTTTGTCCATTTTCACACCACCAGATCAGTCATTGGTTAGGGAGCCGTGGACGTGTCCGCCAAAGTAGTACACTGCCCTGTCAGATCTTGTAAGGATTCTGTGCAGCACAGAACAGCTGTTTTAACTGGCCCCCGCCTCCGAGGCTCGGAGAAGCTGGTGACTTTGCCACTATCACACTAGCGAGAGAGCCTGTGGCTGTGCGTGTTGGCTTGCGAGGGACTTCATCTGCCCCAGACCCAGGCATTTTGTTCCTTTACGAGGAACTGCCTTCTGGGGTGTGTTCTCAAATTACTTCCTCAGACAGCAGCTATCTGCCTTCCCACCCGAACCCTTCTGTTCCGTGGTGGATCTTTAAATGAGCATTTATGGGACTCACTCAGCAGAGCGACCCCTTTGCATGAACATGTGGACAGCCAGGGGCTCAGAGCCTGCTGAGCCACTTCCCAGCTGAGTGTCTTGACCTGCCTAAAACACCTGAGACCTCCTTCCAAAGGAGGCCTGCCATGACCAGGCAGCACTGCCTCTCCTGACTCCCGCCCTCTGGCTTCTGGCTGATCATCTGCTCCTGGTAGGGCGGCCCCACTCTCTCCTCCAGGTGCCACCTTACCTCATGCAGGGAAAGCTCTCTGGGCGAGGCAGGCAGTGAGGGCCTGGCCTCGTAGCAGGTGGAAGATGGGTTGAGCAGGGCAGTTAAACTCCCGATACTTTAGGGGGGAATTTAGCCCCAGGCCCCTAAGCCTCTGGGCATCTGTTTATTTTGGCCCAGCTAAACTGGGGCTTTCCAAGGCTGGGGTCAGACTGTGGTGTAGAGCTATTAGCAGAGATCCAGGAAGACGGGCTGGTTCCAGAAAACCCATCAGTGTGCAGACCCTAGGGGGCCTGGCCAAGCCTACTACTTGTTTTGAGGTCTGGGGTGGGTGCTGTGACCTGCCTGGTCTTCCCATGGCCTTCGGGATAAGGGCCCCACTGGGGAATTCCAGACCACTCAGGGCTGAGGCTGGCCTGTCCTAGGGCTGGCTGCCATAAACAGTCTTTAACTTGGGGTCAAACAATTGGATATTTTATTACTTTATAGGGCTGAGTTTCCAGGGCAATAAACTCTGCCCGTATGGTACATATGTGGAGAGTACATACTGCCAGCATGCAGCATGCCCAGGACCTGGCCAGGCTTATGGAAGGCCAGGTGTTCTCGGACTTTCCTCAGAGCTGCACCACATGAGGCAGAGGGTTTAGCTTAGAGGGGCAGCTGTCCATCTTTACTTTCTTATGAGGCATCCTCCTGTTGGAACATGGTTTTGCATGTGCACACACATGCACAGAACACACACATGGGCATATACCACACATGCACACAAGCACACACACACATGCATACATGTAGGTACATTACACATGCTTGCATACAGGCACACACCACATGTGTGCACAGTACACACACGTACACAGCACACACACAGATGTACACACAGGCACAGAACACACACACAGGCACACACATAGCCACGTGCACACACAGGCACCCACCACATGTGTGCACAGCACACACACAGATGCACACACGCGTGCACAGAATACACACAGCCATGTGCACACATGGGCGCACGCACAGAGACACACACGTGCACACACACCTGTGCACACAGTACACACACGGGCACACACACGGGCCCCAGAGCTTGTCTGTGGGTAGAAGCGCAGTGCTGTGTGCCAGTGTAGTGGTGGCACAGACGTGAGGGAGGCTCCTACCACTAACTTGTGATGGCTCCTCCCCATTCGCTGAGACTCACGGCACCAGGGAGCCAGCCTTGCCTGCCTTGGTAATGTGTGTGGCCTTTAAAAAGGGTTCCTGTTTCTCAAGCAAATCAGTCCTTTTTCTTCTGCCTGGTGTGGCTTCCCTGGGCTGGCCCCCCAGGGTCTGCGGGTGTGTTTTGGGGGCACAGCTAGTCTGAGCCTACCTGGGGCCTCCATGCTGGGACAGCCCACCTGTCCCCTCTCTGCCTTGAGAGCTTTCTCTGTTTTTGATATTTTAATTTTTTGTATTTGAATCAAAAGCCTTTGCTTTTTAGACCCACATCCTGGGGTGTTCTTGTGGCTTTTTCTCCTACTTGCTTCTGGCCTGTTTGTCAGCTGGCTGCCCGCGGTGGCAGTTCCTCTCCAGGGACTCCGGGGATGTAGTGAAGTGAGTGCGAGGGTTGTCATTCCAGGGAGGTGTGACAAGGGGCACTGCCAGCGTTGGTCCCAGCACCTGCTCCCTGCGGGGCACCGGGTCGGGGTGGGGGGGGCCTGCTCCCTGTGGGGCACCGGTTGGGAGGGCTGCTCCCTGTGGGGCACTGGGTCGAGGTGGGGGGGGCCTGCTTCCCGTGGGGCACCGGGTGGCACCAGGAGAAGGTCGTCCTTGAGCGACTGTAGGTTTTGATGAGAAGTTCTTTCCGCTTGGGAACTTGGTGGGGGCACGAACACGGGCTCTCGTGTCCCTGGGACTGGCGACTTGCTGGTGGGAAGCCCGCACACACCTCCCTGGGGGAGAGGAGGCCTCGCCGGTGGGTCACCGTTTCAGTCGGAGCCGCCTGCTGCAGGGCACGCCTTGAGAAAGGAGGGAGGCCCGGGCAGGAGGCCGCTGGGCTTCCCGAGCCCCCGGCTGGCCGCATCCATCTGGACTCTGGCATTCCTTTCTCTGTTCATCATTTCCTGCTCCGAGCGCTTGCGACAAGCGTGTGGAGAAAGACTTTCTCAGCATTTGGACCCAAGAATGTGTTTATGCGTGTCCTGACTGGAAATAAAGGGTCACACGGAGAGAAAAAAACCACTTGTCATGATGTTTTTGCTCAGGATCTTGGTTTTCTATTTGTGACTGTTTCCTAAAGTGTTTCCCGGTGTTCTCTTCAGGGAACCCCTTTCCTGTCTTCCTGGACAAGGGGGTAGGGGGGCGGAGGGGGCAGGAGGGGCCGGCAGAGTGTCCGGGCCTTCTCATCCCCTGGTCGTTATTCACTGTGATCAGTGACAGTGTAATGGTATGTCTCTCCTCCTTCTGGAAGGCGCCCCTGGCCTCTCTGGACTGCTGTCCCCACAGCCTGTGTCAGCTCTCCTGTGGGCCGGTTTTGTGAATTCGGGAATGCTGATTTGAAAAAGTAGGCTATATCTGCCGAGTGGCGGTAGAGAAGGCAACTGGCAGGCTGGCGAGGGCACTTGGCGTTGAGAGGCAGGCAGCACAGCACACGGGGCCCACAGCCCCGCCTCACACTCAGAAGCTTGGAGTTCGGTGTCACTGAGGCCTAAGGGTGGTGATGGCGTTGTTTTCCCAGAAGAGATTTCAGGCTGTTGGGGGAAATCTCTGTAGGCACCTAATCTGGGGGGTTCTATGGGGTGTGTAAGTACGAGTTGGGATGGGATGGGAGGGGTGGCAGCCAGGAAGGGTGGCATGCAGAAGTAGGTGTCAGACAGAGGACTTCTTGGGTCACTGCAAGACAATGGCAACAACTTTTATTTTTTTTTAATTTTAATGTTTTTATTTATTTTTGAGACAGAGAGAGACAGAGCATGAGCAGGGGAGGGGCAGAGAGAGGGGAAGACACAGAATCTGAAGCGGGCTCCAGGCTCTGAGCTGTCAAGACAGAGCCTGATGCGGGGCTTGAACTCATGGAGTGTGAGATCATGACCTGAGCTGAAGTCGGACGCTCAACTGACTGAGCCACCCAGGTGCCCCAACAACTTTTAGTTTGACTTGATGTATTAATCACAAATGCTAGTTGGGGAAAAGTTAGTTTTCAGATTTTGTCCTGCTGTAAACTGCTCATGGGTTGCTTAGGCGTTGATTCTGAATCACACAGGTCGACCATTAACCAAAGCCAACCCAGGGGGTCTGACGTTTCCGACTGTCCCATGGTAGTTGGCTGCTACCATCATATGGGACTATGGAGCCATATACACTGGGGATTTCACAGGATGCAGAGAAAATATAGGCCTTGCCTTCCAAGTTGTATAGACTGAAGGATAAGTAGTCTCATATTTATGAGTGATAGTGAGTGGAGAATGTTCAGGTCTTGGGGAGGCGAGCTCTCCCTTGTGCTAAGAAGACTGGACAGGTCTGACCTGCCACTTCTCTGGGGCACAGATACTTGGGTGTGCACACTACATATGCTGACAGCGTACTTCCCAAAGCTAGAGAACCCTTAGAAATGACAGAAACTATGTATGCGGGATTGTCATTATGCAAACGGGCCACATTGAATAAGAATAGCATTTATTTTATCTTTAAAAATAAATTAAAAATCAAGTCAGTGTTTTACCTTCTCTAAGGGCTTATCTGTTCTCAAGTGCAATCTTCCCCCCATTTGAAGCTCTGAAGATTTGCTTCCCCTTCCTTGGCAGGATGTGACAGCGCCCTGTCTTGTAACGGAGGCTTCGTGGACTCCCTGAGACGGGGTGCAGTGACATGCAGTGGGGAGCAGAAGCAGGGAGGGCTAGGGACGGGCCTGGAGACTGGACAGTGTTTCCTACGTTTGTGTTTACACATGTGCATCTCAGAGTTGCAAACCGTCTTCAGCTAAAATAGGGCCCGTAGGACAGGGCAGAACCGTGTGGCACAGCAGAGGCCCGCAGGCAGCAGGCTGTACCCAAACACACAGATTTGGGTCGTTTGTTTCTTTTTCCTCTCCAGACCCCTCTGTAGTTTGCAGGGTCCTTGCTGGGAGGGCACGGGAGCAAGAGGAAGAAAGCAGTCATTCAGCTGCTCCAGAGCTGAGGCTCCCAACTGGGGAAATGTGGGAACAGCAGGCTCACCCCTTTCTGGGAGGTCCTCCTGATCCTGGGGTTTTTCAACCTCGGCCTCTAGGCCTTGAGTGACAGCACAGGGGGAAGGCCCCAGCCCCCTGGCTTCCTGGGTTTTTAGTAAACACTACTCAGAGTCACCGATCCTGTGAAAGCAGAGTGGAAAACCCAACGGAGAGGGGGCCTGTGAGGTTTTCTTAGATTGTTTGTTCTTGGGGAACTAGTGAACCTTGCCCCTTCCTTGAGAGGGTGGGGGCTGGACCTACATACGGGCCACCATCGTCTCCACCCCACCTCTGCAAGAGGTATCCTAGGCTCACCCACATCTGGTCCTAGGCAGCGCTGGTCTCCAGGAGCGTGTCCAGACACACAGCTTGTCCTTTAATGCCGTGGTTTTAAACCTGGGCAGTTTTGCATCCCAGGGGACATTTGGCCATGTTTGGCGGTGTTTGTCTGTCATGGCTGGGAGGGGAGAGGGGGGCACCCACACAGCTCGCCCCTGACAGCACATAGGGTGCTCACCCCAAGCACATCAGCACTGGGTGGGGAGGGGGGACTTTTGGGGGCATCATGTTGGATCCCTGTGAACACCAAGGCTGTGTCTGACTAGCTCTTTGCTTCCCCAGGAGTGTGGCCTTGAAGTGCCTCAGTCACACTTGGGGGCAGGGCATAGACAGATCTCATGCTGGCCAGATGGAAAGACCCCTGCAGCGTGTACCAAACTGATATGGCCTGAGGGTCTAGGGTGTGGACCAGAAGGGCAGCTGAGGGGCAATGTGGCCACACAGCTGGTGGCATTCTTGGCTCTGCACCTTACCTGCTGTGTGATCGTTGGCAAGTCACTTAACCTCTCTGTGTCTGTAAAAAGAGGATAATGGCTGTTTCCTAGGGTTCCTAAGAGGGTTGCGTGACAGTGGTGGTGATGTGCTGGGCCTGAGTGCCTGTCCCTGTCTCGTCCAGCACGTGGCTGTGCAGAGGGCCAGGCTGGGAGAGCACGAGTTGGTGGCGGGCACCTGGGGTCTGGTCCCCGAGCTCCTGGCTCTGTGGGCTCAGCTGCATTACCTGCCCCGCCCCACAGGCCTTGGGGCCCGGTTGTCCCATCAGGTTGCCCTCCAAGGGGACCCAGAGGTGTCTCCAGCTCCAGCTTTACCGCAGGCTGCTTCCAACACCATCCATTCTGTGCATCTTCCTTAAGCAGCTGCTTGTGACTTAAAAGTAAAATATTAACCAAGAATCGTAATCTCACCCTTAAATGTAGTTTTGCAGGAACAGTTGTGCCTGTTGGAACGTCGTTAGGAGGCCGTGTTTTCCCTGCGGGTGCAGTAGGAAATGGGAGGTTTTCCTGAGTTCTAGGCTAGTTTATGAAGCATTTAGAGTAGTTAGAACAACTCTTACGAGGCTGCATGTGCTATGGAAGAAGCTAGAAACAGCAGGCCTTGCTGCCTGCTAGGTGCATGGTGAAGTTATTTGGCATGTTGTTTTGAATTCTGTAGCGTTTTTCTGGGTCATTTCATGGTTTTATCTCCGTGGCACAGGCCCTGATGGTGGGAAGTGGGTACTAATGAATCAGTTAACTATTTTGGAAACTGTAGGAAGTTGTCTCGTGATGAGACAGCATGTACAACGTGCAGCCACCCTCCTTCCGCCCTAGGCCCTGCTTTTGTGAGCTGAGCAACCTCCCATGGCCCCCACTGGCCTTCTCATGATGGATATGAGGCACCACATTCACGTGTCGAGGGGAGACGCCGGGGTGAACTGTGACCTTTCCCAAGGGACAGATGCTGGGTTGCTGGACACAGTTGCAGGTTACCCACCAGCAAGGGATGCCTCACAGGCTGGAGGTGTTTCAGGTGGTCAGGCCTTGCTCTGTGTCTCCTGCAGCGGTGACCTCTGTGCACTGGAACTCCGCGCCTGGGGGCCTTCTGCACATGGGCACTGGCTGGGCTTGAGGACCCCAGCCCTGGAGCTGACTTCTCCCCTCCCCGGGGTTAACTGGGAGTTCTGGATAATTTCGTTGGTCATTTATAGAGTGCCTTCTCCCTGCATACGGACATGGGGCTTCCAAGGGGTCAACACCAAACAAGGGTGAGGGAGTGTTTATGGACTCTTAGGTTTATACTAAAAACTTGCCCACATTTTATTAATGGAGGAGAGTAAACAGAGATCAGTGAAGAATGAAGAAAAACAAGTTGCTTTGATACGTAAAATTAAACACATAATAATGTTCCACTCATGTTGGCCTGTGCAGTTTAAAGACCAGCCAAAAATAAGGTGCTATTTTTTCCAAGGTAGAATGAGGGTCCTGGCCCATCTTGCACAATTTAGTCCCCTGGGCCCTGTGTGATGAGCTCATGGCTGGTGATGGTCTGCCCTCCACCCTATCCTCCCCTCCCCCCTTGGGGGGCAAGGTCAGGATGACCCAGCATCCTTCCCAGGCTGGTTTGGACTTGAGCCTAAGAAAGGAAGCCCCAGGAAATCCAGAATAGGGAGCTAGCACATGACGAGAGGAAATCATTTTCTGCTCCGCGGATGAAGTTGCCGTCTGGCTTTCTGATAGCGCCACGCAGGCCTCCTGCACATGTCTGCTTGGTGCACTGTACATGCTCGATAGCGGCTCGTGGGGTAAGTTCACGGGCATTGTAGAAATCTCTAGCATAAACTGTCTCACAATCTTGAAATGCAGGTGACCAAGCCCACTAATCTGGTTTCCTCATTCGTGTGTTTGACAGTCTGTCCACAGCAGTTCCCCAGGTGGGCTTAACAGGGATCCCACTCCGTCGGGGCCACTCTGCAGACACAGGCAGTGCACCCTCTGAGTGACCTCTTGACCTGCCTGGAGGGTGCATGGGGACGCGACTATTGGGTTAGGGTGGCCGGTGCACTGGGGTGGGCCCCTGTCCAGGGGGGACCGGGAGCCCCTCCTTGAGCAACTTCTGCCTCAGACCACAGAGCAGGGAAAGCTGCCTGGCCTGCTCATTTGGGTGGTCCCAGGCCTACCCCGAGCCCCTCCCCCAGGTCAGGAAAGTTCCCAGTGCTTTCTCCAGCGCCCTGCCCTCCAGCCCCCCTGCCCCTGCCCTCCAGCCTTCCAGCCGCCTGCCCTCCAGACCCCCAGCCCCCTGCCCTCCAGCCCCCCTGACACTCACTCTCCCTTACCCCCCAGGAGAGGGTCTCATGCCCACTGAGGTTCCTCTTTGAAATACTGTGCACTGGGGGTGCCTGGGGGGCTCAGTCGGCTCAGGTCATGATCTCATGGTTTGTGGGATCGAGCCCTGCATCGGGCTTCTCACTGACAGTGCAGAGCCTGCTTGGGATCCTCTCTCTCTGCCCCTCCCCTGCTCATGTGCACATGCTCTCTCTCAAAATAAATAAACATTAAAAAAAAACCAGTGTAAATGAAATACTGTGTACTGACTGCCGAGTCTGTGGCTGGGCTGCCTCAGCTCTGCTGCCTTACAGGAAGAGGAGGCTGCTGGGCCCCCTTGGAGTTGGAGGTAGAGGGTCATGTCCATCACCCCCCTCCTCAAGTTTTTGCCCCTTTGCCAAGGCTCTCCAGTGGGGTCCCCACACCAGCAGCATCACCTGGGGCTGGCTGGACGTGTAGATGTTGGGGCCCCACCCCAGACTCACAGAATCAGGAACTCTGGGGCCAGGCCCGGAGACCCATGTTTCATTCCCATGTAGTCTGAAGTGAGTGCCCTGGCCCACGGCGAGCTGCCCCTTACAGCTGAGAACCCAGAAGTGCCCCCAGCACCGTCATCTGTGGAAGGAACTCTGCACAGTCCCTGGGGAGGTCCTCCTGCCTGGGCCACATGCCAGCTCCCCGTGGCCACTAAGCAGCTCAGGGAAGGAGCTCTTCGGGAGCCCTCAGCGAGCCTGTGTAGACAGAGTGCTTTGTTCCCCTCACAAGCAGTTGCGGTCACCAGGCTGGGGCGAGGACCCCGGCGTCTCCATGCAGACTGTGTGGTGGGCCCAGACGTCAGTGCCGGTGGGGAGCGCAGGGCCAGGGTTTACAGGAGAGGGCAGGGCAGCGCCACGGGCTCAGCCACACGAGGGGCTCATCTGGGTTTTGCTTTTGTTTCTTCCACTAACAGCCGCACTCCATTTTTTAATTAAAGGGTGGGGTGAAGTGTGTGCCTTCTCGGACAGCATAAATAGAAGACACTTGAAGTTGATCATGTTCTATTTTGATCCACGACTTGGGATTTGATGCGCCCCTAGACGTACTGGTTTTGCTCAAATTACAAGTAGGGAGAGCCCTGATTACTGACCTTGGATGGAGGTTTTACATACTCTGCTATTACATTGGAGGGTTTTTTGAACAGCTTGTGTTGGTGAGGAGCTATTTTGGAAAGGAAGGTTGTCACGAATGTCTTTGAAAACCCTGAGCCTCGCCTGAGGAGTTGTTGGGAGGTGGGGTTCTGTGTGGGGGTGGAAAGTGACACCCCTTTCCCAGAGTCACCAGCCCACTGGGCTTTTGTGACAGCTCAGCTGCGGCATCACCAGTTTGCCGATCTGTGTTGTAGTTCTGATTTGTGTCTTTGGGCAGCCCTGGAGGGCTTTGCCAGGGCCATATGGGGGAAGCATTGATGCGCCCGGGGTCTTTTAGCACCGGGACACCTCGGGTCGGTCCCACTGGCTGATCAGGCTTTTAGGGTGGATTCACAGTCCCCAGACACCACAAACCAGGTGGGAGGAGTGGGTCCCTGTGCAGTGAGGCTCTCTCCGGGTCCTCCAGGAGCCTGGGGCTAGAGGCTGGTGGGTGTGTCACAGCCTGCTGCTTGCAGGCTGACCTCCCAGTACAGGAATTTCATCCTCAACACAAGGAGGGGCTCCCGGTCCCCCCTGGACAGGGGCCCACCCCAGGGCACCAGACACCCTAACCACCGTGCAAGTCGTGCTGCAGTAGTCCCCCAAAGTGGAGGAGAGGCCCCTAGGGGGCCAGTACTCACCTTGCCTTCTGTCCCCTCTTCCTGCCCTAAGGGTCTCTGGCACAGGTGCACTTTACCCAGGTCTCCTGAGGGTTTCCAGCAACTGTTGGCTTTGTGTCTTTTGGATACTGTGTGTGTGTGTGTGTGTGTGTGTGTGTGTGTGTGTGTGTGTGTGTGTTTTCTCACTGAAGAAGATTTGGAGGATATAGAAAGCAAAGTGAGAATATGAAAAATTGTTATTCTACATCGAGTGTCTTTTGTTATGGATAAAACCCCCAGACGCTTCCTTTCTGGGGGCGAGATTGGACTGTTGCTGCGGGTGTGGGTGGCTAAGACACAGGGCGTGTTTATGGGGCACCTGCCGCCAGGATGCTCCACGTGCCGATGTCCCATGTGGGTTCAGAGCTGTCATCCCATGCTTAAAGCTGGGAGGACTCCCCCACCGTGGTGCGTGGGACCCACTGCAGTCTCTGCTTTAGAAGTCGGAAAGAGGTTGTGCACGGTGTCCAGTGGATTTGAGGGCCCGGCTTCAGCCTCACAGGTGGCTCTGCAAGAGCATGGGCAGGTGTTAAGAGGACTAGTTAGAGTCAGGTGCTTAGGGCTCAGTTTTAGCGTTGAGGTTTGCCAGTTTCCTGGTTTGGGAGAAGGTGGAACCGGATTGTGGACGCAAAGTGCACGGTAAATGTCGCTTGGTTTTACCCTTGTGTCCTCGGGCTGTTGTTGGTTTGGGATCGTGTGAGTGTGACTGAGGTGCAGACGGGAGGTAAGCTTTGCATCCAACACTGGAGGCCGGAGGAGGCTGTGAATAGCGCTCCTGGTGCCTGGTGTGGGCAGGGAGGAAACAGGCAGAGCATGGCCCGTCTGGGGCATGAAGGGAGAGAAGAAGCAGGTGACCTGTGCCTCAGAGCACCTGCTGTTTACGTAACCCTTTCTCCATATGATACCACGGCGCCAGGGGCTTAACCTGCAGTGGAGCCGGCCGAGAGACCCGAGGGGTCGACGGCTTCCCAGAAGTTTCCCCTGGGAAACTCGGGGTTTTGATCCCGTTGGAAGTTGTGAGTGGATTGAGATGGGCGCGGCGGCCGGCTGGGAGTCGGGTGACGCATGCAGTTGCCACTGGCTCTGTGACCTGCAGTCCCGCTCTCTGACAAATTGGGTGTGCGGATAACTGAGCAGAACCAGATTTTTATGGGAAGATGGGGATTCACTGGGGGGACGTTTGGGGATGGCGATAAGCTCCCGTGGAGTAGTTGTTGTCGGGGTTGGAGTCCACACCCCTCTGTGGATGGCAGCCCCCGAGGTGACGTTGTGTCCTGATGGACCTGCAGCTCCGTGGCTCCTCTGACCATACCCTCAGTGGGAGTACCCTCAGCAGGTGTACTCTCAGCGGGAGTACCCCCAGCGGCTGTACCCCCAGCAGACTTTCAGCAGGTGTACCCTCAGTGGGTCTCCTCTCAGTGGGCGTACTCTCAGTGGGTATACCCTCAGTGGGTGTATCCTCAGCGGGTCTACTCTCACCGAGTATACTCTCACCGGTGTACCCTCAGTGGGTGTACCCTCAGTGTATGTACTCTCAGCAGGTGTACTTTCAGCAGGCATACTGTCAGGGGGTGTACCCTTGGCGGGTGTACTCTCAGCGGGTGTACTCTGTGCTGGAGCGCCGAGAGGCCTGTACAGTGGGGACTGGTCCCTGCTCACACATTAATTGCTGAAACTCTGTGTTGGGTGTGAGGGCTGAATGGGAGTAAAAGATTCAGAATGAACACCGCTGGGTGCTTGCTCTGCAGGCCTCTCTCAGGCACTGTTATCCCCATGTTACTATGATGGCATTTTGACCCCTCCCCAGCCTGGGAAGGGGTCTTGCAGGGATCTCTCTTCCTCCTTCCCTGAAACAGAATGAAACAAAACAAAACAAAAACTCAGGAAATGTAAACAACAACAACAACAATCTGAGGTGACAGCGGGGGAGGGCAGTTTGGCTAGTTGCGGGCCATCCCTGTGAACCTCTGTTTTGGGGAAAATCATGCTTGGCTCTGTTCCGGGAAGTGCAGTGGTAGTGTGAGCCCTGCAGGACCCTGGTCTCCTCTGACCCTGGATTGGGATGCGAGTGGAGGGGCCAGGGCAGCCTTCAGTGGGAGGGGAGCCTCCTGGGGGAGTGACGGGCCCTCCCTAGCTGTGGTAGGCATCCAGGTCGGGGGTGGCCTGGCCTCTGCTCCGTGGGAAGACTTACACACTTTTCCGGGACGTGAGATGTAGACATTCCCAGAGCAGTTTACGAGGGTGGATTGCAAACCCCGTGGAAGGATAGCACGAAGAGGCAGGGCCCAAGATGTCACATCTGTGATTGAAACCCCACAGGGCACCAGGAGCTGTGCTAGTGCCCGGGCTTGTGTGTGATACTTCTCCTTTCCCTGTGATTTAGCTGTTCCAGGCAGTCGTTTACTATCTTAACACACAGGTCTTGGCCTCCTCTGTGTCTAATTCAGGTTGTGCAAAACATTTGGGTCTCTCTGCCCTTGTGTATCTACCTGCCCTGACTGGGCCCTTTGCCCTCTGACCTCGTCGTGGCCTTTGTCCCGCCCTCCTGCCAGGCCTGCCCTCTGCCCTCTTTGCTCCTCTCTGCCTCCTGGTCCCCCTGACCCCGGCTACCCAGAACCTGCCTTCTTCCTCAGTGTTTGGCAGGGTCGGGCCAGCAGTAGGTCTTGGTGGTAGAAATTGAGATTGAGGGTTTTCTATGAATTAAACTTATTTTGATTCATGGAAAATTGACAGCTCAGGCCAGCCAAAGGCTCAGATTCTAGGAGCTAAAAATAGGAGTGGGGAGTAGAGGGCAGTTTGGCAGGGGTAGAGGCTCCAGATGGGGCATGTGGGCTGGCCCTGGCAGGGACAGCAGAGCCCTGAGCTCCAGGAGGCTGGCAGAGGAAGTGGGGCGAGTCCAGGTTTGCCTAGACAGCCCTCTCTCATCAAGCAACCATGCATGTTAAGGGGCGGAGCAGACAGCTTAAGCCTAATTGTGATGAACTAAAGAATCAATGTGAAATTGCAGTGTTGGTTTTCTATTAGATGAAGCCAGACTTCAAACCAGAAAAAAAAAAAATTATTCAGGTCAAAGGGCAGGGTGCCTGCTTTGTATGTAAGTCAGCGGCTGGGAGCAGTTGTAACGTGGAGACTAACGAAAGTGCTGGACTCACTAACGGAGGAGGTGTTTACTGCATGTGCTGTGTGGTCGGTTTTTAAAATGTTCAGCAGGATATTCTTAGGTTTCTAATAGACAAAAAAGTATCACAGAGAACGCAGGAGGAGGTCAGAATATGCCCGGGAGCCTAATTTATGATGAAGATGGCATTTTAGTTCACTGAGGAAGGGTCGTGTAGTTTAGTAAGTGGAGTTGGCTTAATTAGCCATCTGTCTTGAAAAAAATGTCATCCTAACTCACACCACACAGAGTAAATTTGAATGAATTAATGGTTAGAATGTGAAAAAATAGCACAAGAATACCAGGCACCCCTTGGAGACTATTGTGAATGACCTCTAGAAGGTGGGAGAACTTTCTAAGTGACCAGTAAAGGAGGAGCTCAGGAGGACACCATGACAGATTTGACTACATGAGAGCTAAAAATGAGAGTATGGCAAGACACCGCAAATGACAAATGACGTAGTTGAGGGAAGTGTCTGTGACGCCCACTCATGACCTACCTGCTTGTCGCCAACCGGCATGCTCACACTGGACACGCTAACCACGAGGGGGCCACGGGATCTGCAGGGCGCGTCTGGGACCTGACCCCAGGAGCCCCACATGCACAGGTGTGTCTGGTTTCAGTGGCACGGCAGCAACATTCCCCTGGTGCTTCGCTTGCGCCCCCATCCTAGAGGCAGGAACCCAGGCGTGGTGGGGGTGCGCACGCAGGGCCACTGGCAGCAGCGGCAGGTTGTTTCCAGACAGCAGTTGGGTGGACCCATCCCTGTCGGTCTGCCTGTGGAACACTGTGTCATTCCTGAAAAGGATGGAGGTACATCCACAGGTAGTAACGTATTTATTGCACAGCAAAGAGAAAGAGCTTATCGTTTTAGTGAACAAGTTCAGAACTACCTCCTCCCATGCGTGTAACCCTTATGCAGTTGTGAGACCAGAGATAGCTCTGGAGGCTTTCCAACCAAATGGTCAACTCAGCAGCGTGGGGGGCGGGGGGGTTGGAGGGGAGGAAAGATGATTTACTGTGTCCATATATGCTTTTGTAGCATATGGTGACAATGAATCTGTATTTCCTTTGTAATTAAAAATGTTCAAAGATAGATAAAGAATACAATCTATTTATAGAACTCTCTGGTTTATTTTGAGAGAGCACTCGAAGAGGGGAGGGGCAGAGAGAGAGAGAGAGAGAGAGAGAGAGAGAGAGAATCCCAAGCAGGCTCCACATTCAGCATAGAGCCAGACTCAGGGCTCCATCCCATAAACTGTGAGATCATAACCTAAGCCGAAATCAAGAGCCAGACACACAACCGACTGAGCCACCCAGGCTCCCATCTTTATAAAACTCTTTTAAAAAAATTTTTTTGAGAGAGACAGAGAGATAGAGTGTGAGCGGGTTAGGGGCAGAGAGAGAGGGAGACACAGAATCCAAAGCAGGCTCCAGGCTCTTGAGCCGTCAGCATAGAGCCCAATATGGGGCTTGAACTCATGAAATGTGAGATCATGACCTGAGCCGAAGTTGGACACTTAACCGATTGAGCCACCCAGGCGCCCCCCCCCCCCAAAATTTTTAATATTTTAAAATTTTTAGTTATCTGTTTTTAAAATGTTTTTTTTTTTTTTCAACGTTTTTTTATTTTTTTTTTTATTTTTGGGACAGAGAGAGACAGAGCATGAACGGGGGAGGGGCAGAGAGAGAGGGAGACACAGAATCGGAAACAGGCTCCAGGCTCCGAGCTGTCAGCACAGAGCCTGACGCGGGGCTCGAACTCACGGACCGCGAGATCGTGACCTGGCTGAAGTCGGACGCTTAACCGACTGCGCCACCCAGGCGCCCCTAAAATGTTTTTTAATGTTTATTTATTTATGAGACAGAGAGAGACAGAGCATGAATGGGGGAGGGTCAGAGAGAGAGGGAGACACAGAATCTGAAACAGGCCCCAGGCTCTGAGCTGTCAGCATAGAGCCCGACGCGGAGCTTGAACTCACAGAGCGTGAGATCATGACCTGAGCCGAACTCAGACGTTTAACCAACTGAGCCACCCAGGGGCACCCCCCAAAATAAATTTTTTTAAGGGGCACCTGGGAGGCTCAGTCAGTTAAGCAATCCGGCTTCAGCTCATGTCATGATCTCACCATTCATGAGTTCGAGCCCCACATCAAGCTCTGTGCTGACAGCTCAGAGCCTGGGGCCTGCTTCGGATTCTGTGTCTTCCTCTCTCTCTGCTCCTCCCCCACTCGTGTTCTGTGTGTCTCTGTCTTGCTCTCAAAAATGAATAAACATTAACAAAAATAATTTTTTTTTAATTTTTAAATGTTTATTTATATTTGAGAGAGTAAGAGAGGGAGAGAATGAGTGGGGGAGAGGCAGAGAGAGAGCGAGACACAGAATCTGAAGCAGGCTCCAGGCTCTGAGCTGTCTGCACAGAGCCCGGCATGGGGCTCAAACCCACAAACCACGAGATCATGATCTGAGCTGAAGTCGGACAGCCAACTTACTTAGCAGCCCAAGGCGCCTCTAAAACTCTTCATGTTAAACACAGAGCTTTCTAAAAGGGATGATGTATATTATTAGTTACTGTGGATTATGTGCCTACCGTATTCCCAGAAATGGGATAGATGATTTTGTAGCATGTGTTACAATTTGGACCCACGTGGCTCAGGAGTTAAACAGAAAATAACTAAGTGATTAACTCAGCAGGTAGATCTGGCATGTCTACCATTCACCAGGAATTCACTTTCTGCACTGTGAAGGGCCCGGCCTAACTGTGGTTTGTGGGTGAGTTTCTGATTTAAGGTAAATGAAATGGGCATTTAATCACAAAGCTCTGAATTAGGTTTCATTTTACACTTAAACTTTATCAGAAATTGCCTTTATTGTTACACATAATACATTGACATGGTCAGTGTTTAATATCAAAGACAGGTATTATTGGCTATTAAATTCATAAGCACTTCTACTTAATTATAAACATAATGCATGTTTTTAAAAAACTAAGTTCTAGGTTTTCAAGAATAAGAAAAAAGAGACTCCTTCCCCCACTGAGAGGCTTCACAGCCAGCCTTTGGGTAACATCTCGGTTCTTCTGTTCAGGTACTTCTCCATTCTTATTTTTCCTAGGGAGATACCTTGTGGGCACATATACGTTTATTAGATATTAACTACACACATGTATACATCTATATTACATACATCTTTTGAGAATTTTACTCCAAACATTTCTACTTATTTCTGGAAGTTCTTTGTAAAAACCACTTTGGTTGCTGTGCGGCCTTCTCCTAGCCTCGCTTTCCTTGTCCTCCCCTCCCTCACCTGGCCGCTCTGTTGCTCGGGGCACCAGGAGCTTCCTGCCTGTGTCCTCAGGGGTCCAACCCACTGTCTGAAGCCTCGCGTCCTGGCCTAGCGCTGGTCGAAGGCATTTTATCTGTCGCAGTCTCCATTATTGAATGTTTAATTGTTTCCTTGTTTTTTTGCCAACACAAATATTGCTATAATAAACATTGATCATTTACGAATCTTCATTTTATGTATTATAATTGACCCTCAAACAATGTATCTTTGAACTCGGTGGGTCCACTTACACGTGGATTTTTTCCAATAAATACAGTGCAGTACTATAAATGTATTTTCTCTCCCTTATGATCTCATTTTTTCTCTTCCCTTATGGTTGTCTTAATAACATTTTCTTTTCTCTGGCCTACTTCTTTATAAGAACACAATGTGTAACACATGTACCTAAAAACCATGTGTTAATCAACTGTGTGTTGTTGGTAAGGCTCCTGGTCAACAGTAGGCTATTAGTAGTTGTTTTTTTATTTAATTGAAGTATAATTAGCACACAATGCTGTGTTAGTGTCAGGTGTGCACCATAGTGACTCAGTAGTCCTACGGGTTGCTCAGGGCTCATCACCATAAGTGTGGTCACCATCTGTCACCATACAGGGTTGTTACAGTTCTCTGTGCTGTACTTTTCATCTCCCTGACTTACTTATTTGATAACTGGAAGTTTATATAACCCCTCACCCCCTTCGTCTGTTTCACACCCCCCCCCCCACCCCCTCTGACAACCGCTGGTTTGTTCTCTGTATTTGTGAGTCTGGTGTTTGTTTGTTTGCTTTTAAGAGTCCATATATAAGTGAAATTGTATGCCACTTGTCTTTCTCTGACTTATTTCACTTAGCGTTGCACCTCCAGCTCTATCCATGTTGTCACAAATGGGAAGATTTCTTTCATTTTTATGGTTGAGTAATATATATGTATAACAGTAATGTAAATAGCATAATATAATAATGTTAATATAATATATATTATATGAATAACATAACATAATATGAATAAAGCCATAATAAACATAAGGGTGCATATATCTTTTCAAATTAGCGCTTTCATTTTCTTTGGGCAAATACCCAGTCGTGGAATTACTGGATCATATGGTTAATTCTATATTTAATTTTTTGAGGAGCCTCCGCACCGTTTTCCACAGTGGCTGCACCATTTTGTACTCCCACCAACAGTATATGAGGGTCCCCTTTCTCCACATCCTCCCCAACACTTGTTGTTTCTTGTGTTTTTGAGTTTAGCCATTCTGACAGGTGTGAGGTGGTATCTCATTGTGGTTTTGATTTGCATTTCCCCGATGATGATGATGTTGAGCATCTTTTCATGTGTGTGTTGGCCATCTGTGTGCCTTCTTTGGAAAAATGTCCATTCAGGGGCTCCTGGGTGGCTTAGTCAGTTGAGCATCGGACTCTTGATTTTGGCTCAGGTCATGATCTCAGGGTCACGGGATGGAGCCCCATGTTGGGCTTCATGCTGAGTGCCAAGTCTGCGTGAGATTCTCTCTCCCCCTCTCCTTCTGCCCCTCTCCTGCTTGCATGAAGGTTTCTCAAAAGAAAATAAAGATAAATTAAAAAAAAAAAAGAAAATTGTCTGTTGAGGTCCTCTTCCTATTTTTAATCAGATTATTATTTTTCTGGTGTTGCGTTGTACAAGTTCTTTATATATTTTGGATATCAATCCTTTATAGATTATGTCCTTTGCAAATATCTTCTCTCATTTAGTAGGTTGCCTTTTGATTTTGTTGGTGGTTTCCTTTGCTGTGCATGAGATTTTTATTTTGGTGGAGTTATTTTTGCTTCTGTTTCTCTTGCCTGAGGAGGCATATCCATAAATATGTTGCTCTGGCCAATGTTCATGAGGTTACTTACTGCCTATGTTTTCCTTTAGGATTTTTATGGTTTCAAGTCTCACATTTAGGTCTTTAATCCACTTTGTTTTTATTTATTATTATTACCTTTTTAATGCTTATTTTTATTTTTCTCTTTTTGAGAGAGAGAGAGAGAGAGAGAGAGAGAGAGAGAGAGCACGCCAGAGTGTGAGCAGGGGAGGGGCAGAGAGAGAGAGAGAGAGAGAGGGAGACATAGAATCCGAAGCAGCTCCAGGCTCCGAGCTGTCAGCACAGAGTCTGAGCTCACAGTTCAAGCTCACGAACTGTGAGACTATGACCTGAGCCAAAGTCAGATGCTCAACCAACTGAGCCCCCCAGGCGCCCAAGATCTTTAATCTGTTTTGAGTTTGTTTTTGTATGTGGTGGAGGAGGGCGGTGCAGCCTTGTCCTTATGCATGTTGCTGTCCAATTTTCCCAACACCATTAGTTGGAGGGACTGTCTTTCCCATCACATATTCTTGCCTCCTTTGTCATAGATTAATTGAAAATATAAGTGTAGGTTTATTGCTAGATTCTATTCTGTTCTCTTGATCTGTGAGTCTGTTTTTGTGTTAGTACCATACTGTTTTATTATAGCTTTATGGTATTTCTTGACATCTGGGATTGTGATACCTCCAGCTTTGTTCTTCTTTCTCAAGATTGCTTTGACTGCTCAGGGTCTTTGTGGTTCCATACAAATTTTAGGATCATTTGTTCTAATTCTGTGGAAAATGCTGACAGGAATTGCATTAAATCTGTAGGTTGCTTTGGGTAATATGGACATTTTAACAGTATTGGTTCTTCCAACTCACGAGCATGGAATGTCTTTCCATCTTTTTGTGTTGTCTTCAGTTTCTTTCATGAATGTTTCACAGTTTCATAGTTTTCAGAGTGTAGTTCTTTCACTTCCTTGACTAAGTTTATTCCTAGGTATTTCATTATTTTTGGTGCAGTTATAAATGGGATTGTTGTCTTAATTTCTCTTTCTGCTACTTCATTATTACTGTAAAAGAATGCAGATTTCTGTACATTAATTTTGTATTTTGTGACTTTACTGAATTCATTTATCAGTTGTAATAGATTTTTAGTAGAGTCTTTAGGGTTTTCTATAAATAGTATCATGCCATCTGCAAATACTAAAAGTTTTACTTCTTCCTTACCAATTTAGATGCCTTTTTATTTCTTTTTCTTGTCTGATTGCTATAGCTAGGACTTTTGTTACTATGTTGAATTAAAAGTAGGGAGAGTGGATATCATTGTCTTGCTCCTGATCTTAGGAGAAAAATCTCAGTTTTTCCCCATTGAGGTTGTTTGCTGTGGGTTTTTCATACATGGCCTTTATAACGTTGAGGTGTGTTCCGTCTAAACCTATTTTGTCAAGGGTTTGGTTTTTTTTTTTTTATTATCAGTGGGTGTTGTATTTTGTCAAGTGCTTTTTCTGCATCTATTGAGGTGATCCTCTGGTTTTTATCAATTCTCTTGTTGATGTGATGTATTTCATTGATTTGCAGATGTGGAACCACCCTTGCCTCCCTGGAATAGGTCCCACTTGATCGTGGTGGATGGTATTCTTTTTTAATGTATGTTGGATTTGGTTTGCTAGTATTTTGTTGAGGAGTTTGCATCCATGTTCATTAGGGATATTGGCCTATAGTTCTCTCTTTATCTGGCTTGTAATGCTGGTCTCGTAGAATGAATTGGGAAGTTTTCCTTTTTCTTCTATTTTTTGGAATAGTTTGAGAAGAGTAGTTAAGTTTTAGGGGAATCAAAAATTATATGTGGATTTGTGACTGCACAGGGGGCATCACCTGTAACCACTGCATTCGTTGTTTAAGGGTAAAGTTGTATTTTCCCAGGAGATCTAGATATTGATTTATTCATGGCTTTCAAAAAAATATTTTAGAAGATTGAGCAGCTATGGCAACTATGGAAATCAGCCAGGTATAAGGGGAGGCAGAAAAGTAGTGTGTGCCTGACAGAAGCTTCCTTGGCCTCTTGTATGGCATAGCAACAATGTGTGGGCGCCTCAGTGTCAAGCTGCGGGTCCTTGAAAGTGTGGAAAGTGAACTTCTGCTTTGTCAGGCTTGGCCCCTTGATGTGATGGTGGCTTTTCAGGGACAAGTGGGAGAGCATCCCTGCCCCTGCCTGGGAGGCTGGGGCTGCTCTGCTCTCAGTTGAGGGGCTCCCGAGCCCCTTTCCACCACAGCCCCTTGCCCTGGGCACCGTCCCGAAGCCGTGGCTGCTCATCGGTTCCAGGATAAAGAGGTTCAGAGACGCGGTCGAGGTGCCAGCTCACCAGCACCTGCCTCCAAGCTCTGAGAGTCTCAGCTGCTGTGTAAATACACCAGGCCCTCGCTTGCTACACAGCCTGCCTCCGTGGCATGTTGGGACGAGGGTGTGAGGCACAGGGATAGCACATGGTTGGTGGCCCACTGGGGACACGGCCAGGAACCCCTGCGGGCAGAGGTTTCAGACCGTGGGTGGTGGCTGTTCTGCCTTGAGGGAGTGAGGGCCTCTTGGTCTCACCTGTGAGCTGGGAAGGCCTGTAGCGTGCCACCAGCCCTGGACCACCTGGAGGGCTCTGTCTGGGGCCCTCGGGTTTGGGCAGCGGAGGGCCGGCCAGGGCTGACTGGTGCTGTTGGGCGGGAGAGGGCGCCGGCGCCCCGGCTGCGCTTCTGTGCCAGCTGGGGCCTCGTGGTGTTAGGCTGAAGAGGAAGGTACATCTGTCTCTCCTGGCCAGTCTTGCGGACTGATAAATGAGGAAGGAAAAACCAAAGTTTCAAGTTTTCCATTGCTTCCTATTCTAAACTTGCCATTAGGATGCAAACCCAGGGGCCAGCACAGGCTTTGGTTTGTGGTTCTCCGCGGGGCGCAGCACATTGGAGCCGTCCGTCCATGTGGCCAGTGACCCAAGGAGGGTGGCCGCTCCCACTGTGTGGTGCTGGGGGCAAGGCCCTCGGTGTCACCCCTAGTGGCTGATATTGCTGCCGGTTGAAGGTTCAGGTGATGACAACCCAGCAGTGCCGGGCTTGGATGGCGGCAGTGGCTCTGCCGGCGGGTGGTGGGTGACTGCTGGTGGCCACTGCAGGCCCTTCCTAAGATTTGGCTGCATCTGGCGGGGGGCCGGGCTGTGGCAGGAGCTCTCTCCGGGGCCCAGGTCTGTGTGACCAGCCTGCAGCCCCCTTTGGAGGACTGTGGTCTCTGCAATAGATACAGGGGCCTCTGGGGTTCTGCAGCACATTTTGGTGCCTTGGGGCCTTTTAGACGCTTGCACTTTGATCAGGGGAGAGCTACCCTGATGGGAAGTGCTGCTCAGAGAGCATCCGCTTGGACCCAAAGTCCAGCAGCCAGCGGGCAACCAGGCACATGTCTCATGGCATCAGAGAGGTGGTGGGCTGCGTGTCTTTGCCAGACGCCCCCGAGACATTGGTGGCAAGCAGACCCCTCAATCACTCCCTAGGTCGGGCTCACGAGTCTGCAGAGGATGCAGTGCTGCCTTACTCTGGCAGATGAGGACATCGAGGGGCTGGGAGCTACAGGCTCTGACTCTAGTCCCTGTTCTGGGACTGGTTACTCCTTGGGGACCCAGAGCAACACACGCCTTCCGTGTGAAGCAGGTCCACAGCCTGGCCTTTTGCTCTTTGCTTGTCCCACAGCTCCCAGACCCTGAGAGGGTGATGCCCGGTTCCCTTGGGAGAGAGGGCCTGAGTTTCAAGCCCAGAAGGGAGACGTCAGTGTACTGTCAGGCCTCTGAGGGCCATAGACTTCCCAGGTCGCCATGGCACAGGGCGAGGGGCGCTGCCTGTGGGCTTGGTTCCCGCCCTGGCCAGCACCAGGGTCTGCCCAGCCCTGTTCCGGTGAGGCTCCTCGGCAGGAAAGCCCCCATCCCCACCGTCTAGCAGGTGGGCCCAGTGCAGACCGCTGTTGAGAAATTCCTGCAGCAACACCACACCCGTGTTACCGGGCCCTGGAATCACTGCCTGTGTGCCACAGGCCACCTCAGGCTCTGGTGTGTGTCAGAGGGCCATCTGCAGCAAGGAAGGCGGAGGTGGCGTGCTGACCAAAATGCCACCGCGGTGTGGTGAGGAGCCCAAACAGCCCCGTGGGTTTTGAATCCCGGTTCTGCTTCGAGATGGGTGTCATGCTCAGAAAGCTGTGCCCGTGGCTGGTGAGCTCTGCGAGGTCACTGGTATTGGGGGTGTTGTGACACCTGTGATCAACGTGTCACTCCCTCCAGGCAGAGGACCTCTCCACAGTCCTTGGATTTTTCTTTTTCTTTTTAATGTTTATTTTTGAGAGAGAGAGACAGAGAGACAGAAAGACAGAGCATGAGCGGGGGAGAGAGAGAGAGGGGGAGACTCAGAATCCGAGGCAGGCTCCAGGCTCTGAGGTGTCAGCACAGAGCCTGACGCGGGGCTTGAACTCACCAACTGCGAGATCATGACCTGAGCTGAAGTGGGACACCCAACCAACTGAGCCACCCAGGCGCCCCTAACAGCCCTTGGATTTTAAAGATAAGGTATCTGGGCTCGAGGGGATGGGCAAGTGGCCACATAGAAGTCCAGCACTGGGAGGGGGGCTGGGTGATCTGAATGTTGAGATGAAATCAGAGTCTCCAGGTACTTTTTTTCACTATTTCAGCAAAGTTTTGCAAGACATCCTGTGTGCGTCCACGTGGCCTCATTCCTAGTGGCCCATGGTTCCTCCAGGACAGCCGGCCTGTACGCTGGCCAGTGTTTCCTGCCTAATTAGACCAATGGCAGCGTTAAAAATAACTTTGGAGTTTAAACAAATCCAGCTGAGCAGAGATCCCTGGCTTCCGTGCGAGGTGTTGGGGGCAGGGGTTTGAAGGACACTTGCTTCGGCCCCCGGGAGGGAGGGGTCACCACAGCCTGTGCTGCAGTCTGGGGCGTGAAGTCAGGTGGGGACACACAGCCCAAATGTGCCGGGTGGGCCTGGAATCCAGCAGGGGTTCCTGCTTTCTTGCGGTTGGCAGATGGGCAGACCTTTTCTTTTCTCCTGTGCATGAATCAGCTAACACAGCAGTCTGTGGCCTTTTGGAAATAATTTTAAAGCTTTTATTACTTCATTTTTAAAATCCCTCTGAAGGTCCTGCCTCCTCAACCCATGGGCCTTCCAGCTGCCTCTCTCCTTGCCAGCCTATCATGAAGAAGTCTGTCTTCCGGAATGTTCCATGGGTGATGCATCTGAGGTCATCTTGGCAGGCCTAGGACTTTTGACCTCTGGGTGGTTCCTGGTTAGCTCCAAGGATGGCTCTTTTGTTCAGCATGTGTTTGCCAAGAGTGAGGATTGGCTCTGGGAAGTGAGTGAGGGGCCCGTGAGGCCTGGCCTTTGCTCTCAGCAGGGGCAGACCGTGCACAGAACACAGCGATCATGTGGGGTGGGAGGGGGCGCCTGCACGCCCTGGGAGTGGCACAGGGTAACCCTGCCATGTGGCTCCAGGGATGGGGCGGATGTGGATGCTGGGAGTGTGGGTCAGCATGGCCCGTGGTAGAGGAGACACAGGGGCTTGGGCCAGCACCGCGTTTTGACTCGTGGAGGTGAGTCGTTGAAGGTCATCCTGCACACACAGATGGGTGTTAGCTGGTGGGGATCTCTGAATGCTCGGCGGGCAGAAGTGCTTTGTTTGGTAGGCAATGGGTGCTTTTGAGGGCAGAGGAGGGAAGGACAGTGCCCCACGCACGTCAGCCACTTGCTGTCAGTACAGAACAGGCATGTGGGGAGGTTTGGCGAAACGGTGGTCCAGCCGGAACAGATGTCCGTGGAAGCACAGCTCTTCCTAGGGAGGGTGCTGAGGCTTCTGGGTCTTTACCGCCACGGAGGAGGGTGGTCCGTTCAGGGAGGGTCTCCTGAGGCAACGAGGAGGCACTCCGGCTAGGGACAGTGTCAGAACAGCTGGGTGTCACTCAAATGCAGCAAGGTGAGCTTAGGACCGTGACCCGGGAGCCCAGAACCCCCCTGGGGCTGGTAGCACACAGGTTCTGTGCTCACACACCAGCCTTGGGTGGCCCTGAAATCTGCCTTCTGACGCGGTGTGGCTGCCGCTGCTCTCCTGGGGACGACTTTCTTTTTTGTTTCTTTTTAAATAATTTATTGTCCAGTTTGTTAGCATACAGTGTATACAGTACGCTCTCGGCTTGGGACTAGATTCCCGTGGTTTATCGCTTACATACAACACCCAGTGCTCATCCCAAGTGCCCTCTTCAGTTCCTGTCCCCCATTTTCCCCTCTCCCCTGCCCCCCCCCATGAGCAACCCTCAGTTTGTCCTCTGTATTTAAGAGTCTCTTATGGTTTCTTTTCCTCCCTCTCTGTTTGTATCTTATTTTTCCTTCCCTCCCCCTATGGTCTTCTGTTAAGTTTCTCAAATCCCACACATGAGTGAAATCATATGATACCTCTCTTTCTCTGACTTATTTCACTTAGCATAGTACCCTCTAGTTCCATACTCCATTGTATATATATACACCACATCTTCTTTATCCATTCATCCGTTGATTGACATTTGGGCTCTTTCCATACTTTGGCTATTATTGATAGCATGGCTATAAACATTGAGGTGCATGTACCCCTTTGAATCAGTACCCCTGTATTCTTTGGATAAATACCTAGTAGTGCAATTGCTGGGTCGTAGGGTAGTTCTATTTTTAATTTTTGAGGAACCTCCACACTGTTTTCCAGAGTGGCTGCACCAGTTTGCATTCCCACCAACAATGCAAAAGAGATCCTCTCTCTTCTCATCCTCGCCAACATCTGTTGTTGCCTGAGTTGTTAGCCATTCTGACAGGTGTAAGGTGGTATCTCATGGTGGTTTTGATTTGTATTTCCCCGATTATGAGTGATGTTGAGCATTTTTTTTTTCATGTGTCAATTGGCCATCTGGATGTCTTCTTTGGAAAAGTGTCTATTCATGTCTTCTGCCCATTTCTTCGCAGGATTATTTGTTTTTGGGTGTTGAGTTTGAGAAGTTCTTGATAGATTTTGGGTACTAACCCTTTACCTGATATGTCATTTGCAAATATCTTCTCCCATTCCTTTGGTTGCCTTTTAGTTTTGCTGATTGTTTTCTTCGTGGTGCAGAAGATTTTTATCTTGATGAGGTCCCAATAGTTCATTTTTGCTTTTGTTTCCCTTGCCTCCGGAGACGTATTGAGTAAGAATTTGCTGTGGCTGAGGTCAAAGAGGTTTTTGCCTGCTTTCTCCTTGAGGATTTTGATGGCTTCCTGTCTTACATTCAGGTCTTTCATCCATTTTGAGTTTATTTTTGTGTCTGGTGTAAGAAAGTGGTCCAGGTTCATTCTTCTGCATGTCGCCATCCAGTTTTCCCAGCACCACTTGCTGAAGAGACTGTCTTTATTCCATCTTTCCTGCTTTGTCAAAGATTAGTTGGCCATACGTTTGTGGGTCCATTTCTGGGTTCTCTATTCTGTTCCATTGATCTGAGTGTCTGTTCTTGTGCCAGTACCATACTGTCTTGATGATTACAGCTTTGAAATATAACTTGAAGTCTGGGATTGTGATGCCTCCTGCTTTGGTTTTCTTTTTCAAGATCTCTTTGGCCATTCAGGGTCTTTTGTGGTTTCATACCAATTTTAGGATTGTCTGTTCTAGCTCTGTGAAGAATGTTGGTGTTATTTTGATAGGGATTGCACTGAACATGTAGATTGCTTTGGGGAGTATCGACATTTTAACAATACTTGTTCTTCCTATCCAGGAGCATGGAATCTTTTTCCATTTTTTTGTGTCTTCTTTAATTTCTTTCATAAACTCTCTATAGTTTTCAGTGTATAGATTTTTCACCTCTTTGGTTAGGTTTATTCCTAGCTATTGTATGGTTTTTGGTGCAGTTGTGAATGGGAACGATTCCTTGCTTTATCTTTCCGTTGCTTCATTATTGGTGCATAGGAATGCAAGTGATTTCTGTACATTGATTTTATATCCTGTGACTTTGCTGAATTCGTGGATCAGTTCTAGCAGGTTTTTGGTGGAGTCTTTCAGGTTTTCCACATAGAGCATCATGTCCTCTATGATTGGGACCACTTTCTGAGCCACCGGAGTGTTGCTTGTCCTGATGATTGGCCACCCAGTTTACAGATGGGAAACTGAGCCCTAGGGAGGCAGGCTGATGTGCCCAGGTCATGTGGTTTGGGTAGTGTTGTCTCGTGCTGTTTCTCCTGAGTCTCTGGGGTGCAGGTGTAGACTGGTGTGTGTGTGTGCGTGCTTGCACATGAAGCTGTGCCCACACCTTGAAGCACTGTCCTGAGGCCACAGTGGGAAGCCCTTGAACACAGGATGTCAAGCCAAAGAAGCCAGAGGCTGAATGTGCATGATTGCATTTATACGAAAGACCCCAGTGAGGCAGATCTGTGAGCCAACAGTGGGTTGCTGGGGGCGGAGGCCAGGACAGGGTGAATGCTCTCAGGGCGGCTTCACTTGCAGTTGATGAAAATCCTTTGGAATTAGTGTTGATAGTTGTACAACTCTGTGAATTTACTGAAAAGCACTGAGTTGTACATTTTAAAATGTTGAATTTTATATGTAAATTGTGTCAATAAAAAATAATTGCAAAATTACAAAAAAGCCTAAATTATTCACCTTTCGAAGACGACAGGACACTAATTTGTTACTTGAAAATCTGGTAAATAAGTGGAATAATCAAGCATTTATCCCAGCTTTCTGTGTGAGCTTCACGAAAGAGTTATCAAATGGTAGATGAGGGGCAAGCTTCTCTGTATAAAATTACTTCAGTTTATAAATTAAAATGAGAGGTGAGGGGCGCCTGGGTGGCTCAGTTGGTTGGGCATCTGACTGCAGCTCAGGTCATGATCTCATGGTCTGTGAGTTCTAGCCCCGCATGGGGCTCTGTGCTGACAGCTCGGAGCCTGGAGCCTGCTTTGGATTCTGTGTCCCCCTCTCTCTCTGCCCCTCCCCTGTTCGTGCTCTCTCTCTCTCTCAAAAATAAATAAACATTAAAAAAATTTTTTTAAAGATGAAGTTCGAATCCAGTGTGCAACATCTAGTGCTTTAACAGGTCTGGCTCCATTTTTATGAGGTTCAGAACAGGCAAAACTAACAAATGTTATAACATTTTGAAGAGTGCTAAGCCCTCCTGGGAGGGGTATTGACCTGGGAAGACTGGAAGAACATTCTAGAGTGCTGGGACCATTCCACATCTTGGTCTGGCTACTGATTACATACTGTGCACATATGTGAAATTCGCTGAGTTGTGTTTACCAAGTGTATGTTCACTCCCAACAAAAATGTACGAATAAAAATGAAATTAGTGGTGCCTGGGTGGCTTGGTCGGTTGAGCGTCCAACTTCAGCTCAGGTCATGATCTCGAGGTTTGTGAGTTCAAGCCCCGCATTGGGCTCTGTGCTGACAGCTCAGAGCCTGGGACCTGCTTCGGATTCTGTGTCTCCCTCTCTCTCTGCCCCTCCCCCACTCACGCTCTGTCTCTCTCTCTCTCTCTCCCTGAAGAATAAATAAACATTAAAAAAATTTTTTAAATTAAATTAAATTAAATGTAAAATTTAAAAGAATTTATTTATACCCTTTCTTGCTCCAGAAAAGGATGTTGGGTGGAATGTGGCCCCTGTGTCATAACCACAGTCACACAGAACAGCCATGGCCTCTGTCAAAACACTGGTAGGCATCTTTACTTTTCTTTTTTAAATTGTGATAAAATGTGCATAACATAAAATTCACCATTTCGGGCCACTGGGTGGCTCAGTTGGTTGAGCTTCTGACTGGACTCTTGGTTTCTGCTCAGGTCACATCCCAGGGTTGAGAGATCAAGCCCTGTGTTGGGCTCCCTCTGCTTCCCTCCCCTGCTTGTGCACACACAGGCTCTCTCTCTTTCAAAAAAAAAAATCACCATCTATCCCTTTTTAAGTATAGACTTGAGTGGGATTTAGTACATTCTCCTGTCGTGCAACCACCACTCACCTTTAGTTTCAGACTTTTTAATCACCCACAGGAGCAGTGTGTATTCCTCCAGCAAGCCCGTCCCACCTGCCCCTGCACAGCCTATGATGTCCGCTGGTCCCTGGATGGCAGGTGCACACGTCTGGGTTGTCCCCACCTTCGGGGTATTGTGAACAGCGCTGCCGTGGACATTCACCTGCACCTTTCTGTTCTCAGTTCTTGTGAGCATTTGGCCGCCTGCTTCCCACAGGGCTGCGCTGCTCATGCTCCCAGTGGCCGTGGAGGAGTGCCACACTTTCTTACCGACACCTGGTGTTTTCCTGTGTTATAGACATCCCAGCTGCCCTCATGGTGGAGGGTCTCTCCTTGCTGGTCTGTCTTGCGTTTCCCTGGACACACGATGCTGAGCGTCCTTTCCTGTCCGTGTGCCAGTTTGGATATCTTGGGGAAAATGTCCTTCAGGTTGTTTGCCTGTTTTTTTTTTTGTTTTTTTTTTTTTTTTAATTTTTTTTTTTCAACGTTTTTAATTTATTTTTGGGACAGAGAGAGACAGAGCATGAACGGGGGAGGGGCAGAGAGAGAGGGAGACACAGAATCAGAAACAGGCTCCAGGCTCCGAGCCATCAGCCCAGAGCCTGACGCGGGGCTCGAACTCACGGACCGCGAGATCGTGACCTGGCTGAAGTCGGACGCTTAACCGACTGCGCCACCCAGGCGCCCCAACCTGTTTTTAAATTGGGTCATTTGTAGCTGTTGAGTTGTAGGAACTCTTTATATATTTTGGATACCAGAATGCTTACCAGATCTGTGGCCAGCAGGTTCTGTTTTGTGGTAACTGTCTCCCACACTCTGCATTGCCGCAGACCTCTGCTCTCATCGCCTGTTTCTTTCTGTCCGGCTCGGAGGAGCAGAGCCAGCCAGCCTTGGTGGTCGTGGCGCCTTGCTCGGGGGGGTTCTTCCAGCCCCCCGCCCCTGCCTGGGGGTTGCCACCGTCTGTCTTCTCTGTGCCTCTCTTCTGGCCGCTGAGAGGAAGGAAAAGAAGAAGGAATTTTATGGGTTTGTTGGGGGGAGCAGTCCCTCTGCCGTCTGCACGCAGATGTTAGCACCGCTAGGGTTTCCGCAATGCCTCCTTCCTTATGGAGCCACACGTGGCACACACATGCATCTCATAGGTGTTGCACAGGACTGTTGCATTGACACTTACTAACACGGATGTTACCTATGTGTGAAGTCCTGTGAGCACATGGCCCTGTGCTCACCTGTCATAATTGCCTTCACTACTTGGGGACCCCCCAGCAGAGTCGGAGACCACCCTGACTGCAGCATTTGAAGTGCCTGAGACATGGCCAACCGAAGAGATAATAAGTTCCTTATGAAAAGGGCAAGCTTTCATCAGAAAGGCCTCTGAGTCTCTTTACCCCAGAATAACATGAAATCTTGCTCTTGGTGCAGACCCTGGGTCTGTCAGGACCCAGGCGGTTTCCCTTTGGGTCAGACATGAATGAACAAAGGAACATCATCTATTTAAAAGTCTTTCCAGAACTTTGGGTTTTGCATTAGAGGTATGAGTGACAGGCTCTGATTTTATAAGGAAGAAAATGGTTTTTCTAATCTTTTGTTAACATCTAAGAAATTTTCTTTCTCAAGTTCAAGCCGGATTCTTACAGAGAACGGTGTGGGAAAAAGAAAGAAAAGTACCAAAGTATTCAGGGCAGAAAAGAACAGCCTGAAATCCTATGTTGGTTGTTTCTGGAGAAAACAAACAAACAAACAAACAAACCCTAGGTCTTGCAGAGGCTGGCTCTCTTTCCAGCACAGGCTGGGAGGGGTCGTCCTTGCCAGGCCAGGGTCTTACTTTATGAATCAAGGAATTGTCATTTGTGGAAGCGGCTACAGGTTTGAATGGAAATTTGGACCATTTAATGTATTTAAAAAGCTCTTAGAAATGGAATTGTGCCTTAAACAGGGTGAGAGGACCTGGATGCTGAATTCGTACTTTGTCAAGTGATAAAGGCCCTTGGATGGGCCGGGGGGGTGTCCTCCTTATGGCCCAGAGCACAGCCTGGAGAAGGCAGGCTCTCAGGCCGAGCGGGAGGGGACGAAGTGAAGGGTGAGCTGGAGGGGGCAGTGGTGTCTGGTCACAACACACAGCCACATGGTCGTGATGTACAGGCGTCTTGTGGAGTTAGCATGTTTGGAGTCAACTTACTGAGAGAGTAGGTGAGACAGTGAGAGGTACAGAGCAGCGTGAAGTGTTGATTACTTGACGTAGTAAAATGATTGGGAGGCAGGAGTGGGGGATGTGCATGACCCTAAATTCTTCACCTTTCATGGCAGGGAGTCAACAGTTGATTTTAAATTGATAAACCAAGAAATATCAGTGATGCTGTTATTTAAATTGGTGATGTTTGCTCCAGGGCCAAGAAACAGAAACCAGTGACATTTCTAGAGGGTGGGTCTATGGCTGGGCCTGGGGCTGTGGAAAGACTGTAGTGTTTAATCTTGGATTCCCACAGTTGTGTTACCGGTACTTCTGAGCAGCAATGACAAAATACATATAAAGAAACTATTTTAAAGGAAACCTATACACACAGTGTTTCCGCCTCTCTCCTTGGCCCCTGAGGCTGAGCCAGAGTTGTAGACCAGCCTTGGGAACCTCACACTTTCTCTAGGAAAGAAGCTGGATCTTTCCTTAAGCTCCGGCGGCCTAGAGGCTTGTGGGTGGATTGGGTTGTGCGTGGTTGTCGTCGCACACCAGCTTCTCAGGCCCAGCCCCCCGTGCTTTCAGTGTCAGTGCTCGGACACAGGCAGTGTAAACCCAGAATCTCTCATGCTGGGATGAAGGCTTGGGGAGCCCAGTCACCTGGGACATGAAACCAGAGTGCAATGGTCCGGCCATTGTGTGGGAAGTGCAGAAATCTGTGCCAAAAATGTTACTGTCTTCATAACCCTGTTACCACAATCGCCTCATTTTACATCATAAAACAAATTGAGGAACAGGCATCTCTTTGATTCCAAGCCAATGTGTAACTGAAAAGACAGACAGTCGTGAGTGTCACTGGACCCTCATCCACTGCCAGCGGGAATGCAGTGTGGCAGCCGCCGTAGGGAACAGTTCGGAGGCCAGAGCCCAGGGATACCACATGACCCAGCACCTGTACTCCCAGGTGCACCTGTCCACACAGAAGCCTGTACACAGTCACCACAGCAGCAGGGTTCAGAGCAGTCCGAAGCTGGAAACAACCCAAGTGTCCGTCGACTGAAGAACTGGGTATATATGTAATAGTACATCCATACGGGGGAGTATCACTCAGCCTGAGAAAGTACAGGGTCCTGACACAGGCCACAGTGTGGCCGAACCCAGAACATTATGCTTCTGAAAGAAGTCAGACTCCAAACGTCACGTGTTATATGAACATCCAGAACAGGCAAAACCATAGAGATGGAGAGTGAGCTGCCAGGGCCTGGGGGAGGCGGAAGGGGTGAGGCTGTTGATTTCAGGGGCACGAAAATGTTCTCACACTGATTGTGGTGATATTTGCACAATCTAGTGAATATACTAAAAAACATTGAGTTGTACACTTTAAACATGTTGTACACTTTAAACAGGTGGATTTTTTGGTATTCTGATCCTGTCACAATAAAGCTGTTAAAGGAAAAACCAGAAATCAAAACACACACGTGTACACACATATGCAGAGACATGCACACATACAAGCAAGTGTACAACACCTCGACCGGAGGAAACGGTGGGCCTTGGGCGTGGCCCTGTGGCACTGGTGTCCACTGCCAGACATTCGCCAGGTGTTCCCCCAGGTGATCTCCCAGGTGATCTCCCAGCCGATCCCCCAGGTGTTTTCTCAGGTGTTTTCTCAGGTGTTGACCCAGACGTTCTCTCAGGTGACCTCCCAGGTGATTTCCCAGCTGTTCTGCCCTATTTGATTCACATTCTACCTCCTCTGTAGGTGGGAGCACCAGGTGAAAACCATTCCCAGGCTGAGGTTTCTGTGGCACAGGGGCATCCTACAGACTGCATGCTCTTTGTGTGGTTGTGATTATTGGCACCTCCTGTTTACTGTGCTAATGGGCAGGGATAACGTGGGGTAACCTCCCTGCAAGTTGCCCCCAGGAGGGCCCAGGCTCAGCTTGAAGACAGCTCAGATCCTTATCTTCACCAGTGTCTAGGCCCCCCCACTCTTTCATACGTTTGCATAGTAGCCTCACCTTAGTTCCTACGTTAAAAACACCACCTCAGAATATTCCTGCCATCTGTTTCTGTTGTTCTCTTCACCCTTCTCAGCTGCCTGGACATCCTCACCCCTTCTAGAATGTGTCTGTGATTAGTAGAAACAAAGTGGACAGGAGCAGGAGACTTTGGGGAGGGGAACGGTGCTGGAAGGTGTAGACGACTCGGGAAGTCTTACAGTTTGATTACTTACAGCGAGGCACAGTTGCTGTTTTAGTAATTATAGTTTCACACTTACTGACATTTCGTCCCTCTTTATTTATTTCTTATGTATGTCCCTACTGTGTTCTCAGGAAGCTTATTCATTGATCTTAGTAACCAGCTAACATTTCATCATGTGAACATTAATTTGGGAAATTGCACTATGCAGATTTGTTCAAATCTGTCGTCTTTCCCTCAGATGAGGAGGTCGCAGGAGGATGTTCTCTGGAGAATTCTGAGGTTCTTTTGGAGGTGTACCCTTGCAGGGGGAGAGGCACTGGGCAAAGTGACACAAGAGAATCGCCTACACGGGACGCAAACACATGTTTTGGGAGCTCGGTGAGGGACGGTCCCTTCTGGCCACTGCATGGAGCCGTTCGCAGGTGTGAGATGCCCCAGACTGGGTCGTGGGGAGGTGACATGTGTCCCCACAGCAGTTTGCAACCTGAGGGCATGGGAGCATCTATGTCTCTAAAACAGTATTTTTTGATAACTTCTGTGACTTTGAAAGTCTGTGATTTGTGCGAATGTGCAGGTCCCCCGGCACACGGGACCGGGTCTGGGGGCTTTGGTTTAAGTCGCTGTTGCTGGTGGCACCTCTCTCCCCTTCCCCCTCCCCGCCAGGGCCAAGCAGGTGCAGGCGCGCAGCTCAGAGGCGCGGGGTCCCTAACTGGACTTCCCCTCCTGGGGCCGGGGGGCAGCCCGTGTGCTGCCAAGGGGCCGGGGCACCCGGAGCTGCGGGGACACACCGTGGGGACACGCCAAGCCCTGGCCTGGACCAGAGCCAGAGCGCGGCCCTCCTGCCGGTGTGGACACCTGTCTGCCCGGAGCGTGCCGCCTGGGAGGGGCGTGAGGTCCTGGGGGGACCACGTCTCCACGTTGCTGTGGGGAGGTGTCAGGGTCACGGGCACGGAGGGCACACTCAGTGTGTCTTCAGCATGCAAAGTGGCTGTGCTCTCGACGGCCTGCTTACTCTTTTCTGATCTTCATGGCTGTTAGATAGAAAATGCAGCACTAGGTGAAAAGGTATTTTGCGAATAGACACAGAGTTTAGTTTCCAAGGAATCAAAGGCCCATTCAACACAATATTTTAAAAATGAAGAGGAAACTGGTGGTTTCTTTTTCACTTTTCTTGATTTTCCAGCTTTTTATTTCAGCATCGAGGTATTGTCCAAGAACACTGTTTTCACCTCTAGCTTCATTGGAAAAGTGTGAGATTAGAACATGCATTTCTCCCCGCTTGGGAAAAGACTAGATTTTAAGTGAGAGGGTGAGGTTAGCTACTGTTTTGTGTCTTTTTGGTGCTGAATAGTTTGAGTTTGGTTCAAAATTGAACATGTAAATAATTCTGAGGATGTGCTGTTGTGTACAGAACTAATTGGAAAATGGAGAAGTGACTGATTTTCTGTCTTGGCGTTGTAGTGTCTTAGGCTTCTGTTTCTCATTCAGGGGCCGTTCTTCAGACTTCTGAGGCCGCCTCCTCCGTTCTCACCCCGTCCTGGCAGCCCTAGCGCCACGTGAAGGGGGCTCCGTGCACCTGTAGCAGTGGTCCTGGCACAGGGGTCTGCCCGGCCATTCGGGAACCATGGGATTAAGTGATGCCAGGGGTGACCCAGAGCGAGGGGCGTGGAGGGGGGAGGCGCTCCCGGCAGGTGGGCGCCAGCCTGCCCTCCGTCCCTGCAGATGCACTATAGGCCTTTGCCCCAGAGTCCCCCTCCTCCCGCAGTCTGCCACAGGTGGCCTTCCAGCTAGAGATTCCATTTTCCAAGGGGACCCCAGATGCCACTTGCACTGTTGGGGAGGTGGAGGGCTCTGGGGCGGTTGCCCCCTGGCTGACAGGCACTCTGGAGAGTGGGGTGTAGGCAGACTCAGTGAGGGGTCAGGGAGGGCAGACTGCATGAGAAGCCAGGGCCCTTGGGTTTGTATTTTGACGACATTTCCACCATGGGGTGGCTTTTCTCGAGCGATGGATTCTGACAACCACATGCACAAAAAGACCTGAACAGGTCTGGGCTGTCCCCCAAATGTGTGGCACGGTGGTTCCAAATGCACAAGGCCAGCAGGTGCCCCCTGAGAGGGGCCACCCCACCAGATCTGCTGCAACCGTTTCAGCAAGGGGAAGTGGCTATGGGCATGGCCAGATCCTCAGAGTTTTCTAAAGGATTTAAAATAAATGTGAAATCACTCCATTTTTAAATGACATCCACTAACTCAGCATTTAGAGAGCAGACTGTGTCTTAGCGCCGTGTTCGGTAAGGGCCCCAGGCTGAGACCTGAGGGGAGCACCCAATACAGGGTGTCTCCCTGGCCTCTGTGGAGCCATGGCCTGAGGACATGACACCTGATTTATGTGTTTTTATGACAGTGTGGCTGGCAGGGGGACAGCGTCTTCTACTCACAGGCTCAGAATGCTACCTTCCTGACAAATGGAAATCAAGGTCGGGGCAACAGCCCCTTTTCTAGGGGGTAAACGTAAGGTGACCATGAGGCGAAGGACCAGCAGGGCCACCCCGGTCCAGGGTCCTGTGTGGGCCCTGATGAGAACACAGCCCTTGTCTGATGTGGCTTCGGCAAGAGCAGGCAGGCCTCCTGCACACTCACTCGGGGGCTTTAAGCTTCTTTGTTCCAGTCTCTTGGTCTGTTAAGGAATGTTAAAAAAAGCAGTTGGATCCTGAAATTGTAAAGCAAGCCGGCACAGTTCATCATGACAGACCTGCTCTGCTCTCTCTTGCTGCTATGATGACCTCTTAGGAGGGGACTGGTCAGGTCACAACCAGCTGTGGCTCTGGCTGGTTCAGCCTTCAAAGGTCCCCACAGACCGGGCTGTGCCGTCATCTGGCTCGCCATGGGTGTCTGTCTATCACGTTTTATTTCCCCCTCTCCAATCTGGGATAACGGATGTACAATAGGAACCGAATCACGCCACGGCATGTGCAAAGTATCTCCTGTAGCCACCCCGTGCCGCCCACAGGACACATGTCCTGAGCCCCTCAGGGCTGTGACACACAGATAAGATGATGGCTGGATGGGGTCAGACCCTGTCACTGGAGTAATCGCATGATTAAGGTCATCAGCAGTGTGCCGGAGGGGGAGGAAAAGGAAAGCCACTTGACTTCCAGTGTATGAGATCAGGACCTGAGGACATAGTGTGTGCCCCGGTTAGCAATATAGGAGCTCAGAAAATGAGTAAATTGCATTTGCCCTGGGTAGTCCTCTATGAGCTTCTAACGTGAGAAATTGTGTGTGCCCGGCTGAGCTTGTGATACTCATACTGTATGAGCTTGTGATACGAGGAAGCTGTGTGTGCATTGGGTAGACCTGTATGAGCTTGTGAGGCTTTGGACTTGTGTGTGTCCTGGGAATAGGCTTCCTCACAGTTTTAAGGCTTAGAAACAGCCACCTGTATCTCACAGCTTTGGGGCCAGGGATTTGGGGCTGGTGGGTTGGGCTGGATTTGGCCGGGTGAATCCTCAGTACTGTGAGGTCCAGATGGGCTATGGCAGTCTGCTGGTGGAGGAGCTGGGGATCCCAGATGCCTCTGTCACGTGTTGTGGGTCTGCAAGGGTATTGGGAGTTCAGGCTCTGCTCATGCAGTCTCCCAGAGCAGCTGTGCTGTCCCTCCAGCAGTGGCCTCCAGGGGCCCGATCATTGGCTCAGGGTGCAGCACACATCCTGGACTGGGGTGGAATCCACAGGGCCCTGTCCTTGCCCAATCACTGCTGGACGGTCCAGCTCCCTGGTCCTGATTATGCACCTTGGCTCTCAAAGACGCCTGCGAAATACCCAGCAGAGGTGTGGAATCAGTACTCCCAAAGCCCTGCCCAGCTGGTCATTTTATTAGTGCATTCACTCACTTTTCGTTTGAGCTAACGTTTACAGGATCATTACTGTTTGCCAGGGTAGTATGCTGTTTTAGATGCTGGAGGCAGACAGAAGTGAGACCCAGCCATGTCCCAGGTTCCTCGGGGAGGACAGAGGAGCCCAGTGAGGGGCCGTGTGGCTGGAAGCTGTCCATCTGAGGGCAGAGGCCTGACTGAGGACCGCTGGGGCCTGGCTCTGCTGTCCTCCTTGGGGGTCTTACCAGGCCCCTCAACTGAACTTGGGCCATCCAGATGTCTCCAGGAGCCTCGGCCGTGGGACGGTTTGGCTGTGGAGATGGCCGTCTGAGTCTGTGGTAAGCACGTGGAGGCCTGGCCTTGAGCCGAGTGGGGCTGCCCCACCTCGTTCACCGGGACTCTCACAGCAACTGTAGTTTGTGTGCCTCATCTCATGACAGACGGGCTGAGAAGTAGCCATGTGATCTCTCGTAAAAGGAGCACAGAAGACAGGCCCAGTCCGTCACCTCCTTGCTGTAAAACAGTGTTTCCCGAGGGAGAATGGTGTGCTTTATTTTCAGAGAAAGTCTGAAGAGTGTGTTCTGCCTTGTTTCCATTCTTGCCTTAGCTACTAGGGAACTCAGAGCTCAACTGACCGCTGAGTCACACGTGGTGGGGGAGGGGCAGCTGGATACGTGTAATTTTCCTTCTTTTCATTGTATTTTGAGCTTTTAATTTCCCTGTGAATTGTCTCTTATCTACTTGAGGAAATCTGAAAGGTGTGTCAGTACCCCTTCCTGGGCTGTGACCCTCCTGAAGGCAGAGGAAGCAGGCGGTAGTGGTTGTGAGGTCGTGCCCTGCGGGGGTCCAGGCAGCTCAACGTGGGGTTTTCAGGACGAATCTGCATGCAGCAGGGAAGATCGCATGTAGCTTCATTTAGAAATCCCAATTGTGTCTGTTTTTATGCAGTTGTGTTCTATTTAATATCAAGATAAGATAGCAAGGTATTCAAAAATATATACTCAGGGAAAGAGAATATTTTAATCATGGAATTGATCTTTTTGGGGAAATAGACTTTTATGTTGTTAGCATAAGTTAGTGACCGGAATCTCTGGGCCCGTTTGAGTATTCTGAACCAGAGTGGCCAAGAGACCTGCCTGCGTTCTCCCACAATATTCCCCTTCACAGGTGGAGGCCACGGGCTGGGGGGCCACTAAGGGGTGTGGATGTGGTGGCTCAGAGCACACACAGGAAGGACGCCCGAGGCTCACAGCTGGAAGAGAGGTGGTTTGTCAGCGGAGCTCTCCACCCACCTGCTTCCCTCTATCCTTCTCTTCTGGGGTGTTGGGGGCAGCAGGCAGGATCAGACCCCCCCCCCCCCCCCCCCCCCCCGCCGTCGCCAGAGTCTCTCCTGGGGCACTGGGGTCTGTGACCTCCGACATCCGCTTTCAGGGATGGGGACTTGTCTCTCTCTCGGCACCTTGAAGCCAGCGGCCTACCCGGACCGGGCAGGGGCTGCTTTCTCAGGGCTGACAGAGCTGCCGTCTGCAGCACACGGCTCTTGTTGGTGCCGAGGGTACATTTCAGATGTGGTCAGATGGAGGAAAATGATCCTACTCTGGTTCTTAGAACGAAACCTTCTTTTACCTTGTGGTCATTTGTTTATCCGTTCGCTCAACAAATAATTCAGCACCTACTGTATGCCAGGAGGGCTTTACTTTCCTGGGTAAGTGTCTCCACATGCTAGGAAAAGGGAGGCACCATGACACAGTCAGCCAGGGAAACGGCCTCTAGACTGTGGGACAAGTAGTCAGCATGGAAGAATTGGTGCCGGTTCCTCATGTGGTTGGATGGACCACCCGAGAGCTGAGACACCCCCACCCCTTCTGCAGCGGGGCTCCACGCAGAGACTTGGGGTAGCTTATCATTCTCCACCTTTCCGCCCCAACTGTGAGGACCCCGGGCATAGGACGTGGCTGGCGATGCTGCCCACTGCCCCCACTGCTGCTGATCTGAGTGGCCTGTTAAGGTTGGCTCTCTGTGGCACCCTCGTCATGGCGGCCAGGATGCCTCTGTAACCCTCCGCCTGGGGCCAGCAGGGTGGGAGGAACGCGGCAGTCTGTGTTCACACAGGCACTTTCAGTGTCAAGTGTCATCTTGTCCAGGGAGGGCTCATCTTTCTCTTGTGCCCTGACGGTGCTCACCTTGAAGAGGAGTGTCAGCCACTGTTCCTGCTGCTCCAAAGTTCTTTGGAGAACAAACAGGAACAAAATCCCAGTTCTGTGATTTCCACCAACCATCATCTCCCATGAAGCTTTCAGACAAGTTTCTCTTCTCCTTTTAAGGAACACAGGAACTTGCAGCTAAGTATCTCATCTGCTGCAAAAAGAAATTCCGAAGGGAAGTGTGGGAAGCCCTGATTCACATCATACAGGCGTCAGCTGGGACGTCCACAGATTTGGGCTGCTTATGAGGCTAAAGATTTGTGAACGTGGCAAAAGTGATCAGTTCCCAGTCCAGAACCAGAAGACTTTTGAAAGGGCTGGTTCAGGGTGACGTGTGTGATGTGACTGCCCTGTTGGGTCAGCTCAGCGGAAGGAGCCATATGTCCATCCTGCACCTCCCCACCTGCCCTTCTGTCCCTGAAGACGCCGCCACAGCCCTTGGCTCTGGGATTGGTCCCCCACCCTGCGCACACGTTTTTCTGACCTTTCACATCTGCCAGGAGTCTTCACAAAGTCTGTTTTTTGATGTTAACAGCTGACTTGAAGCTTGGCTCAGATTCACGTGCCTTTTACCCGGTTGGCCATGTTTTCATGGGTTGGACTCATGTTAAAAATGGTGTGTTCCGGAGCATTGCAATGTTGAGGTGGCCGTGCAAGAAAACGCTCATCTGTTATTTCTTTCCTTACCAACTAAGAGCCAGTGATGATTCCCAAAAGAAAAACCTCTGGAATCTTTGAAATTAAAACACTTTTGGTGTTGGAGGAGCCTTGGAGAGCTAGTGTGTTCTCATGTTCTTACAGTTGGTGAAACTGAGGCTCGGAAGTGGGTCTCACGTTCTGGCCGTGTGCAGGAAGGGGCCACCCGCACAGATTATACCTGGTGCTCTTAGGAGTCCTGAAGGACACTTTGGTCAGAAGTACGATGTTTGGGCACAGAAAGCCCACCCAGGTCAGCGCCCTCTCCCAACTTGTTCTACTCTGTAATGACATTAAATGAAAAGTTGAGAGCTTGGAACAAATCAAGGCACTCTCTGCCCTCCTGGGGACTCTTGCATATGTCTGTTTGCAAAGTGGCATCTTTTAAATGAGCTCATTTCCCCCAAGTGAGTGATGATGTCTGGTTTTGCTGGAGTTCTGTGGAGGATGGTGTGTGCCAGGTGGCTTTGGCGCTGAGCTCGGAGGAACTTGGGCTCCGGTTTGAGGTTGGTTTTTGGTGTGTTTTTCAGTTTCGGCAAGAATGAGGTAGTTTGGTCTTACAGTGTGACAGGTATTTACTGGCCGTGTTGGGTGGATGGCGTGGTGCTGGGCTCTCAGAACCTCTCTGTCTCCCCAGCACTGGGTCCAGTGCCTGCAGACGCCCCCCAGAAGACTTAGAGGCAAGAGTGTGTTTGAGGCTTTTCTTCCTCGGAGGAGACGTCACCTGGACATCAGCTGTCCATGCTGCAAGCTACCCATCACTCTCCGTTTGCAAGTGGACGGGGCTGTTTGGGCCTGCCGTTCACGCTTGTGCATTTCTAGTGGAGGACATAGGTTGTGGTTCTGATGATGGCCTCTAGACAGACCCAGGTCAGTGAGGAGTCTGGCATTTTTGGCCGGCCGTGCTGCTGCCTGTGGGTTTCTCCTTCACTCCAGCCACACTTCCATGTGGAGGAGGGGCTGTGAGGGGGAGACACTCGGCCCACATCTGTGCCGCAGGTCCCCCTTCGGGACTCACTTCTAACTGGCTAATCACTCTGTATTTTAAACAGCTTGTCAATAAAAGAGAGTCCTCCTTAATTATTGCCCCAATTTTGTTCTAATGCTATCAAATCAAAATCAGACTAGAAAGTGACCCAGGGTGGGTGAATGGGCCCATCTGTATACAGTGTGACCCACCTATAGCCCTGACAGGGAAGGAGATCCTGACACCTGGGACAACATGGATGAACCTGAGGGCATTGTGCTGAGGGAGTCAGCCGGTCACAGAAGGACAGAGGCTGAATGATCCCACTTCTGTGAATTAACCTCGACTGGCCAGATTCACACACAGAAAGTGGGAGGGTGGGTGCCAGGGCCTGGGGGTAGGGTGGGTGCAGAGTCCCAGTTTTGCAAGATGAAAAAGTTATGGAGATTGGTTGCCCAACAGTGTAAATACACCTGACACTGCTGAGCTCTACACTTGAAGGTGGTTAAGATGATAAATTTTAGTTTATATGTACCTTACTATCATTTAAACGTTAAACAAAATTAAGGGGGCTAGTGTGAATAAAATAAAACTAATAACCCCAAATGGTAGGCCCATGGATCCCTACTTTTTCAGTCTGTTTTGGAGGTTAATGTGTGTGTTCCCTTGCATTCTAATAGTGCAAATGGTATTCACTGTGACATTGTGACTTGTGGTGACAAGAAAACCAGGACATTACAAAGAGTTAATGGGGGGCGCCTGGGTGGCTCAGTCGGTTAAGTGTCCGACTCTTGATTTCAGCTCAGGTCATGATCTCATGTTGTGAGTTCGAGCCCCACGTTGGGTTCTGTGCTGATGGTGCAGAGCCTGCTTGGGACTCTCTCTCTGCCCCTTCCTGTTTGCTCTCTCTCTCTCTCTCTCAAAACAAACAAACAAACAAACAAACAAACAAACAAAAGAGCTACCAAGTATACACAAGAGAAAGCAGTGCTGCTCTGAAAGAAAGCCGTGATTTGGAGATGCGTCTGTGAGTAATTCCGGGCCCAGTTGATAGTGTTATGTACCTTTTCTTTCTAGGTGAAGCCAAAAACCTTCCCACGTACCCGGGGCCAAACAAGATGCGAGACTGCTACTGCACCGTAAACCTGGACCAGGAGGAGGTTTTTAGGACCAAAATTGTGGAGAAGTCACTCTGGTAATGTCTGCTGATGGTTCACTGGATACGTTTCCCTCTGCAGGGGGGGGCGCCCGGGCCTGGGGCCGCCGTCCACTGCTCCGTGTGCGTGGCCAGCTGGCACCTTCCCTCGAGCTCTGGTTTTCCGGGCAATGTGCTTCCACCTGGGGGCGGACCGCCACTGTTCCCAAGTGCTTGCGGCACCCAGGACTGCGTGGCACGGGGGCACAGTGCTGGTGGCAATGCCCACCTCCTGCGGGGACACATGCAGGCACCTCCCGGTCAGAGATGAGCCAGAAGGTGTGTACAAGCGCAGAGCACAAATCAAGCATTTTGAGAGGGTGAATATTTTTGTTTTACCACCTTCCTTTCAGTTTTCCTAGAGAGACATACCTGAGATGGGCGAGAAGGTAAATGCCCACGGGGGGCAAGAGGCTGGGGAACCGCTCAGTGATAGCTTTAGAGCAGGTCAAGGAGCAGGCACCTAACAGGCCTCACACCAAGGAGGCCACATGACGGCTTCTCAAGGTCAGGCGCTCAGGGTCTGTCATCGCTGGAGGGCTCGTTGGGACCCAGATGTCTGCCCAGGACTTGGAAGAGTTGCGTTCCTAACAAGTTCCCTGGGTTGCTGCCCTAGACCACACCCAGGGATGGGAGGTGAGGGCGCCCTAAAAGTCACAGCAGTTCACATTGGGGGCGGGGAGAGGGGCCCCCAAAATGCGAGTGTTAGCAAGGGCTGGGGTTGCGGTTTGTGGCCGGGGAGAAGCACACCGAGGCCGCTCCTGCACGAGTGTTTGTCATCACGCGGTTGATGGAGCAGAGAAGGATCCAGGCAAAGCCTGTCATGTGGATCCCTGCAAACAGCTGGGATCTGAGAACGTGTTAGCAGATGAATTATATCCTTGTGTACTGCTCCTGGAGTGGGAGCCAGTGACACATCCAGACCACTGACTGTTGAGGATCTCCTGGCCCTGAAACTCGGGGACACCTTTCGTGCTCCGTCTGCACCAGGGCCACCAGCACTCAGGGCCGCCCTCGAGGCCAAGTGGGCGTGGTTGTTTCATGCAAGATTCTCTGCAGAAGCCTGAGGACTTTGTCAGGAGTCAAGTCCGGCTTTGGGGCTGATGGCGAAGGTGGTGCCAGGGAACCTTCAGGGTTATTTCCATTGTCCTGATGTCGGATAAATCCTTCCCGTGTTTACACAGCTGATGTTGGAGGCCCATGGGGATACACCTGGAAAGTTCCTGTAGTCCCGGGGAAGCTGGACCTCCCCCAGACCTGGACTGTGTTTGGGAGCCTCTGTTTTAGACAAGGCTGAGAATTGGAGTCACAGTCTTCAAAGCATTTCACACAAGTTTAGAAATAGAAATGGTGGCTTCTGACTTTGGTGACACTAGAGAGTGTGCTAGAGAAGGAAACGGAGGCCGAGAGCTAAATGAAAGTGATGATGTGGTAATATGTTCTGTTTGGAGAATCAGCCCTCTGAGAAATAGCCAGAATCAAGTGGTAACCCCCAAAATGGTGTCCCAAGAAGCCAGTGAGCTCTCGTGAGCTCATCAGAGCATCCAACTCTTGGTGGAATGTTCATGCTCTCCTTACACACAGTTTCAACAAGCTTGGCTGTTTTTGTTTGTTTCTTTATTAGCTCAATGAGTATTTATCGAGTGCTTATCTAATATGCCAGACAAGGAGAGGGTGCTGTAAGCAGAAAGTGAAAGCTGATAGCAAAGAAAGACACCAACAGTATAATTCCAGGAGCTTAAAACATGGGTGCGTTTGGTCATTGAGTATCGAGGCAAAACCCTATTCACACTGGTGGGCCTTGTGAGCTGGTAGCCCGGAGTTCTCCTCTATAGTAGTTATTTACAAAAGGCAAATAAATCCACCCCATCCAAGAAGTTGGCAAGAAAAATTGCTGCCTCCACTTGGCGCCAAATGTTTGAAACCGAAAATCAGCTGTCTTGTGAGTTTGCAGGCCTGAATCCATACTGTGTCTGTGGTCCAGAAACCTCAGTCCATGCACGTACATTACTGTAGTCCTGGATTAGTAGCTTGTGACGTCCACCGAGCTGATGAAAAGCCAGTCAAAGCAAATTCAAGCATATCCTTCAGTTCACACCTTAAAGAATCTTCGTCTGTGTTCTCCGAGGAGAAGATTCACAAGGAACACAAGAGATAAAGTGTTGTGTGTATTTGCTGAAACAATAGACCACAGAGTCAGACCTTTGAGTTTGCAGGTCAGCCAACAAAGTTTAAGGAATTTGAAGTAATCAGAGACAAGATTAAAAACAGGCACGGGGTGAGAAATGGTAAAGTGATGAACCAGTTTACAAAAGAACCAGGTAGAATTTCTAGAAATGAGGAAGACACGAATTAAAGTGAAAAACTCTGCATGAATACATAGCTGCTGAGACACAGCTGAAGGGAGACTTCGTAAACTAGAAGGCCTAGTGGAGCCGTACCCCAGGTGCACAAAGAAATGGGAAGGAAGGATGAAGAGAGGGTTAAGGACCAAACAGAATGGTGTCTAAACGTGTGTCCTGAGGTTTCCCACAGTGAGGGGAGAGAGAACGGTAGGAGCCCGCATGGGACAGCAGCTGGAACAAGACGGTATTTTAAGATTCCGGCCTGAGCAGCCGTGGCCGGAGGGCAGAGCCCAGGAGCAGAAGGCCGTGTGTAGGCCTCTGCCGCTATCGGGGGCCGGAGGAAGAAGGCCCCAACTCCAACGGCGGCTGCCAGACAGAAGGAAGTGGGCACATTGGGCCATGAGCTGGTGATACCTACAGTCTGCAGTGTGGGCTCGGCCCGCCACACCCCAGGGGTAGTCACCTCCAAGGAGGTCCCGCCTCACTGCGCCGTGGCATCTTGCACCCCCAGCACGCCTCCACCAGGACCAGCATTTCCTCTCGGGTCCGATGCTTCAGGTGGCAGAGTCGCCGGGAAAACAGGAGCCTCCATTTGGTCTGTGAACTCGAAGAGCCAAAGGGCTTGGCAGCCTGGCCAGGCCTCATGCTCTGGAGGGACACGGAGCTCCAGCGGGAGTTTCCGCAGCCTCTGGGGCAGGTCAGCCTCGGGCTTAGCTGCTGCACAGCATGTGTTTGGACTCTGTAGGAAGTGCAGACAGAATGTGAGAGAGAAGGGGACACGTGTCTCCCTCCTCCTCCTCCTCACCAGCAGATGGTGGTCTCTGGGGCGGCAGCAGGCTGTGACCACACTGCGTGGTGTCCCCAGCACTCACTGGTGATTACTCAGCCGATTTCTTAGGGAGAGGGCCTAGTTTGTTCTTCTCTTTCCCTTTTCTTTCCTCTCCTTTTGATGTGGGGGAGCGGGGGTGGGGGAGCATCCGCTGCAGACCCGCTTGTGAGAGCGAAGGAGCCCTTTCCTCTGAAGGGTGGTTTTGGGCAAAGTTTCTTTCTTACTCGGAAAAAACCTTCCTGATGTTGACAGCGAACTTTGTGTAACTTTTTAGTGTTGTGATTGTGTCATCACTTAAATGGCACCTCATTATCTGTTTACTGTGTACCTGAACTAAAGGCTCTAGGACATTGGACCGACTGGGTCCTGGACAGCACGGCACGTCTGCCGAGCACATCTTTGGTCCCGTTCAGGAGGGTCACCTCCTGCTTGCACTACAGGGGTGGGGAAGGTTACCCTGGAGGAAATCACCATTTTATCCAGTAGAAGGAGGGTACTGATGCTACAGGCACAAAAGAAGTTAAAAACAAGACCTCTTAAGTGCTGGGTTAGCCCACTCCTTTGCAAGAAGGTTCCACAAAGTGCTAGTGTCTTCATTGCCTTTTGTCGGTGTAGGTGATTACTGTGAGGGTGACACTGGCTCCCTTTTCCCCCAGGATGTGTGACAGCTCCTGGCCGGAGAGGCTCCTGATGTGAGCCTCGCCTTTCCTACCGGCAGCCCTCGTGCCCGCGGTGCTGAGCCTGTCCCCACAGCTGCTCCAGGACCCGGCCCTGGTGCAGCCACCTTCTGCCTCCTCTCACCTGCTCGCATTTGCGTCGCCATGTGAGGGGAAGGGGCCGACCGCACGGTCCTGGCCTGCAGCCCCCGTCTTGTCTTCCTGCAGAGCGGGGGCTCCGGTGGCCCCTTAACGTGGGAGCTGCCCACGCTCTTCGGGGTGGTAACGTTTGCTGAGTCGTGAGGGCAGGTTACAAGGCTGTGTTCCCCAAACGGTCTGGAATTTATGGAATTTATGGTCATGGACATTTATGTCCATAAATGTCAATGTGGTTATTTGTGGGGGAGGGAGAGTGGGATTCTGGGGAGGTTTTTTTGTTCTTTTGTTTGTATGCTTTGGTTTTGCTTTTTTACATAAAGTTAGGAGTTAGACAGTAAAATAACCACTTTCTGGAGCCAAGTGACAAGGTGCACTAGCTCGCTATCGCGTTGGCGGGCATGGGCGTGGTGACAGCATCTCACATCTTTCTTGCTGAGAACGTCCCAGTGCAAGATGGTGGAGTGGGTGCGTGTGTGCCTCTTGGGCCTGTGACCCGGGAGCGTCTTCTGCTCACCCCGAAAGGTACAGATTGCTCAGAAGACAGCACTGCAATGTGGTGGGGGTGACTAAACCAGGGAAGACCCCAGATGGTGAATCTGAAAGGGACGGGAAGGGGTCTGTGATTTGGGAAGACACACTTCATTTTCTATAAGTTGTCAGTAAAGACCAAGTTGTTGGTGAGCAGACACTGACTTTGACTCATGAGGCTACATGCGTAACATTTTCTCCTGATGTTTACTCTTATCTCCAATTTCTCCACTTAAAGTTAAAAAAAAAAGTTTTTTGGACATAAATGCGGACTTTAGGCCCAGACATTTCTTGCCAGCTGGAGTAGATCCTGGGGTGCTGCAGGCAGGGATCCTAACCCACCAACGGTCCTGGGGTGCTCCAGGTGGGGAACCGTCCCCCGCACCATGGTCGGTCCTGGGGCGCACCAGGCAGGGAATCGTTCCCTCCCCTCACCTTCACCCGGTTCTGGGGCGCTCCAGGAGATATCTCTAGTTTGGGTCCTGGTGCCGCGGGAAGGGTGTGAACAGCCCCCTGTGTGTGTTTCCTGCCTGGTCCCGTGCCTGCCCAGTGCTGACCTGAGGCCCCTCCGGCCCCACCTGCCAGGCCAGCACCCTTGAGTGTCCTCGGTGTCCCTGTGGTCAGCAGTAGCCGCCGTGGACCCTTCGGAGCTGCACTGCCAGTGCAGGCAGTGACTGACCCAGGTGACAAGTGTGTGGGGTCCAGGCAGGACACTTCTGCCCACCCAGCATTGGGACGAAAACTGATCTGATTCTCTCCTTCCTGGTGGAGACGTAGCTCCACCCCTCCAGTCCCAGCAGCAAGAGTGCTGTGTGACCCCCCATGCAATGAAATTGCATGCAATGAAATGCAATGAATTGGCTTAATGAAATTTTAATCTAGCTTTCAGTTAATGATTTAACCACACGCACGTTTTATTAGCTGAATTCGGAGCTGTTTGGAGATGGGCTGCAGCCCTTTCTAGAAAACCTGCTCTGCCCACCTGGCTCCCAGTTCGTCCTGGGCCATGAGGTGGGCCCCACATTCCCGCTGGGAGCCCGGACCTGCTGCTTCTGGGTGCTCTGACCTTAACGGGCCTTCTCCGTGGCACATCCATCGCTCAGACTGTTATGAAGACCGTCCTAAGAATGGACGTCTCACGGAGTCACTCCGTGGCATTCCTTATTCTTTCCTTCCCGTCTCCCCCAAATCTGCCAGCGACCCCAGCTGAGGCAGCCCTGCCCCTCCCCCTGCCCCAACCCTGGACGTTAGGAAATTACTCAGGGACAAGCACAAGGTTTCCCACGGGTCCCAGCCGAGGCCCCGTGTGAACCGCTGGGCTGTGGGAGGAGCGGAGGGGCCACAGGTGGTTCCTCCTTGTTGAAGATTGGTCTGGAGGTGTTTTGTTTGTGTGTGATCCCTTGATGCTGTGAAGTTCCATCCGAGTTTCTCCTGCTGTTACTGAGGGAAAGAGCTCGTCACCCTGGCCAGCCTCAGAGGTGGGTGCCGCGGCACGCGTGACTTCCTCCGTCAGGCAGCAGCATTTAGGGCAAGCCGGGTCCTTCGGGCTGCTTTTCTGGAGCCCCGAGGCTGCAAGTGCGGGCTGACTGTGTGGGGCATTAATCGCACGTCTGACAGCTGCTGACCTTGGTCGGGGCAAAGTGGGGTCTGTGCAGAGAGATGCCCCAGGTTAAGACACTAATGGGAAGGAAGGGGAGGCTGGGAGCTGGGGCCCCTTTGAGTTCACCAGAAGGCAGATACTGTCCTGCCGGGCACACGGAGAAGGGCAGGGATGGAGAAGGCTTCAGTTTCCTTCTCTTTGCAAACACACTTCCACTTCTGCTGCCCGTGAAGGGGGTGGGGTTGTCCGGATGACCATGCCAGTGTGTCCTGGGCTGGGGGACACTCAGGGGAAGGGTACCGACGGCGAGGCCCGGCCCACTCACACCCCGCATGGGTCTGCTGCCGTCCACCGTCCTGCCCCCACAGTGCCACAGCTGGTCTTTCTGAAAGGCCTTGCTGCCTGGGCGGCCTCAGCTCCTGAGGGCAGGGTCCCTCCCACGTTTCGGAAAAGGCGGGACCACACGCCCATCCTTGCCCATTGATGACCGATACTATTAACCACGTTGTGGTGTTTCCAGTTAATAAGGCATTTCTCACGTGCTGCGTGTCAGTTATTTGTCTCCTAAGCTGCAACACAAATTTGAAAGTTCTCAGTGGATGAATATCCTGAACACAGATGGGCGTTAAGAGAGCCTGGGCCAGAGGCGTTTCAGCGGACACACTCATGCTTGTGTGGCTGCTGTTGAGCCGGTGGAAGCAGCATGCTTAGTTTGCCATCAGACCAGACAGGTTTGTAAATGCTGCTGAGAATCTTGTGGGTAGGTGTGGGCTGAATCTGTCCCCACTTTCTAGAGGGGCGTTCCACACCACAGCCTTCAGACCGCGAGCACCCTTCTGCCGTGGGGGTCCTTCTCGGGCGGGTGGCCACCCGCAGCCGCCCCCCCCCCCCCCCCGCCCCCCCAACGACGGCAAGGCAGGAAGGCGCCCGTGCCCGTCAGGGTTGGCGAGGGCGAATCAAGCTGCTGTGCTCACTCACACCTCAGGTGCTCTTTGGCAACAGACTTGTTATGTACTTGTTTGGAAAGTGGTCCTTGGCATGATATCAAAGGAAAAAGCAGACTGTGTATAAGGATGCATCATGTAATCCCGCTTCTATCTAAAAACATGCACCCCCATCTATATCTATTCATATATCTCCAGAGGAAAAATCTAGCAGGATATCCCCTATAATGCTAACTCTGGCTTTCACTTTCTGACTTCTTTATGTATTTTTAAAATTTTGGTTTTTTTAAAATTTTTTTTAACATTTATTCATTTTTCAGAGACAAAGCGTGAGTGGGGAGAGGGGCAGAGAGGGAGGGAGACACAGAATCCGAAGCAGGCTCCAGGCTCTGAGCTGTCAGCAAAGAGCCCGACGTGGGACTCGAACCCACGAACTGCGAGATCATGACCTGAGCCGAAGTCGGACGCTTAACCAACTGAGCCACCCAGGCGCCCTGAAATTTTGGTTTTTTTTTTAAATTTTTTTTACATTTATTCATTTTTGAGAGACAGAGAGAGACAGAGCACAAGCAGGGGAGGAGCAGAGAGAGGGAGACACAGAGTGAGAAGCAGGCTTCAGGCTCTGAGCTGTCAGCACAGAACCTGACGCAGGGCTCGAACTCATGAGCTGTGAGATCATGACCTGAGCCAAAGTCGGACGCCTAACCGACTGAGCCACCCAGGCGCCCCTGAAATTTTGGTTTTTAAAAAAATAGCGTTATTGAGACATAATCCACATGCCATACAACTAACTATTTAAAATGTACAGCTCTGTGGGTTTAGTATATTTGGGGTTGTAGCTCACACCGCGGTCAATGCGGGACATTTTTGTCTCCCTCAAAGAAACCCATCCCCTCTGCTGCCCCCCATTTCCTGCCGGTACCCTGCTCTCTGGCAGCCGCCAGTAGACTTTCTGTCTCCCCACATTTGCCTGTTTGGGGCATTTCATGCAGATGGAATCACACCGTGTGTGGCCTTTTGTGGCTTCTCTCCCTGAGCGTCATGATTTCAAGGTGCACCCACGTGGCAGCAGGTGGCAAATCGTGTCTCCTTCCCACGGCTGATGATATTCCCCTGTGTGGACTGAACCACACCTTGTGTATCCGTTCCTCTGTTGGCGGATTTTTGGGTTTCACTTTTTGGCTGGTACGAACACTGCTGTAAACTTTCATGTGCAAGTATTTGTGCGGACGTGTGTTTCCCCTGCTCTGGGCGTGGGGGTTGTTGGGCCACATGCTTACTCTGTTTACCGCTTTGAGGAGCTGCCACTGTTTGCCCAAGTGGTGCCCCGTGTTATGTTCCTGCAGGCAACATGTCAGGGTTCACACTTGTTCTCTGTCTTTTCAGTTCTGGCCATCCTCGTGAGCCTACTTTTGATTTTATAAAGCAAAATTCTCAATACGGTTTCATTCTTAAGAAGAAAAAGCTATTTCTTGCTTTTAGTTAACAGTTATAGGTAACATTCCTATCCACGAATGTGTGTGTTTTTTAAAGCAAACAGTTCAGGCCAAAGGGAGCAAAGCACAGGGCAGTTCCAAGAACATCCGTGTAAGTCTAATTAGGAATCAACACACGGGGAAGACAGTGTCTTTCCTGGGTGCCTTTGCTCCATTGGGGAAGGACAGGTGTGGTCACCAGGGACCTAGTACCTGCAGACAGAGCCTCGGAGCACAGGCCTGGGCTCTATCAGATGCCACCAGCCCCTCAGGAGCACGGGCTTGCTGCCCAGGGCCGGGCATCACCTGGAGTGTGGCTCCCTGTGGCCTCTAAGATGAAGCCTGGCCCCGCGTGGCATGCCTGAGGGTACAAGGTGGGGTTCTGCACCACTGAAGGGATCTGTATGCTGCCCATGTGTAACGTGTGGTTGGTTCAGAGACCGTAATGACCTGGCAGCTTGTGTTAGACACTCATGTGGGTGTGGGATTAAAGATTCCTGCTTTGTGGCCCCTCACCCTGGAGAGGGTTCTCAGGGGACAGGGCCAGGGCAGCCACGTTTTCTCCAAGCCTGTGCAGGTAGTTCTGACTTGCAACCTGAGTGAAGACGGCTCCATGTGGAGAGCAAACACCAGAGTCCCACACGCTGGGATTGGGGGCCCAGGCCAGGGCACTGACCTGCTCCTTGCTTCTGCCTCATGTCAAGCATGAGCCTGGGACAGGACTCAGGCAGCCTGTCCCGGCCATGCAGAGAGGACAGAGGCCTGACCGCACCCTCTGCCCCCCCCCAAGGGGCTGGTGCGTCCCCAACCTGGGGGGCTGGCCTGACCGCACCCTCTGCCCCCCATCCAGGGGCTGGTGCATCCCCTACCTGGGGGGCTGGCATCAACAAACCAACAGTCGTGGGTCTGTTTTCCTCATGGGGTCTCCTTCTAGCCCCAGCACGGACCCATACGCTCCATCCTTCTGGGGCCACCGGGCCCTGCTGAGCTGATCCCAGGGCCCATATGTTCCATCCTTCTGGGGCCACCGGGCCATGCTGAGCTGATCCCAGGGCCCATACGCTCCGTCTGTCTGTCCTTCCATGCTGAGCTGATCCAACTACGGAGTGAGTCGAGATGAGGCCCGTGAGCTTCAGGAGCTGGGTAATTTTGACTGACGTGTCAAGTGCCTGTGTTTTAGGATATTTCATTATTTCCTGCTGGAGCGGAATGGTAGGAAGCAGACACCAACTGAGCCACATGGAACCATGGCACATCGTGCCACAGAAACACCGTATCCCAGGGGTCTGTGGCATTGGTCAGTTCTGAGAGGCACCATCTTGTTACGGCTAATTAACGTGTGAGCAGTCCTTCCTTACGCTGTCTGCAGGGGACATCTGACTTCAGAGATGCCTAAGCATGGGGTGGGGGTCATCTCAGGACTGGTGATGAGTGAGCTGACACCGCCCCCTCCCTTTTTCTCTGGGGCACGTCTGTGTCCCTCCCCGTAAACTTCCACTCCGGGAACCACTGTCCCTCTTCACCTTTCCAGCTTGAGCAGGAACGAACGTGGCTCATTTTCTAACCAATGTAGCATGCTGTTCTAGCTCTTCCTTGACTGATTATGTTTCCTGCTGTGGACCCTTGCCATGAGCGTGCGTGGGGTGGACACACCAAAGTCCGAGGCAGCTGTGTGTGCGCTGCAGTGATCTGCTGACCACCTTGTCAGCAGCTGCAACCGGCCTGGTGCAGGGCTGTTTTCAGTGTACGTCCTCTGTCCGCAAGCCACATTTGCTGACCTCAGCCCTGCCCACCCAGAGCACCTGGGGTCTGTTTAATGACAGGGCCTCTGGCTTTCTGCCCAAAAGCCACTGAGTGTCCTGCGCAGTGACTCACGCACAGGGTCTGTGTGGAGGCTCAGCTTGGTGGGCAGGGGTCCTCTCCCCTGTGAGAAGTGTGGGTTTCACCCCGACTTCTGGGACAAAAGGGGTGTGGTCTGAAACTGGGACGCCGAGTTTTCCTTGAATGCATAAAGGGGGCCTGCCAGCTGCTGCCCCAGACACTCAGAGTGTCGCAGCGGTCCTGGGCACACACAGTGGGCGCAACTCTTACTGCGTGGAGCTCTCCGCCAGCATAGCAGGCCACTCGCGCAGTGTGACATGTAAAGGTGAGGTGACACACGTGTGCCCTAGGCTGGTGCTCAGTCTTCAGGCTCCCACACCTGCCGGCAGATAGCAAGGCCACGGCTCCCACAGTCTAACAGAGCCCATTCTGTTTATTTCTCAGCCCTTTCTACGGAGAAGACTTCTACTGCGAAATTCCTCGGAATTTTCGGCACCTGTCATTTTACATTTTCGATAGAGATGTTTTCCGGAGGGATTCCATCATAGGTAGGTACTGAAATGGATGTTTTCTTCACTTCTTCTGCCTCTTCTGGATGGGATTTCATTCTGGCCAGCCACCAGTGTCTCCTCCAGGTCCTCTGCTTGGAGCCAGCAGTGCCCATCAGCATTCTTGGCCTGGCCTCTCTGGCCGTGCAGAGTGGCGGTGGGGAGTGGCAGTGATCACGGGGCTGGCCTAGCTTTGGCGAGGTGGCTGGGGCAGGCCTCCCACGTCCCCCGTGCCCTGGATGGGCCTCCTGAGTCCTCTGTGGCATGGATGGGCCTCCCTGGATGGGCCTCCTGTGTCGTCCGTGGCAGGGACAAGCTGCCTAAGTCCCTCCTACCCATCGGCGTGTAGAGAAACTTCACACCATGAATTCACATGGCAGACACCAGGCCACACTGGCAAAGGCTTCAGAACTGTCCTTCAAAGTCAGGGTACAGAGACCCCCTAGCCTGTCCCCAAATGACTTCCAAGGGCTCCTCTGAGGAACCAGTGTATAGAGGACACCTCCCACTTCCCCAGGCTGTCCCTGTCCCTGTCCCTGACTCTTGACTTCCTCCACGGAGATTGGGATAGTACTGGGGCTCTCAGAGGCGCGAGCATCTCGGGGGAGCACTGCTGGAGAGGAAGGAGGGCCTATCCAATCAAGAGGGTACTTGTCCCAGGAAGACCCTATTCATGTTCCTGTGGCACGAAAACTAGGAATTGAGAGGCTAAGTGTGGGCACAAGTGTAGTTTCTGAATTCCAGGCCCCATGTGATGCCCATGTTGTGGCCATGGCTGCTCCTGGGGCGGCGTTTGGGGGACTTAGCTCTGCAGTAGAGCATTTGAATCATGGAGTGTTCATGCCTCTCTCCTGCGCTCTCTTGGGGCATCCGGCTGCGGAGAAGGTCACCTGCACAGCCAGTGAGGGGTATTTCTGTCCCAGGCAGTAGCCCCGAGGCAGTGGTGACCCCCCCCCCCCCGCCCCCCCGCAGCCTCCGGCCTCATGCTGTCCAGCTGCCGCCCCAGCTGGCTGTTTCTCTGCTGCGTCCTTGGTGCCCAGCCTTAAGTGTGGCTGCCCCACAGCCCCCTGTGGTTGTCATGCTGAACTGGTGGTGGCCCAAGGTTCCTCATCACCAGGTAAAACCCACACCTGCCCCTTCCTCACCTTCCTGACTGACCCACTGAGACCCAGTACCCTGGAGTACCCTGGAGTCCACTTTTCTCCCATCCCAGGGGTGGCCCCGACCCCCTGCACTCTGCTTGGACCGTGGCCGCAGAGTTTGCCTCTCTCTCCCTCCATCCTTCCGTTCTCCCACAGCTTCCAGAGCTGCCCTTTCTTCATGCCGGCCATTGGCACCTCCTCCCTGTGAGCAGCTGACCACTGGCATCCCTCTGCACCTACGAGAAAGCTCAGGACAGTCTGGACCCAGTCTCTCCCTAACATCCGGCTTTGGCTTGGGAGACAGTCACCAAACATTTGTTGAAAGACAATATAACGTACCTCCATACGTTATATTTATCCCATTTTAGAAATTCAGTGTTTTATAGACACTCCCCCTCCTGAAGAAACCCTTTTCTGGGGCTACGTGCTTCCATTGTAGAGCCTGATTAATATTTAAAAAAAAAAAAAGGAAGAAAGGAATGGAAAGGGAGGGAAGGAGAAGAAAGGAGGGAAGAAAAAGAAGGAGAGAAGGGAAGGGAGGGAGAAATTGTCAAGCTTGTAGCTGTACTGCTGGATGTGGCTCAGAGAGGAAAGTCTGTACTCCGTAGCATGCATTGAAGACCTTTCGTAATCTGACTCAAATTGTTATCTGGACTAAACATCTCAATGTCCACAGGAGCCTCTCTGTCTCCATTCACACACACAAGCATGGCCCCCACTGTGCATCCACACAGACCACCACCATCATGGGGGTGCCTGCCACACCTTCCTAACGCAAGAAGTCTCTAAACGCGCCTCCATTTCCTGACATCTGACTAGCCTGTGGTGATGAGCTCGTGTGCAGCCTGTCTTCGGGGGCTGAGCCTGAAACTCCCTGGTTTTGTGGGGCTCCTCAGCTGATCCTAACAGTTAAAAGGAAACTAACACGTATTGGACGCAGGTACATGCCAGACACTGTGCCAGTATTTTCATGGGCATAACCCCTGGAAGTAGGTACCACCTGCACTTGCTAAAGAAGAAGCAGTGGGCTCAGAGAGGGTAAGATACTTGCCTGAAGATGCACAGCTAGCACGTGTGCTAAGCATCTCCTGTCGTTTTTGTAGGGGAGTGGTTACCAGTGTTAGCAGAGGCATGGGAGGAGGGGGTGTGTCCGCACCCGCTTTGGTCCTCCCTGCCAAAGACCCTTTAGTGGGTCTCCTGCGCGTCACCCCAGAACCTGCTCTCGCTCTGGATCCCCTTTTCATCCTGCTGGTGTGTGATAGGTCTTCAGTGTGAGCATCAGATGTCATCCAGTACCCAGAGGCTTCCCAGATGGTTTCCGTGTTGACTCAGATTACACTATAATGAAGAAGATTTGATTTATCTTTGGAGACATAGGAAAGCTTTTTTGAATGGTAATCTTAAGGATAAAAAATTATATTTGCACATTTAAATTTTTTTTTAATGTTTGTGTATTTATTTTGAGAGAGAGAGCAGGAGCAGGGGAAGGACAGAGAGAGGGAGAGACAGAATCCCAAGCAGGCTTCATGGCAGCATGGAGCCTGATGCAGGGCTCGAACTCAAGAGCTGTGAGATCATGACCCAAGTTGAAATCAAGAGTTGGACTTTCAACTGACTGAGCCCCCAGGTGCCCTACTTTTGCACATTTCAACCAGAGAAACTGCTCAAATGGTTGTTGGTTATGTCTCCTCAAAATAATCAAATAAGCTGTTTATTGATATCCTCTTTAAGGCATCTGCCATTAAAATTTTTTTTTAATATTTATTTATTTTTGAGAGAGAGACACACACAGAGCATGATCAGGGGAGGGGCAGAGAGAGGGGGACTCAGAATCCGAAGCAGGCTCCAGGCTCTGAGCTGTCAGCACAGAACCTGATGCAGGACTCGAACCCATGAACTGCAAGATCATGACCTGAGCCGAAGTCGGACACTTAACCAATGGAGCTCCCAGGTGCCCCGGGCCTCTGCCATTTTTAAAGGTAACCAGCAGCATAATGGCTTAGCAGTCTTGGTGGCGTTGAAACTGCTATGTCAGCAGTTGGATGTCGATGCCCCGCCACCATTTTTGCAGCTGTAGAAATAATCAACGACCTGGGTCTCCAGGGAGAGACTAAAGTTAGGACTAGTGATTATGTTGTTACCACGATGAGAGTATAAATTCCTGCCATGGGATCAATCACAGTGTCACTGACTTCTTGGGGTTTCTGATGTCGGGTCTGATGGCATCGCACACCTGGAGGAAACCGCACTCACCTCCAGGCTCCCTGGTGCCGCACGTGTGTCCCGGTGGAGGTGCCCACTGGAAACACATAGTCCAGACTCTGGAGCTTAATAGCGAGGGCTGATTACAGAACCCAGAGCTGCAGGAGCAGGGTGCCGCGACCTGGTCCAGGTGCCCTCCCTCCAGTCCACCCTGTGCCCCTGTGGGCTGAAGGTCAGCTGCAGGCGAGAAACATCCAGAGTGGGTTTGGGGGTAACTGGAAGTGACCTGCGCGGGAGGGTGCACATCGGCTGCGATCCCTCCATCACATGTGGTCGGCAGCCTGGGGTTTCCTGGGCCAGAGAAGGTTAGCACCAGAAGGAGTTGATATCAGGCAGGGTTTCCAGCCAGGTGGCCTCAGTGTGTTGAGGGGCCGTGGTCCAGTAGCTGCTTTCAGTGCTTCTCGTGCACAGGGGACGTCCTTTAACCGGGATGCGGCTGCTAGACACACTGAAGTGTGGCTGCTCTCCTTTGGGCTAGAATTGCACCAACACAGAGCCGTCCTGTGGTGCAGACCAAGGCTCTGAACGGCATTGATGGTTTTGGTGACCAAAACAAGGAAGTGTGTTTAGTCCATGCTACTTGGTACGGGGGATTCTAGTGAACGGTCCCTGTGCCCCTTGGATCGCTCCTGGGCTCCCCTTCTCCCCCTCCACCCACCCAGCCTCCAGTTAGGTCTGGGCTGGCAGGATTGGGAGGTGGGGCAGAGGCTGGGGCGTTCCCCACTCTCCAGCCTCTGGCTCTGGTGGCCACCCCTGCCCAGGGTCCTCCCAAGGCCCCTCTTCCTCTGGGGGACCTGGCTCAAACCACTGTCTCTCCAGCTGTCCCTCCAGCCCAGGACTGGCAGCAGCTTCCTCCAGATTCTCTACCAAAGGGGAGAGGCAGAAACAAGACCTTTATTCTTTTGTTTATAACGAGGTTTATTGAAGTATAATTTTTATGCGGTGCAATGCACCTTCTTCAGGCGTGGAGTCTGACAGGTGTTGACAGCCGTGTTAATGGTCCACAGTTAAGACTTCTTTCCATCCCCCAGAGCTTCCCTGCAGCCTCTTTTGACGCACTCCCTATACCCTCAGCGCCCCCAACGAAGCATGTGGCATCTATTTCTACAGTCTTACCTTTTCCAGAGTATCACACAAATGGAGCCACACAGTACGTGGGCCGCCATGTCTGGCTCCCTTCATCTAGTATGCTCCCCTCACCTAGCATCCCTTTGTACACATGTGCTGCTATTTACCACTTCAGCACTGGATGGAAGTGAAGGTTGTTTCCAATTTTTAGTGGTTGTGAATAAAGCTGCTGGCAACACTCTTATTGTTATACCAGGTCTTTATATTGACACGTGTTTTTGTTTCTCTTGGAAGATTCCTAAGAGGCAGATTGCCAGGGCGTCTAAGTGTTGAAAGATGGCAGAATTTGCCATCCCCAAATACACACTTTGGCATAAGGATTACTTTGAGCTGAAGGCAGTTGAGAATAAGCAGGCACAAGAAAAGATCTCCAGCCTGCCCTAAAAGTAGGACATGAACTTGCCAGAAGTTAATCACCGAGATGACCCTAGAGTTAGCTTCAAGGTGACACCAGAGGGGTCTACATGACACCCTTTAGTCCACTCACCCCTTGTTGCAGTTTGTGCCCTGGAAACCTGAAGGCCTTTCCTTGGTGTCTCTTCTCTGAAATTTGTCATTGTTTCAGGTTAAGATGTTGCATTAGCACAAGTGCCTGTGCACTGCTGAGTTTCCCCCATGTAGATCTGAGAGACATATTGGTAAACTTCTGTTTGTTGTTCTCTTGTTCATCTTTCCTCTGTTGCAGAGCCCTAGAGAACCTAGAAGGGTAGGAGGAAAAAGGTTCCCCCTCCGCTGTGGTGTGTGTCTGCCCCTGGTAGAGACTGCCATGCCGTGCTCCTCCGTGACTGTGCCATCTTGAATTCTCCGCAGCTGCGTGAGAGCCTCAGGAACCACACAGCCTCTCCACACACTCAGAGTTGGCACTTTTAATTTTTAACCCATTTTTGTCATTCTAATATGTGTGTAGGATCTCACTGTGGTTTTTACTGCATTTTCATGATGAAGAATGAGGCATGTTTTCATATGTCTACCGTCTATATCTCTTCTTTGGTGAATTGTCCAAATCTTTTGCCCTTTTAACTGGGTTGTTTTATTACAGAGTTGTTAAAGTTTTTTGTGTATTCTGGATACAAGTGCTTCATTGGATCATTTGTTTTACAAATATTTTCTTCCCTTTGTTCATTTTCTTACCAGTGTCTCTTGAAGGCCAGAAGTTTTTAATTTTGATGAAGTCCAATTAGTCAAAATTCTTTCTTTAATAGTTTATATTTTTGATGTCATATCTAAGAAATCTTTGCCTACTCCAGGGCTGTGAAGATTTCCTCCTCATCCTCCTCCTTCTTTTTTGTAGAAAGCTTATGGTTTTAGCTCCTACATTTACATCTATTCCAGGTGAATTGCACACGTGGCACAAAGTTCATTTTTTTTCTCATAAATGTCGGGTTGTGGCACCCTCGTTTGCTGAAGGACCATCCAGCAATGGTTTATCCATTGAGTTACCCTGATGCCTTCCTGAAAACCACCAACTTCATATGCACGGGTCTGTTTCTGGTCCTCTGTCCTGGTCCGTTGGTCTGTGATCCTTGCCTGGCCCTGGTGCCCGCTGTCTCGGCGCCTGTAGCCTCAAATCCAGTCTCAAGTCAGCGGTGTGAGCATGTCAACTGTTCTTTTCCAAACTTGTTTTGCTGTTCTAGGCCCTTCGAGTTGTGACTCACATTTTTTAATCCACTTCTCAATTTCCAACACCACTGAGATTGTGTAGGTGTGTAGATTAATTTGGAGGAGAATTAACATCTTAACATCTCTTTGGACCCTCTAATAGAGCACATGCTTGGTCTTCTCTTAACCTCTCTCATCAGCGTTTGTGATAGGTTTTCAGTATACGCGTCATATGTATAAATACACACACACACACACACACACACACACACATGTGTGTGTGTGTGTGTGTATTTATCCTTATGTATTTTATGGTTTTGATGGAGCAGACAAAGATTTCTTAGGTAGCACACCAGAGGCACAAGCCATAAAAGCATCATTTTGTGAATGGTACTTTTTTTTTTTTATTTCAATTCTTTTTTGAGAGAGATAGAGACCAAGAGGGCACGAGTGTGTGAGTGGAGGAGCAGAGGGAGAGAGAGAATATTAAGCAGACTCCACATTGTTAGTGCAGAGCCCCATGTGGGCCTTGATCTCACAGCCCTGAGATCATGACCTGAGCCAAAATCAAGAGTCAGACACTTAGCCAACTGAGCCACCCAGGTGCCCCTTTATTTCACTTTTTGTTCTCATTGCTTGCATGCACAAGTACAATTGATCTTTATGTATTACTTTGCATTCTGTGGTTTTGCTGAACACACCTGTTCTACTATCTTTTCCTATAGATTCTGCAAACATTTCTTCCTTTCTAGGGTACGTGCCCTTGCTTCTTTTTCTTGCCTCTGTACACTAGCTAGGACGCCGGGGTGAACTGGAGTGATACGAGCAGCATCCCTGCTGCCGGCTCATTTCAGGAAGCATCTGTCTGTCCCTCATTAAGTCAGCTTAACCTTCCTGCAGGTTTCTGTATCCATCTTCCGCCACGTCCTCTCACCCTCTGTACCAGGTTCTCTGCGTCACCTGCCCTCTTGTGCCACCTGGCATATGCTGTGTTCTGAACAGACCCTCACAGATGTAGCACCCCAGAGAGGAAATAAGCCTGGACTTTTTACTGTGTTAAGGCAGGCAGCACCACCACTGTGAGACAGCGAGGCCCAGAGCGGCTCAGTGACCTTTTGCTGTCACTCAGATAGATGGGGACACATTTAAGTAGATATTATAGTTTGTGGGTTAGGTATTGTCTCCAAACGGCACTTAGAAACTCTAATATATGCGTTTAAAAAGGACGCATTAGTATACTTCTGTGTAAGCCTGGATGTGTAAGCTGTAGGTTTCACGTAAGCATTAAAGACGCGGCTCTTCCCTGTTCCGACTAAAGCTCATAAAAACATTGCAGTTACTTAAAATTTCAAACCTCACACGTAACCCTCCCATCCAGCTGCACTAATCACAGTCTGAAGGTTTTTTTTTTTTTTTTTTTTCAATGAAATATATTGCTCAATTCAATTCCAAGAATTGTTTTCACATGGCTTTATTCCATGGACTCAGAATCACATTCCCGTGGCGAGGAAAAGGGATCGGTCTGCAAGAGCTGCAGAGAGGAAGGACAGTGTTTTCTCGCCAGTCTGCCTGGTGGCCGTGTGTGGGGGTGGTGGGGGGTGGTCAGAGGCCCGAGACCCAGCAGGCCAGGTGCTGGGGGCAGGGAGGACCGAGGTGGAGAAGGAGTGGGGGTCCCGAGGGAGCCATCCTGCCCCATGACGATGCTGCTGGAGGGGATCCCGTGTGGCCTGTAAGTTGGGCTTCTGTTGCATTTCTGTAGCGCCTTTGTGTGCTGCATGTCCCTGGCTCTGCACCTGCCTCTCGCCGTCTGTCTTCTCCCTTCTGTGGCCACCTGTCAACTGCCAGCAGTGGCTCTGATATGTCGTGCGGTCTGTGGCTGTGCAGGGTCCTCCAGGTGAGAGCTGAACCAGTGGGGTCCAGGTGGTCAGTGGCATTGCCACTGCATCTGCTTCTCGGGGGGTGGGGGGGGACACTGGTGCTGGCCGTGCCAGTGAGCCCAGTGGCATGATTCCAGGGTCTTTCCCAGGGCTGTTTTCCGGCTGGGAGGTGCGAGGTGCTGTGACCTTCTCTTTGGGAATATGGAGCCACACAAATATGCCGAAATGATGAATGGCCAATGGACGGGTGCATGGGGGCTGAAGGTAGCAATGGTGGGAGTCAGTTGTCCCAAGTCCCGAGGGCCCAGCCCTCTGGCACTTGGACAGGCTTCTTGGCACGTGTGTTGCCTTCCAAGTACCCCTCTGTGCCCAGTGGGTAAGTCTCATGGGGTCTGGAGTCCCAGGTTGGAGGAAACCTTTCTCTCTGCCCACCGAGGTTCTCCCTGTGACACTGGACTCATAGAGAGATTAACAAGAGAGTTAACACCTGTGGCATATGTCACGCAGGGGACACCTCAGTGACGGCTTGCTCCAAGAGCAGGCTGGACAGTCTGTGTCCAGAGCAGCGACCAGACGAGGGGGAAAGAGTTTGGGCCTCCAAGGGTGGCAGACTGGGAGGTGAGCACATGGGGGTTAGTGGAGTTAGGGCTGTTTGTGCAGGACCATCCTGGGGGCACCCCTCTGACCTCCTCACCATAACACCTCCTGAGCGAGGGTCCATGGCAGCCTCTGCTCCTCAGACATTTCCTGGGCTGCAGGGGGCGGGCAGCCAAGGGAGCTCTGGGAAGGCTTCTTCCTGCACCTGCTGGCACTCACTTGCCTCCAGCTCAGAGCGGCCTATTCTGAGGCAGCCTGTTCTGAGCTCCCTGGGACCAGACAGATGGGCAGGCTTTTCTTCTCCTAAAACCTCGAATCAAGGAGCAGAATGGGTAGCCCCAGCCAGGTCCCATGTGAGGCTTTCCAGAGGAAATGTGGCACGTACTGACCCGCTGGAAGGAAGACAGCATGGTGTTATTGGGTTACCCAGTTACCTGTTCTGGACGATGCCTCTGCGAAGCCTGGCGGTGGTGGTGGAGAGCCCCGCTTGTTGTTTCGGGGGTTTGTCCCCTCGTGTGACTGCTTTTCTTCTGTGTGTGTGTTGTAGGGAAGGTGGCCATCCAGAAGGAGGACCTGCCCAAGTACCACAACAGGGACACATGGTTCCAGCTGCAGCACGTGGATGCAGACTCTGAAGTGCAGGTGAGGCCTCGGTGGGGCCTGTGGGAGGGGCTGCGGGGTGGCTGCAGAGACAGATGCAGGACTGGGATCCTAACAGGGAGTGATGGTTAGCAAGTGCGTCCTCTTATCCACGATGCGCCTAGGCCTGTTCACTGTGTTCATTCTTTCGGTTATTGTCGCACTTTGACATGTGTGAAGCATAAAATTGGAAAGGACAGTAATTACACAGAACTGAAGGTGAACAGAAAATATGGGCAAGCAAAAGCAAAGCTGGGGCAGGAGCGAACGCACAGCCTCGCACTGCGGGTCCCAGTTGCTGGAAGGGCCCGCGTGCATTTCCAGCTCCCACATGTAGCAAAGGAGGGTTTGGAGAGAAGGGAAGTGACCAGTCACCGAGTTTCCTGTCGTCTGAAGTGTCCCCTGGGCTCTTCTCGGCCATGTGTCATCAGGGACTGACCCCCTGCCCCGGTGTGGGGAGGCTGTGGGGTTCCAGTTCCCAACCCTCCCTTCTCTGTGATGGGGCACTGCCCATGCCCACACCAAGCATCTGGGACAACACACGCTGGGAGGGTGGCCCACAGCCTCTCTTCTCCCTCGACCTTGCTTGTGTGGCTTCCAGCTGAGCTCCTAAGCCCGCGCTGGTGTCTGCAATCCACAAGCGGGAGGATAGCGCACCGCTGTGACACCAGGACATGGGAGCACTGTCGTCAGCGGTCCTGGGAGTCGCCAGGGCTTGGCCAGGGTATGGGAGCCAGCACAGGGTCTGGCATAAGCAGGCCTGGATCCAAGCCCAGTGCCCCCATCCACCAGTGAAATACGTCGGCGGGGCCCCCAGCAAGCCTCGTTTCCTCATATGTAAAATGGGGTTCTGTGAATACTGGACGGGACCTGATGTGCGGCAAGGTGGTGCCTCGGACAGAATCCCCAAAGTAGGTAGCTGCTGAGCACCCCGCTCTGCCCGGCACATCCCACCCACAGTCCCCCTGGCTGCTGTTCCTTGTAGACCCTCAGCCTTGGTTGAGCTGTGAGGGTGAAGGCAGAGCGTCCAGTTTCCATGTGCTGTGGGGCCCCTGGTGGCCCCTGCGATCAATCCACAGACTTGGAGAAAGAGGCAGGGGGAGGGAAGGGTTGAGGAGCTGAGCCCAAGAAAGATGTTGTCTCAGTGGCTTACACTGAATTCTGGCCAAGGGGCCCACACGTGCCGCAGAAATCAGTAGACACACAGCTACTGCAGAATCCCCGTGTGTGCCCAGATTCCAAGAGCAGCTGTAGCAGTGACAATGAGCTAATTAACACCAGGAGCACACGGGCTGCCCAGAAACCCCGTCTGCAGACGGAAGGCTACAGGGCCACGTGCCATTCCTGCCTTTTGATTTGGCGGTTTCCCCATGACTTTTGTTCAGCAGTGGAACAGGCTGTGGCGGTGACGAGGACTCCTCCGCCAGCAGCCGGCCACGATGTGTCTTCACTGCGTTCTTCACACTGGGCCAGCCCTGGTTTAAGTCTGACTTCATTGTCAAGTGTAGCTTTTCTTTTTTCTCCCCTTGTTTTTAAACTTAACTTTTAATTTTGAAATGCTTACAGATTCATAGACAGTCCCAGAAAATAGTACACAGGCAATGATGATTAGCAAACTGTGTGCTCTCCTATTTATCCTTAAAGACAAAACCAAGTGAAGAAAGGCCTGTGTTCCTTCATGCCGTTTTCCTCATGGCAACATCCTGCGTAACTGGCCACAGCCGGGACACAGACATTCTGCAGTGCACAGACCTCAGATCCCACCACTTTCACATGTCTGCACACATACAGTGTGTGCGTGCACGTGCAAATCACATGTGTATCCCGTGCATTTCATCATGTGTGGAGGTCTGTGCAACCACCACCACAATCAGGGTCCAGAACCACTCCGTCACCACAAACCTTATAAATGCGGTGTGTGTGTTGATTGTACTGTGCTGTGTGGAGCATCCAGACTGTTTCATAACTGGTGCCTTTCATGTGCCTGTGGACCAGGACCTTGTCCTCCTGAGCCCGACCCTTACACCCTCCAGATGGGGTGTGCCTGTAGCTGGGCCAGCTTCCTAGGGATCAGCGTTACGAGCAGCAAATGGGTATTGCTGGTACTGGGGAGACAGAGGAAGGACTGTGTGTATTGAGTGCCCGCCAAGGTCCAGGCCCTGTGCTGAGGGTTTTATTTAGGGTACTTCGATCTCAGAGTACCTGCCTAGGAAGCGGTCATAACTGTGGAGGGAGCAGTGGTCCCTACATTCAAACTGGCCCGTAAAAGTGCAGCACAATCTTTTGCCTACAGCTGCTTCATCCTGAAATGTCTCATTTACAATTTTTAGAAGGGCAGAGGATGGTATATGGTTTCTTGAATCCATCGGTTCTACAATTCATATGTAAAGGCATGTGTCAGAAAGAAAGTGCCAGAAAACTGGGGCCAACAAGAGATCAAGGAATCAAAGTAATGGGGGGAAAGGCAATTAAAAATTTCTTGATTCCTTCTGGAACTGATGTTTGTTAAAGTCTCTGGAAAATCACTTTATTCACAAGAATTAGTTGCTCTGTTCTTTCCCTGACCCTGGGTGAGAGGATCAGAACCACGCGGTTGGCAGGGACAGGTGCTTCTCCGTATTGCAAGGGGAGGGAGTCGGTCCCCACCCATCACCTGAGCGGGCCCAGGGACCCTTCCCCAGCTCCTCTGAGGACACCCGGCTGCCACTGAGCTCTGCCACGTGCTCCGTGGTCTCAGCAGACTTGCCGTTGAAGTGTGCATCCAGAAAACTCTGACAGCAAACTCTGGCCGTCTTCCAGCACCTTTAGCGTGGCTGGAAACCCCAGGAATTTCGTCTGTCCTCTGTGTCAGACAACCCTGCTTGAAGGACTTGCCAAGAGCCAGCAGCTGTCTGCATTGAGGGCCCAGCTCTGAATCTTCCTGTGGGTTTGGGGAAGTGAGGGAGGCAAGGGCTGGCCTCCACGTGCCGTTTCTGACTGGTCCTTGGCTTCTGTGTTCACGGGAGTCTCACGCCTGCTCTCAGCGCCACCAAGGTCCGAGTGCTTGGTGACCAGGGGCCCTCCTGTGCGCTGACTCCGGCCCCGACCTCCAGGCGTGCGGACCGGGGCTTGACCGGGAGGGTGCAGTCTGCTGCTGTCATCGCAGCCCGTGGTCGAGGCCCTCTCTCCAGGCCAGGGATCTGATGCTTTCCTGAGAAAAATGTGTGGGAACCACTGTGATTTTCTTTCTTAGGTGATAAACTTTTTCAATTTTATGTTCGCAGAAAACTGACCAGAAAGTAGAAGGGACTCCTGTGTCCTTGCCCCACTAGGCCTCTATTATTAGTATCCCTGTGGCGCATTAGCTGCCTCCAGGAGCTAGAGTATAACAATACGAGAGATTCTTATCCTCCATTCACGGAGGGTCATTCTTTGTCCTGAGTTCCACTGGTGTGACAAAGGTGCCCCCAGAACTGCCGGTTCAGAACCCACAGGATGGCTTCGCGGCAGCACCAGTGATGGCCCCTCTTTCATTCTGTTATTAGTAATTTGTGTTTTCTATTTTCTTAGCCTAGCTAGAGGTTTAATCAGTTTTATTGATCATTAAAAAACAAACAAACAAAAACAGCTTTTGGTTTTGTTGATTTTTTTCTATTGATTTTCTGTTTTCAGTTTTGTTGATTTCTGCTCTTGCTCTTCTCTTTCCAGTTTCCTTAGATTATTGAGGTTAGATCTTTTGTCTCGAATGTGTGCGGTCACTGCTATAAATTTCTCAGCAAGCACTGCTTTCACTGTATCCCACACATTGTGATAAGTTTTATTTTCATTTTCACTTATGAAAAGAAATAAAATCAAATATCTCTCAGTTGCTCTTGAGACTTTTTCTTTGGTCTGTTATTTGGAAGTATGCTGTTCAATCTTCAAATATTTGGGGATTTTAAGCTGTCTTTCTGATAGTGATTTGTATTTCAAGTTCCGATCCAAGAGCAGACATTGTGTGATTTATGGCCCAGGACTGGCCGCGCTGGTGGGTCCTGATGTGGATGGGTCCCTCTCTGCAGCGGGACAGGGTGTTTATGGGCAGCGGCCGGCCCGCAGGTCCAGGTGTTCATCTCCCAGTTGCTTTTTAAACTTCTTACTATCACCGTTCACATTGAATAAAAATGGGAAAAGCTATGCAGTCAGCATTTTGTAACGCGCTGCTCCAAGGCTTTTCTCCTCACAGATGCAGGGCCCTTGGGCGGAGTCCTCAGGGGGCCTGCCCAGCCGGGCCCCACCTCCTGCCCTCAGCTCAGCACGTGGCGCCTGTGACTAGGCCTCTAAGGGGGGAGCCTCTGCTGAGATCAAAACAAGCCCAGGGTCAGATTCTTCGAGGGCGGGGTGGCGTTTAGCGGGTGTCAAATGCTGTGCAGAGGCGAGCTGGAGAACCCACACTTCCTGTCTGTCCGGGGGGGTGGAGGGTGTGGCGCCCCCGTGCCCCTGCGTGTAGGTGTTTGTGGCCGGGTTGTTTGTGAGGGCGGTGGTGTGTCACCCACAGGGCACGGGGCACGCCCTTAACCTGTGTCTGGCTTCGGATGTGAACTTCTGAACTGCAGATTTATTGCCTTAACTTTGGGAGGAGGGGGGAGGAGTCCTTTCAGTGATGTTCTGAGTTTGTACTGTTTTGTGTAACTTCGACCCGTCCTCTCCCTAGTCTCCCGAATATGGTGGCAGCATGCATTAGCCAACAACATCTACCCTCTCAGTGGGAAGGTGCTTCCCCTCAGCATCTGCCCCCTTGCTGGGGAGGTGCTCCCCTCAAAATCTGCCCCCTGGCCGGGGAGGTGTTCCTCTCAGCATCTGCCCCCCTCGGTGCGGAGGTGCACCCCCTGGAGAGGAAGCTCAGCAGCGGAGCAGCGGGGCCTGCCGTGTGATGTGCGGGTCCTCTTCTGGGACAAACCAGAAATGGGGCTGTCGGTCGTCGTTGGTGGGGTTGTCTCAGCCCGGACACGTCCCCACTTGTCAGAAGCCTCTCAGAAGTAGTGACGTGATCTCCGAACGGCCGTGGGGACTTTGTTTCGCGGCTGGGAATGCAGGTTGCGGGCGTTAACCGGGAGCAGCCTGTTAGGGGTACGTCCTTCCTCTGCTCCCTCAGGTGGAGCATTTGCCGAGTGGTCGGGTTTGAAGGGTGGCGAGGGGGGCGTGGGCGGCGTGCGGGGCGAGGGGGCATGGGTGATGTGCGCGACGAGGGGAGCGGGGGAGGGGGACATGCGCGACGAAGGGGCGTGGGCGACGAGGGGGAGTGGGTGGCCTGCGCCTCGCACTCTCACCTTGGCAGATGGCAGCGCCTGCCTCAGGGCGCCGGCGGGGAGCCCGGAGCCTGACCCGGCTCCGCGCAAGGGAGCTGCAGGATGCGGCCCGCCAGGGTCACTGCTGGCAGCGTGGACGTGTGTTTGCCGCACCTGCAGAGCCGGCGGCACCGAGCCCCCCCGCCCCCCCCCCCCAGGCTGGGTGGATGGGGTGGTGTGCGTCCTGGAGCCTGCTGTGTGCACGCTTGTCATGGGAGGGGCGCTCTGGGCCAGAAGCTCCCAGGGCTTTGGGAAGGGCCCGTTGACCCCTTGGGAAGCGCGGTGCTCAGGAGGTATTCCTGGAGTTATGTGCGTGGCCGGAGCCCGTCAGCGCCTCTGCAGATACGGGGTCAGTGCCCTGGACACCGGATGTTGTCCAGGGTCACGCAGGTGTGATGCTGCTCTGGACCCATCATCCATCACTTCCCCTTCCTGAGACCATTTGTCCTGCAGGTGAGGGAAGGGCCAGAAAGGGCAGCGCCTGGGGCACATCAGGGGCACGTCAGGTCTCCCGTGTCAGTGTCGTGGGTGAGCCAGAGGACCCGGGAGGCTGGCCTCAACGCCGCTGGGCAAGCAGGGCCCTGTGCAGGTGTCTCCGCAGCTGCAGGAGAACCCAGGAGGCCACTGGGGGCGCTGCTGAGCAGTCCTGCCTATGCTTTCCTCCAGTCCATCCATCCATCCGTCTGTCAGTCTGGGGCCCTGGATTCTTCTAGCACAAGGCAGCCTTCAGAGGGCCCTCCCCAAGTTGCAGAGTCTAGAAGTTTCAGTCAGAAGGGACCTTGGAGATTATCCAGCTCAGCCACTTTTCTAATTAAAAAGAGCGTTAATTTTAACATTGTGTGTACTCCTAGAAATATGTCAGTGTGTCACACCTGCTACTGTTGCATGTTTCTTAGGAACAACCTCCTCTCTTCTTCGCAGTCCCCTCTCCTCTTCCCTCTCCTGACCCCTGACCCCTGATGGTAACCTGGTTGGGTCCTCCAGCTGGGCTGACATTGGCAGAGATGTAGATGCAGGCAGAAACACAGCACTGGTCTTGCTCTCAAAATTCCAGCCACCTCTGCTCCCCTGTCCTTCAGAAGCATCCATGGGCATTAACTTCCTGCCTGGGGCACAGGACTGATTTCCCCTGGCATGGTGTCCAGGCCACACACACACAGACACACATGCACATGTACTGAGGCGATGGGGCAGGTGTCTGACGCAGGCATCTGTTGTATGAAGGGACGCAGATAAAAGCAAGCAAACATGTTGGGGAGGCTGCTTTCTCTGGCACCTGTTCCTTGTGCCTTTTGACTTCTTTCTTCTGAAACAGCGGTCTGCTGTCCTTAAAGCTGGGATTGCAATGTGCCTGTTGGGTTGGACCCTTTAACTCGGGGGTAGCCGTGCCTCATCTGGAGCCCTGGGATCTGAGTAGGGTGGGGGCAGCGCTGTGGATGCTGCATGCGGTCAGACACAGCTTCACGTTTATGAGCAGAGACTCTGGGGAGCTCTCCCCTACGCGTGGCCAGCCCCTCGTGACCCTGTGTCCTTATGCCTTTCAGGGCAAGGTCCACCTGGAGCTGAGGCTGAGTGAGGTCATCACCGACACGGGCGTCGTCTGCCACAAGCTGGCCACGCGGTAAGACATGGACACCTGGTCTTCGTGAAGTAGTAACTCTGACCCAGGACGGGTCCTTGTTTTTCAAACAAATGAGTCAGAAATCCCAAAGTCGGTGATTCCCCACAGTGACAGTGTTTTTAGAGGTTCTGGCACATTGTTCTTGAAATCCTCAGTAAAGCAAATGCTAGAGGTAATGAATTTGGCTTTTGTGAATAGCCATACTTACTCAGGGGGACATTTAGGCAAAGCGGGTGCTGTCTCACCCAGGGCAATACAGGTGAGGAAACAGTGCAGAGGTGTGTCTGAGGCCTGTCGGCAGAGCTAGGGCCTGAACTCAGATCTTGCACTCCGAATCCAGGGCTCCATCTACCCTGCAACGCTTGGTGAGTGTGAATGTCTGTGCACGTGTCTAAGCAGGTGAGGCTCTTGACATTTAGGGTCACGGATCCCATAGAGGAGGGGGCCGAGGACTCTTGGGAGATGCCCGGACACACGCACAAGCTCACATTGTGTGCAGGGTCCTTGCCCTGTTACCCCAGTGAGACCTTGGGGCACACACACCCTGGCCAAGACCCTGTTCTCTCACTGCTTGCCCCATGGGCCCCACATTTGTTTTTACCGACGACACCTGCAGTAGTTGGGGGTCCCGTGGGAGGGCGTCAGAGTGCCATCTGGCCCATCTGTCTGTGGCTGGCATGTTTGGAGCCTCTGGTATGTCCTGAGTGAAGGGCGGTGGGAAAGGAGTCTCGGAAGAGGAAGTGAAGAGTGAAGGTTCACAGAAACCAGGAGAGAGACCAGACGTTTCCGCGTGCTTCATCTTAGGAGAAGACAGTTTCCTGAATTCATCTCTTAACCATCTCTGGCAGAAAGGGCTTCAGTGAGAATGGGCGAGTTCCACTTTAGGATTGTGCTCCCTGTGTCCCTGCATAGGGCCCGGGGTGGGGGCTCGAGGAGGATCCTACATCGTCTGCCACCCTGGGGAGCCCTGGCCTGCTTCCCACAGCATTGTTGGAACCTGTCATCTGGTCACTTCTGGCTGCAGGGGGACACGCATGGGAATGTGTGTAGGACGTGCACAGGACTTGGTATGGGACATGGGGAGGACACCGTGAGCTTTGTCCTTCGCTGCTTCTGTGCTCCTGTTCTTGAAGTAGTTGCTGTGCTCTCAGACCCTGTAGCAGGGAGAGAGAGTTGCCTGTTTCCTTGTTTATTTGTAGGCTTATCTCACCGTGTTCCAAAACAACTTAAGGCTGTTCAGAAAGAGCCTTACGTAGGATAAGAAGTGCGCTTTAGAGGTTGGGAGACAGAATGGACCAGGCTGGGCAGAGCACTGAGTCAGGAGGGTGAACATAGGAGACATGGGCCAGGATTCCTGTTCTGACAGCCATCCCGTCCAGCCTCATGTCCAGGTGAGGGAGGGTGGAAGTAAGCTGTTTCTCTGGGGAGGGCACAGAGCCGTGGTCCTGTCCAGGGAGAGGTGGGGGGAGTGGGCCTGATCAGAGGACAGGTGTGGTGCCCAGAGCAGGAGACGGAGCGATACTTCACAACTACCCACCCTGCCATCCCCACCGGTCCCCACCCACCCCCAGAGTTCCTGCCATCCATGTTGTCCCTGCCAACCAACCGCGGGAGCTCCCCAGACACTGCCTTCTGGAAGTCTCCTTGGTTAGAGCACCAGGGGTTTGCCTGGTTCCTGCATCTTTGTGGTGGGATCCTGCCTGCTTCTTCCTAGCGTACACTAGTACGCACACTAGCATACACGCTAGCACACGTGAGTACACACTGATAGATGTACTAGTGTATACTCTACATACACTAGCGCAGCAGCACATCTACTACACATACAGGTACATGCCAGCCTATACGACTTCCCACACCGGCACACATGCTAGCACACGCTGACATTGCTAGCACACACGAACACACACTAGTACATATGTTAGGATACACTGGCGCATGCTAGCATGCTCATTAGCGCACACTAGCACGTACACTGGTACACCTGCTAGTACACATGAGCACACACACTCGTCTACATGCTGGCGTATATACACCCTATACGTATATGCACAAAGCAGCACACCCATCGGCACATACTGCCACACGCTAGTACACTTTGTTCAGAGTTCCAGGGCACAAGGGTCCCCCATAGGGGTGCAATGAGGGAGAAAGAGGCTGGGGGTGCCACAGAGTCCCACAGGGGCACATATCCTCCAATCACATGAGTCAAAGGTGTCTGAGGGACCAGTGACTTTTCTTTCTTCACTTTGCCTTGCACTGTAGATTTTTCTTTCACTAAGAAATATCCTTTACATACCATAAAATTCAGCATTGTAAAATGCACACTCGGTTGTGCAACCGTCACCACTAACCACTGTCTAGTTCCAGCACATTTCATCACCACAAGAAAGAAATCCCATCCCCAGGAGCAGCTGTAACCCATACTCTCCAGCCCTTGGCAACCACTGACCTGCTTCCTGCCTATGGATTTGCTTATCCTGGATGTCTCACATAAACGGAGTCACATAACGTGTGGTTCTCTGGGACTGTCTTCTCTCACTGAGCACGATGTCGGCAAGTTTCACTCATGCAGTAGCAGGCATCAGGGCTTCAATTATGTTAGGGCCGAGTAATGTTCATCGTGTGCGTACACCGCATTTTCTTATCATCGTCCATTCGTAGACATTTGGGTTGTTCCCACTTTGAGGCGATTGTGAATACTGCTGGGAACATTCTTGTATAAGCGTTTGTACAGACTTGTTCTCATTTATCTTGGGTACGTAACCTAGGAGTAGAATCAGTGCATTATATCTTAACTCTGCTTAACTCTTTGAAGAAATGCCCGACTGTTTTGTCACAGTGGTCGCCGCATTTACACGGCCAGCTGTGTGCGACTGCTCCGGTCCCCCCGCATGCCTGCCAACCCACGTGATTCTCCATGTTTGTTTTTGCAGGCTCCTGATGGGTGTGAAGCGGCGTTGACTTACGTTTCCCTAAATGACACTGACCATCCTTTCTCGTCCTTGTTGGCCAGCTCTGTTTCTTCTCTGAAGAAATGTCTGTGCAAGTCCTTTGCTGATTTTTTCGTTGGGTTATTAGTGTTTTATTGTTAAGATGTAAGATTTTTTCGTATATTCTGGATGCTAGGCTTTTGTCAAATATATAACTTGAAAACATTTTTTGTCATTCTGCTGTCTGCCTTTACTTTCTTGGTAATGTTCTTTGTGATACAAGACTTTTAAATCTCAATGAACTCTAAGTTATCTGTCGTTTCCTGTGTTTTAGGTCCAGATCTAAGAAATCATTTCCTAATCCAATCTAACATTTGTACGGTTTGGCCTCTCAGCTTCAGGTCCTCACCACGTTTGGAAGTAATTGTTGTATGTGGTGTTAGAAAGGTGCCAGCATTGATTCTTTTGCTTTTGAATATCCAGTTGTCTTGGCATCATTCTTTCCATGTGAATTATCTTGGCATTTTTGTTGAAAACCACTGGGCTATGAATGGATGAATGTATTAGTTCAATAGAATAGTTCAGAACCTATCCCGTTGACCTGCATGCCTGTCCCTATGCTGGTACCACCCAGTCTTGGCAACTTTCGATTTGTGGTACATTTTGAAATCAAGAAGCGTGAGTCTCCATCTTGGTCCTTTTTTTTTTTTTTTTTTTTGGTGACTTGTTATCCTGAGCTCTTTTCATTTCCATGTGATTTTTAGGGTCACCATGTCAATTTCCACAAAAATAGCAGTTGACATTTTGATCGTGATTGTATTGAATCTGTCAGTTTGGGGAATTAGCAATACTAAACCTTCCAACCCCTGAAACACTGCCTTCCCATTTGGTTAGCTCCTCTGTAATGTTTTTTAAAAATGGTTTTGTTTCTCTAAGGTCATTAGAAATGTCTCCTCTTTCATTAATAATTTTAGTAATATGAGTCTTCTCTTTTTCTCAGTCAGCCTAGCTAAAGATTTGTCAAGTTTGTGGATCTTTACAAAGGCCTCGCTTTTGGTTTTACTGATTTTTCTACTTCATTATCTCTGCTATGGTCTTTACTATTTCCTTCTTTCTGCCTTTGTGGGTTTTTTGCTTTTCTTATTTCTTAGGGTAGAAGTTAGGATGATCGATTTGTGATCCTTTTTTCTTTTTTAACGTGGGCATCATGGCCACTAGGTCTCCTCTGACATTGCAGCCATTTTGTATTTTATCACTTTCTCCCTTAGAGCTAAGTGTGTTCTGTGCACCTGGGACTTCCCACAAACAGCCCTGATTTGGGATGGAACAGGAGACAATGGACACTCTATCAAGTGTAAAAGCCTCAGGACCCCAAATCCTGGTGTCCAAAGACAGCAGAATCTCCCCTGGCCATGTAACAGCCTGCAAACTCTGACTTTCTCTGCTATCACCTCCTGTGTAAGATTGGAATAATGGCATCTATGCCGGCATATGTGCAGGAGCACACGCGGTTATTTGTGTGCGTTCTCCCCTTGTGCCCTGGCATCTCAAAGGTTGGCAAGGGCTTGGGCCAACCTCACAGTGTGTTCTGGGCTCTGGAGAAAGTAAGAGCTGGGACGATGGGCCGTTGAAGTCATTTGGGCAGAAGCAGATTCATTCCAATACGCTTCTCTCTTTGCCTGAGAATCACCCCAGGCCCTCCCTCCTGGCTGGCAGCACCATCACCGTGATTTATCCCCACTTTCCTCTCTAGAACGTGATGGGGATGCATTCTCAGCCTTCCTGACACATGTCATTCCCTTACTGCAGGGGTGTTACTTTCCTAGGGCTGCTGAGGCCAAACACCACAATCTTAAGTGGCTTAACTCAACAGAACTTTATTCTATCCCAGTTCTGGAAGCCAGATCTGCAATCTGGACACTCCAGGGGACGGTCCCTTCCCCCGACCCCTTCCGCAGCTTCTCGGGCTGCAGGCAGTCCCTTCCCTCTCTCCTCCCCCTTCACGTGACCCTCTCCACTGTGTCTGTGAAGCTTCCCTCCTGTAGGGACACTAGTGATCGAGTTTAGGGCCCACCCTGAATCCAGGATAATCTCATCATCTCAAGATCCTTAGCTGGATTAAATCTGCAAAGACCTTTTTCCAAATAAGGTCACATCTCTTTTGGGGCCACCACCCAGCACACCACACAGCCAGTAATTCCTACTGGGGCCGGCAGTCCACCCACCCAGAGGCTGCAGGACCAGCACTGTGAGGTCCTTCCCCACTCCCGTCACCTCTCACCTGGCCTAGGTCGTCTTTCATGGGGTGCCTGGGGGTGTTCTGGCCAGGTTGAGTTCTCTCTCCCTGCTTCCAGCGTATCCCTCTTTGCTGCTGGCACACCCTTCCCCGTCGGGAGCACCCCTCCCCACCAGCCGGGAGCACTGTTCTCCACTGGGAGAACCTTCCCTGCGAGCCGGGAGCACCCTTCCCTGGAGCCGGGAGCACTCTTCCCCACCAGCTAGGAGCACCCTTCCCCGCCAGCCAAGAGCACTCTTCCCCACTGGGAGAACCCTTCCCCGCAATCTGGGAGCACCCTTCCCCACCAGCTGGGAGCACCCTTCCCCGCCAGCCGAGAGCACCCTTCCCCACTGGGAGAACCCTTCCCCGCAATCTGGGAGCACCCTTCCCCACCAGCTGGGAGCACCCTTCCCTGCTAGCCGAGAGCACCCTTCCCCACTGGGAGAACCCTTCCCCGCAATCTGGGAGCACCCTTCCCCACCAGCTGGGAGCACCCTTCCCTGCTAGCTGAGAGCACCCTTCCCCACTGGGAGAACGCTTCCCCGCCAGCCGAGAGCACCCTTCCCGCAAGCTGGGAGCACCCCTCCCCACTGGGAGCACCCTTCCCTGCCAACCAGGAGCACCCTTCTCTGCTGGGAGCACCTCCCTGCCAGGCTGAAGAGCAAGGTGAGGCTGTCTCCCCTCCAAAACCACAGTTTGTCCCGTGAGTGCTTGCAGTTCTTTCCTGAGGGTGTCCATTACCCGTGTACACCCTGGAGGCTTCGGGAGGCTGGAGGCTCATGGCCCTCACCTATCCTGCGTCCTGCTGGTAGTGGCTGTTATCTGTGGGCTTTCCTATCGCCTCTCCCTGACCTGCCTGGGTGGTGCCGTCAGTACCCAGGCTTCGTGTGGTCATGTGGACGGAACACCTGCTGGACTTGCTCACGGAAACCTCCCTGTTCCTTCCACACATGGCTTTTCCTGATTGTAACCCCTCTTTTTTGTCCTGTTCACTTGTATGTCCAAGTCTGCTGGCCTGGACGCCTGACGAGGCCCACATGGTTTGGTGAGCCACCACCTTCATGTTCTCGTCTGTATGTGGATGCGGCATCTGCCAATCCCCATGTCACACAGATGCCTATGCATGATCTCAGGCTTGGACTCTAGGGCCTCATCTCATGCTTTATTTTCATCCCCAACAAAGATTAATGTACCTTTTTATCACTCACTCAAAAATATTTCATGAACCCCTGCTGCAGGCTGAGGGCTGTTCCCAGCCTCCCGGGGTCTGCATTCTGGCTGCATGTCAACACGTGAGGGCATTGGCATGTCACTGCACTGGAGACAAGTGTTGGAAAAGCTGGCAGATGTGAGCCAGCCTGTTGAGCATGGAGGCAGGGTTCTGAAGCCATTTGTGCAGTGAATTAAGTAGTCGATGTGTGTGATCTGCAAGTATCCGTGAGACCGCTGAGGTCTACGCCAGGGCCAGTGGACATGATGTTGTGCATCGGGGGCGATTGCTCGTGGACATTTCTGTGGACCATGCACCGCTTCCTTTAGAACAGTGGTGCGTGTGGGCAATGTGCAGCGGCCACGTGTGCCAGAAGATGAGCGGGAGAGAAGACACGTGTGCACTAGCACTCGGCTCTGCTGGCGCTGCACGAGACCTCTGCTCGCCCCTTTCCACAGTCCTCCCTCTCTTGTCCCTGCAGAGCATCTTTCTCTTGCTGTCCCGTGGTCACCTGCTTTGTCTGAAAGCAAGGGTTCCGCACTTTCCTGCCTTCACGCTCCAGCGCCTCCCAAGCTGACGAGAGTCCTGTTGGCAGCAGCGCGTGCTGACCGGCCAGGGCCCTGCTCATGTGGCCAGACTGCAGGGCTGATGGCCAGGGGAGCGGGCACAGGCCGCAGGCAGCCCCACCCCCAGGTGCGCCCCGGTGGGGAATTCCAATAGCACCTCAAATCTAGCAGAGATCTTGCTTTCTGTTATTAGGAAATTACAAAAAGAAAAAAGTAGCCAACAGGCTATTGATATGTGGCTCTTTCTGGAGGCAGGAAGCCTTTCAAGCTGAAGTGTGAGGGCAGAGGGCTGAGCAGATGGCAGGCTGGTGACCCGGTGACACCTTGTCACTGCACGGCCAGCGTGTCTCCAGCTCTCTCGTGCCTGCACACTGCCCAGTTCAGCATTTCCTCCTTGTGGGGCAGGCAGCAGAGGCCCCAGCATGTGTCCACATGGAGGGAAGGGAGAAATTGAAATGAGTTTGAAGCTGCAGGCTGTCACTCCAGCTAAGAGGCATAACCATGCGTTAATGGTCAGTTTGAAGGTAAAATCCTATAAATGTTAAAATACACACAAAATATTGTACTTGGGGTGTGTTAGATTCCGGCTCAGTTGACTGTTTGGGTCACTGTATGTTTCACAGTGCCTTTCCAGGACCTGGTAAATATTTCATCCCTTTCCGTTATTTATCTAGAACTTTCCGAAGCATTTGTTGAAGTTGTTTCAAAGAGAATGGGCCTGGAGACACAGACTGTGTGTGAAGTAAAATGAACCTCGGCTTCGTGTGCCTCGGGTGGTCTGCAAGAGCCCCCTGCCAGCTTGTGTGCGGGGCTGTAGCCGCAGGAAGCTGTCTGCAGGAGAGCGCAGGAAGGCTGGCGTCCTTATTGTGGTTCCCACTTGTGGCATGCCGGATGGGAGGGTGTTGATTCTTTCCTCCGAGGTGTCTTTGTGTGACTGCAGTCAGCATCCAACCCTCGTTTTGAGTTAGAGAATAGAGTGTTTCTCAGACTGGTCTCTTGGAGAAGGAAAGACAGCAATGTTCACTGCTCTAGGGTGGCCGCTGCCCACATCTGGTGGTGCTTCCCTAGGATGTAGATGTGAGAAAACTTGCTTTCAGTTTGATGCTTAGCGATGCCATCTAGTCCATGGCCATGAAAACCCATTATCTCTGAGGCTGCAAACTGCGGGCATACTTGCCATGTAAACCTTCTTGATAACAAGTGAACGTAATAAAAACGTGTTTGCATTAAATGAGTTGTTTGCTCAGGGAGAGAGCTCGGGCCTCCCCACACACATCCTGAGCAAGCTGCCTCCCCAGCGTCTCACAGTGCTGCTCCCTGGGGGCCTCCTGGCTTCTGACAGGCGATCCTGGACCTTCTTCCCGTGACCCAAGGCCACCTGCTCTCCGAGACCTCCAACCACCCGAGAGGTTGACCCCGACTTGTACTTCTCTGCCCTTGTCTCCAGTTTATTTCTTCCCTTGCATGATCACACGTGACAGTTGCATGTCACGTGTTTATCGTCTTGTATTTGCTGCCGAGCCGGCTGAGCAGACCCAAGCTTCAGATGTGAACCTCTGACTTCCTCACAGCTGCTCGCCCATTCGGGGAGATGGGCCTGAGTGGAGAAGAGCTCAGCAAATATTTGATGTGTGATGAGTCGATGGGCGAATATATGTTTCTGGAATGATCAGTCAGTGAAGGGAGGAGGGAAACCAGAGACCAAGTCAGTAATCTGAGAGGGAACCCTGGAATGGTCCATAAAGTAGGTAAAAGAGAGAGCTGAAAGACCAGGTACAGCTGATCGGAGTAACAGGGCAGTCTGTGAGGCTCAGCCCACCCAACGGGCTCCATGAGAAATGCGGTGGGAAGTGGGAAGAAAGAAGAACTGTGTACAAAAGTGCCCTGGCCAGGAGAGGCATGGCACACGCTCTGGGCGCACAAGTACTATGAAGGAGAAACGAAGGAAATGAAACTTCTCACCCAGAAAGAAATACTCTATTAAGTGTTAGAGGCTAAAGCATTCCTGAGAGGGGCAGCTCAGATTGCTCAACGTAGGAAGGAATGAGAAGCAGGTTGGTTTCCGGCTTTCCGGCACCAAAGAGAAACGAGCCCTGAGATGTCGCAGGGGAGACGGTGAAAGTGATGCCCCTCCATGGGAGCAGGACTCCTGCTGCGAACTGGACCCTCCCCCACCACAGTCAACTAAAGAGCCAGATGCCGTAAGGGTGGAACATTCTGGATGGCGGGCAGTCGGCAGTTCAGCTCTCTGACCCCAAGTAAGGGAAGCAGACAGGGAGGCCACAGTGGTCCTGGTTTTGTCCTGGAGCCGTGTGGGTGGCGAGGGGCAGGGGGAGTCCCAAGTGGAGCCTGGAGGCAGGTGGGGAGACAGACTGCAGCTGGGGGCCTGAGCCGCTATGGGTGTTTCTGGAGAGGAGGGGCCCCACAGCGCTCAACAGGCCTGTGTGAACCCATAGGGCGAGCGCCACGGGGTCGGGCAGAGCGTGGGGTCTGTGGATCCAAGGGGCTCTTGCGGCCCTGGGAAGCACTGATTCTCCGCCAGTGGAGATCCTTGTTCCCACTCGGCACTCCGCACAGAGCCTGCTGGTGGGGCCAGCCTGTCCTGGTGCCTATCCCGACAAAGCCTCAAACAAGAATGGCCATAATCAGTGTGCAGCAGGAGATCGCTAACTGCCAAGCAGCAGGAGGCCCAGCAGCCTTGTTCTCCGGAACGCGGCGCATCTGGACTCCAGCAGCCTGAGAGCCTAACATCCAGCACGTGCTCCAGCCTGCATGCCAGGAGCAGGACGGCATGCCCCACAGCCCGGAGAAGGGACAGTCCAGGGAAGCACACCCAGGGTGATAGGACAGAATTCATGGAAAAGGTGCTCAGAACTAGTGTGGCTGGCCGTGTTCCAGAATGCAAAGAGAACCAGGAACCAGGGCCTGCAGGTGGGATCAGGTGTGAGGAGACCCTGACACCGTGGCAGCTTCTGCTGCCGAGAAGCCCATGTGGCACGGAGGTCCCCCACCTACAACGAGGACACGCAGTAGTGTCTACTGTGTCGGGTTGCTGGGGAGGCGAGCTCATGAGTCGCGGAAAGCTCTGGAAGGTGTCACTCATGGGAGTCACCAGGAGGGTGTCCTGAATGCGGCACCACTGTCCCCTGCCCCCAGATGTTTCTGGATTGATAATCGGTGCACCCACCACCCACTACTCTTCGCTAGACGGGAGCTCCGGGCATCGGGACCACCACCCAGAACTCAGGACGCTCGGCCCTGGGCTGTTGAGGCTGCTGTCCTCTCGGACCTCAGGGTAGCCCTGAGAAGCTGCCTGCAGGCCCCCGGCTCCCGCCCCTGACATTCCCACTCTCTCTGCAGCATCCTCGAGTGCCAAGGCCTTCCCATCGTGAACGGGCAGTGTGACCCCTACGCCACCGTGGCCCTGGCAGGACCGTGCAGGCAAGTACCATGTCTAGGCCTCTCTGGCGAGCTGTACTCTGGTGCGATGATGCTGAGGCCTCCTTGTTCTGGGAAGTGCAGGATGGGCCCTGTGGTGGAATATATTGTTCTGGCTTACTTTTCTTTCTTTTGTTGCCTTAAAACTGCTTTGTGAAGAAAGCCCTTAGCTTCTTCACACTGGGTATTCTTGGCTCAGTAAGGGTTCCTCGTCTGCAGGCTGTGGCCGGATGGGAGTCCTGCTTGGGAGGCAGAGGCATGGGCTGCCAACATGCCATAAGGGTGGAGGTGCTGACATGGGAAGGTTGGGGAGGGGTGAGATCAGGAGGGAGAGGGAGAGGGGAGGTGTGTGGAGTTTGGGGACTGAGGAGGGAGGGGTCCGGCCAAGGTGCTTAGGGGGTGTTGGGAGGGTAACCAGGCAGAAATATTTACAAGACAAGAGAGGCAGTAAGTTATGGGCGAGAGATTTGGCATCAGCAGCATCGGTTTTAACCTTCACCCTTCCTCCCTGGTTCAGATCAGAGGCAAAGAAGACGAAGGTGAAAAAGAAGACCAACAACCCGCAGTTTGATGAAGTGTTTTATTTTGAGGTTGGTGTTTCAGTGCCACAGATGTCACACTGAGACCCTGTGGGAGGAGGTGGATCTGACAGGCCTCAAGCAGGGTCACCTTCCTTCCATAGGTCCCACAGTGACCTCGCGGCACACGACCCCTCCCTCCTGCCTGTGCTGTGTTCGGAGGAACTTTCCTCCCCTCCCCAGTTCTGATCTGAATGCTGACAAACTGATACTTTCCAAGTGATCAGGATTTGGTGGTTTTCTATTATTTGGTTGGTTTGGTTTGGTTTTTTTTTTGCCTGCTTCACTAGTCTTTCCTGAGCTGTGGAGGGACACTTGTTGACCAGAAATAGTGAGGGGATTTGAAGCAAAAGAGGAAATGTATTTGCTTTTTTTTTAATGTTTATTCATTTTTGAGAAAGAGAGACAGAGCATGAGTGGGAGAGGGGCAGAGAGAGAGGGGACACAGAATCCGAAGCAGCTCCAGGCTCCCAGCTGTTGTCACAGAGCCCGGCATGGGACTCAAACTCACGGACTGTGAGATTGTGACCTGAGCCAAAGTCCGAGGCTTAACCGACCGGGCCTCCCAGGTGCCCCAAGGAAACGTATGTGAACAAAGAGACCCCTTGGCTGCCTCAGAACTGTAAACCAGTGAAATTAGTGTGATGGAAGCCGTGAGGGCTGAGGACCGGGAACAGAGCAGGGAGCAAACGCAGATGCTTCAGTTTAAACGTGACCCGTAGGAAATACATTGAGGCTGATGTGCTCCCATCTGTAAAGGTCTCTTGCACATTTCCTACACACCAGGTCCTGGGCAGCCAACGTGGCATGAGGCCTCCACTCCTGTCTTCGTGAGCTTGCTTCCATGCAGAGAGCACACAAGTGGGTTCCTGCACTTGCTCAGTGCTGCTAAGTCAGTGGCTTTGGGGACCAGGAAGCAAACAACTGGTGAAATAGAGCAAGTCTTCGCAGAGCAGGGACCCTTGAGTAGAGTCTGGAAGGTGCATCATGAGGCTGAAGGAAAGTGTATTGAGATGTAGAGTGGGGCTGGTGCAAGAAGGGGGAGTTTGGTAAATGACGCTGGACAGATGGGTTAGAGCCAAGCAGCTCATGGGCAGAGAACCTGGACCTTTTCTGACCGGTGTCCAGAAAGCCCATGGGTTTCTGAAACGGAGGAGCCAGGCTTCTTGGGGCAGCTGTAAGAAGGGGTATGGGGGTCAGAGTGCTGAAGGCAAAGCACCATTTTCTGTCCCAGAAGGACATTCTTGTTTCATAGCCGCGTGAAGAAAATGGTTTTTAAGAGACTCAAGATCAGGCAGGAAGCTGATGTTGTCAACCTGATTTCAAGGGGGATCCATGCCAGGGCTCCAGAGACAGGGAGGGATCTGGAACAGAGAATAAGGAACAGTTTTTAATATGAAAGCATTAAAAGCAGCCAGAGCCTTCGATATCTAGGCTGCCTAGAATAGTTAAATCAGCACTTTCCAAACTTGTTTTAATATAACACACGGTAAAGCCATAGGCTTTTGCTGCAGCCTGCATCACCCAGAGAGCTACGTCCACTTCTGTGGGCTTGTTTTCTATTTCATATACCCATATTTCACTCATTAATGTGGGCCTCATTTCCCTAGAGTAATTCAGTAAGACCCAGGTACAGGTGAGCACAGGGATAGGCCTACATCCTACAGGAACCCAGGGCAGGCCTAGATGTAGGCTCTCAGGCTGCACCTGCCTCTCCCATGGCCTCAGACCACAGGACCTTGGAGCATGCTTCTGGCTGGACTTTATGGTCTTAGACTCAAAGGGCCAAGCCCTGCTCAAAAAGTACACCCCGTGGCTGGTTCTCTGTGCATGCCTTCTGCTTCAGCTTGCAAACAGCCCCACAGTTCTGACTCACCCTGAGGCTGAGCTCCTGGCAGAAGGAGCAGGGTGTCCCAGTGGTGGGCTTTGGGCTGGCACACAACCTCCTACAGGAGTTTCAACAGGAAGTAGCCTCCAGACCAGTTTGTCCCAGGATAATGGCTAGACTTACATAAAAACCCTTAAATGTTTCATTGAAATTATTTAAAATTCTATCAAAGCCACATTCATTCACTCAGTGGATACATTAGGTGCCACTCAGGAACCTCATGGCCACCATACTGGAAGCCAGACAGCAAATGATAGACCTTATCAGCACTGTGAACCATATCAGGCAGTCGAGACTCTGAGGGGCTTCCTGGAAGAAGGGGCATTTCACAGTCACCTTCAGGCTTCCCAGTGAGGAAGAGGTCCAACGGTGAGCCAGGCAGGGGGTGCAGGTTTAGAAAGACTCCCCCTATGCTGGGTGAGGGGAACTAGTGGGGGCTCCAGGGGGCCTTCAGAAGGCTCAGCTGAAGGTGGATGTGGCTGAGGCCAGGCTAGGCTGTGGATGGACGGGAGCCCTGCTCAGGAGGCAGAGGCATGGACTGCCAACATGCCATAAGGGTGGAGGTGCTGACATGGGAGGTTGGGGAGGGGTGAGATCAGGAGGGAGAGGGAGAGGGGAGGTGTGTGGAGCTTTGGGGCTGAGGAGGAAGGGGCCCGGCCCAGGTGCTTAGGGGGTGTTGGGAGGATAGCCAGGCGGAGTGTGTGGAGTGCTGGCACAGCCCTGCCTGCTGCGCCCCAGCCGCCTGGAGATGGGGCTCAGGGTGTGCCTGCAGGCTGGGATCCCACCTCAGCTCTGGGTGTGGGGCCCCTGGCCTCTTCCCCTGGGCCTGGGGTGGCCAGCCCGTGGGGGTGCTCAGTGGGCAGTGATGTGGCACACACAGGCTTCCGCCCGTCTGTCCCTCCAGGTGACCAGACCCTGCAGCTACAGCCGGAAATCCCACTTTGACTTTGAGGAGGAAGACGTAGACAAACTTGAAATCCGGTGAGCGAGAATTGGGGTTTTGAGGCTCCTGCTTGGGGGTTGCAGTCTGAACTCACCTCTTCTGTTTGGTTTTCGTTTTGTTTCTACAAATAAGGGAAAGGAGAGAGAGGAATTTTCAATTTTCTGCTAATTTTAACAGTAGGACACTGGGAGTTGCTTGAAGTAAGAGGTGTAAACTTCCCAGCTGTTGGGTGGTGGCTGAGAGGACATTTACTTAACCCAAGGGACAAATGTGGTTTTGGAGTTCCGCTGCAGTATTTTTTCAGAGGCGAGGTCAAGCTGCTTAGTGTGTGTGAGGCTCCGTCCACCCGGTGGCCTCACCCAGCCTAGCACGAGGTCCTGTTGCTTTCGGGGTGCTCACGGTCAAGCCCATGGTGTGCACAGACTGCACGAGAGGTCCCCTGGCATCCATTCTAGGGGCTACTCCGAGGCTTCATGCCCACTGGCTGCAGCCCCTGGGAGCCCAGCCTCTCTACGGCCTCCCTCCCAGCACCTTGTGAGACCATCACCTGGCGTCCTTTCCCATCATCCATGTTTAGGTCTGACCTGCTCACCAGAACCTGAGGAATTCTTCAGATCTGACATGGTTTGCAATCTGCCTTCCTGTAGGGTCAGGGCTTCCTGAGGGGCATGAGATGTGACTGGACATACCACAGACGTTCAACTGGGGGGCACCCTGGTGTCTCCTGAGCCTCCAGTGACAATTCAGGCCTCTGAACCATAACCAGGCCATGGGGGCAGAGGGTGGGGATTGGGCCGGTGGGGGCTGTCAGGTGTGGGGCATGGACTGAGGCCCCTCCCTCCCCCACATGTGGGACCCCTGGCCTCTTTCTCCATTCCTCTTGTGGCTTCGAGTCCTGAGGGAAGCCAGCCTCCACACACTGGTCTTGGCTTGAGCACAGACTTAGGTTAAGTGTTCCATTTCCAAACACATCTGCAAGTCCCATTGGGGCTCAGAGGTTCCCCCAGCTCCCCCAGACACGGGTCCCCTTTCTTGTTCAGAGAAAGAAGTGTTTATACAAGACTTGGCTTTAAATTCAAGAGTGAAGCCCTCCCTAGCTGTTGTTTGTTTTTAAATTAAATTTTTTTTAATGTTTATTTATTTTTGAGAGAGAGAGAGAATGTGAGTGGGGTAGGAACAGAGAGAGAGGGAGACACAGAATCTGAAGCAGGCTCCGGGCTCCGAGCTGTCAGCATAAAGCCCGACGGGGGGCCGGAACTCACGAACCGTGAGATCATGACCTGAGCTGAAGTCGGACGCTTAACCGACTGAGCCACCCAGGCGCCCCTCTAGCTGTTGTATTGTAAACAGACAAACCCAAAATATTTTTAAATGCTTCTCTTATTAAAAAGAAGAAAAGACTGGCTGGAAACTTTTTGGCCCATTGCTAAGGTGTCGCTTGGCAGATTAAAGGCTCTTTGTTTATGCTAAAAATGCCATGGGACATTGTTCCTCTCCATGTCCCTGACGCATCTGGATTCCTGTGGCACACCCTATACCCCCCAACGATGCCTGCGGCTCCTGCTCAGACCTCAGGGGCAACAGAGGGCTGGTATGGTCTTCCAAAATTTTCCCCGTGACCACCAAGTGTGGTGAGAACTGTAGACTTTCAGCTCATGGAGTAATCTCTGGTTACTGTGGGGGACACACGATGTTTGCTTGTCAGCACCCGGAAGCACCGTCCGTCCATCCCATCCTTCCATCCCACATGTACAGTCACCATGGCCCCAAATCAGAGGGAACAGCAAGAATTCCACCCAAGTGAATGGTCTTCCCATCCTATTGACAAGGCAGGAGGCCCCTTACCCTAACCCCAGGCCCTCGGCTCCTCTCCCTATCCCCCAGTCCCAGGGAACACATGTCTTCATTCCAAAGTTACATCCTGCGTTGACCTCACATCTCAAATGTACTCAGTCAGTGTGGCTCTTCATGGAGGCTGGCCTGTGGGGCTGAAGGCTCTACCCTGTCCCAGACCCTTCTGGGGAAGATGAGGAACACAGCGGTCGGCCTGCCCTCCCTAGGCCATCCCTGATGGGAGATCTGCGCCTCATTGGCTATTTTTCAGAGTTGACCTCTGGAATGCCAGCAACTTGAAATTTGGAGATGAGTTTCTGGGAGAACTAAGGGTTCCGCTGAACGTGCTGCGACAGTCCAGCTCTTACGAAGCCTGGTAAGGTGGCTGCATGCCTGGCCCCATGCCCTCCTGGTAGGTGGAGGGACAGGGTGGCTGAGGCAGTGTGGAACAGCCAGAATGAGATGACACGGGTCAGCCCCCTCCTAGCCACCTCCTCGGTTTTGAACGTGCTCCCAGCTAGCTCTGGTGAGGTGAGAGGTAGCACACGGGTGCCATGGTGGCTGAGGGCCTTGACCTGGAGAGCCCTGCTGCTCCAGGCTGCCCCGTGGCCCATTGTCACAGGTGTCACCTGCTGAGGAAGGGAACAAGGTGCTGTTTGAGACAGATCTCCCTCAGCTCGGCCTCCTGCCTCACTCATGTGTCCCAGGAGGCAGGCCTCACTACTCTCTGTCTTCCTCTCCTGTTTTCTCTGGGTACTTTGTATTTGGCATAAGGAATGTGCCTTGGTTTTATTTCATGATTATTTCATAAATCACTTTATATCACAGTGAATGTCATTACTGTGAAGCCACAGACACTCTCCTTTAACAGATACACAAGATGGGGACAAGGGGTGTCACAGGCCATATGCCACATACCAGAGCCCTGCACATCTACAAACTCACCGTGTGGGTAGATTTTTGTGTTCTGCCTAATGGTGGCTTACTGTCACCAGGAAACTAGAATTTGTGTCTTTAATTCTGAGGACAGCACCAGCACAGCCTTCAGCTGGCTTCTGGTTCCTGCTAGGAGCACTGAGGAGCTGAACTGTCCCTAGTTCTATAACCAGGAGGGGACATTCACATGACAGCCCCAGTGGACCCCTAGCCAGGTGCCTTGGCCAGACACAAGCTACCATACCCATGTCTGTCTGGCCCTTAGACTCAGAGCAGTGTTCCCGCATGGCCACACTGCGGAAGACCTAAGGGAAGAGCGTCCGGTTAGAACACAGCGAGAAAGTGCCCATGTACTCTGGTGCTTGGCCTGCCTACCTGCCCGGTCAGGCCCCTCGGATGCTCAGGGCCCCACACATTCCTTACAACAGCCGCAGCTTTGTTCCGCGGATTGCTAGCGGGGGAGCATTCATCACAGGACAGTTCTGGTACTGCAGAGTCTCCCCTGACTACTTACACACCTGCTTCCCCCTGCTCATCCCAGTTCCCTCCACCCTTCCCTACTTTCCCACCTTAACTTCTAGGTCTGTGGCTCTGCAGACTCTTCCCCCGTAGTCCACGTGTTGTGGGGGGTGCCCCGGGGCACAGACCCTGCAGGTCTCCATTGGAAAGGCCTCTGGCGGGAGGGGGGGGCCGTGGGGAATGACTGACCTCCCCCCCCCCCACACACACACGGACCCTGCAGGGGGGGGTCTCCCATGACAAACATGCCGATCCACACACCCCTGGCACAGGGAGCAGAGAGGTGTCCTGCAGAATCGCCCTGGAGCTCCCTCCTACCTCAGACCCCGGCACAGCGCATGACGGGCCACCAGCCAGAGCAGAGCCCTGGGCGCAGCCTGGAGGGAACCAGCCCCTTGGTGCTGCCGCCTCACACAGCCCTTTCCCTGTGCTCTGCTCCCAGGTACTTCCTTCAGCCCCGAGACAACGGCAGCAAGAGCCTGAAGCCAGGGGACTTGGGATCTCTGCGGCTGAACGTGGTCTACACTGAAGACCACGTCTTCTCCTCCGACTACTACGGCCCGCTGCGGGACCTGCTGTTGAAGTCTGCGGATGTGGAGGTACCTGTGCGCGCTGCGCCCTGGGCCACCTGCTACCATCTGCACGCCAGCGGACCGCCCTGCCCTGCCCCCCACCCCGGCTCCACCCCCAGCCCCGTGCCCACCCACCCTGGACCCCGGCTCAGCCCCCAGCCCCCATCCCAACGCCGGCTCCACCCCCAGCCTCCTGCCCCTCCCACCCCGACCCTGGCTCCACCCCCAGCCCCTGCCCCTCCACCCCCCCCGCCGGCTCCACCCCCAGCCCCCTGCCTCCCAACACCCTCTCTCCCGATCCTGGCTCCACCCCAGCCTCTGGCCCTCCACCTCCAGCTCCCTGCTCCCGCCCCTGGCTCCACCCCCTGCCTCCCTGCCCCCCCCCCCCCCCCCCCGGCTCTGCCCCCGGACCCCTCCCCCAGCCTGGCTCCGCCCCCAGCCCTGACCCTGGCCTCTCCTGCGGGCCCGTCTCTGGCCCGACTCCACCCCCGGACCCCTCCCTCCAGCCCCCACCCCGCCCCTGGCTCCGCCCCCAGTCCCGCCCCGGCTCTGACCCCGGCTCCACCCCCTGCCCCCACCCCACCTCCCCAGCTCCACCCCCAGACCCCGCCCCCAGCCCGACTCCACCCCTCAGCCTCCGTCGGGATCCCAGCCCACTGACCAGCCCCCAACGGCTGGGGGGCTCCAACTGGGGTCCCATGGTGTCTTTCCTTCCCACAGCCGGTGTCCGCATCCGCAGCTCACATCCTGGGCGAGGTGTGCAAGGAAAAGCAGGAGGCCGCCATCCCGCTGGTGAGGCTCTTCCTGCACTATGGCCGGGTCGTGCCCTTCATCAGCGCCATCGCCAACGCCGAGGTCCGGAGGACCCAGTGAGTGAGGGGCTGCGCGGGGGCAGTCTGGGTGACCTGGGCAGCAGCAGTCTCCCTCAACGCTGGTCAGCGCAGGTTTGGGCCAGCTAAAGTGACCGTTATAGGTTTTCTTCCAGAGACACCCTCACTGTTCCTCAAAAACACACCTTTTCTCTTGGAAATCCCGAGGTATGTGAGCGAGAAGGGGGTAAACAGGGCACCCGTTGTAGTTGCCTTGGGGGTGGGTTCAGCTCCTGTCGGCTGACATTAGGCCCGCAGCAGAAGGCCAGGTCGCTGCTGCCCCAGGACCTGCGCCCACTCCGTGGGGGTGGGTTCTGCCAAGAAGAATGTCTCCCTGGAGCTCCTGGTTTAGAAAGATCTAGAATTGGGGCGCCTGGGTGGCGCAGTCGGTTAAGCGTCCGACTTCAGCCAGGTCACGATCTCGCGGTCTGTGAGTTCGAGCCCCGCGTCAGGCTCTGGGCTGATGGCTCGGAGCCTGGAGCCTGTTTCCGATTCTGTGTCTCCCTCTCTCTCTGCCCCTCCCCCGTTCATGCTCTGTCTCTCTCTGTCCCAAAAATAAATAAAAAACGTTGAAAAAAAAATTAAAAAAAAAAAAAAAAAAAAAAAAAAAGAAAGATCTAGAATGCACCCTAGTTGCAAGAAGGTGTGGAGCACAGCCTGTTAGGGTTACTGTCCTGCTGCACTTCTGTGTGACCCCAGCTTGGTCCTTAGAAGCCTGAACTTATGCAGAACTGAGCCTCACACGGGTGAGGCAGTGGGCAGGTGGATGTTCTGTAGAATGGTGGGGCAGCTCTCTGCACAGGGGTTTGTTACACAGATAGGGCCCAGGGCTCAGGATTCCCAGCTGTGGGACATCGGGGCGGGTCTGTTTTCCTCCAGGGCATCTGTAAGCAGACTCAACAGGGTGAGCTGGTCTCTTCCTCCTTGGACTATGCTCACAGGCTCTGCTTCTGTTGACACCTGTTACCTGAAAGACAGTTGTCTCCACCATTGTTTTACAGGGACCCCAACACCATCTTCCGAGGAAACTCCTTGACCTCCAAGTGTATCGATGAGACAATGAAACTGGCAGGGATGCATTACCTGCACGTGACCCTGAAGCCCACCATAGAGGAGGTGAGCATGGGGGGACGGACCCCTCCCTACCATGGAGGAGGTGAGTCAGGGCCCACAGGCACGGGGGTGACGGACCCCTCCCCACCATAGAGGAAGTGAGTCAGGGGGTGACGGACCCCTCCCCACCACACTGGCGCTTCCCTGTGGACCATAGGCGGATGCAGAGAAGGCAGCACCCGGGGGGGGGGGGGGAACACCTGCGTGAAGACTAAGGTCACCCTCTTCCCAGCATCCCCGCAGGGACCTTCCGTGTGTATTCCAGAACCTCCTTCATTTCCTCAAATTAAGAAAATGCTTACTTGAGGGTAAATGCCATGCTCACTCTAGAATGCACGGAGGGCTGGGGCACCTGGGGGGCTCAGTTGGTTGAGTGCCCAACGTCAGCTCAGGTCATGATCTCTCAGTTCGTGGGTTCGAGCCCCATGTCAGGCTCTGTGCTGACAGCTCGGAGCCTGGAGCCTGCTTCGGATTCTGTGTCTCCTTCTCTCTGCTCCTTGCCCACTCGCACTGTCTCCCTCCCTCCCTCCCTCCTTCTCTTTCTCTCTCTCTCTCTCTCTCTCTTTCTGTCTCTGTCTTTCTCTGTGTCTCTGTCTGTCTCTGTCTCTCTGTGTCTCTGTCTCTCTCTCAAAAACGAATAAACATTAAAAAAATAAAAATTGCTCACTTCAGAAAATCTATCATTCTGGTAAAGACAAAGGGACATACAAGAGAAAAACTGATTCTTTGGAGAGCACCCCTTTCTTTAGGCAGGGGTCCCCCAAATCTGTGAGCCAGTCATGTCTTGCCAGGCACAGCCGGGGGCTCCACACACTTCCTTTCCACGTGGCTCTGAGCTCCTCACCTGACCTCGGACGGGATCCCCAGCAGCATTCCCCAGAAAAGCTTCATAAAATGCAGGCTCTTTGCAACGTGAGGAAGCTTAAACTCGCGTTAAAATCACACAGTTTGATCCATATGCAAGCTTGGCCACACTGAAGTAATCACATTGTTAAACTTTATGAAGCTTGATGCCACGTGAGCTGACCCAGAAGGGTCTTCAAGGAAGTTGTGTCCTCACGGACCGAGGCCGGTGTCTGGCTGCTCTGAACGCCACCCCTCCCACCCTGTGTCTCGGGGGCTGGCTGTGGCTCCTGGTGTCCTTCCTGAGGCTGATGCCCCTGACCTGCACCTGCCTGAGACCCAGGGCTTTGTGTCCCTCACTCCCTGCCCTAACCTCTCTTTCCAGATATGCCAGAGCCACAAATCCTGTGAAATTGACCCTGTGAAACTGAAAGACGGAGAAAACCTTGAGAACAACATGGTAAGGATTTCTGGTTTGTTCAGCACCCTCCGGGGCCCGTCACCCGTATGCAGGATTGGGGCCCGGGGCCACCTGGGGTGCTTAGCATCTCTCTAAGATTTGGGGTGGGGGCCCCACTGGGATGTGCCCTGCAGGATGCCACCGGAGCCTGTGGTGGGGGACTGGTCATCTCACCTGCCGTGCACCGCCACTCTCCGCCGCTTTCTGCTGGCTAGTGGCGCTCCTGGCCTGGCGCAGTAGGCCCCTGCACCTCCCCCTCTCCTGGGATCATGGGAGCCTCCCTACCAGGCTGGCCTCATGGCCTGGCTTCTTCTTGGCCTGGTCTGTCCTCCAGCTGCAACAGACCTGGGTCCCAAACCCGGGCCACCTGCCCCTGTGTCCCTGCAGAGTGGTGTCCTGTTTTTCAAAACAGCAAAACTCTGATTTGGCAGGTTATGCTAAGTCTTTTTCATGCTTTCACAAAAAACACTTTTTGCCGTCAGGGAGGTGCATTCCAGGGAACTGTATCTCTGCGCCCAGTTATGAGGTCGGCGCAGAGGAGGGAGTCAGTGGGGCTTGCCCTGCACCCCAGAGCTCCAGTATCTCCCCACGGGGCTACTGTGGCTGCATAGAGAGGCCCTTCTGCAAATGCCGGTGGGAAGCTCTGTGCCAGTCCCCGGCCTCTGACTCCCTCCCGGGTGTGGCCATAGTGCTCCTCGTGGCCGGCCCGGGACCTGCACAGGCACTGGCAGGGTGTCCCACCCACATCCTGTTGCAGGAGAATCTTCGGCAGTACGTTGACCGCATCTTCAACATCATCACCAAATCGGGAGTGAGCTGCCCGACCGTCATGTGTGACATTTTCTTCTCTCTTCGGGAGGCGGCTGCCAAGCGCTTCCAGGGTGAGTCCTCTGTGCGGGCATACCCACAGCCCCTCACTGGGCGGCTCCTCTTACCTCTCCTGGATGGCACAAGGCCAAGAAGTGACGTTCAGAGTTCACGTAAAGGTGGTTGTAAGCTGTAGCCGCTGAGTCAGCGCCAGAGCCCAATTGCAGCTGCCCCCGGGGAGCCCCGATCCCAGAGAGGAAGGGCAGCTGGCCAGGTTTTGTCCCAGTGGTTTATTTGGGATGGAGCATGAATTTCTCTGATTCTGGGCCTGTCTGGTCAGAAAAGCCACTCTCCTGGCTCTCAGCAGTTCTGACTGTGGCAGGTCGAGGCCCTGCTCAGTGCCCAGTGTCATGCAGGTCAGGCTTGCTGCATTTTCAAGAAAGACCGGAGAAGCCCTTTCTGGAATTGGGGCAAGACAGATCCCAGGGATTGAGCCTCTTTTCAAACTCTGCCAATTCCTCAGGGAGGCACCGGAGCCACCCTGTGCAGACCTGACCACGGGCAAAACAGCGGTGTCCTGCCCTGGTGGGAAGCATCGGGTTCCTAACTCAGCATCAGGATGCAGGCTTAGGCCAGGGCTTGGAAGGCTGAGGGGGCAGTGTGGGGCCTGATGCCCTGACCTGTCCCCACCCATGGCTCTGTGCCATCCTTCCCCAAGGAGTCCATGAGTCAGCCCAGATGCATCCTGCTGCCTCAGGGGACCCCTGAGCCCCCAGAGCAGTCCCCATGGACCTGACAGAAACCCCGTCCCACCTACCCACCGGGGTAGCTTCTTCAGCACTGGAGCCTGGGCCTTGCACCCACTCTGTGGACAGGACCTCCTGCTTTCCAAACATGTCAGAGCACTGCTGCCTGGGAGGGGAGGGGTGGGTACCAGGCCCCCAAGCCTCACTCTGCCCTGGGTAGGGGGGGGTACCAGGCCTCCAAGCCTCACTCTGCCCTGGGGGGTGGTTACCGGTCACCCAAGCCTCACTCTGCCTGGGCGGGGGTGGAGGTGGGGCGGGTTACCAGGCACCCAAGCCTCACTCTGCCCTGGGGGGGGGGGGTACCAGGCCCCCAAGCCTCACTCTAACCTGGGGGGTTGGTTACCGGTCACCCAGGCCTCACTCTGCCTGGCAGGGGGGTACCAGGCACCCAAGCCTCACTCTTTGGCCAGCTGGTGAACCAGCTCCAGTGTGTTACAACCCGGCCACCAAAAGGTCCCGAGCTTTTAGTAATGGTCAGGCGAGAGCAGCAATGGGCAGGGACAGACCCTCAGGAGGGGCAGGGTTGCTGGACAGACCCCTGGGCTCGCCGCTGTCACCCCCAGAAGGCTTGTTGAGCTGGCTGTCTGTATCCTGGCCACAGATGACCTGGATGTGCGGTACACAGCTGTGAGCAGCTTCATTTTCCTGAGGTTTTTCGCTCCTGCTATCCTGTCCCCCAACCTCTTCCAGCTCACGCCTCACCACACGGTAAGTGAGTGCCAGCCCCGTAAACCAGTACACCCGCCCTCCTGAGCCAGCAGGTGTGCTGAGGAAGAGGGAAGGGGCAGCGCATTGTACAACCACGCGCCCTGAACCCCTCTATGCACATGAAGGGTTGGTGGCCTTTCTAAGCTGTGCCTATAGACACAGTTGGATGCTGTGACCAGGATTTCACTCCCACCTTGAGAAAAATGGAGCATTTGTGATCTTGGATACATTCAGGCACATATTCACTCAATCAGCAAACATTGAGCTCCTCAGGGCCACAGGCTCTGAGCGCTCACACTAGTGATGCGCCAGCGGAGAGCGCCCAGTGGTGACTGCGCTTGGCAGGAAGTGCAGGGCGGCGGGGATTCAAGCGGCCCTTTCCATCTATTGGTTTTAGATTAAACCTCCAGACCCTGAGGGGACACCCTGGGTGAGGCCACCTGAAGGGACTCAGAACCACACAGGGATATCCCCTCGTGCGTATCGGGCTGGGTGCTTGTTCGCAGCCACTGTCCTCACCCTGCACTGCGGGGACCCCCGGCTGGTGCCGCGTGGACGTGCTGAGGTCCAGTCCGCGATGGCCTGGGAGCCTGCATCAGGAGCAGGTCCCAACACACGCTGACGAGGGACCTAGGGGGACTTTTCCCAAATCCAGTGTTTGTCTGCTTCCTGTTACTTCCTGGCAGCACGCTGGTGCTGGGGGGCTTTCAGGTGGCGTCATCCATTTGTGGCTGTGTGATTCTGGGTTCAGTCAAGCATTTCTGTAAAACAAATGAAACTCACATTGCCCCTTCCCGCCTGGCAGGACCCGCAGACATCGAGAACGCTGACGCTTATCTCGAAGACCATTCAAACGCTTGGCAGCTTGTCCAAATCAAAATCTGTAAGTCATTTATTTTAACCGTCTCATCTTTTTAACACAAAAGAGAGTGTGTTCAACACAATTATAAGAGAAGGAATAGCCCACCCAAATGCCCACCCAGCATGCTCATAGAACATTCCAGCAGCTTGCGAGTGCTTCTCTGCCCTGCTGAGCTGTGAAACTTTGCTTTTTGAGACTGTTTTGTTTGGGGCAAATTATCCTCAGAGACCGAGTTCAGTTCTGTGAATCTTGTACTTAACGCAGGTTCACAGTGGGAATTGTAATTCACAGTGATATTTCATAAGCCCAGTAGCATGGCGGATAGCGTCTGTTAATAAGCAGTAAAGAAATAACATACCCCGAACCAGTGATGGAGTAATGCCACTGGGCTCCAGGCAAGGGGAGGGGGAAGGAATAAAGTCCAAATTCCGTGTCTTCGTGTCTTCCCCAGAGAAAGGTCAGCAATGACATAGGCCCCAGACAAAAGTAAAAGTCCCTGTTGCTAGAGCAACTGTTGCTAGGGAACACAGCCTAGGGGAGCTGCTGAGGCCCTCCCAGACTCACTGTCCCCAGGCCAGAGCTTCTCCTGTGTTTCTGCTGACAAATGTCAGTGAGGCCGGGCTGCTTACCAGTGACTGGGAAGGCCATGCTCCCAGCTACAATTTCATTTTTGCCATAAATAAGTAGATTTGAGATCATGTCAGACCGACACGCAGCTGGGGGGTATCACAGGAGCGTATGCTGCGTTACCATCACCTGAAGGGGTGGCTATCACATCCATGCCTGTGTCAGGATTCAGAGACCATGGGGCCCAGCCCCACGCAGCAGCCTTGGTCTTGAGCATCTGAGGATGCGTGCCAGAGGCAGGCTTGTGGCCCATGGGCAGCCAGCAGTCCTGTGCTGGCCCTCCTGGCCCTGAGGGTCTGCCCCAGGGACAAGGGTCCTGATGGGCAGGTCCGAGGACATTATGTTTGGTGATAGTGATGTGGGGACAGCTGGGCGTGTTCCCTGGGGCTGAAGACCATGGGTGGATCTGCAGGGACGGCTGATCGGGTGGAGTGAGGCCGCCCCTTCTGTCTGGAAAGGGTTCAAGTGGGGATGTGCAGAAGCCCCCAGCCCAGCCCCCCTCGTTCTGTTCTTTGTGGGGTCCAGTCCCTGGCAGACAAGCAGCCACCTCTGGGGAAACGCTTGGCTTTCTATGAACTGAGTAAAATAAGAGCTGTGTGGTGGCCAACAGCCAGCCGATGGGCACGATTGCTCTTCTCTGCCCGTCCACGCCAGTTTGTGTTAGCTGGAAACTTGGATAAAGAAGCTCCTGCTGGGTCTGAGGTCTGCACAAACCTCATTGCATGCCCAGAAACAGTAAAGTGACCTACGTGTGTAAAGGGTGCTCATTGGGGCAGAGTATCAGGAGTGGTTCTTTTGAAGTCCCTACATGCATTCGTGAGGGGTGCCCCAACTTCCCCACACTGGGAGCCCCCGCCCCTGCCCCCATCACAGAAGGGGTTCTGGGAGCCCCCGCCCCTGCTCCCCATCACAGATAGGGCTCTGGGAGACCCCGCCCCTACCCCAGTCACAGAAGGGGCTCTGGCAGCAGCCTCACCTGGGTGCCAGTGTAGGCTCCTTAGACCTGGAACCTAGGTGTTAGTGTCCACATGAGCAGGGGTGTTGGGTCGTTTGTAGCAAAGAACTCACTGAGGGACCCCCTACCCTCCATAGTTGAGTTTCCCAAACACAGCTTTGGTGGCTTGTGTGGCTGCCATGGGCCATGCCCAGGCTGAGCGCTGGGCAGCATTGTGCCCTCACGGTCCACCACCAGGAGACCTGCTCCCTCCCCTTCGCCAAGTCCCCACAACAGAAGCTGGTCATGACCCGTGCCTCTAGATTTCTCAGTTTTGGGCCATGAGCCGAGAGACCTGTGGGCCTTTGCTAAGTGACTTGTTCCATTTTAGGCCAGTTTTAAGGAATCCTACATGGCTGCGTTTTATGAATTCTTCAATGAGCAAAAATATGCTGATGCAGTAAAAAACGTAAGTACGGACGTCGGTTAACGTGGACTTACTACCCCTGTGTTGTGCATCTTTCCTGAGAAATAGTTGGCTTTAAAAAGATTGGGCTAAAGTTCACGTAACATGGAATTGACCGTTAACCATTTTAAAGAGTTCAGAGCATTCATAGTGGCGGTGGCCACCCTCCCAGCTCCTTCCTGACCACTCCTCTTCGGGACCCAGCATCTCATACCTGAGTACCCCCCCCCCCACCAAGTGGTGGGGTGCCCCGTCTGTTCTGTGAACCCCTCACCTTGCCCTTCCTGGCTGTCTGCTCCTGGTCACCCCCACAAACGCCTCAGGGTCACAGAGCCCAGGGACCCAGGCCCGGAGTTAGGGACATGGCATGTGGGGAGAATCTCTTCTGAGAAGCTTTACTTTTTCTGTGGTGTTTGGAAACAGTCACACATGTTTAGCTCTCAGAAACCGTAAAAGCCAGGACCCAGAAGGGAGAAAGGGGCAGGAGCTGGGGGCACGTGGTAATTGCTGGAGGGGATCCAGGTGGGTGGTGGAACAGTCAGGCTAAGGCGGGAGGGGCCCTGTGCTGCCTCACGCTCCAGCAGAGCTGTGTCCTCGGGTCACCTGTTCACACGCAGGGAGGCCTCTGGGTGTCACTGAGCCTGGCAGCCGTCAGGTGAGGCAGCAGCTGGGGTTTGGGGAGACCCACCCTGGGGGGTCGGGACCAAAGCTTTCCGGCCGCAGTGGAGAATTGTGCAGGACTCTGACCCAGGAACCCAGGGGCGGCTTCCCCTCTGCTGTGCTGTCAGAGAGACCGCGTCCTGGCGAACTTTCTGTGCAAGAAGGAGTGTTTTCAAGCCATTTTGCCTTTAAGCATCTGCGTTCTATCCCACACCAGTTCTTAGATTTGATCTCATCTTCTGGGAGAAGAGACCCCAAGAGCATCGAGCAGCCCATTCTGCTCAAGGAAGGGTAAGTCCCGTGTCTGCTGTGGCATCCCGGGCACCTCTGCCACGTGGCTGGTGGCCTCCCAGGTCAGAGGCGGCCAGACCGGAGAAGCGTGGCCTTTGTGCATGTCTCAGATCCACCAAGACTGCACGCAGGGCATGTCTGAGACGTGGTGCTGTTCACTTCCCTTTCTGCACACCTGTGCTCCGCGGACCGTATTGAGCGGAGAAACGCCGTCAGCAGAAGGGAAGGGAAGGAGGCTGAACCACCCAGCTTGGTGCAGCCCTCCATCAGACCCCCCCTACTCCTGAAGCATCTGCTGCCTGCCCGGGAGGAGGGGTTCCAGTCCCTCTTTCCCTCCTGGGGTGCACCTGCCATGGCCCCTTTCTCCTCATGGCATCTGCAGTTGACGCTTCCAGTGTGGGAAATGAGGACAGGCAGCTGCTTGCTTAGGGACTGATGAACCTGGTGTCCTTGCCAACTTGTAATTTAAAGTTAACACCAGCACAGGGACTAAACGTTTCCAAAGTAGAGATGTTTGCCTTTTGATTTTTAATCCTATCACTTGGAAGTAGAACAATGTTGAAAGTCTGCAGGCTGCATCTTGTGTCACAGACACAAAAGGGGCAGCTTATTTTGATGTTGCAGACATGACCTCAGGCTGTGGGGTGGGGAAGGCAGGGTATGTGCCCCGAGCCCCAGCATCCTCCGAAAAGATGTCCTGCTCACACAGGTTCATGATTAAGAGGGCACAGGGACGGAAACGCTTTGGAATGAAGAATTTTAAGAAAAGATGGTTCCGCCTGACCAACCATGAGTTTGCCTACCAGAAAAGCAAAGGTAACAGGAAAAATCAGCTTTTTATTTGATTTCACATACTTTTTTCTGAGAGACCAGAGCCTTGTTTGTGGCCCTGATGGGTTTATCCACCTGCTTTTCCGGAGTGAAATGAAGGACAAAGAGTAAGTGTCCCACAGAGCAAGCCGTCTCTTACCACCGGAGCATAATCACCAGGGTGGCCTGGGCAGGTGGGCGCCAGGTGTAGGAATCAGGGTCCCGTGTCGGCTGTGTCCCCCCAGATCTGACGTGGCTCCTGACAGTGTGTGGCTAGAGGGTTTAGGCTTCCTGGGAGGCGGCACCGGGTCCTGCTTGGCACACGGTGTGAGGTTGGGGTGTTCTACAGCATCCCGACTCCAAACCCCTTAAGCCCGTGGTCTGCGTGCTGCGTACCCGTGCCACCTCTCGCCCGCCCCCTTAAGAGAGCCCCTTTTTGCTACAGGAGACCAGCCTCTGTGCAGCATTCCCATCGAGAACATTCTGGCAGTGGAGAGACTGGAGGAGGAGTCCTTCAAGATGAAGAACGTGAGTGTTGTGTCTCCATGGTGGGCCCCCACTTGTACCTGCTGTAGAGCCCAGCAGCTAGGCTGGCTGGGGAAGGCAGAACCTGCCAGAAAGTGCTTCCCTGCAGCTCCGGGGCCACGGACCGGCTCTGGGACCCTGTGGGGTTTCTGTGGAAGTGTTAATTTTGATCTGGTTTTGAACTCACAGGAAAGCAGCAACAATAGAGCAGGACTTCCACATCCCCATCCCGGGGCTTCCACGTCCCCCATCCCGGGGCTTCCACGTCCCCCATCCCGGGGCTCCCACGTCCATATCCCGTGGCTCCCGCGTCCCCATCCCAGGGCTCCCGCGTCCCCATCCCGCGTCCCCATCCCACGTCCCCATCCCAGGGCTCCCGCGTTTCCATCCCACATCCCCATCCCAGGGCTCCCGCATTTCCATCCCACGTCCCCATCCCGTGTCTCTCATGGCTCCCACGTCCCCATCCCAGAACTGCTGGTTGTTTCATTTTCCCATTTGCTGAGCGTACTCCATTGTTTCTATCTCTTCATCTCTCTCCACGTGTGTATGTGTTTCTGAACCACATAGATATTTTGGTTCATTCCCTAAAAACAAGAACTTCCTTGTATGACCTGAACAGCCACCAAAGGACGCCAGCGCTGGGGTGGCATTGTTACCCCTCGCCATCAGCTGTGCTGTAGTGATCTTTACACCCATTGTGTGTCCTGAAACCAGCACCCAGTGATGCATTCATTCTGTCATGTCCTTCATCTGGAACATTCCTCAGCCTTTCTCTGTGGTTTGCAGACTTGGTGTTTTTGAAGCACACGGGCAGTTTTTTATGGGCGTCCCTCAATTTGGGAGTGTCGGGGGGTCCACCGTGGTAGGTTCAGGTGACACATTTTGTCAGGGATCCCACAGAGGTGAGCACGTCCCCTGGGTGCATCTTGTTAGGAGGCTCACTCGCAGTGACTGTGGGAGACACACCAAGCTGTATCCACATCAGTACCCCCTCAGGCTCTTGCCCATCCACAGTGGCTCCCTGCCTCCCTCATTCCTTCGCTACTATTTCCTGGCTTCCTGCCACGGAGGGCTCTGTCCTCCATGGAGGGTTAAGGTTTAGGGTTAGGGTTAGGGTTAGGGTTTAGGGTCAGTGTTGGGGTTAGGGCTGGGGTTAGGGTTTAGGGTTGTGGTTAGGGGTTAGGATTGGGGTTAGGGTTACGGGTTAGGGTTAGGGTTGGGGTGTGGGGCAGAGTTAGGTTTAGGGTTTAAGGTTTGGTAAAGATTAGGGGTTAGTGTTGGGTTAGGGTTTATGGTTAGGGTTTCGGGTTAGGTTTAGGGCTCTAGGACAGCAGGGCCACATTTCGTTCAGAATGAGGTTCTTCCCTGCCCAATGTGGCTATGCGAATTCACAGTGCTTCTAACGGTGTCTTCATTCCGCTGCCCAGCACACGCTTTGTTCGGGCCGGGGTAGGTCGGGGCGGGTTTCAAGGGGCTGTTGGTGACTTTTTCAGGCGTGCCTCAGTGGGCTCTGGGTATTTTTAGTCATTATGGAGTTCACCTTTGGAGCAAGGCCGTGGTCAGAGCTACCTCCTGTGTGCTCCCAGGAGAATCTTTGTAAGACCTCTCACTTGATTTGCGAACACAATTTATATTGTTTCCCTGGACTTGCTGTGGCTGCATCAGGCAAGGGCAATGAACGTCTCAGTTTTCTTGTTGCTGCACACCTTGGATCTCGTGGCGGAGGAAGTGCCCTGCTCCACGTATCTCACTCTGGCCACTGGGTCAGGTCTTGTCACAGGAGACCATGAGGTCACACTGTGCACCTGGAGGCCTTGTTCTTGGGGAGGACTCTGTGTGTAGGAAAGTTCCCTGTGGCTTTGCTCACCCTGGTGGCTTTGCCTGGACAATGATATCCCTACTGAGCCTGGGTGGTAAGGTGCCTGGGGTACAATGGCCGCCCTTAACCCCCAGGGCCCTCAGCATGGAGCCTGATGTTTCCACCCAGAAATCTGCATATGTATGTCCTGTTTTTGCCCTGGTCTGTTCCCATTTCTGTTTCTTTGTTCCTAATTTTCTTTCTTTTTTGAGAGAGAGAGAGAGAGCTGGTGCACAGTGGAGGGTTCAGAGGGAGATAGAATCCCATGCAGGCTCCTCACTCAGCACAGAGCTCAGCACAGGGCTTGATCCCATGACCCTGAATAATGACCTGAGCCAAAGTCAAGTCAGCCACTCAACCGACTGAGCCCCCCAGGTGCCCCTCTGTTCCTAATTTTCTAAATACTTTTTACATTTTTCTGTTTTATTAGGCGTATTAATGTAAGTCATCTGCAGTCTTTTGTAGAGCATGGTGGGGAGTAAATAATAACACCACTCATTCCATGGCCTTCCAGCCTTCAAGAAACCCCAGCCTGTGATGTGGGGCTGTGAGGGTTGGACAGTCTGCTTCCCCTGGGAGAGAGTGTGCGTGTTCTCTGCTGTTCCACAGCCAGCCTCCGCCAGTGGCCCTGGTTCGGGCATTTCTCTGCAGCTCTTTGCCTGTCTGCACTTGTGGCTGCAGCTGGAGTGGACAGAAAGGGCACATTGGCCAGTCTCCCTGTGACACTGACATGGGCCTGCCCTCCGTGGGTGTGGGAATGGCCCCTCGTGGCCTCTGTGCCCAGGCCTGCAGACAGTGCTCATACCCCAGCCCTGGCTCGATGCTCAGCTGATAGTGTATAAAGGGCAACCCCGAGGCCTCCTCAGCACTGATTCATTCCCCTCGTAATGTGTTCAGGGAAGGTCCAGTGGAGCAGGACCCCACAATGGTCCTAACCAAGGGTGCTAATTTGGAACCTTTTGCACAGGAAGACATGGTCCCTTAAGCATAGAGGTATTCTCAGGGCCTTGACTATTTTAAAGTTTATTCCCTTTAAAATTCAGACAGGTGATGGGGCACCTGGGTAGCTCAATTGGTTATGCGCCTGAGTCTTGATTTCGGCTCAGGTCATGATCTCATGATTCGTGAGTTCAAGCCCTGTGTCGAGTTCTGCACTGACCGTGCGGAGCCTGCTTGGGATTCTCTCTCTCTCCCTCTCTCTTTGCCCCTCCCCACCAAAACAAACAAACAAACAAATAAACAGAAATTCAGACAACTTCCTGTGCTCCGGAAGCAGTGGTTGTCCGGGGAAACAGCTGGCTTAGCTGGTGCTCTGTGCGCTTAGCGGGAGCACCTTCTGGACCCTGGAGTCTGTGCTCTCCAAGGCCACCAGGGCTGTTTGGACACCAGGTCTGGGGTTTGACTCTGGCCCAATCTGCAAGTGAGCAGACAGGCTCATGGATGCTTCAGAAGGGCTTGTGGGTGCTTGCACCCCTCGTGTGGGAGCAGGAGCTCAGGCCCAACCCCCTGTCCTGAGAGCCTGAACTCTGTCCATCTGGAGCAGGCCAGCCCCTCCCTCCCCTGCACCTCTGGTCATTTGCTTCACTGTGCCTCCTGAGCGCTGCCTCCTGCCAACCACAGATTGGGCTGGGGCCTCAGAAGAGTTGGATGTGGTAAGAACCTTCTTCAGATACCAGGAGCCATCCACAGCAACCACTGGCCCCAGGAGGATGGCCCCTGCACACTGTCTCACCCCACAGGCCCTGCTGCAGACACCCAGCTGAGGGTTTAGAGGACTGGCCCCCGAATCCGCTTCTGCCTCCTGGGAGCTGACAGGGGATCTGACCTGTCTTCTGTCTCCTTCTGTGTCTGTCTGTCTGTCTCTTGCTCATTGGTCAGTAGTCAGTAGGTGCCTAAGGCCACCCTGTGTTTGTGGGGGACACAGCAGGTCTGTTTCAGAGCTTGTCCTGGCCCAGGGTCGCAGAGGAGGAGTCATGATGAACTTGCATCTCCGCCTAGGTCTGAGATTGACCCCATGGTCCAGTGGGCGGTGCTAGCTGGGTAGACAGAGGAGGCGGCCGCCCCGCTGGACAGACAGCAGACACAGACAGAAGCTCCCGTTCAGCCTGTACAGTCCCCAGCTGGATTCCTCGTCCCTCCCTCAGGACTATTTGAGGCAGTTTTTTGGGCAAGCAGACGGCCCCGTGGCAGGTGGGGTGTTTTCCTGGGCTTGAGGGGTGTTCACACCATGCACCTGCTCCAGGAACTGGGACACTGGCATCCTGTAGCATTGGGTGTCTGCGCCTCCCTCACCTCCAGCTGTTCCCGGGCCTGAGACTCTGCTGTCTCCAGGATGGCAGGCTGGGAGCATTGCGCCCTCAGCCGGTGGCATTCCCAGATGTTATGGCAGCGGGCAAGTGTGGACGGTGTCCGAGAAACAGCTGCCTGCCTTTTCATTCCATCAGGCCTGCAGTTTAGCTTTAGAAAATCACCTAATTTTAGCATCACTTATTCATCAGCTAGTTCCCCTGCTGACAGTGCTCACTAATTACCAGGCTAATGTCCATTTGGGAGACAGTCCTGTGGCACGCTGGGCCCCATCAGAGGGGCCAGTTTGTGAGGACAATTAAGACAAAACTCCTGTCTAGAGGCTGACCCTCCACTGGGGATTGCAGCCATACACAGGTTCATGCAGTCTGAGGCCTGTGCAACAGTGCATGTGTGCATGTAGAGGTCCTGGGGCAGTAGGAACAGGACCTTGTGGGGCAGGGTCAGGGGGCCCAGGTCTTTGTAGTAAGCTATTCACTCAGGAGCTCAGACACACAACTTCTCCTCCCCAGAACCATCAACTCCTGTTCCTCCTCTCCATACACACTGTCTCCCCTTGGAAAAGCCCACCATCACCTTTGACATCCTGACTCCAGGCCTCCCCTGGGGCCCTCTGACAAGTCAGCCTGAGAGCCCTCCAGGGCCCTGGACTGCCCACCTCACCCACCCACCCCCATCTTCTGTGTACACCCTGGCCTGCTCCTGCTGGGAACACCCGACCCTCCCTGGGCTCAGGACCTCTGCACCTCCTGTCCCCACTGCCCTTAGGATCTCTGTACTTCCTGTCCCCACTGCCCTAGGATCTCTGCACTTCCTGTCCCCACTGCCCTAGGATCTCTGCACTTCCTTTCCCCGCTGCCCCAGGACCTCTGCACCTGCCCCAGGACCTCTGCACTTACTGGTCCTTCTGCCTGGGACTCCTCATCTGCTTCCTCCTTCAGCTTTATTGTTTCTTAGTCACCTTTCTGACCTCAGCCGGGATGTTTATTTAGAAGTTTGACTCCTGACCCTTCCTCCAACCCCCCCCCCCCCCAACACATACACACAGCCCCTGAACTTTGTGTTATTTTTTATCCTTGCTGGCTGGAAGTTCATGCAGATAGAAACTCTGTTTGGGGCACACTGTGTCCCCAGAATATAGGACAGTGCCTGGTATGCAGGGATGTTTGTCGAATGAATAATAAGAAAGGTAGTGGAGGCTCTAAGAACACTCACAGAGGAAGCAACGCCTACCTGGAAGAAGAGCCCCCGGGTGGTCAGGTGGGGTGGGGCAAACACAATAGCACATGCGGAGGTCCTAAGGCTGGTGTGGGGGTGAGGACAGGAAGACGGGCAGGGTAAGCTCGGACACACCTTGAGCAGAAGCCTGCCACAGCTTAAAGGTCAGGAGACCTGGGGCACCTGGTGGCCCAGCCAGTTGAGCATCCAACTTCGGCTCAGGTCATGATCTCACAGTTTGTAAGGTCGAACCCCACATCAGGCTCTCTGCTCTCAGCATAGAGAGAGCCCCGTTTATGTAATGGTCACAGTCAACTTCAGGAGGTCCCCTAGGGGATAAGCAGTTCTACTTCTTTGCTTCTTGGAGGGAGCCCCCTGAGACACCAGGAAAAGAAGTGTCTTGGCCGGGCTGACCAGCAGTGACCCAGCCTCCTGAATCACCCAGGGGGAAGGCTGTGGCTTGTGACTCCATCGTGTTCAAGGGCAACAGAAAGCCCTTTGTGCCCACCATGGCCCCTGGGCTTGTCCAGGCCTCTGGGTGGGCTCTACCCTCCCTCCCTCCATGGCCCCTGGGCTGGTCTGCATCAATAATAATGACCCTTGTGGCTTGGGCAGGATGTCTTGCCATGTGGCTTCTCTGAACCAGTTCACTGCCCCCTCAGATGTTCCAGGTCATCCAGCCGGAGCGAGCTCTGTACATCCAGGCCAACAACTGTGTGGAGGCCAAGGCCTGGATCGACATCCTCACCAAAGTGAGCCAGCGCAACAAGAAGCGCCTCACCGTCTACCACCCCTCCGCCTACCTGAACGGCCACTGGCTCTGCTGCAGGGCCTCGTCAGACACAGCTCCTGGCTGTTCCCCCTGCACCGGGTAGGTCTGTGCCTCTCCGGCCCCTGGGACCCTCCCGCTGATGCCGGCAGCCCGGGTCCCACGGGCCAGCCGCGAAGGCCCTGGGCTTCATGCAGGATGGAAATCAAACATGAGCCAGCAGGAAGTGAAAACGCAGTTTGTTGACCAGAGAGAAAGACTGACAGAGCGCCCAGGAGATTGAGGAAAAGAGCAGGAGTCTCCTCTTCGCTTGGGGCCTGGCATTTTAATTGACGATTGTGGTCTGGTGCACATGTCCCCTCAGGGTCCAGGAACTGGTCAGTGCAAGGACAGGGTCCAGGTGTCATAAGTCACTTATTCCCTCAAGCCAGGGTCTTGGCATCAAGGTGTTTGGAGTCAGTGGTCTTAGAGAACATTTACAACAACCCCAGTGGGTCTCTCTTTAGCTGTCACCTGTTGTGCTGGAAGACTCCAAAGACAGCATTACTTCCCAGTCCCTCACAAGGAGGACGTATGCTATGCATGTTACAAGGCAGGTGTAGAGTGGGGCAGGCGCACAGGCCCTAGCAAGAATAGAAGCTGGAAAAGGAGCAAAGGGAAAAAATGGCTATATTTTCACAGAGTCCCACAGAGTCCCCTGTCTCACAGCCACCCAGTGTGGCCAAGCACAGTTGTCCAGCTTGTGCACTGTACAGGGAAGTTTGGCCAAGGGGCTGCATTGGGGGGCAGATCCAGCTGCCGCCTAGCTGCACACATGTAGCTGAATCTCCTAGGCTGTTCTTGCAATTGTTGAGGAGTCCACGCAGGACACTGCATCCTCACGAGGGCTCTGTCAACTGTTGACTCTCCTCCTGTCTCTGCCCGGGGTCCTAGTGATCCTTGGGGGTGGGTGGCAGTGAAGGAAGGGGTTCCATGCTGAGGGGAAACTCCCAGGGGCAGGGTGCTGTCAGGCTTCCGCTAAGAAGAGACTGGGCGTTTCCCACCACCTGCTCACACCCGCTTTGGTTTGTGCACCTGTCATCTGCACACCCCCCTGCTTTGGAAACCAGATCAGCCCTTATCTCCCGGGCCTCCTGAGGGTCCTGAGAGGCTCCCCTCTGCCAGCCTGGGTGCCCCATGTGACTCGTCTGTTGTGGTTGTGGGTATGAGGAATACCCCCAAAGCTCACGGAGGTGGGAATGGGAGGATCCGGTTCACAGATGAAGAAGCTGAGTCCCGGGAAAATCCCTGCCAGGTCCCCCCCAGGAGAGGCTGAGCACTGTGTCTGGGGAATGGGAAACTGCCACGCCCGGGGCAGGAGCTGGGGCCACCGCAGGCAGGCTCAGGGAGGAGCAGGGACCTGGCCTGGCCCCTCCTGGGGCAGCAGACCGACCCTTCAGGGCATGTGGCCCAAGTGCAACATCAGGGCGGTGGGGGCAGGGGGGGAGGGGGCGGCTTTTTATTCCAGATCATTTCTTTCCATGGCAAAACAAGCTTGTTGGCTTGCTGTCACAGCAGCTCTTAGGCCTCTGGTCCTCTGGGCTGTGCGTGGTCACTTCTCAGTGCTCCTGAACTATTCTGCAGCCCCATCAGGGAGGAGCTCAGGGTAGGGTCACTCCGTCATCTTCAGCGTCTTTAAAAACAGAAATGTTACAGTTCACATCGTTCTTTCTGTTCTTGTCTTGCTGTGTTCGGCCAGTGGCCTCCCAGCAAACATCCAGCTGGACATCGATGGGGACCGAGAGACAGAGCGTATCTACTCCCTCTTCAACTTGTACATGAGCAAGCTAGAGAAAATGCAAGGTGAGGCAACACATGGTCTGGGGTGTTGTCTTACATGGTTGCAGGTGGCTCTGGGTCCCGGTGACAGTGACACCTGGAGCTTTCTGCAGAGATGATGGGTGCTCTGGGCCTCTGTGGTCCACGTGCAGTGTTCCCCGTGGCCCGTGTGCTACCGTTCACAGCACCAAGGGGAAGCACTTTCTGCAGTTTGGGCAGCTCTGTGGCAGAATTACTTTAACAACAGATTCTGTAGATAATTTCAAAATGGAATTTCGTTTGCAATCTCCAAACTGCCAAATTCTTGAGAAGATCCTACGTGTAATAACCTTCCATACCCCCCGACACCAGATTGCAGAGGGCCGTGTGCATGTGCGTGTTGGAAGCTCCAGCTGTAATATTTTGCAGCTAGATTATCCTGCACGTGTAACTGCCGTAATGTCCCACAGAGAGTAGCAGTGCGGGTGGGGCAGATTAGGTGACCCCTGACTGGTTGGGGCTGTCGTTCAGGAGAGGCCGACACGAGAAGAGCCCACTGGGAGGCAGATGAGCTGCATTGTCCCCAAGTGGGGTTTGGTCGTTCTCAGAGCCACATTCAGGGATTCTGGGAAGGGGCCCTTCAGCCCACTCCGAATGCGAAGTAAAGCTCGTGGACCTGGAATTAGGCCTGTTAGATAGTTTCCCTTTTCCTTCTCCTGCTCTAATCCAGCGGCGTCTGTGGTGGCCTCAGCCTGGACCATACTGAGTCCTGGTCTGGTACACGTGGTGAGCTTCCTGTCTGTGAGCTCAGTCCCCTCTGGCAGCCTCAGATCACACTCCACACCCAGCTCTGGGCACATGTGCGTGCACACACAGCCACACACACACACACACGTGCGCACACACATGCACATGTAAGACAACCGTGTCTACACACTAGAACACAAGCTCGCGTGCAGATGTGCATGGACAACAGCATGTGTACGCACATGCACACAACTGTGCACGTGTGCATAGTCACCTACCCCAGTGGCACACACGGCACCTGGATCCAAGGTTCCCGGAGGCCGTGCAGAAGTGGCCGCGGGGCTACACCAGGCCTCACTGGAGCCAAGGGATGGCAGCTCCTTCCCAGCCCTCCAAGAAGAATGACCAGAACAGAGGAGGGTAGGGTCAAGGAGTTACAGAGGTTGAAGCCACCGTGTGAGGTTCCTGAAGGAGGCTGACTAAGCCTTGCGTGATCAGCCACCTTCCAGGCCTCTGTACACGCACAGCCTCCCTCTTGCTTCCAGCATCACACCATTGCAAGCCCCTGTGCCTTTGCCCCTGATGCCACCCCCACCCCCTTAGTCTGACTGATACCTGCTTGTCTTGAGTCTCCCGCTGTGGGAAGCTTTTCCTAACCCTGTGTTTATCTCTCATTGCCGTGATAATCAGCTTTGATCTGCTCACCCTCAATGTACTCGACCCTTTAAGACCAGAAGCAGGTCGTATTTACCCCAGTGCCTGATATCGAGGAGGAACTGAATACCTGTTTTCTGGATGAATGGATGGACAGGCATACATGATAGGTGGATGGATGATGGGTGGATGGATGGATGATGGATGGATAGTTGGATGATGGATGGATGGATAGATAGGTGGGTGAAGGATGGATGGATGGATAGATGGTAGGTGGATGGATGATGGATGGATAGATGGATAGATGATAGGTGGGTAAAGGATGGATGGATGGATGGATGGATGGATGGATGAATGATAGATGAATGGGTGTTGGATGGGTGAATGATGGATGGATAGATGGTGAATACCTGTTTTCTGGATGATGGATGGATGGGTGTTGGATGGGTGAATGATGGATGCATAGATGGATGATGGATGGATGGATAGATGGATGGATAGATGATAGGTAGGTGAATGATGGGTGGGTAGATGGTAGATGGATTGATAGATGATAGGTGGGTGAATGATGGATGGATGGATGATGGATGGATGATGGTTGGATGGGTGAATGATGGATGGATAGATGGATGGTAGATGGACAGTAATGGAAAGAGGTCTTGCACATTCAGCCTCCCTCCCAGTATAGGAATCATCTGGATAGGTGTTCATAGAGCATCACCATGATTGGACACCTTACACTTCACCTAGGCATTGTAGCATTGACTCACTTCTCAGTCTTCAGGCCTCTGCCTGGAGTCTCAGTGCTTCTTTGAGGCAGATTGTTGTCAGAGCAACCTAATCATCTTGAGATACTCCCTTTATATTAGTCAAACTGTCTTCTTGAGCACTGGGACCATGGGGCTTATTTCTATCTGATGTCGTCAGTCCTTGCCTCTTGGGCAGAGCAGCCTTTTGGCCCTCGGAGGAAGCTGTGTTACAGTTGCCTGTGCGAGGGGTTTGACCTCTGCCCCTGTCATGTGGCATGGACTCACCTGGCCACACTCCTTTGGGCACCCCTGGTTCTTTAACCCTGCCCCTGATGTCTGCCAACCACAAAACCCAGTGCATCAGGCAGGGAAGGGTTAGCGCGGGGCCTGGTGGGGTCCTGGTTGAAGAGCCATCGCAGGGCTTGGGCCACTGGACAGAGAATAGTACAGATGAGGTTTTCAAGGTGACAGCAGGTCACTGCTCTTGTGGTGCATCCTGGGATAGCAGCCGGCTTCTTCCTCTGCAGAGTAGGCACGAGTGCCCCTCCTGCCCCTCCATCAGGGTGTTGGGAAGATTAAGCAGGAGGACTCACAAAGCCTCAAGCCCAAACTTCACCTGCCTGTCGTCGGGCCTCAGGCCTCCTCCTGGGTCTGGCCTCTCAGCCGCTGCCAGCCCTGGCCCATGTGGGCCACAGTCCTCAGTGCCCTGCGTTGGGTTTGTCTGGGATTCCCAGGCCTCCATCCAGAGACGAGCCCTGATGTCCTCTTCCGTGGAACAGGTGGAGACGGTGCTGTCCCGCCTGGGTTAATCCGGGGTCCGATGAAACAACCCCTGTGAGGCAGTTAGCACAGGTGTGAGGTGAGCCTGGCCCCGGCCGCCCGTGTCCTTCCCCCAGCCACCGCCGCTGCCTTCCTCCCTCCGCTCCGGGGCCCCACAGGATGCAGGTAGCTGCAGATCCTTGCATTCTGAAGGTGTCTGCCTGACTCCACCAGCATCACCCTGGCAGTGGGAGTCTTTGTTTCTGGTTGCCTTCTGATCACAGACATGTGCTTATTCAGGGGGTGTCCTCTTTGACCTGTCCATGCCGGCTGTGACCCTCTTCTGTGTTCCTCTGTCTTTATAACAGCCACAGTTCACACATACTGCCAGGCCCCAGGCAGGGGCCTCTTGGAACACCGGTGCCCCCATTTCCCAGAGGGGTTTGCTGAGGCTCGGACTTAAGTAAACTGCTCAAGGCCAGGTCACTACCACAAGTGGAGGCTTTGGGGAAGGGATCCAGCTAGTCTGGCTCTGGAGACCATAACCTCACGTTTTACATAAAAAGGGAAAGGCTGAACTCACACTCCACACCCTGGGCATCCACCAGGCTCTCCCCCCATTTTCCTCACATGTTTACAGTTACTTATCTTCTTCACGTCAGATTCTCTTTTCCTTTGAAACTTTAAATCTTCCCAATTTTCCTTTCTACAAACTTGTGATTTCTCAGTAAGAATTAGGGGATCTTTCCTGAGTTGGAAGTAAAGACAGTAAAGTGTACATAAGAGCTTCTGTGATAATGAGACAGCAGTACAGACGGGTGAGGGGTCCGCAGATCCAGGCTCATCTAGGCCAGATGCTATACAGATGGCATGTCTTCCAACCTGGCTCTGTGGCCCTGGAATGTAGGGCCCAGCTTAGGTGACTGGGACGGGTTTGAGGGGGTGGGCCCAGCTCAGGTGACTGAGGACAGGTTTGGGGGGGGCCGGCCCAGCTTAGGTGATTGGGTGCTTCCTGTGGATGCCTGAAGGCCACAGCATGGTCTTCAGCAGGAGTGAGGTGATCTGATGAGAAAGTCACCTGTCTAGCAGGTGGGGGTGACAGAGGTCCTAGGAAGCTGCTAACACAGACTGGTTGAGAAGTGACGCCTGTGAGGATGGCTTCTCATGTGCCCACGTGTCCAGCCATGGGGAATGCACGTAAATGCTGGGTCACCGAAGTGAGTGAAGCCCAGGAACCCCCTTTCTAAGATAGGGCTTTCCTTGAGGTCACCTCCCCAAACTGACCCCAGGTGGCCCCATAGGCCCTTGCGCCAGCCTGGCCGATCGTCCAGAAGCATACATCTGCCAGCTCTGGTTTGCTGAACGGTGGGGCATGGACAGATGCGGGTTGCCCCGGAGATGAGCTGGTCAGAAACAGGCATCAGCCTCTGCTTCTTCGTGTGTGTGTGTGTGGGGGGGGGGGGGGGGGGGGATGGTCAGCCCTTACCTGGCAGGCTGCCCCATAGAGGTCCCACCTGACCTTCTGGCCTCTCCCAACGCTGCAGAGGCCTGTGGCAGCAGATCTGTGTACGACGGCCCCGAGCAGGAGGAGTACTCCACGTTCATCATCGACGACCCCCAGGAGACCTACAAGACTCTGAAGCAGGTTATCACTGGGGTGGGGGCCCTGGAGCAGGAGCATGCCCAGTACCGAAGGGACAAGTTCAAAAAGACCAAGTATGGGAGCCAGTGAGTACTGGGCATCTGGATGGCAGGGGCAGGGGAAGTGGCTGAGAGGAGCTTGCTGGGATGAGGCCTGACCTGAAGCCACCTGTATGCAGCCATGACCACTGAGGCAGGCTTCCCATCTCAGAGCGGCCTTACTGCACTCTCCAGGGTGTGCTGGACAGTGTCCTGGGGACAGCACCAGCCTACCCCAGTGCCTCCCAGACCCCCTGCCCCCCACACCTTCCTCCCTCCAGACCCTCAGCCTCCAGCCCCTCCTGTCCCCTGGACCTTCCTGTCCCCCAGACCCTCCTGACCCTCCTGTCCCCCAGACCCTCCAGACCCTCCTGCCCCCTGGACCTTCCTGTCCCCCAGGCCCTCCTGACCCTCCTGCCCCCCAGACCTCCTGACCCTCCTGCCCCCTGGACCTTCCTGTCCCCCAGAGCCTCCAACTCTCCTGTCCCCCAGACCCTCCTGCCCCCAGGGCCTTCCTGTCCCCCAGACCTCCTGTCCCCCATAGCCCCCTCCCTCCAGCCCCCCAGACCCTCCTGTCCCCCAGACCTTCCTTTCCCCCAGACCCTCCTGACCCTCCTGCCCCCCAGGCCCTCCTGTCCCCTGGACACTCCTGACCCTCCTGTCCCCTGGACCCTCCTGACCCTCCTGCCCTCCAGCCCCCTAGACCTTCCTACGCCCCAGACTTTCCTGTTCCCCAGACCCCCTGCCCCCCACACCCTCCTCCCTCCTCCCTCCAGACCCTCCTGCCCCCAGACCCTCCTGCCCCCCAAACCTCCTGACCCTCCTGCCCCCCAGACCCTCTGGACCCTCCTGCCCCCAGACCCTCCAGACCCTCCTGACCTCTTGACCCCCAGAGCCTCCTGACCCCCAGACCTCCTGACCCCCAGACTCCCAGACCCTCCTGCTTCCCAACCCACTTGCTTCCGAAATTAGATTTCCGGGGCCAGAAGTTCCACACATTTTGTCTCCAGGTTACACCTACGCTTCTACAGGTGATTTCTGGCTTTTGTTTTGTTTTGTTTTTTTGCGTGTCTGTATTTTTCATTTTATTACAGTGAATGTGTAGCACATAGAAAAAACAGTATTAAAACATGCAGATGGACAATTGACAATGGGGGCTGTGCCTCACTCCCTCCTCTCCTCCATCTCCCCTTTGCAGGGAGCACCCCATCGGAGACAAGAGCTTCCAGAACTACGTCAGGCAGCAATCTGAGACCTCCACCCATTCCATTTGAAGCCTGCAGGCTGTCCTGGCCGGGCTGTGCTGCCCCAGGAGAGCCGCGGTCTCCGGGAAGGAGGGGACAGAGGAAAGACGAGAGGCCGCAGCCAGCAGGGAAAGGGACCCACACGTCTTCAGCTCACACAGATGGCACGCACCGGGCTCAGGGGACCGCGGGGACTCTGCCTGTGGTGGCTGTGCATTTTGCTCACCCTGCTGGCCGGCGCCCCATAGCACTGCTTGCGTCTGTGTGCTTTTGCCTTTGTGGGGCTCTGTGTGCCCGCACCCCCGGAGCCCTCCGGCACTCTTCCTTAACATCCTGCTTCCACAAGACGGGATGCTAGTGGCGTGATTTGTTTCCCGTGAGCCTGCCTCCTGGTGGTGTTCTTCCTGGCTGGAGGGCCCGCTTTGTGGCTTCGTGGTGCTTAACCGCACGAAGTCACAATTTGAGGATGCTCCTGATGTTTTGGAGGTACAGGGTCCTGCAGAGAGCACCTGGGCGGGGTTTCCAGTCTGGCCTCCCAGACGCTGGAGTCCCGTCCCGTGGGCCGCAGAGGCCAGTCCGTGGCCTGCAGATGCTGCCGGAGCCAGCAGCAGGCTGAGCGTGCCCCTTCAAGCAAAAGCTGTGGTTGTTTTGCCGTCTGTGGGGCTTCAAAGTAGAATCCACACTGGCTGCCCCTTGTGGGAGTTTGGGGAAGGTTTTTAAGGTAAGAAATGTACATTATTTTCAAGCTGGTTTTCTTAATGTTTTTAAAGGACTGCTTCTAATGAGCTCTTTGATATCAAGTACCTCAAACATGTAAACCTGTGCTCATGAAAGGGGAGGGCGCCACGGCGGAGCGACAGCGGGCCCGCAGTGCACCCCCCAGATGCCAGTCCCAGGCCCTCCGCAGTCCCCAGGGGAAGTGAGGATGTCCTGAGCTTGAGCCGGGACACCCCCCACCCCCACCCCAGGCCCCAGCAGCAGCAATTTGCTGTGTCTCTGAAGCTCCTAGAAGCTGCCAGGCAGTGGAGGGGCATCTCTTAGGGGTCGGGGCCCCTGATGAGGAGCAGTTAGCCCTCGACACTTGGAAAGCACTGTCTGACACGTAGACCTTGTGCCCGTATCTGCCCTTCTTTGCAAATACTGTCCTTCAGACTCTGACTGATGGCAGACAAGCATTACTTGTCACAAAAATGGTGGAGGAAAATGTTGCAAAAACTTTGGGACACACAGCTATGAGGCTGCACAGAACTGCAATTTTTAACATGGATTTGTAACTTAATGTTTCTGTTTATAAGATACTAATGATTTGCAATGTATTTTACTGGCCAATTAAAACAGACCTTTTATTCTTTCTGAGGACTGGCTTGGTCTCCCAGGCGCTGATAACAGCGCGTGGGAGCTGGGGGTGTGTGGTCGAGCCTTGTGTCATTCTGTGATGGTGGGTGACATCCCTGTGATAGGTGAGGTGCAGCTGTGGGCCTTTAGATCAAGCTGGAAACTGCATGCTCTCCAGGATGGAGACATGTGGGTCAGCACGGCGACTGCCATGGCCTGTGTCCTGCTGGGAACCTGCAGAGCGGTTGGAGACAGGCATCCAGCCCCAGGAGGGGAAGGTGGGCTCTGTCCTGTGCCACAGTCTCTGAGACTCAGTGGGCCTCGTGCTCCAGGACCGGACACAGGCCAGCATCTAAGGTAGGGGCAGGTGCCTCCGGGAGGCGGAAGGTGCTGAGGACCCAGTCCCACCTGGGTGGGTGGAGGAGGGGAGGCTGCATTGCATTTGGGGGAGACCCTGCCTGCAGGGCAAGAGCAGACCTTCTCTTTTCCCTGGTCCTTTCTTCTTTCCATTCGGTTTTCACTCAGCTGCTGTTTTAGTTCCAGCCTGAGTCGGCTGTTATGAAAGAAGCCAATGGTCTGGCTCTGGGGACACCCGGTGGGGGGGTGGGGGGTCAGCCCTTCCCTGGGGCATGGACTTGGGGAGTGAAGTGCCATTACTGCTTCCCTCTGGCCCCTCCTGGTGGCTCAGTGTGGTGGGGTGGTGCCAGGGGTCTGAGGGGTGCAGAGAGGAGCGCCTGCCCATGAGGCCGCCGGGTCGGAGGCTGCCAGCATCAGTCAGGACGGACACGAGCAGCCACGGCAGGGCCACGACAGGGCCACAGGGCGGCTCCTGGCTGATTCAGACACATGTGGGACCCAGGGAACCAGGAGGGCGTAAAGGAGGAAAGCCTGGGGAGCACGGGAACCAGAAGGTCCTCTCCCAGGACCCCTAGTGACAGGTCACAGTGGCTTTCAGGAGGGGCCTCAATCTTGCTCTTCCTCCAGATAACCTAAGCGACCCACCATCCTGGCTTTTGTCCCTTGGCCTCTCCAAGACTAGCCCTCTGCACTCGGGAATCTAGGCCCCACACCAGCACCTGCACCGGCCCCTCGGCTGGGTGACCTGAGCCCTCCTGTCAGCGGAGATGCTCTGAAGAGTTTCGGACGGGGTAGAAGTGCGTGTGGAGCCAGGGAGTACCATTTGCCCCATTCTGAATATTTATGATCAACTGGTTGCTCAGGGGAAGCACATACTGTGATTTGTCCCCGTGGCCTTGGAAGTTTGCAGATAAGCATGTGCTGGGATGACACCAGATGTCCTCTGTCAAGCTGTGTTATGGGCTGAATTGTGTCCACCCCCCACCCCCCCCAAGAAACTCATAGCACCAGCACTTCACACTGTGACTGTATTTGGAGATTGGATCTTCATTTAAAGGGGTGATTAAGGTTATATGAAGTCACGAGGGTGGGCCCTAATCCCGTATGATTAGGACACAGCCAACAGACACATGAAAAGATGCTCAACATCACTCATCATCGGGGAAATACAAATCAAAACCACCATGAGATACCACCTCACACCTGTCAGAATGGCTAACCACTCAGGCAACAACAGATGTTGGCGAGGATGCAGAGAGAAAGGATCTCTTTTGCACTGTTGGTGGGAATGCAAACTGGTGCATCCACTCTGGAAAACAGTGTGGAGGGTCCTCAAAAAATTAAAAATAAAACTATCATACAACCCAGCAATTGCACTATTTACCCAAAGAGTTGAAAAATACTCAAAGGGACGCACACACTCTGATGGTTACATTATCTATAATAGCAAAGATGGGGATGCAGCCCAAGTGTCTGTCACAGATGAATGGATACATATGTGTCTGTATAGGACGGAGTATTGGCCATAGAAAGATGCACCATATGTGATGGCATGGGTGGGCCTACAGTGTATTATGCTCAGTGAAATAAGTCAGAGAAAGACAAATACCATATGATTTCATTCATAAGTGGAATCTAAAAAAACCAAACGAACAAAAAAAAAGAATCTGGGGCGCCTGGGTGGCTCAGTTAAGTGTCAGATTTTGGTTCAGGTCATGACCTCACGGTTTGTGGGTTCAGGCCCTGCATCGGGCTCTGTGCTGACAGCTCAGAGCCTGGAGCCTGCTTCGGATTCTGTGTCTCCCTCTCTCTGCCCCTCCGCTGCTCGTGCTTGCACTCTGTCAAAAAAATAATAATAATAATAAACATTTAAGCAGACTCAGACCCCTAAATACAAAGAACAAACTAGGCTGCCAGGGGAGGTGCAGGCCTGCAGCTACCAAGTGGACAAGTCCAGGATGAAACAGAATAAAGCCAATGACAGTGGACGACGTGTGCGGGGAGCATGGCAGGAAGAAGTCGGGTCACTATGTTGTACTCCTGAAATGGATGTAACGTGTGTCAACTAGACTCAAAAGAAGAAAAACAGATTAGGACACAGACATGCAGAGAGACAAGTGAGTAAGGGACGGGGAGGCGGCACGCAGGCCAGGAGAGCAGTCCCAGGGGAGCAGGCTCCTCGCCCGGACTGTGAGGGAAAAGTGTCATCCGTCCCGGGTCCTCGGACAGTGAGGGACAACTGTCATCCGTCCCAGGTCCTCAGATGGTGAGGGACAAGTATCATCCGTCCCGGGTCCTCACCCGGACTGTGAGGACAAGTGTCATCCGTCCCGGGTCCTCGGACAGTGAGGGACAAGTGTCATCTGTCCCAGGTCCTCGCCCAGACTGTGAGGGACAAGTGTTATCTGTCCCGGTTGCCTGCTGTTCTCCACGGCCACATGAGCGGACTGACAGTGGCGGTGGGTGGGGGGGGTGCAGAACCGGGTTTGTCAGCTTGTCCCCTCCCCTCTGAGCCCCTGGTCCCTTTGCCTGAGTTTGGTCCACAATGACATGTCCCTGACAGGACAAAGATGCTCAATACGAGGAAATCGTCCAAAGGCCCCAGCACCACAAGTGCTGCCGTGTCCACAAGGAGGGGCCTCAGCCTCCTCCTTCTCAGGTGGGGGTGGGGCTGACCTCTGACTTTGCAATGATGTCACAGGGGCCACTTGGCAACAGGGGCCCGCAGGGCACACTGGGCTGCTCATTGGATCGGACGGAGGTTGGAAGCTATGCTCTGCGTCTGAGGGCGCACTCGGGAACCCACGTCCCTCTTCTTTCTGGAGCCCTGACGGAGGGAGGATGATGGAGAAGGACACAGCCACACACAGGAGGCACAGGCCGGGCCCCGGGGCCCCTCCATCGGGGGGAGCCCCCAGACACCTCAAGGCAGCTAGCGAGATGGTCGAGCTGCAGCGCAGCAGGAGCGTGGGTGGCCTGCTGCAGAAGGGGGACCCTCTGCGCTGCGTCAAGAAGCTGAGCAGGGAGCTGGGTAGGCCAGCCACGCCCCTCCTTCCGGCCCGGCCCCGCCGCCCCTGCCCACACCCAAAAGGGCCGGGGTCTACAGGTGACAGAACCAGGCCAGCCCGAGGGCAGGGCCCACTGAGTGGGCCGCGGTGAGCTCTGCTGAGGTCAGGAGGGGGGCCAGGCGGGCCGTGGCCACGGGAAGCGTGGGGGTCAGTCCCTCTCAGGGAACCTGGGGGCCTCCCGGGCCAGGTCAGCCGTGAGCCCATGGGGCCGGCAGACAGGACACAGGCCAGCTAGGTAACGTTACATGTGCCAGTTCTTGCCACCTAGGATATCCCTCAACACGCGGTCGTGGGCGGGGCGGGGGCGGGGGTGCGGAATACCTAGTGCTTGCATGGACGCTCCTTGACGTTAGCCACTTGGGCTCCCCAGTGGGTAGGTGTCTCGTGGTCCTCTCCCCAGAGGAGCAGGGCCCTGAGCTGGCTGAGATGAGGGGACTGGTTCAGTCATTTGCAGGGCCCCCAGGAGTTTTGCTTCTCCTGGGAAGGTCACCCAGCGAGCGGCCCTTTTTGAGGTCAGGACTCTGGAAATGAAACCCAGTAAGCAGGAAATGTGGTTTGTTTGTTCAAGACCTATGGATGATTTTGAGAGGTAGGGGTGTAAAAATATTTGTTCTTTTAGTGTAAACATCCAAAGAAGTGTTGTTTCGGGGGAAGGGGTGCCGGCCAGCAGCACAGAGCCACCGCCGGGCTCTTACCCTCTGTCCCCCAAAGCCTCTGAACACGGCGACCCTGTCTCACTCGAGGCTCACTTGAGAGGAGCAAAATTCCCCAAAGAAGCAAGTAGACGTGTCCTGATAATGCCACCACTACGGGGCAGCTGCAGGAGAGGACAGGCTCGGTGCCCGCTATTTCTGGATGTTCCCGCCAGCACCACAGGGTTTCCCCGAAACAGCATGGATGGCAGATCCCCACGTGGCTCCCAGGTGGCCTCAGACACCACTCAGCAGCGGGGCTCAGCCTCACTGGAGCCTGCAGGATGGAGAGCAGTGGGGAGGGCTGCTCCGGTCCCACTGTCCACGTGGTAAACTGAGACCAGAAGAGGTGGCCCTGCCAGGTGCCCAGGACACACCTCTGCACACCTTCAGGGAGCAAGGGCAATGAGGCAGGTGCCCCCCGAACCCACAGGTACTGAGATGCCATGGACGCAGAACACAGGCCAGCTAGCCCAATGCTCCAGGTGAGGGGCGGCCAGACTAAGTCTGCAGATGAGAGGTCCAAGCCGGCCCCAGGACCAGCCTGGTGTAGGAGGGGACAGCAGGAATCCAGCCACCGGCCGCCAGCATGGGACCCACCACAGGAGCTGCCTGGCTCACGCTGCTGTGTCCACGATGCCCCACCGGACTCCAGAGCCCAGGCCTGCCTTGCCGCCCCTCCTGCCCCCCACCGCCGTCCCTCCACCGAGCTGGTGCTCCAGGGAGGGTGTGTCCAGAGAGGAAGTGGAGGGCTGCCCCTGAGAGGCGGGCTTTCTCCAAGGGATAAAGTCAGCAGGGTGGGCACAGCCAGGCTGCAAGGCCAAGTCAGGCCTCTGACCCCCATCACAGGATCAACACCGGTTAAGAGGGTCTCCCCTCCCCAGGCAGCTCAGTGCCTTTTATGCGACTTCCTACTTCCCACAGGAGGTGGCTGAGGCCCAACTCCCACTGCACCCCGAGGGGCTGTCTCACACCCCAAAAATAATCTGCAAACATTTGACGATGTTCACATCTCGGCTGAAGAGCAGAACCAAAGGAAACGTTCTATTCCCTTTGTTGCTAAACCTCTGGAGGCCCCGCTTCTCTGACCTCAGACCCCACTCAGCTCTGAGGCAACACTCCTCAGCCCCCAGGCCTCTGCCTGGTGGATGGCCATTGGCTGAGCCCTTCGGATTAAGGTGTCACTGGTTGCCCCGTACGCCCAGAGCCCTGATAATCTCAGGAGCTTTCTTAGAAGAGGGAAAGGAGGTGAGACCAGCAGACACATAAGTATTAATATTCCTCCGTATGACATATGCCCCAGAGGGTCTACTTTGGAGAAAAAAAATCATGTCTCTCTTTTTAGTGATTCTTCTCTTCTTGCCAGATATGTATCATAGGGAGCAGCAGGTTCAGGGATCAGCCGTGTCTTCTAAAACACACACACACACACACACACACACACACACACACGTGTGCCTACAGGTAGGGGCCTGCTGAAGATTTTCCAAAAGAAGTCAATTTTAAAACCCCAAAACTACTGCTTCTGAATCACTCGAGTCCTTCTCTCTGAGGTGGGGACTGGGCTGAGCCTTTTTGGCCCAAAGGACGTCTCGAGAGCCACCAGCTTCTGAAATGTTCTCTGAAGACCCGAGCACACATCAGCATCAGTCCCTGCACCGGTGTGGGTGCGACGGATGAGAGGAGGAGGAAGACCCTAGTTCTTAGCCACAGGGGGCTCATGAGTCACTGAAAAGGGCCCAAACAACACAGCCAAGGCTGTGTGCACTGAGCGCCAGGGAGGCCTGGCTAAGATGGGTCTCCCTCCAGGCAGGCCTCCTGACATGAGGCAGGGGGCCCCGAGAGGCCAGGCCCAGGGCAGAGATGGCATGGGAGAGCTGGAGACCCAGTTACTCTACTGGTCTCCACGCAGAAGCAGCCTGCAGGCTGTCTCCCGGAGCCCAGCCATCAGCTCTCTGGTCTGCAGGGGCCCCCGGCCTTGAGGCCTGGGAGCCACATGGACGGGACACCACCAAGTTCTGTGAGAAAATCCTCCCTGCAGGATCAGGGTGCTCCAAGGCACCCCACAAGGCCTCCTATCGAAGGACAATTTAAGGCTTTGTAATTTCCACCCCCGCAGCAGGACTGCATTTGGATCTTGGGCCCCATATGTGTGTTGGGTTGGGGGACGGGGGTGCCGAGCTGCTGGCAGGAAGGGGAGCAGGTACAGGGAAGCAGCCACCTTTAGCATTCTGGGCCTGGATGTGGCCACGGGGAAATGGGACCTGGAATGTCCTCCCGGACTCAATGCCTGTAGGATGCACTGTCAGTGCTCGCAGGGCGGCCACGGGCCAAGGAGTTCTGACGACGATCGCTGCCCCTTCCTCCCCAGAGTCCGAGGACCAGGGAAGAGACCTACAGAGTGACACTGAGGATGCCAACTGGTAAGTGGTCTTTGTCCAGCACAGGTGGTTTTCAGAGACGTGAGGAGGACACAGGACACAGCAGGGTGGGGGCTGGGGCCAGCCCCAAGGTTGACGCTTGGACCCCAAAGGAGTCCTGGGGTGTCCTGAGAAGACCCCGACGGCTCAAGGTGGGAGGGAGTGCCAGGGCTGCAAGCCGCACACCCCACAGCACCTGCCTCCCCAGGCAGCCCCCCAGCTGGCCATGGCCTGGAGTCTGGGAGCTGGCACCTGTCTTAGCAAACGTTCCCACTCGACTCCAGACCACTGGTCGTGCCAGAGGTCTCACTGTTTGGGAAAGATGTGGATGTGCAGCATCATTGGCGGACAGCCCCCGAGCACCACCATCATCGCCACAGACACTGCCTCCAGCGCCACCATCCTTGCCACAGACAGAGCCCCCCAGCGCCACCATCATCGCCACAGACACTGCCCCCAGCGCCACCATCCTCGCCACAGACACCCCCCCAGCACCACCATCATCACCACAGACAGAGGCCCCCAGCGCCACCCCCAGCGCCACAGAACCAGCCTCGAGTAACACCGCCTACTCCTCGATGCCTAGCAAGGGACACCTCTGCCTCGCCCTCTGCCCACTCACCCTCCCACCCCCAGGCACGCGGAAGGTCCTCCACACCCTGTCCCTCCCTGTCCTGTGGGGTGCATCCCCGAGCCTCCCAACACCCAGGGGGAGAAAGTGCCACCCCAAAGCTGCATCTCAGGGCACTGATGCTGACCCGTTGTCCCCGCTTCTCCCACAGTAAGGCAGACCCAGAGGAAGAGAAGCAGGAAAAGAATCAGGACTCCCTCAGGAAGTTGGACCCTGATGGTGGCTGGGCGGGGCCGGCGGTGAGGCCACCTAGAGGCCAGTGGCAGGAGCGGGAGGACGGGCCGGGCACGCCTGTAGTGTGGACACACGTCCGTCGTCCTCGGGCCCTGCTATTTACTTGTTTGGTGTCTTCCCCAGGAACCGGAGTTGGAGTCCATAAAGCTGGATGAGCCTTTGGGAAAAGAGGCAAGAGCGTTTGACTTTTGTCAAACAGGGCTAACAGGCACAGTCCTGTGGGGCCACGAGCAGGCTGAACACGTGGGCCCGGGGTCACCTTGGCAGGACCACGTGTAGGCTGGACCGAGCACGACCTCTACCCAAGAGCCTTTGCTCAAGCTCCATGCTCCCAGCTGGTGCTGGGCACCCCTGTTTCCTGACGTGGCTGCCTGAGGCCTTTGGGACCTGATGGGGGTGGCCGTGGAAAGCCCAGCCTTGAAGTGTCCCCAGTCCCATGTCCTGACGCTCTGCCCAGAGATCCATGTGCGCTGCGGTAGGAATCCCCACTGGCCACATCCCACAGGAAGAAGGCTCTCGTTCCCCTTCCTGATCCACGTGGGAGGGGGAGCTGGGCCTATGACAGATGGTCCCTGGGATTCCAGGAGCTCACCCACAAATACCTGTGGCGTTCACTAAAGCACTCCCACTGGAAACCCCTCCTGGGTCGAGCTGCTTCCACACCTCAGTGTAAGTCCTCACCGGCATGGGGTGAGGGTCCCAGGAGGGTTGTGGGGCCACGTGCAGGTCTGGAGAGGATGTAGAGGGGATGCCGCAGCTCTGGGCATCACCTTGAGGCATCCTCAGACAGGTGAAGACAGGGCAACTGAGGGAGTGAGCAGGGGGAGAGGGGAGGCCGTACCCCTCCCTCCTCTCTGCCAGAGCTGGCCGTGGGCACTTTGCCGTCCGTACTGCCAGCAGCTCTCTGCCAGCTCCTCAGGAGCCCCCACTGAGCACAGCCACCGGTGGTGGTCCTGGGGGTGGTCATGCAGACCCTAGCTGTGCCAGGGCCCGGAGCCCACTGCCCCTCCCAGGAAGGCTCCTCTCCTCTCCAGCCTACCCAAGCCCACCATCCACACCTCTTTGGTTTCCATTCACAGAAACCATCTGTGTTTGTGGAGATTGATCTGGGAGACCATGCGGAGGAGGTAAAAGCCCTCAGACGACAGAGCCAGGCTTGTTGCCGGGAATGCTGGTGCTCGGGGCCCACGAGGCTTGTCCAGGGGACCTGCCCCACATGCATGTGTTGGAGGCTGAGGTAGAGGCAGGGGTCCAAAGGCCACCCTTGCCCCCTCCTTATCCTCCAACCTGCATGCATTCCAGCATCACCAGAGATGCTAGGGCCTGGCTCAACCCTCAGGGTACCCCCAGGCCCTAAGAACCTCTTCTGGGATCATGCTGGGGTGGAATGAAGGGCACAGGCTTGGGAGTCAAGGACCTGGCCTCCACGTCTGGCTCTGCCAGTAAATACTCAAGTATTTGAGTACACACCTCCCAGTGCTTCGGTGGTTTCGTTTGCAAAATGAGGATCTTAGCGGCACCCACATCCCAGGGTGGTTCTGTAAAGCTCTCAGAGTAGTGCCTAGACCCAGAAAGCCTCAGTAGCAGGTATCACCATCACCATTATCACCACCACCACCACTGCCACCTCGTCCCCATCCTCATCCTCATCGTCATAGTATCATCATTTTCTGTGAAATGAAGGGGTTGACCAAAGGCCTGTCTGGCCCCAACACAAGCATCCCACAATGTCCTCCAGTTCTCAGCTGTAATGGGCAGCTACCTCTGCAAGTTTTCCAGCTCTCTCATGTTTAAGCTGCTACCCAGGGATTGTTTTTTAATTACCTCTTCCAAGTCTTTGCCCTCAGAACACACCGTACAGTAAAGAATGCTCGTTATTAGCTACTCATGAGGCTGTCTTGGAGGCACCACGGGTTTTAAGGACTCAAGGAAGGTCACCCAGTGGCAGAGTTGGGATTACAGTCCAGAAGTCACAGTGGCCCACATCGAGGGCACAGTTCCTTGGCCAGGGTCCCCCGATTGGCAATTTTCACTTCACGGTGCCCAAACTCATGGGAAGATACCCAGTGCCGGCACAGTTTCTGGGCCCCCGTCTGATCCTCGGGCAGGTGCATCAGTTCCGGCCTTAGTGGCTATGCTTGCCTCCCTTCCCTTGTCCCCTAAACTGCTCCTCCCACTTCCCACAGGTGGTCACAGGCACCATGAAAGAAGAGAAGCAGTCCCAGATGGACATGGGGGGTTCATCAGAAGACGAGTGAGTGATGCTTATGGGTTTATACACGGAGACATGGGGGGCTCTCCTCTACCATGGTGTCTGCTGGCCCCACCTCATGCAGGATGGGCAGAACCCCACTGCGTGCCTTCCCCCTCTCACCTGTGTGCGTAGAGACCCAGCACTGATGAGCCCGGAGGGGCTGAGACGTGAGCAGCAGGACTCAGGCATGACCCTTACCTTGTGGCCCCCTCACCCCACAGCAAGACCCGCTCTCCCCATCCCATCAGCCAACAGCTTGGCCAGACCGTGAAGTGGGAGGAGGCAGAGGTGAGAGGGAAGTGTTGCTGTGAGGGTCCTTCCAGCCTCTCAGTTTGGGGTTTTGGCCACAGAGGTCACTGGGAGGGAGGACCCATCACCTGGCCAGTGTCTCTGCCACGCAGGCCGAGCCCCAGGGCTAGGGTAGGAGACACATTTGTCTTGACTACCTACACCCTCTTAGGGGAGAGATTGGGTAGGGCCAGTCAACCCCCATGAAGTCCTGAGGTCATAAAGGGTGCTGGGTAGGCTGCTAGGTCACCCAAGGGCCCCTAGACCTATTTTTTTTTAATTATTTTTAATGTTTATTCATTTTGAGAGAGAGAGAGACAGACTGTAAGTGGGGGAGGGGCAGAGAGAGAGGCAGACACAGAATCTGAAGCAGGCTCCAGGCTCCAAGCTGTCAGCACAGAGCCCGACATGGGGCTTGAACTCATGAACCGTGAGATCATGACTTGAGCTAAGGTCGGATGCTTAACCTAGTGAGCCACCCAGGCGCCCCATTTACTTTTTTATTTAAAAATATTTTTAATGTTTATTGTTGAGACAGAGAGACAGAGACAGAGACAGAGAGAGAGGGAAGGGCAGAGAGAGGGAGGGACAGAGAATCCCAAGCAGGCTCCACATTGTCAGCACAGAGCATGACGCGGGCCTCGAACCCATGAACAGTGAGATCGTGACCTGGGCCAAAATCAATAGTTGGGTGCTCAAGCGACTGAGCCCCCCAGGCACGCTTAGTTTACTTTAAACAATACAGAGAAACACAAAAAGAAAATAGCAATTTATCCAACTTCCCACTTGGAATTAACAACTATGTTACTATCTTGGCTTATTTAGCTCAAACATTTTTTAAAAGAAATTCTAACAGATATTTAGATAAAAGTATATTCTGTTCTAAAGCTGGTACCTGTCCTTCTAAGTAACTGGCCCAGTGAGGAACAGCTCATGAAAAGGACAGGTTCTGAGTCACCCAGGCCCCTCTTGGGAGCAGGGAGGGCGGCACGGGGGCACACGGGCCCCTCGTGAGCTCTCGCTGGCACACCCCCCCTCCACCCCGCATCAGTAGCTTTGAGCTGTAGCCCCGAAGCCTTTGCTTACTTGGTGTGTTGTTATTACCACAAACTTTCCCCCAGGTGTGTATGTTCTGTGAGGGAGTGTCACCCAGTCTGACCTCAGACGTTCCCACGTCCCTGCCCGTGTCTACTCATGCCAGCATTTGCTAAGAGGTCAGGGCCTCCCTGTCACACCCCCAGATCCAGGCTGGAGGAGGTCAGGGCCGCCCTGTCACACCCCAAATCGAGGCTGCCCCCATGCTTCTCATTGTCTCTGAACGGATGTGGTGATGGATTCAGCCGCACGGGTGGTGCAGCGCAGTGGCTTGACCTGCTGCCTCCCCCACCTCCCGCCCCCGGGCCAGACAATCCCAAAGTCACCCACTCGGCCTCATGATCTCAGCTCCCTACCTGCTGACTCAGTGGCCTCAGAAAACCCGCAAGCCAGGGCTGGCACATAACCAAGCTTGTGTGCTGGGGGGCTGCTGGACAGTGGGAAGGGGGTGTAGGGGGGGCCCTCCATGTGGGCCTGGCCTTCACGCCCCACCAGGTGGTGTCAGGACCATCTGTCCCACTGCCCTGCTCACCTGCCCTCACAGTTCTCAGAGCCATGGCTTCTCTGTCCAGGCTCTTTCGGGCCTGTTCAGATGGTGGGGTTCGGCACCTGTGGGCCAGCTGCTGCTTACTGCCCAGTGGGACGCTTCAGCACCGAGTTGTGGGGTCCCTGCAAAGGGAAGGGGGGCAGCTGACCCACCCCAGAGGCAGCCTCAGTTGGAAGTGGAGACCCCAGAGACCACCACTGGGGAAAAACTCAAGTTGTGGTGTTCTGGAAATGGGCAGGGGTAGGCGTGGGGCCGAGGGGAGTGGTTTGGCTCGGCTGGTCTTTGAGGTGTTTCATGTTCAGGGGCCCCTTCTGGCTCAGGCCTCCCAGCGCAGAGGACAAAGGCACTGGGTGGGTGGGAGGCAGTTGATGGGAGGGCCAGCCAGCCTGCCCAGGAGTCTGGCTGTGGGTGCCGGGCCCCGGGCCCCCTGGGCTTGATGGGCAGCATGCATCTGGGGCACAGGGGTGCTGCCTGTGGCCCTGGGCTCTGAGCTCAGTGGGGGCGGCACCTGTCTCTCCCCCGCTCGGCCCGCTGTCGGCCCCTAGGACCAGGACCAGCTGGGTGTGCTGCATCCCTTACTCCACCAGAAGGAAGGCCAAGGACAGTGTGTAACAGCTCTGGACGAGGTAGTTCTCACCAGGACAGGGCTGGGGGCCAAGGGGGCATCTAGAGGGGACAGGAAGCAGAACAGAGGGGGCTGGGCTGCTCACCTGATCTCCTGGCCTTCTCAGTCCCACAGAGACCTGGGAGGGAGGGACGGGGGACGCAGACAGGAAGCTCTAAGAAACGCCACTTGAACCATTTCAGGGCCCCGATGACCACCCAGGTGTGAGCCACTGACCCGCTGGGTGAGCAATGACACCATCTTTTAAAAAGACACAATAAAGCATGAACAGAAGGTGTTCTCTCTCTCTGGTACCTCTGGAGGGATCCCTACCCCTTCCTTCCATGCATCTCACTCCCTGAAATGTAACTGCAGGGAGGGAGGTGAGTTCAGTGACAGATGACTGACGCCCCCCACACCCAGGTCACATGTGCACGGTGGTGGCCGTGACCACGCAGCCCTAGACTTGGCCCCAGGTGTACCGAGGGGTCCAAGCCCCAACACAAGGGGCCCCGAGGCAGGGTAGGCATTGTTCCTTGAGGACCTGGGGGTGAGTTTTGCCACAAGCAGACCATCTGTGCAGCCGGAGTGGGAGCTCCCAGCGCCAGAGGCTGCACTAGGGCCTTGCCTCATCCGGCTTGGCTCCAGGGGTAGGGGCTTGAGGGGGTAGGGACTTGAGGGGGAGGGGCTTGCGGGGGCAGAGCACAGAGGGAGGCTGAGCAAAGGGTGGGGAGTCCTGCGTCCATCATCCAGGTCTCAGCAAACTGCCACAGGCCAAGTGGGCAAAGAACTTCAATTTCATGTGGTCTGACCTGCGACTGAGAACCCAGCAGATGTACTGGCTCACACTCACTCACATGCACACACACCCACAAGTGCACACTGTACATGCACATCTACACACGTGCGTGCACATTTACACTCATACCCACGCCGGCAGGTGGTCACACCCTCGTGCACATACACACACCCACGTGGGTAGGCGGTCACACCCACGTGCACCTACACACACGTGCACATACACACATGCACACACACACTTGGGCAGGCGGTCACACCCACGTGCACATACACACACGTGCACCTACACACACATGCACATACACACATGCACACACACACACATGGGCAGGTGGTCACACACACGTGCACATACATACACGCACATAAAGCAACCTCAAGCATGCAAGAGGACATGGGCCAGCGACAAGCATCTCTGAGGGTGAGGAACATCGGGGCCCCAAGGTTGGAGGAGTCAGACGCCCGCTGTGTGCGCAGGTGGGTTGGGAGGTGGGCGGGCGCCTCCATCTCTCGCTGCATCCACCAGAGAGCAGGGAGGCCCCGGAGCAGCTGATCCAATCACGGAAACCGCTTCCCTGGCCAGTCGGGTGGGGCTGTCACGTGACCAGGTCCCAGAAAAGGCCGCCCTGCTGAGTGCTCCCCATGTGCTGGGGGTTCAGACAAGCAATACACAGAGGACCTCCCACACCTTGGAGGCTGGGGGCCGCGGCTCATCCCCATCTTGCCCCCCCCACCACGAGATGTGGAATACTGCTTCCCAGCCCCCAAAGAGACGGCCCCTGTCCTGTCCAACCCCTCACTGCTACCACCAGCTAAAAGGGTGCCTCAGAAGCTTCTGGACAGACGGCTGGTCTGCCCCTTGGCCAGGATGGGAGGAGCAGGCCTCAGGGCCAGGGCCCTTGCTACAGAGCAGCACAGGCCACAGCGGTTCTCAGCCACAGGCCAGGAGGGTGACTGGGCCTGGGGGGGGGCCCTGGCCATGTACCCCACTATCTTTTCGTTGTCTGTCCCTTGCCATTGCACGTGGCTGCTGGCCTCTAGGGGCCTGGGGAGCAGAGACACCCCACGTGTGCTTGGTTGTGACCTTTCCCTGGTTTAGGGTATAAATTCTCCCAAATCAGATGCATGTTTGACTTTTCATTGGGCCTCTGAACCTCACGGTTGGAGGTACTTTCATTACATGTCATTGGGGGTATCTTCGGGGGAGCCGGTCCAGGGCAGGCCCCGGGGTAACCAGAGGGACTTGGCTTGCAGGTGTGGTGGTTGTGGCTCTGGCCTTCTGCTCCCACAGCAAGCCCCTGGGGGGGGGGGGGGCAGCGGTGGCTCTTGAAGGTGGGGACACACAAGGAAAGCTCCAAGCCTCCATCCATCACCTGCCAACACCTGCCAGCCGCACCCCTGCCCTTGCCGAGGCTTCCACAGGGGAGGTGCAGCCCGTGCAGCAGTGGGGCCTTTCGTTCGCTGCTGGAACCGGGAGGGAACCGAGAGTGTCCGGGCTGAGCCCTGGGCTGCCATCTGCTGGCAGCGGGGGGAGCTGCCTCGGCCCCGTCCCAGCTCTCGGAAGCATGGGAGGCATGGTCAGGGTGGAGTGACCTGGCAGGTGGTGAGGGCAGGACAGGACGCCCCCTGTGTGGGCAATGAGATGGCCCTGTAAACTTGGGGGGAATGAAAACCCCATCGTCCGGGCTGCCTGCGAACCCTCTCCTGGCTTCCCCTTGTTCAGGGGCCCCCTGGTCCTCTGGGTCCCCTGCCTCAGCCTGCCAGCAGCCCTGAAGCAGTCTCCCTGGTGGCATTTTCTGTCACAAACAGGCTTGGCCAGTGGTCCCAGGTGGTGACCCTCTGTTGTCCCTGGCCGCAGGCCTGACCTGCCCCGCTGGCCCCCTCCTACTCAGACACCTGTGAGAGAGGCTTACAGAGCCCTCCGGGGGCAGGGACAAGCCAGGCTGCATCCTGCCTCCACACCTCTGATGGGGCCGCACCGGCTACACAGGGCCCTTCCTGAAGACACCCCGCAGCCTCGCCCCCAGCCTATTCTCTCTAGTGGTGGTTCCCCCCCAAATCCAACATGCATCTTGCTTGTGGGTAATATGGGAGCTCACAAAAAGCATTTAAGTTTTCTTCTAGTTACTTGCAGATTCTCAATATTTTAATGTATTTCTCTGGAGCGTGCCCTCTCTCCTCTAGAAAGATCTCTGTATGGAGAGAGACGGATACATACAATGTTTATGAGACTGGGGTCACCCCGCACCCACCTCTGTTCACCAGGTTTCATGTCACAGGCACCTTCCTCGGCGCCGCCCCTGAGCACCGGCATGAGCCCCTAGCTGAGCACCGGCATGAGCACCGGCATGAGCCCCTAGCGCCTCCAGGAGCTTCCACTCCAGTGGGGGGCGGGGGGCAGACGACGGCGGCCAGCGCGGTTTCCTTTATCTCCACGTCGTTCCGCAGAAGCGAACCTGGTCACTTGAAGTGACCTGCGGTGGTGGCGGCGCCCCAGGACACGGTGCACTGCCAGGGTCACTGCCATGTGAAAATGTCGCGCGGGTCACAGCAAGGGCTGAGAGCCGTTGTCTGCTCTGCGCCAGGCCCAGTAAACCGTCCTGATTGGTCCTGCAAATTTTAAGTCATTAATTCCACAACGACCCACAAGCTGGGATCTACTCTCAGACCCATTTTGTAGCTGAGTGGGGTGGGGGCGGGGGAGGGTGGTGAAGGACTCCGGGGGACACCGGTCACAGCGGGGTCACAGCGCCCACCTGTCTCCGCTCTTGCTGCTCCCCTGGCCTCCGATCCGGGCGGCACGAGGATCGCTTCTCCCACCGCGCCCGGAAAGCGGAAGGCGCTTGAGCAGTGCGCCCCCTGGTGGCACGCTCGGTGCGGCGTCTCACCACTTCTGCCCTTCAGCGGGCAGGTCACCGCCACCACCCAAGAGGAGGCGATGGCGAGTGGCTTCATTACTAGTAGATAACTTTAGCTCTCATTATTCACTAAAGGGGAGGCTGCAATGCAAATGCATTGTTGGACATCAGTTCAGGGGCAGGGGAGTGACCCAGACACTCTGTGCTCTGTGGTCAAGTTCCCAGAGCAGGCACTCCCTGCCCTCCTACCTCATGATCTCGAGGCCCCCCAGCCCTGTCCCTGGCACCTCTGTTTAGAGCATCCTGGGTGCCTCCCAGGCCTGGACAATCCTTGGTTCATGTGGAAACTCACCCCAAATGGATCCTTCCCACGATGCCCTGAAGTATTTCATTCCATAAAACAACAGGTGAAGCTCCCTCACGGTGCGGTCATCCTGAGGCCTTTTATGAGCCCTGGTGTCGCCAGGTGCCCCAGTCCCCAGCCGTGTGGGGAGCTGGAGGGTCTGCTTTGAAAGACAGGAGCTCAGGGAGGGCGAACTGCCCCTTGCATGAGGGTCGGAGGCTGCTGAGGCCTTGGGAGGTGAGAAGCTTACCAGGGAGAGCACCCGCGGGGGGTCGTCTGGGGCCAGCCCGAGCCTGGGCAGAGGCAAAGGTGCATATGCCTGGAGCCTGTCCCCTTGGCCTGTTGCCCCAGAGCACAGCCTGCCTGAGACTCCCAGCCAGGTGTCCTGGGAGGAGGGGGAGGAGGAGGGCAGCCCTGGAGACAGAAGAGAGGGATGGGGACCGGGATGGGAGGCATGAGCCCTAGTTAGGCCCAGGCCTCCCCAAGGTCTTTCCTCCATTTGTTTTGAGGGGCAGGTTTTCAGGGAGGTGCAAGTGTCCACAAAGCAGGAGGTTTGCAGCCACTCAACAACTTTTGGGTCATGCTGGGGTCAGCTGGGCCCAGGACCTGGCCACGGTGTGATGGTCTGTGACCAACGTGACCTCTGCTGGGAGCAGGAGAATGTGCCCTCTGGGCTGCAGGGTTAGATGAATTCTATTCCGACAAGGCCTTGAGACCCAGAGGGAGTGGGCAATCCCATTACACAGATAAGAAAACTAAGGTTGCAGCGGCAGGGAGCACAGGTTCCAAGGGAGCCAGGTCCCCATCCTGGCTCTGCGCCCACCATGTCACCAAGCCAGTCCGGATGCCCCGCTGGCCTCCAGTCCTCCATCTAGGTCCCTGGGGACCTGGAAAAGGCAGGGTCCTCATGCCCCGCCCACAAGGGTCCCTCAGACACACGCCAATGACCCTGTGCTCCCTCTGATCCCGCAGCTGCTGGATCCCCGGGGAGACAGCCTTGTCCCTCCCTGGTGGGCATGCACCCACTTCTGGATTCATCCCCTGGGGCAACTGCGTCCTGCGCCTCATATTCTAAGCACCCCCCTCTCAAAGCGGCACCCCGGGCGCTATCACGTCTCTGTCTTCGTTGCTTCAGAGCAACTTCACTGCTGTCCATCAGGATACAGGCTTCTGTCTTCAACCGACTGGACCTGAAGCCCAGGGACAGCCCCTCAGGGCCGCCTGGGGCCACGCCGTTGGCTGCCGCTGGCCGGCCAGGTGTGGAATCCTGGGGTGGGGGGGCAGGCACGTGCACTGATACCTTCAGTCACACCCCAAACACTTAACTTGCCTGTGTGACCTTGAGAAGCTTGTTTCCCAGTCCCCACCCACCCTGCAAATCTCTGTTGTGGGGGAATTGCTCAAGCCAGCCACACACAGGACCTATGTAGGAGCCCTTCTGGAAATTTCCCAGGCTGGGCCGCAAAGCCAGCAGCCAGTCAGAGCTGGTCCCCTCCATTTGGGCCTCTGACCACTGACATGGGGTCGTGTACAAGCTGTCCTGGTGCTGTTTCCTTCCTGATAGAGGATGGGGACACAGATCCCAGGAAACAGGTCTGAAGGAGGGGCTTGGACAGCCCCCCCTGCTCTGTTTTCCTCCGCCTGAGGTTTCAGTCTCATCTCGGCACCCCTCCATTGCAATCTGGGCTCCAGTCTCTGTTTGGCATGGTTTTCTACATAAATTATTGGGAAATGTGATTTCCCTGGTTCCTCTGACACACACACGTCTGTTTCAGTCGCTGGTTTTCTTTGCAAAATGCAAACCAATGTCCAACTTTGAGACACATGATGGGGTGAGGGGCCACTTAAGCTCCCTGGCTAAGGGCTGGTTAGTGAGCGACGAGGGCTGGATGTGGAGGGGCTGAGGTCTGAGCAGGGGAAGACAGATCCAGGTGGGGTGTGGGGCCAGCAGGGTCACCGGCCAGCCCATGACTGTGATGGGCTCCCCAGGTCCAATGCCTGCTGGTACCAGTCCCAAAGCATGAGGGGCCATCACCTCACCCAGCACAAGCCTTGCTGGAAGAGGGGCCTTGGAGGGGAAGGCTCGTGCCCAGCTTTGCTCACATCTGTTCCCTGCACGAAGGACTGAGCTCCAGCGGGTGTCCAGAGGTCAGAACAGAGCGCCCCCTCCCTCTGCTGAGACCTCCCCATCACTGTGTGGGAGCCAAGAGCAGGCAGTGCGAACACCACTTCCCGATTCTCTGGCACCAAGGCATTGGCTGTCCTGCGATCCCACTCTGGCACTCCTGGAGCCAGCATGGACCCTGCAGGCTGCGGGCTCCGTCCTGAGAGGCTCCCCCACTGCAGAGCTGACTGACGCGGAGACCCCTGGTTCCTGCGCTCTGCCAGGGACTGCGAAGCAGAGCTTGGTGAACTTTACCATCCAAGAGTTTTTATCTTCATGGTGAGGGTGCGATGGATCCAATCTCCGGCCACTGGGGGTGGGCTCAAGCAGCAGCCTCCCCGGGGTCGTGTTCCCCTGGCCGGGAGCCAGGAGTTCGGTGTGGGAGAAAGGGGTCCTTTGTGGATAGCAAGTGATACTGTGCTCACTTGGGAGGCTGCACGGGCTTGGGGAGCCCAGTGCTGGAGTGGGGACAAAGGGGGCACCTGGGCTTGCCTGGCTCTTTGTCTCCCGCAGCAACGCGCTCTGGCACTCACACTTCCATCAGATTCATCCCGAAGTATTTCATGTTGTCAATGCCTGAAACATTCACTTCCAGGGTCTTTCTTGCCCCTCCCATAACCGGCCCCTCCCCCACAGCAGGGGCATGGCCATGGTCTGCAGGGTTTGATTGTCCTTGAGATAAGCAGGGGAGCCCCTTCTGCAGCATGGTGCCTGTATGTTCTGTCCAGCACTGGGTTTTCCTACACCGGCTCTTGGGAATTATAAGAAACGCCCCTCAGGTCCCACAGCAGGACGTGAAGACAGGCTGAGCCCTGCCCTGTGGCTGCTTTGGTTCTCTGGAGCTTTCGGCGTGCCAAGGCTTGACGCGGGTTCCTGGAAAAGGCAGGACGAGCAGTCAGGGCTCACAGTCCGGAATTACAGGGGAAGGAGCCAGGACGGCACACATCATGCCCCCAACCCCTGGGTCCTGCACAACATGTCCCAGGCAGATGGCATGGAGATCTGACTCCCAGAGACAGTCTACTGGGGGAGGGGATGGAGCCAGGACCCTCCCAAAGGTGACTGCTGGTTGGTGGTACCCAAAGGGGCCTTGCCTTGGGGTTTCTTATACCCCCACTGCCTGCTTGTTCCCACGGCAGTGTGTCCAGGGACCTGCTCCTGTCAGCCAGAACATCTCCTCTACAGGTTCGTGCATTGGCAGTTTGAGAATCAGATGTAGGTGCCCAGGGCCACGGTCAGCAGGAGAGCCCCACGTGTGTGCTGGAATCTGCCGGGGAACACCTGGCCTTTTCAGCAAGTCTTTCCGAGTCCCAGCTCCAGTCCCCATGCATATGTTTTTCCCAGGCCCTCTTGGCTCCTTCTAGAATCTGTGCAAGCCCTCGCTCATCCTGGGTCCCATCACCTTGGGTGAACAAACAGGACTGTCAGACTCTGAGCTCCCTGCTTCCCAAGGAGCCATCGGCCAAACGCTTGGTGACCACAGGAGGCAGGAATAAACCCCGTCACCAGCTCCCTTACTTCTTCAGGGGCAGACAATGTCAGAGCCCCCGCTCCATCCCAGGGCCGCTTGGGGCTGCACCGCGGACTTGCCCTGGTTGGTGCTCTGGGCTCATGGGCCCCCGCCCAACAAACACCCCTGCCTTCTGCTTGTGCAGGGTTGTGGAGGGAGGGGTGTCCACAGCATTAAGGGACACTGTTTTCCATGCACCCTACTCTGAGCACAGAGCCCTGCCCCTCACGCCCAGAGGCTTCCTCACCTGTTATGATTAGCAGTGCCCTCGTCTGCCTCCAGAGAACGGCCGCAGCACACACATGAGGGCACACATGGATGTGCACACACTGTGGGACCCTGTCTGTGTCTGTCTGGCCTTGGGGCCTCCTCCCCTCCTTGTCCTGCCTCTGCCCTGGCCTGGGGTGCACGGCCACAGCAGCAGCTCCCCTGTTCTTGCCAAAATAACTTAGGGCATTACAGGGCAGCCCTGGTGTCATCAAGGTCACCCAGCGGCCCACTGGGCAAAGGGCACTGGGTGTCACATATGATTAGCTCCAAGATAGCCCAGTTGCTGGACAATTTCTCAGCACATGTCACCCTTCCCAGTGGCCTTCCCACTCAAGTGACCACCGATCTGGGAATTTCTGTGGGAATCATGCTCCGGTTTAAATTCTTCCCAGATAGGATACAGCAACACAGCCTCAGACAGACTGGCCGTGCAGGGTGTTCACTTAGCACAGAGCTGACAAACCCAACAATCTAACCAGGCTGAGTACTTACCCCAGCTGACCACCTGACCCAGCTGACCACGTACCCAGCTGACTACCTGCTCAGTTGAGCATCTACCCCAACTAACTACCTAACTCAGCTGACTCTCTAACCCAGCTGACTACCTAACCCATTTAACTACCTGACCTAGCTGACTACCCAGGCCAGCTAATTACCTAACATAGCTAACCCCTACCCCAATGACCATCTGACCCAGGTGACCACCCAAGCCAGCTAACTACCTACTCTGTGCACCACCTGAGCCAGCTGCCTCCCCAGACCATCCCTCTAAAGCAGCGGCTCCCCGGGAGAGGGTTCCATCTGTCACGTGGGGCGGTGTGCACTCAGCGCTTGCAGTGTTCAGGATGCCCCATCTCAGAGAGCAGGCCTGCCACGCTGTGATCACGAGGACGGCCTGATCCCGTCTGAACCGCGGGAGCCACACCAATCATGTGATCCAGAGGGATGTGTGTGCCTTCCCTCCACGCGCCACGCTCCTGAGATGCTTGCCCGCTTGTGTGCTCGCTGAGCACCTGTGGGGTCTCTGCCAGAAAGCAGGCAGACCCCAGGGGGAGAGCTGGGCCTATGTGGCACTCTGGCTTTTGTAGGATAAAGTGAAAACACCCTGGCAACGAATGCCAAGTTCTGTGAGCATCCTTAACCTTGTGAGCACGTACCCTTAACACGCAGGTAGCTGTGGGCTTGTGCCCTGCACTCTGGGCCACCGTGCAGTGAACTGGATCCTGGGGGTGAATTATCCTCCTCTGAGTATTGACTAACCAGCAAATGTTGACCTTGGGTGGTGACCATGGATGTCCACTGGGTTCTGCCTTAGGTCTTGGCTTGTCTGCGGACGGCACAAGGCTGACAATCTACATAAATCTTCTCAAGTGTGGGAGAGAGGGTCAACAGGGAGAAAGTAGACTCAAGACTCCACATCTCTCAGTAGACAAATGGGTGAACCCACAATTAAGCATCACACAGGTGAATTGTCTATACTTTGCTTCACGTGAAACCAGCCTGGGGACCTCGACTCAACAGCAGTTCACAGAAGGAAGATCCTGTGGTTTTCAGTGGACCACAAGTCACATGAGCCATGGTATGGCCAGGTAGTATCTGGGAGAGGGCAGTCTGCCTGCTCTCCCTGCGAGGGCCCCGTTGCACCCCTGGAAGGCCCTGTCTCGTGCCCAAAGGGTCACACCCAGCTCAAACACACACTATTAGCACAGTTAAAACCTAAACCATCAGCCACAGTATTGGCCATCCAGAGGGCACTTGCAGGGAGGTGGTGTGGGCGTCGAAGCAGCTGAAACCTAGCATGTGAGACACAGCTAAGGAAACAGTTCCTCCTCGGGCACAGCACCTGAGGGACGCAAAGCACCTGAAGAAGCTTCAGGCTGCTTTGCTCCTGTACAACCGGGAGGAGCCGCTGATTCCAACTCCACATAAGGACCTTTTTCTACATCAGAGCCTGAAACCTGACGGGGCTCACGACGGCCCTGGCGGCCAGCCTGCCTCGTGATTGGTGCTAGAGAGCCGGGGAGGGGGCCCCAAGGACTTCACCGCGAGGTCTGCCTCGAGTGCCCAGTTAGGGTGGCTGTCTGCCGAGTCTCATGCTGAAGTCTCACTTCTTCTTAGGACACAAATCCTGAGGCTTTGCAAACTCTGCCCTCTGGTTTTAGTGCCCAGTGGTGGCTGTGCCTGTAGAAATGAGTGCTATGCCTTTCCTGGCTTCCTATTTCCCACCCCCACTATCTGCTGACAGGGGTCCTCCTGGAAGAGGAGGCGTTCACGTGTTTATTCCTTGGCACGAGCTCGGGCACAGGTGTTCTGTCCTGCATCACCACGTCTGTGGCTGCTGCCAGGGTCCCTTCCGTGGCCACTGGCAGTGCCTCCACACTATGCCCTGTGTCCTTCAACAAGCTCTTACTTTTCTAATTAATTAAACTCAGGAGTGTTTCTTGGTTCCCCAACTCCACAGGACGATCCAGGCTCACCTTGTGTTTTCCTTGCCCCAGCGAGGGGCGCCCCAGACGCTTCTCCAAGGGCCTGGGTCCCACTGAAAAGTGAAAGCTCAAAGAGGAGATTAAGATAGTAGGAGAGGGGTGCCTGGGTGTCAAGGTCTGTTAAGCATCCAACCTCGTCTTGAGTCGTGGTCTTGTGGTTGGTGAGTTCGAGCCCCACATCGGGCTCTGTGCTGGCAGCTCGGAGCCTGGAGCCTGCTTCAGATTCTGTGTCTTCTCTCTGCCCCTCACCCGTTTGCTCACGTGCTCTCTCTCTCTCAAAAATAAATAAACATTAAAAAAATTTTTTTTTTTTTTTTTTTAGAAAAGATCATAGGAGAACACATCCTGAACAGGGACTTGGTGAGGGGTCGGGGACAAACCTCGCTCCCCAGGCAGCTGCCGCCCAGGGCAGGGCGCACCAGCGCCAGCAGCTAGAAGCGGGGAGGAAGGAACCGGGCAAAGCTGTCGACTGTAGACGGTGCTGGGCCCGGCGTGCTCTCAAGGCCGCTGTGAGGTGCAAGCTGCCCTTTCCGGTGTGCCGGGAATGACGGAGCGCCGCCTGGCCTGCGCACTTTTAGACGAGGACGCACAGTTACGCCTGCTCTTGCTGGAGAGGCGCGCATGGTCCCTGCAGAGGCAGTGCGGGCCTGGCGCCGTAAAACCCCTCCTTCTCCAAGGACACGCTTCACTGGCCCAGCCCCAGCCCGCGTTTTCCGAGGGAAAGGTGGAAAGACAAGGGTCTCCTGCTTCAGGGTGATTTCTCTGGGGGGGCACCTGGTGCTGCCTCGTCCTTCTGTGCCCAGTACCAGCCAGCACTGCCCTGGTCTCCAGGGCCCTTGAGCATTGGGCCCAGACCCCTCCAGTCTCACACACCGAGAGTCCTTCGCAGGCAGAGCTGGAACCAGGAGGCGCTGGCTGGCAGGGAGCAGCATCCCAGGCTGTGGCCCCTGCTCTGCGAGGACTTGGAGGCCGTTCTGGGGACACGGGCAGGGGCCGTGTCTCCACCTGTTCTCGCTGGCCAGCTCACTCACGGGGTCTGCATGCCCCCACCCCCCAGTCCCCTCTGCCTGCCACCTGGTTTCTCTATGACCCCAGCTAATCCCTTTCACCGTGAACCACTTTTAACACTTCCAAGACTTCAGACCTATGACCCATCTGGTCCTTGCATAAAAACCTCCAGAAACAGGTATGGTCATTAGCTCTATTTTGCAGATGACAGGTTGGCCATAGAGAGGTCAGCATGCTGGCCCAAGACACACAGCACATCAAAAGGAGTCTGGGACTCCAGGCCATGAGGTCAGTCAGGGCCTGACCTCTCCCTTGCTTTGGGGGCTAAGACTGGTATTTGTGTCCATTTCACAGGTAAACAAACAAGCAAACCCAGGCAGCCTCAAGGCTTCAGGCCCAGGATTCCCTCAGGCACGTCTGCAACCCTCTGTTCTGGGTAGTGTACCCAGGCACCCCCTGTCCTGAAAGGTGACCCATCATGGCTCCAGGGGCATAGGGCAACTTCAGGAAGGCTTCCTGGCCATGAGGGAAGCTGAGCTTCCAAAAGGGAGCAGGTCAGCCCGGCAAAGGCTATTTGGAAGGGGTGCTGGGCCGCAGGGATGTGTGTGTAGTTCCAGATGGGGTGAGGAAGGCCCTGACCACAGTGATACCCACAGAGCACACGTCTCCCCCGAGACACCCGTGTCTCCCTGTCCAGGGACCTGTGGGTGTGTCCCCCTCACTGGTAAAAGGTCTTGGCGGGTGGGGTGAAGATAGGAATCTTAGGTGGGAGATTGTCCTGGGTGGTGACCCCCGGGGCCTTGTGAGAGGGGCAGGCTGGTGAGAGGCAGAGGGAGACAAGTTGGGGAGGGCTTGGAGGTGGGCCCCCCCCCACTAGTCAGTGAGGAGCCTCCAGATTTGTAGGACAGTGTTATCTTCAGTGTTATCTTCAGCTGGTGCGTCTGCGTAATGTGTTCCCGCAGCCACGGGCCGTCTCCACCTGGGAGAAGCAGTCAGGTTATCCCCGCAGTCAGTGAGTCTGGGTTCCCGGAGCCACAGGCCTCAGGCACGGATGCTGTCACGAAAACAGCATACCTGAGACTGCCTGATGGGCAGGCACCATGGCCGTGATGTGGGCCGGATTCCAGCTGTGGCCTGGGGACGTGCACAGCTCCTGCCCACACCCTGTGCCACCGCTCACTCCCTCTCGGACCAGGGCCCTATGCGTGTGCCCAGGTGATTTCCCACTTAGGAACCAGGCACGCCCACCCAGTCTGGCCCCCGAAGGACTCTCATTTCTTGCTCCTAAGTGTGTGTCTGCCTTTCCTGACTCTGAGCTTTTGGACTGGATGCCACCCTAAGATGTCTTAGCGTGCCAGCACTAACAAGCATCACCCGTGACGGACCCTGCGTTCCCTCGTCAGCTGGGTCCTGCACAATTTCAGGTCTTACGACCACATGTGGTCTGTGTGTGTTTCGTACAGCACAGGTTTTTCTGGCTGTAGGCAGTTTACAAAGTTGCTGGTTTTAGCAGACATGTGGCTCAGAGCCTGGCAGGAAGCAGCCATGATGTTCGCTGCTCCATGAAGCAATTGTGGAGCCCCTGTTTTGTGCCCGGCATCTTGCCAGAGCAGAGCTGAAGGAAGACGTGAAAAAGAGCACACATTCCCAGCCACCAACAGCTGTCGCTACCCAGGAACCCTGGAGGGCACAGCACGGTTTACCCCCAAACAGCGGTTACCGTGGGAATGAGAAAGCTGGAAGACAGGTTGCTGCTGAGAGACAGATGTCAGGGGACCCATGCTGCCAGTTTCTTCCTCACCGAAGAGGAGGACCTTCATTTTCTGAGAGGTATTCAGAGGACAATTTGAAATGCAACAAAGCTAGGGCTGGTGGGGTCAGGGAGGCGGCTGGGACCGGAGGCCAGCCAGCCCAGCGCACTGTTTGTTCTGGCCTGGCCAGGCCGTATTTCACAGCACGCAGACCTCAGCCAAACGTCTGCTGCGGAAACACACATGCTGGCCAAGTCGGCCTGGGGCTGAGGAAGACTTTTAGGGCCAGCTGATGACGCTGGGGGCTGAGGCATGGAGGACCAGGCCGGACTCGGGAGGAGAGACCCCAAGGAGGCCCGCTCTCCGTGGCCAGGATCTCGGGCGTGGTGGGAGGAGGGTTGTAAGGTCACTTGTGAGGTCAGACTCCAAGGAGTGGGCTCTAGTAGGGGAAGAAGGCCCTAGTTCCCTGGACCTGGAGGGAAGAGCTGGAAGCTGACTTACCTCAAAGATGTTTCCCCATGGAGACCATGCCCTGTCCTTACTCTGGAGGGATATGGAGGCCCAGGCCCCATCTTAGGAAGTGGGGTTTTCTCATCACAGCCCCTCCCAGCTGGTTTCTGGAGACCTTCAACCAGGGTTCCTGGCCAGTGCTACCATATCACCAGTTACACCACTTAGCTCTGAGTTAGTTCACATGTGAACCCATCAGGACCTACAAGCTGGACCGGGTCACCTGAGGTGGGGGTGTGGTGCAGAACCTGAGGGGTGTGAAGGATGGTAGGGTTCAGACAGGTGCACCACAGCCAGAGGGGGGGTCCGTGGGGCCCCAGGCAGTTGCCCTGGATGTGCCCACAGTCAGCCCAGGGAGCAGACAGAGGAGATTAGGCTGAAATGTCAGGTTAGCACCAGGCTGCCAAGGGCCTTGAATGCCAGACAAGAAGGAGGCACCCTACCCTGTGGGCAGGGCCCATGGTGCTTGGAGGACAGCTCCAGGAGGGACATTGTCTTGTCCACACGGACCACATAGGGCCCGTGGATGTGGGCCACCTAGTCACGGCTTTTAAAGTGTTTGTTTCTTTATTGAATTAAAATTAAAGTACAATAAACTGCATATACCTAGAGTGTGTAATTTGATTGTTTTTGGACATGTGCACGCGCTCAGGAAACCATCACCACAAGATAACGAGCACTTCCAACCCCTCAAGGGCTGCCCATCCCATCTCTACCCAACCCCGGAACCAGTCATCTGCCCCTGGTCACTGTAACCATTCACATGATGTGAATTTTCTACGATTGGGCTTGTATAGACTCATTTCTGAGACGCATCCATGCGATCGCACACACTTATTTTCTTCTTATACACTCCCTTGTATGGCTCACGATGGTGTGCACGTGTGTTCGCCAAGTGGGGGGCTGTCGTGGTGGCATCCATCATAAGTGTGGCCTTGGGCACACATCTTACTGCTGACTCTGTTTGTTTCTTTCGGATAAACTTCTATCAGTGGGGTGGTCGGACTGCATAGTCGTGTATGTTCACATGATTTGCAGCTTCTTTTTCCTCAGTGATGTCCTTTGAAGAGCAAAAGTTTTTAACTTCTGTGAAGGCAAATTTATCCATTTAAATATTTGTTTCATGCTTTCTGTGTTCTGAGGAATCTTTGCAAATGAATTGACGTAGACAATGCTCTCTGTTCAATTATGTGTGTGCGTGTATCAAGTGAGACAGCCCTGGCTTTGCCCCATAAAGACGCTGAGCACGTCCAACACTCCACACTGCCTTCTCCAAGTATCCTAAAATGTGAATTGTTTCCACAAGGCAACCCAGCAATGCACTCCTGGGAAGTTATCTTAGAGAAATGAAAATCTATATCCGCATGAAACTGTACACGTATGGTCACAGCAGCTTTATTCGTGTTAACAAAATTCTGCAAACACCCCAGATGTCCTGCAGTAGCTACACAAACTGTTGCCACCCTCAGAAGGGAACACCACTCAGTAATAAACAGGAATTAGATACTGATAGACACACAAGGGCATCGTGCTGGCTAAAAGGTTCGACCTCAAAGGTTGTACGATATTCCGTTTACATAGTATTCCTGAAATGACAAGTTACACAGATGGAGAAGAAACCAGGGGTTTGGGAAGAGGCAGCATGCGGGAGCCCTTTGTGTGACCAGACGGTTTTGTGTCTTGAATGTGGTTGTGGTTTCAGGAATCTATACATCACAGAATCACTGCACAGCGACATACCCGAATAACTGTCCGTCTAAAGTCATCCAAACGCTGCAGGCTAGTTAATTGTGTTGTGACAACATCGAGTTATTGGTTTTGACAATTTACTGCCATTATGCAAGTTTCCACCATTCAGGGGTATGTGGAGTCGTTCTGTACTATTTTGCAACTTCTTGTGAAGTTATAATTAGTTCAAAATTCAAAGTTAAAAATACAGATACTTAGAAATGAATTTAACAAGAGATATTATGGTGAAATCTAAAAACATTGCTGAGAGACATTAAGAAAGACCTACATAAATGAAGAAATATGGTATTCATGCCAGGGAAAACTCAATATTGTTAAAATTGTTAAAATGCCAATCTCCCCAGATTAATCTCTGGAATCAACACAGTCCCTATCAGAAACCTTGCAGGTTTTTTTTTTTTTTTAGGAGAAATTGACAAGCTAATTCTAAGGTTTATACAGAAATGCAAAGCATTTAAAGTAACCCAAGCAAACATAAAAAAAGAACAAAGTCAGAGAATTCATATAACTTGATCTCAAAGCTTATTAATAAGGCAACCATAATCCAGACTCTGTTGCCATCACTGCAGGAGGCAAAGGGTCAGCAGCACAGGACACAGCACACAGACCCCAGAAATGGACCCACTCAGATATAGTCAGTTGGGTTTTGACAAAGGTGCCGAGGCAATTCAGGGGGAAAGAACACTCTTTTAACAAATGATGCTGTGTCACTTAGACATGCACACACAATGAAACAAAACAAAAAAATCCCCCAAACTCTTGCCTCACACCACACAGAAAAATAATTAACTTCAAAGAGATCCTAAGTCTAAATGTGAGAATTATAACGATAAAACTTAGAGCGGAAATATAAGACAAAATCATAGTTACCTTTAGTTTGGGAAAGATTTCCGAAATATAGCGCAAAAGTTCAAACTATGTGATCACCATCGATGAATTAAATTTCATCAATCTGAAAGTACTAACATTCAGAAGGCACTAGAGAAAATGAAAAGGCAAGCAATAGAGCAGGAGAAAATATTTGCAAGACATACATCTGACACAGAAGTTTTATCTAGAATTTATAAATAATTCTTACAACTCGATAAGAAAACAATTCAATTTAAGGACATGTAGAATATTTGAACGGATGCTTCATCAAGGCAGATATGTGGATGGCCAAGAACCGCACAAGAAGATGTGTACCATTCAGTCACCGGAAAATGCAAGTTGCCGCCATAATGAGAACCCCACGCACCAACCAGAGCAGCTAAAATTAGGCTCGCCGGCCAGCCAAGACTTGGCAAGCAGGTAGGGTACCTGGAAGTCAGAGACTGCTGGCAGGACTGTGGAATAATAAAACCACTTTGGAAAATACTTGGGTAGTTTCTTAAAAAGTTAAACTTAGGATCATATGATCCAGACATTCCTGGTACATGAATGTTCATAACTGCTTCACTTTTAACAGTGCAAATCCAGAAGCAACCCAAATGTGCACCAGCAGGTGAGCAGATACACAAATTAAGACACGGTCACACGGCAGAACACTACTCGGCACTAAAAAGGGATGAATCGTTGGGTTCATCTGAAAATAATCACGCAGCTTAAACCAGGTCAGGCAATAGAAGTGTGCGTAATGTATCATTCCGAGTATAAAAAATTCCACAACGTGCGAATTCTTCTGTGGTGACAGAAACGATGGAGACGCCTGGGCAGGAAGGGGGTGGACAGAAGCATTGGGGGTGGAGGGCCTGCCTTGACCACCCACTCACCTCCTACCTACTCCCTCCCAGGGCATCTGGGCATCTGGGCATCTGGGCATCAGCTGTTTCTGGCCCCTTGCCAGCCCTCAAGGCCCCCGCTGGGCATCACCTCCCTGGGATCACACCAGGTGGGGCCCAGGCCACAATCCTTGCCTCCTTGGCCCTGGGCCACAGCTCGGGAGCCCTCATCCCGGTCTGTGGCTCTGGTGTCAGGGTCCCCAGGTGACGAGAAACTTATGGAGGAGAGAGATTTGGTCCTCTAGCGGCCAGGGTTTGGGCAGACCTGGGACCCCAACCCCAGGAGAGCACGGAACCCCCTAGTCCTCAGGCACCAAGGGTGCCCAGCAGAGCGCCTCCAGGAAGAGACAGGTGTGTGTGTGGCATGACCGTCACGTCCAGCACGCCCAGAGTGGTCCCTGTGAGCACAAGGATGTGACCAGCCTTTGGGAAGAGATTGTGTCGTCTGGTGACTGAAAGAAAACAATTCGTCAATAAATGTTGGCTGTTGTTCCTTCCCTATGACGGGGGAAAGCCGAGACACGGCCCAAGATCACCCCGCTTTCTGCAGCTGCGCACCTGGCTCCGAAGGGCTGAACCACGGGGGAGGGGTTGGTGGTCTACACCGCCTGCTGCACCCAGGTCCTTGGTGAGCTGCCCCGTAGAGGAGGGAGATGTGGAGGGGAGGAGGGGCTTGGCCCAGTGAATGGGGTGATGGTAGCAGGGGGCAGGCGGGCTGGGCAGGAGAAGGGGTGGGATTGCCCTAGCAGCTTACAGGTGTTTAATCTCCCAGGCCCCTCTGATGGCACGTTGTTGTTACTCCCACTTTACAGACGAGGAAACTGAGGCTCAGAGAGCTTAGGTAACTAGCCACGGTTAAGTGCCCGGTAAATAAATGGAAAGACCATCTAGAGCAGCGGTTCTCAAAGCAGAGTCCCTGAATCGGCGACATGTCCTGGGACGGTGTCGCCAATGCAAGTTCTCAGGCCCTTCCCGGAGCTCCTGAATCTGACAGTCCAGGATTCGGAACCCCTGTAAAGTGCGGGAGCCCTGACTCGGAGGAGAGAGCCCCATGTGGCACAACGTGCTCGGGGTCCACCTTGCTGGCAGTTGGGAGAATGGGAGAAACCACTGAGCTCTGGGCCTCGGCTTCTTCCCTGCCTGGTTTGATGGCCAGTGTATCCATCGGCCTGTGATGTCACTCCTAGTAAAAGGTCACTTAACCTGATGGCCCGGGACACGTGTGGTGAGGTTCTTCCCAGTAAGGCCAGCTTTCTGGGGGGCTTTCTGGAGGCTCCTGAGGAAGCAGGCAGCTGCCTGCCTTGCTGGGTGGGGAACGCACACATGAACGTGACAGGAAACCACCAGAAATCCCCCTCTGGGATCGGGATCTCCGTTTGGCTGGATGTTTCACCAGGTACTTCCATTTTGCTGATGCTGCCCCCAGCCCGGCTCTAGGTGGTCCCTCTGGGAGAAGGAACCTTGGCTCCCCTTTGGAGGGACACAAGCCAGATCCGTGAGGGGAAGACGCACAGCTATAAGCAGCGCCTGTCCTCCTACAGCACACGTGCCCTCCCAGGCTACAGTGCAACTTGATGGAGCCTGCCGATTCTGGCTAGTGTGTCCGGGGCTTAGCTTCCTCTGACCTTGGCCTAGGTACGGCCTTGGACTTCTCTCTAACCAAATGCTGGCTTTCTCTTTGACATCCGGCCATTTCCTGTCTTGGACAGAGCAGTGGGGCATGGTGACCCAGGGAACGTGGCACTCAGTGTCAGCATCAGAGGCCACTCTGGCTCTCACGGGGTGCCGTCCCATCTTGGGAAGGCGAGCTCACTCATGCTTTCTGTTGCAGGGATGCACTAACACGCTGACCGTGCCCCGGGGCAGCTGGGCGCCCCGTCCCCTCCACCAAAGAGGAACAGGGGCCGAGAGGCATCCCGGGGCCTGCGTGGTCTCAGTGCAGCAGCGGAGAGCTGGGCCCCCTGAGGCTGGTTTCATTCTTCTGTTTCTGCTTCCTTGTCTCCAGGACTCACAGAATCCGCTCCCAGGCCACTGTCCGTGAGGAGGGGAATCAGAGCCTCTCTGCCGCCCCCACCCCCACCCCGGCACATGCATGTCCTCTCTGGTCACTCCACCCCCACAAACTTTCTTCCCTGGCTCAGCCCCCTCCACGAGCCATAAAGACAAAAACCCTAGCCTCACAGGTCAGGAATGTGACCACCTTCTCCAAGGGCAAATTCTCCGTGTCCGCTGTGCGGAGGCCGGGGAACAGCACTGGGTGCACTCCTGGCTGCGAAGACGTGACAAGTTGTTACCACTGAAGAGTAAACAAAAGTTCCGCCTTAACTGCTCTGGGCCACGATGAGAGCTAACGTTTCAAAACATCTGGAGGAACATGGCCGTTTTTCTTCCAAGAGCCTCGCTGTTTTTGTGGGTCACTGCACAGTGTCAGGGAACAGGCCTCAGGTGAACGTGGCTGTGCCAGGCCACCATCTCATGGGCCGTGTGCACATACTTCTCAGAGACTCACAGAGGACTGTCCGGGGATGTGGGATGGGGGAGGACAGGCCAGGGACGTGGGAGGACTGGCTGGGGACATGGGAGGTGGGAGGACTGTCTGGGGATGGGGGATATGGAAGGAGTGTCCGGGGACGTGGGAGGACTCACTGGGATGTGGAAGGTGGGAGGACTGTCCAGGGACGGAGGACATGGGAGGACTGGCCAGGGATGTGGGAGGACTGTCCGGGGACATGGGATGTGGGAGGACTCGCCGGGGACGGGGGATGTGGGAGGACTGGCCAGGGACAGGGGACGTGGGAGGACTGGCCGGGGACATGGGAGGACTGTCTGGGGATGTGGGAGTATTGGCCAGGGACGTGGGAGGACTGGTTGGGGACGTGGCACGTGGGAGGACTGTTCGGGGACGGGAGATGTGGTAGGACTGGCTGGGGACGTGGGACGTGGGAAGACTGTCCGGGAACGTGGGAGGACTGACCGGGGATGGGGGACGTGGGAGGACTGGCAGGAACGGTGGCGGAGCGGCAGCTGGCCCTGATACAATGGCCCACTCAGCGTTGCCCGTGTGTGTGATGCTGCTCTCGGCCTCGGGAACTGTCAGCCTCCGCAGCCCCAGGCCCAGATATGCCAACTGAGTCATCACTGCCCATTACTTTGGTCCCACTGGCCCGCAGTGGGGTGGGGGCCCATCCCGCCACAGAAGGTGGCTTCTCACAAACAAGCATCCCGAGGCCTTGCACGGGCAGACGGCGGAGGAGAGAGAAAACGGAGAGACGGCCCAGGACTCATCGGTCGGGGCCTGAGAGCCAGCCAGAGCAGGGTGGGGTGGGCTGGGGCCCGCGGTGTGCCATAGCCTATGCTGGAGCACTGTCCCCTTGAGGACCCGGCCACTCTGCCACGCCAGGCAGCCAGCAGCTGACCCCAATGTAGCAGTGCCCACCCTGTCAGCCCTTGCAGGACTTTCACTGGCCAGAACCCTCCAAGCCTCCAGCCTCGCCAGCAGGCAACCCGAAGCTGCATCCTGGGCTCTGGTCAGGGACATGATATCCTCCTTGGAAAATAAGGCCCACGGGCGTGATGTTCTCCTCCAAAGGTAATGGGTGGTGTTTTGTCAGACAGGACTCTGCAAGCCTCTCGTGGCCCTAAACTTGGCCCCAAGGTTGCAGATGCAGAGAAGGCACAGGTACAGGTGGCCAGGCGCTGCTCAGGGTTCCTGTGACCAATTCAGAAGGAGGGAGTCTTCAACAAACCTCAGCCTCTAGGGCCAACCAGGTCCCCAGGGGCCCTGACACGAAAGCAGGTCAAGAACAGGAACCCTCGTGGGGAAACGGCTGCGAGAAGTTTGCTCTGGAAGCCGAGACGGTCTCGGGAACTTACCGTTGCAAGCGTAAAGACAGGTTCACTCATAAATATAACTCTCTCCAGTTTACATATGTATATATTTTTAATGTTCATTTATTTTTGAAAGAGAGCGAGTGGGGAGGGGCAGAGAGAGAGGAGGACAGAGGATCTGAAGCTGGCTCTGTGCTGACAGCACAGAGCCAAAGTGGGGCTCAAACTCACAAACCATGACACATGACCTGAGCTGAAGTCTGACACCTAACTGACTGAGCCACCCAGGCACCCCCTTCTGTATATTTTATTGATGTACAATTCACATAACAGCTATGTGAAGTGCACAACTCAGTGGCATTGATGCATTTACTGTCTCGTGCAAGCATCCACTGTCTCTAGGTGTAAAACGTTTTCAAAACACCCCAGAAAAACACCTTGTAACCATGAAGTAATCACTCCTCATTCTCCCGTCCCCCACAACCAGTCCCTGGCAAACCACCAATCTGCATTCTGTCTTTGTGGATTTACTGCTTCTGGATATTTCCTATAAAAGGAAGCATATAATATGCAAACTTATGTCTGGCTTCCCTCACTGAATGTAATGTTTTCAAGGTTCACCCAAGTTGTATCAGGGGGAAGTGCTTCATTCCTTCTTATAGATGAATAGTATTTTATTGGTTGATCCAACAGGTTATTCACTTGTTGATGGACATTCAAGTTTCCACCTTTTGGCTACTATGAATAGTCCTTCTGTGAACATCCGTGTACAAGTTTCTGTGTGGACGTTATGTGGATATTTTGTTTCTCTTGGATAGATACCTAGGAGCTGACTTGCTAGGTCATATGATAATTCTATCACTTATTTGAGGAGCCACCAGACTTTTCCACAGCAGTGGCTCTATTTTGCATTCCGACGAGGAGCGTCTGAGGGCTCTGGTTTCTGCTCACGTCTACTTTCTCCACCAAAAACAATTATAGCCACCCTCAGGGGCGTGATGTAGCTCAGCTGTGGTTTTGACTTGTATCCTTAATGACTAATGATGTTCTATTTCTTTTTATGTGCTTGTTTCCATGTATATATCTTCTTTGGAGAAACGTCTAGCCAAGTCCTAGGCCCATTTTAGGAACTGAATTGTTTGTCTTCATGCTTGTGGGTTATCAGAGCTCTTTATACACACGTTGTCTATTGTCTCCTCTGTTGCCCATGCTTTAGTGTCAAGCCTAAGAATCCACTGACAAATTTGAGGTTGTGAACATTTACTTCTTCTTCTTTCTAAAACTTTTGTAAGTTCTAGCTCTTATTTAAGTCATTGATCCATTTTGAGTTAATTTTTTAATATAGAGTGATCTGGGGACCCAAATTCACTCTTTCATCTGTGATTACCCCGCTGTCCCAGCACCATTGGTTGAAGACAATATTTACCCCATTTGAATGGTCTTGGCACCCTCATTGTAAATCGGCTGGTTCTAGGTGTTTGGGATTATTTCTGGGCTATCAGTTTCATTCCATTGGTCTGTAGGTCTAGTACCACACTGCACTGTTTTAATTACTATAGCTTTGTAATCAGTTTTGATCCTGGAAAGTGTGAATTCTCTAACTGTGTTCTTTTTCACTACTGTTTTGGATGTTCGGGAATTTGAACATTGGCTTTTCCATTTCCACCAAAAAGGGAATTGAAATTTTCGTAATGTATGTGTGTGTGTGTGTGTGTGTGAGAGAGAGAGAGAGAGAGAGAGAGAGAGAGAGAGAGAGAGAGAGGTTGTATTGAGTCTGTAAATCACTTTGGGAAGTATTCCATCTTTACAATATTTTCTTCCAATTCATTAACATGGATATCTTGTTTCATTCGTTCAGCAGTGTATTATAGCTTTCAGCATACATATCTCTTGACTCCTTGGTTAAATTTATTCCTTGGTATTTTATTCTTTTGGGTGCTACTACAAGTGGTATTGTTTTCTTAATTTTCATTTTGGGTTATTCATTTATGGTATAAAGAAACACAAGTCATTTTTTTTTCAGTTGACCCTAAAATTGTGCAGAATCTGTTTATTAGCTCTAGTAGCTTTTTGTGGATTATTTGGGGCTTTCTATATATGGAATAATGTCATCTGAAAATTGCTTTTTCCTTTCCAATTTTGATATGCTTATTTATTTCTCTTGCTTAATTGCCGTGGCTAGCACTTCCAGTACAGTGTTGAATAGCAGTGGTGAGAGTAGGTACCCTTGCCTTGTTCCTGATCTTTGGGGGAAAGCTTCCAGTCTTTTACCATGAGTATGTTAGCAGTGGGTTTTTTGGAGAATACCCTTTATCATGCCTTGCATTTTTAACCTGAGTGTTGTTTTTTTTTTCTTTAAATCATGAAAGAGTGTTGAATTTTGTCAAATGCCTTTTCTGTGTGGAGATGACTATGGGTTTTTTTTTCCTTATTCTACTAATATGGTGTATTACATTGATTGGTTTCCATATGTTGAACCAACCTTATGTTCCTGATAAATTCCACTTGGTGATGGAGTTTAATCCTTTTTATGTATGGTTGCATTTGATTTGCCAGTATTTTGTTGAGGGTTTTTACCTCTATACTCATAAGGAATATTGGACTATAGTTTTTTTGTGGTATCTTTGTCTGGCCTTGTTTTCAGGGTGCTGGTGGCCTCATGAAATGTGTTAAGAAGTGTCCCCTCTTCCAGTTTTTGGAAGAGTTTGAGAAGCATGGTGTTAAGTCCTCTTTGACGGGTAGATACAGCATGAAGATGTCTTCTGGAAAGAATATCTGTCTATATGAAATCACTCAATAAAGCCTGGAGATGTGAGATCAGTCAATTAAGAGGCAGGTGAACTTGTCAAGTAAACAGGATTGCCATGGAAGGGTGCTGGAGAAGAGAGCAGGACCAGGGGCAGAGCCTAAGCGTATCCCAGCCAGGGTGTCAGGAGGAGGAGACTTCAGGGAGATAAGAGAAGGCTAGGCACAGTGGGCTACCCATGAACCAGGGGATGAAACATTTCAGACTGGACAAGGAGACCACTGATCCAGTAGGGAACAGCATCAGGTTGAGAAAAGCCCCCAGGTTGAGGATGACAGGTCCATGCTAACGTCTGAGGACAGTGTCAGTGCTGGTGCTGGGGAGGCCTGCACGTGAGATGTGACTGGGGGCCTCCCTGCTAGCTACAAAGGGAGAAGAAAGCAGGTGGAGGACAGAAGCTTCGCCAAGGCCCTCTACTGCCCCAGTTTGCCCTGTGATTAGTCAAGGGGCTGTGCACTCGATCTCTCCGGGGGCAAATGGAAAAGAAAACCCTAGAAGCATTTTCCAATGACCGCAGGCTGCCCAGTGACAGCAGCTCAGCCTGCAGCATGGCTGTATGCCATGGACTCTGGGCATCTGAGGTGCACTGACGGGGGAGAGGGGGTTGGTCTGACAGCGAGTGGCCTCTGTCTACAGAAGTGCACCTGGCACAGGACAGGTGTAGGCTGGTAGGTTCCCCACTGGCCTCAGGCCCTTCCCACCATCCCCTAGCTCCCCAGCTCTCCCTGCATCAGAGTGGGGTCGATGGGCAACACCAGTGCTGTTGGTGAGTTCTTTAGTGACCCCCCCACCACAGGCGGGGGGGGGGGGCAGGGAGGCAGCCACACATCTCTGAGTCCTGGCCCCAATATCTACCCAGTAGGAATGACAATGCGCTCTCAGGGCTACTTAGAGTCAGTGGGTTTATAACAACGATAACAATGCAGGACGGAACCGTGTTAACAAAGGACCCAGTGTCCACAGGAATCAGGTGAGTTAATCCACCAGGAGATTAGTCCTTTCTTGACAGGAAGGAGTGGATGCAGTGTGGCCAGGAGAGAGTGCATCTGATAACCTTATCCTGGAGAACTTGGCCACTGATCTTGAGAGTATGTTCTGAACTTGACTGGGGAATGTAAGCTAAAGTTACATACTCACGTTGTGAAGAGCCCATTTGAAGACTTCTGCCATCAGATTTGCTGGACCGCGTGTCTGAACGGGAAGGCCAGGTGGTGACACATGGCCTACCAGCCAGTGTGGCCACATCTGCACAGGGTCTGGGGTACAGGGCTCAGAGCGAGCCCTGCAAGTGCAGGGTCCATGTCCATTCTTGTCACTGTCTGTCCCTGGCCTGGAGCTGTGCTGGCTCACGGCAGACTCAGAACCTTCATTAGGAGTCAACAAGAGAAACACAAGCCCCGCTGTTGAGAGCTTGGTGTTGGGGACTGAGCTGTGTTCCCCGAGTCCACATGCTGGAGCCCTTGCCCACAGTGTGATGCTGTTGGGTGTGGGGCCTTTGTGACAGCATTAGATGAGGCCATGGGCATAGGGCATCCAGTGCCACCAGTGTCCTTACAGGAAGGGCAGAGACTGGAGCTCGCTCTCCCGTGAGGACACACTCTTCCCCGGGGGGAAAAAATCTGCTAGCACCTTTGGTGTGAAATGTTGGGATCTTGGAGCAAATAGTCAAGAAAGAATTCTTGAGATGTCTTTGGTGCCAAAAATGTGGTTTTATTAGAACACAAGGACAGGATCCGTGGGCAGGAAGAGCTGCACTGGGGCTGTAAGGAGTGACTGATTATATACTTTTAAGTTGGGATTGGGTAGGGATAGAGTAAGTCTCTACGGAATTTGGAAGCAAGGTTTCCGGACCTTGAGGATCCAGCTGCCATGAGGAGAAGGTCATTTACTGCCATCTAGTAAAACCTCAGTCATGAGACCCTGTAGGTGCGTAGCAGGGGCCACATGCTTGGAGGATGATTGCCGACATATATTGGGGGGGTAGAGATCAAGGAGGTTTCCAAAGGGATTTTTAGATGTTAGAGAAGATTCACGGGATCCTGGGGGGTTGGGACAATGTCAAGCTAAGGTTGCCTTTAACCCTCAGCAAAGTGTCATCATCGAGGCAGCTGAGCTCCCGAGGGAAGGTCACTGCCTGTCCCAAAGACTTGTCAATGGGCTGTAAGTTATAAGGGGGTTTAATTTTTTCCTGTATTTCTTTTGCCTTTGTTCCCCACATGACCTTGATTTCAGACTTCCAGTTTCTAGGACCCTGAAAATAAACCCCTGCTGGTTAAGGCCCAGAGTGTGATGTTTTGTTACTGGAGCTGAGTCAGTACTTGTGGGGTCGTTTGTCCTTGCTCTCAGAGAATGGTGGCCATTCCTGGCCAGAGGCCCTGGGGCACAGCCACCTGTCACACACGTCCCACAGGCTCTCAGCCACACTGCACATGCAGCTGTCCACAACGTCCACAGGGAAGAGAAAAGAAACAGTTGGAAAATGGTTCCATTCCACAAAAGGTAAATTTGGGTCATCGTAAGAGGAAGCCATTTGTTAAAAAAAAAAAAAAAAAAAAAAAAGGAAAAAAGAAAAAAGAAAGAAAACACTATTTTGACTGTGAATCAAAGACTACATTTCAAAGAATTTCTTTCAAGTCACTTGCTGGTGATAGTAATAACCTTGGGCTTGCTTTCTCAGCCAGAGAGTGTATAGATCAAAAAAGAACCCTGCTTTTCCATCACGCAGACTGGGTTCAATTCCTAGCTCTTGAAGGATTGCTTTCAACTTTGAAATTGATTCCAAAAAAATTATGGGTCAAATGTGAAGATAGAAAAAAGGTGGTGTTTTTTGACACGCACACACACACTTGTAAAGAAAATTACTGGAGGATGTGTTCCAGAAAAAATGAAGAAGTAAATAAAGAAAGAGGAATATTGGGATATGAAAATAGTGGATCCAGCTCAGGAGAACCGTGGAGGGAAGTGCAAAGCTGAGAGCTGAGGCCTGGGTCTGTCCAGGAGCCCATGAGCAAACCGCTCTGTGAGGGTTTGGAGAAAAGATTCACTCGCCCAAACGGGGGCTAACTAAGCGAGAAGCACAGGTGCCCCAAACACCCCAGCCAAAGGAGATCATCACTAATAACCAAGGAAATGCAAATGAAGCAGGAGTGCCTCCCTTTTCTCTCCACGTGTACATGTGGGCTCAGGCCCAGGAGGCCACAGCGAAGGTTGACTCAGATGATGGCAGAAAGCAAAACCCGGGAATGCAGTTTGACAAAATGTACAGAGGTTGCAAAATAGAAAACAATTCAAAATATTCAGCAATGAGGCAACTCAGTAAATCAAGGCATACCTATTTAATGGTTTATTGTCATTGGTAAGTGGTAATATATAAATTTGTAAAGATACAAATAAACATTTCTTACCTGAAAAAAAAAAACACCAGAACACTAAGCAGTGTATGAACAATATTGAAAGTGTGTAACTGTGTGTATACATACGGTTAAATGCATACATAAGGCTGGTACAGGAGATGGACACGGAGGAGGGCACTTATTGGGATGGGCACTGGGTGTTGCGTGTTAGCGATGAACCACAGGAATCTTCCCCCAAAACCAAGAACACACTGTGCATACTCTATGTTAGGCAATTTGACAATAAACCATATTTTTTAAAAAAGTTAGTGCCTTTTGTGTCTCTAATATTTTCCCAGTAAAATGAAATTGTCCTGTTCACTGAGCTGTAAATGTTAAAGCTGGCCTATCAAGAAGTCAGTAACTCCATTCTTTACAAGAGGAAATGTGACCGCAGTGAATTAGCGGGAGTAAAAATTCAAAGTTGTAATTCAACTCCTGCCCAACTCACCAAGCACAGAAAATTACAACCATCTCCAGATGCCCTATTTTTTATTCAGTTTAAGCAGAAACACTTCAGCCACTTCTCCCACCCCGACACCAGCCTCTGGCAGCCCCAGCCTGTTGTCTGTGTCTATGAGCTTGGGTTTTACATATAGATATGTTTACATTCTACACACATTGCACGTGAGAGAGGTCACGCAGTGTCTGTCTGTCTGTCTGACTGACTTCACTGAGGATAATGCCTTGACGTCCATCTGTCCATCTGTGTTGTCACAAACGGCAAGATGTCATTCTTTCTGAAGACAAGGTCTCAGCCTCTGGAGTTTTATGCCTCCATTCACCCGACTGCCACCTCCCTCAGCAAAGACTGCTTTTAGCTAAGCCAGCCTCTGGGGAGGGAGCGGGCAAGAATGAGAGGGGCAGCAGTGAGGCAGGGCCCTGCTTGTCCCATGTGTGGGGGCTCTAGCCACTGGTGTCCCTTCTCCTGCCCATCCTATGTGGTGGGGTCACAAGGGATGGGCAGGGAGGGACGACGGTGGACAGTTAGGTGAATTGGGGCAAACGGGGGGGGCTGTGCCTTCCTCGGTCTCCCTGGAGCCCTGTGCCTACATGTCCCTGCATCTCCCTTGTAGCAGGGATAGCCCTACATCTTCCTGTGGTCTAGTAGCCAAGTAGTAAATAACTAGGTTAAATCCGACATCCACCCAAGTGGATTTTCTGCTTTAAGCCCGTCCTCTCTTGCTGGGCTCTACCTGGAGGCTAGCTGGTGGCCGGGCCCTGAACGGTGGCAGGCACATAAATGTGGCCACACAGGGACCTTAACACTGCTGGCCTTAGCGGCAGGCTGTCCAAGCAGGGCTGCAGAGGAAGGGTTGGTGGGCTTCCCAGAGGAGGTGAGGGAAAGGGGCACACATTGCATTTAGGAAATGATGCGTGTTTTTACCAAGCAGTAAAAACTAAAGACGAAACCTCTCATGGCTGCATTTTATTTATTTTTGAGTTTATTTATTCATTTTGAGAGAGACAGAGCATGAGCAGGGGAGGGGCAGAGAGGGAAAGAGAATCCCAGGCAGGCTCCATACTCAGACTCACCAACTGTGAGATCACGACCTGAGCTGAGATCAAGAGTCGGACGCTTAACTGGCTGAGCCGCCCGGAAGCCCCTCATGCCTGCATTTTAAAGTTTAATTGGGTGTAGCCTTTTCCTAAGCCTCCTCGCTGGGCAGCTTTCTCTTCTCCAGCTTGGGGTGAGGCAGCGATGCAGGGCAGGCTCTGGAGAATTGAGGGTTTCGATGAGGAAGGAACACAGGGCCTGGGGCTCTGCTAGGAGAGTTTCACAATGAACGAAAACAGCCCTCCATCCGAGCATATGACTATTTACTTGGAGCTGGGGGGGAGGGCGGCGGGCAGTAGAAAGAATTGAGGCATATTGCAACACACTGTATTTAAAATGGATTTTCCTGGCAGGAGAACAGTCATGCCTGCTTTTTGGCACCGGGATCGCCTTAATCCCGAGTCTTGGATGTCCGCGTTCACTGGGTCTGCGGCTTCTGTCTGGGCACCCACCCGCCTCTCTGGGCTGCTGGTCCCAGGGACACGAGGCTGTAGGGCTCCAGCAGGGCCCCAGGAACCAATTAAGGATCCCAAAACCCCCACCTAAGGCCTCACTGTGTCCCACAGGAGAGCCCTCAGTGGGCCAGCTCCCAGGCCGGAGTGTAAAACGTAGGCGAGGGTGTGATTCGCTGGAGGTGCCCTAAGATAGCACATGTTTTTAAATGCTGAGCCTCAACAGCGACAGAAAGATTTGGGTTGATCTTTGGAATTTATCGAGCATTTGCCAGGTGCCAGGAACTAAATAAGCACTTTCCACAAGTTCTCTCTGTTAGGCCCCTCCACAACCCTGCTGAGCTGTCACTGCAAGGACCAGGAAGTTGTCCCACCCTCCAGCCCACCGAGATGCTGTTAATTAGATATAAGGGCCCGAGAGCCTCTCACTGGGACCCACCTCTTAAAGCCCTGCCCAGCCGCCTTGGGGTAGGGCTGGAGGAGGAATCAGGTATGGGCAACCCCAGGCCGGGATGCGGGGAGCGGTGTGCACGCTGACTAAGGTGGTATCTGGGGCCATGACTCTTGGGCTCTTAGGTGACCCCCAGGAGAGGCCAGGGGATCAGCCTGGGCACAGGCACGGACATGAGGACACTCGGATGCTGGCTCCTCCACACAGCACAGTGCCAGACCAGCGACTACCAGCAGGAGCCTTCGGGCACCCAGGGGCCTGTCCACACCGCACGGCTGCACTCCTCTCCAGGACGACCCCCACAGCACTTCCACGAGGCAGGACTGCTCCCGTGGGCTCCTTCTCCCCTCGGTGCTCCCCGCTGCCCGGCCCTCTGCCCTTCCACCCGAGCAGGGCAGTCATGGTGTCAGAGAAGGGTAGGGTTCGAGGTGGGCTCCCCGGGGCAGCCCTGGACTGAGTGAGGCCAGAGCGGGAGGTCGGTGCCCCAACACATCTTCCTTGGGTGAGAGGCCTGCGGCCACACTTCCTCCCACACGTTGTGAGGCCTTGGACGGGGCTCCAGAGACTGTGCGGTGGCCTTGGAGCCTGGCGGCCTGAGCTGGGTTGTGCTCCGTAACCAACAAAGCCCTGGGGTCAACTGGGGCTCTGTCCCCACCGGCTCTATTCTGAGCCTCAGACTGAAGGGGCCTGCAACTACAGGAAATGGGGACCCTGGGCAGAGAGAAAGGGCATGGGAGGGGGACACGGCGTCCACAACTCATGCAGCCAAACCAACCTTGAGTGCCACGGCATGGTGAGGCGGTGAGCCCTTTGAAGGACAGACCAGCCAGCCTCCTGGGTGTGCAGCCCTGTGGGTAACTGTCCCGGGACGGTGGGGCTGAGCTCACCTCTCAGAGTCGGGGGTTGTTGGGGACCCTGAGGCCACGTTTACTGGAGAGCCACCTGGATGCTGGCCCAGCGTCTCCTCTCCCACAGCGTCACCGTCACCGCAGACTCCGGGCCTCCTGAGCCTATGGCTGGACCCCAGACGTGTTATCACTGTGGCTTCGGACCCTCTACCTCCACAGAGCCTGCTCTCTGCTCGGATTTCTGCAAAGGGCCCTCACCCAGCCCTGTCCAGGCCTCAGGTCAGTGCAGGTCATTAAATTCGGGAGTGCCTTCTAAGGTGGGTTCTGCTGAGAAGGTTGGTGGCAGCAGCAGTGGGTGCAGGCACGTCCTCCTTGGGAATGTTCTCCTCCCTGGCAGGTGTGACCCCCACCCAGCGGTAGAGTTGGCTCTCCTCCAGGTGACAGGACACAGCCCAGCCACACGGCAGCCCTGGGCGGGGGGACGGTGTCCCTCCTGCCTCTAGGCTCCATGGTGCCTGCTTTTCTTCCTTTTTTCTTTATTCCCCACTTCCCCATATCTTTGATGTGCCAACAGTCCTTCACTTACAGTGTGAGATTTGTTTTTCTCGTGGGGAGGAGAGACATTCTACCAACCCCCAGATCCATGGTGTGTCTGGAAACAGCAAAATTCAGTTTTCTCTCTTTTCGTCAAGTGGAGGACAGCAGCCATTTTTATAACCCCTCTCAGAAATGACAGGTTCCTCAGGCCATTGTGTAAACATTAAGTGCTAGTTGAGACAGTTTTCAACTACTGGATCCAGAAGGAAGAGAAAAGCAGAGACAGGATGTAATTCACCAGCTCAGTTGTCCCTCTGCTGGAACTGTCCTCAAATCCTCCACTGGGTAATTGAATCCTGCTGTAAGTCTAGGCTTCGCTTACCAGAGACTTCTGAGTATTACCCAAACTTTTGTAAGCTCTACTGTGAAGTTTCCAGATTTTACAAGCACTTTCTCCGTACGGTAAATAAGATGTTGAAAGAGTTGGCATTCTCCGAAGGCCTGTTGTTTTTGTAGCTTCTCCAGCAACTTCACACCCGTGAGGACGGCTTCACGTCAGTGTGCACAACAAAATGTATTGTGAACCCCCCAGTGGTGGCTGCCCACCCCATAGCAACCTGCTCATGGGCCCGTATGTTCTTTCTCCTCCTTGCTGTTTGTTTCCTAGGAAACTACTCTACAGTTTGGAACCTCAGCTGCAAAGAAGAAAGTCACAGAAACACGGCAGGATTATCTAACTTGTTTGTCAAGGACATGTTGGTCTTGGGAAAGATAAAGTCAGCAAGGGACTTCAAGAGTTGTTACTCTGAGCCAGCAGCCCTGGCTGCTCTGATGCCAGGAAAGAGCTTCTTGATTCAAAGTGTGATTAGGGGTATGCTTGATGCCTTTCAAGCTCGAAATTGTTCTGAATTGTGCTCTCAAGGCAGCAGAGACTGTGAGCAAGGAGGAAAACAGGCAGCTCTTTAAATGCAAACATAGTAAGTAACTGGTACGACCAGCCAGGAAGTAAATGCCCTGAACGGTGTGTCTGGATAAGACGCAGCAGGTCGTGCCAGGGCTGTGGGGCACCAGAACAGCAAGCCCGTGCTGGTCGACCCTGGTGGTACGCCAACCTGCTCACCCTCCCGCCCGGGCTGCCGACTCCCTCAGCACTCACTCTGTGTTCTTATCCACCACAGGAAAGAACATTCTTTCCATCTTAAGGATTTGTTTGAACCAAGCATGGGTTCTCCTTCCATTAAACACAATTAGCACATAAATGCCATGTACAGACATGGTGAAAGGGATTAAGAAAATATGCTATGTTTACTGTGTGGATCCAAGAGCAGACACCTTTAACCCTTTGATATGCCAAGAGTCCAAATGCTTGGCAGGAAAAGAAGGATAAATCATGTTGCTCACAAGCTAGCGGGTAAACATCAGCCAGAAGGCCTTTCTCCTGGCACGGCGTGGCCGTCCTGTCGAGGCAGGTGCCGTGTGCGGGTCCCGCACCTGAGGGTCTTCAGGGTGTTCAACTGGTCAGTGCTGAGCACAGAGGCTGCAAGTCTGGGCCCGGAGTTAGACTGGCTCATACTAAGACATCACCTGCGGTGAGGCATCTGACATCACCATGCCTATGGATGGATTTCCTTATCCACAGAGAAGAAAGAACTTCCCAGGGCACGTGAGCAGAGTAATGGGGACTGTGTCAGCCACACACAAAGTTGTAACCAGTGCTGCTGCGTGTGTTATGACCATTACAGGAAGATCCATAAACTGGTTCTGTGAGCCCATGAGATATTTAAAAGCAGACAGAGGGACACCTGGGTGGCTCATTTGGTTGAGCCTCTGACTTCGGCTCAGGTCAGGATCTCATGTTCATGGGTTTGGGCCCCACATCGGGCTCTGTGCTGACAGCTCAGAGCCTGGAGCCTGCTTCGGATTCTCTGTCTCCCTCTCTCTCTCTGCCCCTCCCCTACTCATGCTCTGTCTCTCAAAAAATGAAATAAAACTTATAAAAAAAATTTTTTTTAAAGAACAATTAGCCTAACAACAACCTGTAACACTGGCCCAGGTGGCTTGTCTACATTTTGGGAAGTGGCCCAATGGGAAGCAGGTGGGACAGCTGGATGGGCTCCTTAGGGCAGCACAATATGCCTGAGGTCCGTATGGGAAGCTGCAGCCACTAATGGTAACCAAAGACCAGAAAAGAGAAGAGGCCTTCTGAGCATTCTTCAGGTTTGCATTTCTTCAGTTCTGTCTGAACACCCACTTGATTCTAGAGCTGAAGGTGGCCTGCCCAGACTCCATCCTGCCTGACTCAGCCAGACTCTAGTCCTGTCCTTCAGGCAACTAACAACACAACCTCAGTTCCTGTGACCTGTTCCAGCTACACAAGCTGAGCTCCAGGCTGTGCCCAGACAGGTGACACTCAGCAGGCCATGTGGCCAGCCAGGCAGGTGGCCCTCCTGACAAGAGGAACTGAAATAAAAACCTTAATGGATTGTCTCAACAGAAAAAAGGAGGGGAAAGAGGAAAGAATCAGTGAACTAAAAGATAAAACAATAAAAACTAATCTGAGCAACAGAGAGACAACAATCTTAAAAAAAAAAAAAATTGGAGACCTGTGGGACTCTCACAAAAGATCTAACATTCACAACATCAGAGTCCTGGAAGAAGAGGAGAAGACAGATAGGATGGGGCTGAAAAAATTACAAGTAAATAAAAATGTAATGGATTAAAACTCCGCAAATTTGCAAAAACGTAAACCTACAAGATTAAGAAGCTGAAAAAAATCCCCAAACAGAACAAACCCTAAGAAATACACACAAAAAACCTAGCATTTTTCAAACTTCTGAAAACTGGAGACAAAATGAAACAATGTTTTACCCAAAGGTGAAAAACAGTTTGAATTACAGCAGATCTCTCATCAGAAAGCATAGAGGACAGAAGAAAGTCCTCTCTTTTTTAAGCACTGAAAGAACTGTCAACCTAGAGTCCTGTATCCAGCAAAAATAACCTTCAGGATTGAAGGGAAAAAATCAAGCCGTTTTCATCTGAAGGAAAACCAAGAAAATTTGTTACCAGCATGCTTACCCTAAAAGGATGTTTAATTTCCCTAGACCAAAAGGAAATGATCAAAGGAGGAACCTTGAACGTCAAGGAGAAAGAAAGAACATGACAAGCAAAAATATGTGTAAATACAATAAGCCTTCTCCTCTTGTGTTTTCCAAATTGTGTTTGACAAGTGAAGCAAAAATTATGCCACTGTCTGATGCAGAGGAAATAATACAATTACATCGTAGACAGAAGAGGGTAAAAAGACAAGATGGAGGTAAGGTTTCTAGACTTCACCTGAATTGGTAAAATGGTAATATTAATAGACTGTGATAAGTTAATTATGTATAAAGTAGTGTCTGGAGGAACTACTGAAAAAGCCATACCAAGAAATATGCTCAAAAACATTACAGATGAATCAAAGTATTCTAAAAATTGTTCAAGTAATCCACAGGCAGGAAAAAGAAAGCAGAAGCAAAAAGCAAACAGAAAACAAACAAACATGTCAGATGAGTCCTAACATACCACTAATTACAGTAAATGTAAATGGCCTAAGGCATGGAATACACTGGAAGATTGGCAGAATGGATTAAGAACCATGACCTAACCATGTGCCATCCAACAAGAATATCACTTCAGATATAACAATGTTGGCAGGTTGAAAGTTGAAAGTGGAATAAGATGTATCATGCAAACATTATCCAAAGGAAAGAAGTGATTATATTGTATCAGATAAAATATACTTCAAAACAAAGAAAACTGGCAGAGAGAGAGAGAGAGAGAGAGAGAGCAGGACATTATATAATAACAATAAGGTCAATCCACCAAAAAGACATAGGAATCCTAAATGTGTGTGCACCAAACAACAGAACTATAAAGTAAGTGAAGCAAAAACTGATGGAACTAAAGGAGAAAAGGCAAAATCCATAATTCCAGTTGGAGACTTTACATGCCTCTCTCAGCAATTGATGAAACAACTAGACAGAAAATCACAAGGACACCAAACTCAACAATGTCATCAACAAACAGAATCTAATCAACATTTATCAAACATCTGGCCAACAACACCAAATATACTTTCTTTCCAAGCGCCCTTGAGACATATATCAAGATAAGCCACATCCAGGGTCCTAAAACAAATCCCAACAGGGGCACCTGGGTAGCTCAGTCAGTTAAGCATCTGACTCTTGATTTCAGCTCAGGTCATGATCTCACAGTTTGTGGGATCGAGCCCTGCATCAGATTCTGTGCTGACAGCGCAGAGCCTGCTTGGGATTGTGTCTCTCCCTCTCTCTTCCTTTCACCTGCTCATGCTTGTGATCTCTCTGTCTCTCTCCCAAAAGCAAATAAATAAACTTAAAAGAAACTATATTTCTTTAAAAGAAAATAAATAAATCCCAACAAATTTTTAAAAATTGAGATTACACAGATTGTGTTCTCTGACCAAATGGAATCATTAAAGAAATCAATAACAGAAAAATAACAGGAAAACCTCCAAACACTTGTAAACTAAACATTGAACTTCTAGATAATCCCTGGGTCACAAAGTCTCAAGAGAAAATTTAAAAATACATCAAATTAAATGAAAATGAAAATACAGCAGGTAAGAAATTTTTTTCATGTTATTTGTCTATTTATTTTTAGAGAGAGGGTGTGTGCATGAGCAAGGGAGGGGCAGAGAGAGTGGGAGAGAGAGAATCCCAAGCAGGCTCTGCACTGTCAGCGCAGAGCCAGATACGGGGCTCAATCCCACGAACTGTGAGATCATGACTTCAGCCGAAATCAAGATTCAGACACTTAACTGACTGAGCCACCCAGGCGACCCCCAGCATGTCAAAAATTGAGTAATACAGTTAAAACAGTGTTGAGAGAAAAATTAGTAGTAAATACATACACCAGCAGAGAGGAAGTGTCTCAAATCAATAAGCTCCTACCACAAGGAATCAGACAGGGAAGAGCAGAATAAACCCAAAACAAGCAGAAGGAAAGAAATGATAAAGGTAAGAACAGAAATTAATGAAATTAAAAATAGAAAAACAAGAGAAAAGCAATGAAACAGAGCTAGTTCTTTGAAAGATCAATAAAATAGACAAACCTCTAGCAAGACAGACAAAGTAAGAAAAGAGAGAAGACGCAAATTAGCAAGATCAAAACTGAACAGGGGCTATCATCAAGGACCCTGCAGACACCAAAAGAATACAAACAATTCTACATAAATATGGCCACTTGGATGGCTTACACCAATTCATTAAAAACACAAATGACCACAACTCACCCAATACGAAATTAGATAATTTGAATAGTTTTGTAACTATTAAGGAAATTGAATTTGTACTTTAAAAACTGCCCCAAAATAAATCTCCAGACTCAGATGGTTTCACTGGAGAATTGTACCAAATGTTTAAAGAATTAATACCAGGTTTGCAGTCTCTTCTGGAAAATAGAAGAGGAGGAAACACTTGCCAGCTCATTTTGTGAAGCTTGTACTCACCCTGTACCAACACCAGGCAAAGACAATATATAAAAAAAAACCAAAACACTACAGACCAGTATTTCTCATGAATATAGATGCAAAAATACTTGACAAAACATTACTACATAGAATTCAGCAATATATAAAAAAAATTATATGCCATGAACAAATGGGGTTTATTCCAGGGATGGAATACTGGTTCAATATTTGAAAATCAGACCCTTAATCCATCATATTAGTGGACCAAAGAAGAAAAATCACATGGTCATATTGAGTAGATAAAAACATTTGAAATGAACACCTATTGATGCTTGATCAGACAACTGCCAGAGGTAATACATGAATTTGGCAGTGTTACAGGGTTCAAGCATAAAATAAAAAACTAATTGTAGCTTAACTTCTCAGTAGAAACGCACCCACATCTGTATGGTCAGTTCACTTCCAATAAAGGTGCCAAGATAATGAAGAAAGGAATGTCTTTTAAACAAATGGTGCTCAGACAACTAGATATTCATATGGAGGGAGAAAACCAACATTGACCTTCAATTCACACTACACACAAAAATTTACTCAAATGGATTATAGCCCTAAATGTAAAATTAAAAACTATAGGACTTGTAGGAGCAAAATCTTTGCAGCCTTGGAGCAGGCAAATATTTCTTACGACACAAAAGGCATGACCCATAAGAGAAAAATTTAATGAATTACACTTTATAAGAATTTAAAGCTTTTGTTTTTGGGAAGACGCCATAAAGAAAACAAAAAAGAAGTAAATCAAAAAAGGAAAATTCTTTGTTTCTTGTTTCACCTATGCTGAAAATGCATTGATATAATTTGGCAAATTTACCTAATAAAAATATTGATAAACAGAAATAGAAGGAAACGTCCTTAACATGTTTTTGCTTTTTTAAGTTGGTGGGAACCTCTCTTGAATATGTTCTACATGCCAGCTTTCATTTTCCTTCCCTGGCTGTACATCTAAAGTCATAAATCCTCCCGATGAAGACAAGCCTGCCTCCACCTGGAAGCTCCCCAGATGTTTTTGCTAAACACATTTCAACATCTCTGAGATAAGCAAGGGGGAGGGGGGAGGGGGAGGAGGTAACTCTTACTGTGTTATTTAGACTCTGAGATAAGCAATGGGGAAGGGGGGGGGGCAGGGGGAGGAGGAGGTTAACTCTTACTGCATTACTGGGCTGACTCTCCAGAGCAGATCCTTCTGCAGGAGGATGGGGAGGGAGGGCGGACATCCTCAGGCAGGGGGCACCATCAGAGAGGCACCTCGCACCAATGGAACCAGACAGGGGTCCTGGATCCTGAGCCCCTCTGATCTGGAGACCACCCTGTACCTCTGCCAAGCAAGATCATTGTAAGCTACTTAAAATTGAACATCTGAACCACGTAACATTGAAAGACTCCTTACCTTTCCCTTAATAGTGTTCCTAGATCGCGCCAGTCATGGAAACAGCTTCCCGGGGGCGCCTGGACAGCTCTGTCCGTTAAGCGTCCGACTTTGGCTCAGGTCACGATCTCATGGTTCATGAGTTCGAGCCCCACATCAGGCTCTGTGCTGACAGCGCAGAGTCTGTGTCTCCCTCTCTCTCTGCCCCTCCCCTGCTCACACTCTGTCGCTCCCTCAAAAATAAGTAAACATTCAAAAAAAGAAAGAAAGAAAGAAACAGCTTCCCCAGTCTACGGGGAGGAGGCAGCCATGAAGAACTCCCGATGAGAACCGGGAAATAGCAGCAGGTACCATAGACCTTGGTGGTGAAGCTCTGAGATCTCCCAGCATCATCAGGGCCACGGCAAGAAGGCCCTCCGTCTCTCCTGTTACTCAGAGTTCCAGAAGATCTACCCAATGTAGTAAGACCAGATGCAGAAATGAGAGATACAACATCTAAAAGCAAAAAGAAAAGAAAGGATCACTGTCTGCACTTGACATGTCTGAAAATGCATATATCTCATTTCACTGTCACACCATTTCAATGAGGTAGGTCTTAACCATGCACATTTTACAGAAACGAAACCTAAGGCCTGTAGAAGATAATGTCTGGTGTTGGAAAAACTGAATATCATGCAGAAGAATGAACGCGGACCTCTGTCTTATACCACTCACAAAAATTAATCCTAAATGGATTAAAGACTTAAATGTAAAAGTTGAAACTGTAAAATTGCTACAAGAAAACATAGGGAAAAACCCCTTGACATTGGTCTTGGCAGTGATCTTTTGGAAATGACACCAAAAGCATAAGCAACAGAAGCAAAAATAAACAAGTGGGACCACATCAAACTAAAAGGCTTCTGCTCAGCAAAGGAAACCCATCAACAAAATGGAAAGGCAGCCTATGAAATGGGAGAAAATATTTGTCAACCATATATCTGTTAAGGGATTAATATCCAAAATACATAAGGAACTCCTACATCTCAATAGCAAAACAAATAATCTAATTAAAAATGGGCAAGGGACCTAAGTAGACACTTTTCCAGAGAAGACATCCAGATGGCCAACAGGTGCATGAAAAAATGCTCAACACCACCACTCACCAGGGAAATGCAAATCAAAACCATAAGGAGATGGGGCACCTAGTGGCACAGTCAGTTGTGTCCTACTTTTGATCTTGGCTCAGATCCTAATCTCACGGTTCGTGAGTTCGAGCCCCACATCAGGCAGTGCACTGATGGCGTGGATCCTGCTTGGGATTCTGTCTCTCCTTCTCTCTGTCCCTCCCCTGCTTGCGCTCTGTCTCCCTCTCAAAATGGATAAATAAACTTAAAAAATAAAAAAACAAGAAGATATCACCTCACACATGTTAGAATGGTTATTATCAAAAAGAAAGGAGATAAATATTCTAGACGATGTGAAGAAAAGGAGGGGTGCCTGGGTGGCCCAGTCAGTTAAGCATCTGACTTCAGCACAGATCATGATCTCACAGTTCATGGGTTTGACAGCTCAGAGCCTGGACCCTGCTTTGGGTTCTGTGTCTCCCTCTCTGTCTGCTCCTCCCCCACTCACACTCTGTCTCTCTTTCTCAAAAATAAATAAACATTAAAAAATGTTTTTGAGAAAAGGAACCCTTGTGCACTGTTGGTGGGGACATCAACTTGTGTAGCCACTCTGGAAAACAGTATGGAGTTTTCCTCAGAAAATTAAAATAGAACTACCATATGATGCAACAATCCCACTGCTGAGTTTATAACCATAGGAAGTGAAATCACTGTCTTAAAGAGAACCAGTACCCTCATGTTCATTGTAGCATTATTCACAATAACCAAGACGTGGAAACAATTTAAGTGTCCACAACTGATAAATATCGCATTAACAGATGTATATTTTCTTTATCTGTGTGTGTGTGTGTATGGATAAATATATATATAAATATGTATATATATATATACAAATATATATAAAATATAGATGGATAGATAGATGATCGATAGATGATCAATAGATGATCAAGACATATAGATGATAGATAGATGATAGATGATCAATAGATAGATAGATGATTAGATAGATAGATAGATGATAGATGATCAATAGATAGACAGATGAGTAGATAGATGATCAATAGATGATCAATAGATAGATAGATAGTTGAGAGATAGATAGATGATAGGTAGATAATCATCCAGCCATAAAAAAGAAGGAAATTGTGCATTTACAACAACAGAGATGAACCTCCAACATGTGAAGTAAGTCAGACATAGAAAGACAAATATTGCATAATCTCACTTATATATGGAATCTAAAAAAGTCCAACTCACCGGGACAGATGGTAGATTGGTGGTTTCCAGGGGCTGGGGGGAGGGGGAGATGGGGAGATGTTGATCAAACAATACGAATTTCTAGTTACAAGGTAAGTTCTAGGGATCTGACACACAGCATGGTGACTATGGTCAACAATGCTGTATTACGTGCTTGAAATTTGCTAAGAGGGTAGGTCTACCATACACACGGTAACTATGTGAGGTGCTAGTGTGCTCACCAACCTTAACATGGTGGTTGTTTCACAACCAGCCTCTGTCCCTCTGTTGTGCTACCAGCGTCTTCACAGGGGAAGGTGCGACGATCCCTTTCGTAAGTCCCCAGGAATCGTTATGCAAACGATTTTAGGTGGCATATGGATAGAGACTGTTTACTTTAAAAGTTGCTAATTCATTTCAGTGCACTGTAGGAAAAGTCACAGCCAGTACAACGAATTCATGACTTTACAGACATGGCTCCAGACAGACAAAAAAGTGAATCTATTAAACATGCATTAAGTAAATAATAATGATTTAGATGATACAGATATGGCAAAAAACTGAAATTTGCATGCAGAAGACTGAAATCTGGAAGACACTGCCACATGAAGTAATGCTTGGGCTTCATGTTATAAAGGTAGTGTTTTATACCTGTGTTTTCATTGCTTTTAAATGCTCTTCACAGTGCTTTCCATATATGCACCTTTTCTTTTTTATGTAAGAAGCTAGTCAATTTCCCTCTGCTTAGGTATGTTTTTATCCTTTTTCTTAGTTGGTTTCAATATTATTGCAGTATGATACACTGAGGTTTTGTAGAACTTATGAAATGCCTTGTTACTTCCTAGCATTATTCAATTATAATCACTTTCTTCTAATTACTACAATCTTGAAATAGAATAAACTCCACCTCAGCAACACACGTGGGGCCCAAAATATCCAAATGGGTAGGTGGGGACTGTGGTCTGGCGAGGCTGAGTGACTGGGGCAAGTTTGGACAACCCAACACACATATTCAAGCAATGTTTCATACTGGCTTCGTAATGATTGGGCTGACTGCGTGTCCACAGCAGGTCCAGGAATTCCTGCTGGGCTGGGGCCTGTTTCATTACCTGTTTCAGAGAGACTGGACTGGAAGAAACTGGGCCCCTGGGTCTGCTCCCTTGTAGAGGGAGCAGAGAAGGCAGGACACCAGGCCTAGGTCGATGGAGCTCTGGTTAACAAAACAGAGATTAGTGTGATGGCTGAGGTGTGTTATGTTTGAAGCACCTGTTGGGTATATGTAGTGGAGAGGTGATATTCTAAATCCTATTTATTTAACATTTTCCAAAGCATTCTTATTCCAGAAGTCTAAAGGATGAATTCCAGAATATTCAGATCTCAACTCTCATTTCTTCATGGTGTTCATATGGTCCTTTCTTTCTTTAATCTAAAAACTTGACAACTAGGTGCCTGGCGTTGGAGGGGGGAGTGGAGCCTTTCTTTTAAAATTGCTTGTGGGCAAAGCTCGCTGCCTGTACTATCAATGCCAAGATTCGCTTTTGGTCAGGAAAATTTCTGGAATTCACTTTTGAATTATTCATTTCCACACTGCTGTAAGGGCTTGAAAATTCTACATGGGTTGCAGCGTGGCCCTGCTCGCAGGCGGTGTGATCCCATGCAAGCCTTCCTTCTCTCCGTGTTTGTACACTTGGTGCCCAGTGCCTGCCCCTCTGGGCTCGGTGAGATTAAACGAGACGATGTTTTCACATGCACCCGTGAGTGGGGTTCTTATTACCACGATCGTTTTCGTTATCGCGGCTCCCGCCACCGCTACTGCCCCTCGGGCTGGCAAGGGGAACCTCTGTGGTTCATTTTCCCCGAGACGGCCGGCTCCTTTGGTGTTACCATCATCACGTGCTTCTGCCTTGCTTTTGGACTATGATCCACAGCACGTCTTTGCTTGACCTTTTAAAATATCTATTACAATTACAAGCTTAGTATTTGAATACCAGCAACCTGTCTTGCCTTTACAGACATTCACATTTTTCTCTCTTTTCAAAGTAGTGTAAATCCAGATGAACTTGAGTAACAGTGTTTAACCGGTGCTCCAGCCCCAGAACAGCGATCCTATCCCCCTACCCTTCCCCACCCCTCCCCATGGAGCAGTTATTGGTACCTGGGCCAGTGATGGTCTCTTTCTCTAAATTTCCTCACTGTTTTTGGAGAGCTCCTTGCTGGGCCTTATTGGCTGTCCTTTATTTTGGGCAGTACTCTTGCTTTGTCTGAGTAGCCCAAGGAAAGCTGTCCTTCTGGCCATCTTCCCAAAAGCCTGTCACAAAAGTGACACACTCCAATAAGGAAGGTCCCGATTTTTAAGGACTAACAGGTCTTCTGTCTTGGACACTATGCATATTTGGAAGAAAGTGAGTCCAGAAAGCTGCACTGTCTGTCCTTCTGCCAGAGAGGCAGACACGAGAGACTATTGTTTGGAAAGCTATGAGGACTTTGCTGTGGCGTGCAAATCCCTTGGCCACCAAAAGCAACCTCATAAGGAAAGTATGCACTGAAACAATGGAGGTGTTGGAAATGGTTTGCATTGCATCCAGGAATTATATTAACGGACCAAAAATATGAATCCCCCACTGAAGTTTATCTGGGCTGTAGCAACGGTCTGGCTCCGTCTGCACCGCGTACTTTGGCAAGTTGAGCTCATTTTCTGTCTCCTCATCTGTGCAAAGAGGAAGCACACAGGTAGATGATCCATCCCGCTTGAAGACTGGGATAGGAGGCGACCGCATGCAGAGCCCCACGCCCTGCGGGGACTCCAGGTTGTCACCCCCTTTGGCAGGAACTCGCCGTGGCGTGGAGGAAGTGATGCACATGGCAAGTGGGGCCGGAACGGCAGCCGCCAACATGCACAGGGGCAGAGGCTGCGTGCAAAGCAAAGCCAACATCCTCTGGGGAGGTTTCCGTTCTACATGCTCATGATAGGAAATTTGGAAAATGAAAACACAAATGGAAAAAAAAAAAAAAGAAGAAATCACTTAAACTCCCATCACCCAGAGAAATCCACGGTGGACATTTTTGCCATATTTTCTTTGAGGCCTTTTATATTGTAGCTCAAGAAAAAAAAAACCCGTTATCATACGTTATGTAAATCATCTTATTTGCTTTGGAACAGAATTACTACACAGAACACTTGACCACATGTGGGTGTAGGAGTGGATGTTATTAACTCTGGATAAGCATCAGTGTTTATTGTTTTAACATCATCTAGTATGAGAATTTACCACAGTCCAGCTAGTAATCTCCCTGTTGGACATTTGGGTTGTTTATATTTTCCACTATTACAAATAACACTATTCAAAATGCATCTTTTGGGGTATAATGATTTTTCCCATATTTTACATTTTTTCCTTTGAATTCCTTTCCTAGAAGTAGGATATTGGGGCACGGGATGTGTATGTCTTTGACTCTTGGCACGTATTACCTGGCTGAACTTACACCAAGTGCTTTTATTTTATTATTTTAAAAATTTATTTATTCATTTTTGAGAGAAAGAGAGCTACAAGCTGGGGAAGGGCAGAAAGCAGGGAGCGTCCCAAGCAGGCTCCGCACTGTCAGCGCAGAGCCTGACACGGAGCTCGAACCAGCGAATGGTGAGATCATGGGCTGAAACCAAGAGTCGGACGCTCAACCGATGGAGCCCTGGGGCGCCCCTTACCAAGTGCTTTTAGTTAAATAAAACATTCAAAACCTGAAAGCTTTGTATCCTGTTGGAGAGCTGTGGGAGAGACTTCATGTTTCTACTTTGAAACACTGTGCGCACAGCCAACACTGCACAGCCCGGGGTTTGGGAGGGTCCCCTGGGAGGGCCGGCTCGTCCCCGTGTTCCTGCAGCGTCTCCTGCCTGCACCCGAGGCTGGGTGCTGAGGTGATGTAAAGGAATACGGGGCCTGAATCTTCCGTGAGTGCAGCCTGGCCCCCGGGAGGTCTGGGCCTGCAGTGGCCAGGTAGGTGCCCGGGTGGGACAAAACCGGCCGCGTGAGGAGGTGGAGGGCGTGGAACCCTGAAGCCCCAGGGCAGGAAAGGCCCCAAGCGTGTCCCTCCGTTGCAGCGGAGCAACAGAGCAAACCCTGAGTACCGCTGGGGTTTATTCTCAGCCCCATTTCATGGCGCAGAGAAAATACGACTCTCCGGAGGGGCGACTCTGTTCCTCCTCTCTTTCCCAGGAAGGCGACTCTAACTTTCAGTTATTCGCTGCTTCCAGATCGGACAGCTTAGTGTACCTGGTCTCCTGAAGGGAGCAGGACAAGGCAGAAGGTTGGGGGGGTGGGGAGCAGAAGAGGGCAGGAGGGCGGGAGGGCGAGGGGCCGGCTGAGACCATTCTGCTCCCCCCAGATCTGGGGTCCCGTGATCTTCAGGCCGGCTTCCAGCTGGCAGGGCGTCTGGTGCAGCTCGGCCTCTGGCCCCCTCTCTGCGCCCTTCATCTCCCTCCAGCCTGTGGGTGGTCGTGGTAAAGCTGAGTTTCGCCTCCTTGGAGCCTGAGGTCGAATTAGTGATGACACATTCTTGTTCCAGGCCTTTCAAGTGTGGAATAAGGACCCCCCCCTCCCCCTCCGCCCCAGCCTTCAACAACCTTGGGTTTGTTGACAGTTCAGAACATCTAAATTCCTGCTCTGCCGGAAGGAGCACTAAAGCCTCAGCCATCAGGGTCTGGGCCCGACTGCTCAGGAGACCTCTGCATGCCTTGGTCACCTGTGGCGGTGCCCCAACACCAATGCCCCCTGCCAGCCCTCTGCAAGAGCTTGGGCCTTCCGGCTGAGGTGAAGTTCGCCGCACCTGACAGTCTGGTCAGCAACAACTGCTGGTGGGGCCTCAGGAGCGATGCCCAGAGAAGCCTCGGACCTCAGGGTCCTGCACTTGGTTCTTAAGTCACCCTCCGTAACCGGAAACCACCCGGGGGGGGGGGGTGTTTTACACGGGCATCCCTGGGGCTGCGGACAGACGCTCTCTGGCTAGAAGTGGCCAGGAAGTTGGGGCCCTTCATCGCCGACATGAGCCCCCGCCCCAGGGAAGAGGGGGTTCACCTCCATGCGGCCAAACAGCTATGGTGCAGCACCTTCTTCCAGAGGAAATGGTATGAGACCCACCCCCTCCTGAGGACGACAGCGTTAGGCAGCACAGCGTGGATGGACCTCTCGGCACATCGAGAGAGACCAGCCAGACACACAAGTGTGCAGATGTGTCCATCTGCACAAAGTCCAACAGGCCACACTCACCAGTGACGGCACGATCACGCCGGCCGCCTCTGGCGGGAGGCGGGACACCAGCAGGGGGAGCGAGGCGTCCTCTGGCAGGACGGGGCTTCCTGTGTCTTACTGGGTGAAGGTTGCACAACACTAACTCTCGGTTTATCACAACCATGCGACATGTACACTTACCTCCCAACACCGCGTCCCCCAGGATGCACAGGCCGGGACTAGGAAGCGTGACTGGGCCTGAGCCACATGCCGGGACTCAGACCCTGCTGAGAATTTCTGGGATTCTTTCCTCTCGGATGGCTTCTCTCAACCAAAACCGAATTCTGCTTAAAGCTCTGAATTGTCAGGCCCCTCGGTGGCTCAGTCGATTAAGCGTCCAACTCGGGCTCAAGTCATGATCCTGTGGCTTGTGAGTTCAAGCCGCGCATCGGGCTTTGTGCCGACAGCTCAGAGCTCGGAGCCTGCTTCAGATTCTGTGTCTGTCTCCCTCTCTTTCTCCCCCTTCCCTGCTCACACTCTGTCTCTCTCCCTCTCTCAAAAATAAATAAACATTTAAAAACAGCTCTGCATTGTCAGGATTCTGGTCCAGAAACAATTTCCCTCCAAACACCTCTCTTACTCACGTTTCCTTTACTTGGGCTGCAGCTTTTAATAACTGAAACATATAACCTCTGAAACAACTTTTCCAGCCAAGTAAACCTACGGGCCTTCAGCCATTTTTGTTTGATTGAAAGCAAGCAGCCTCTGAAGGCCAAGGACTGTGCGGCGGAGAGAGAGTCCGTTCTGTGGCTGGTTTGTGTGGGGGCTGCGGCCGGCAGACCCTCCAGCGGCAGAGGGACCCCCTTCCAGGCATCGCAGCCCCCGCTCTTTACTGAAAGCACAGGGTTGCCACCTCCACCAGCCCTGCGCCTGGGCTTTGAGCGACTCAGACCAGAGCTCACAGTTCCTGCAAGCCACCTCAGGCCTGGGCCTGCCACCCAAGAAGGGGCTCCCCCACACCCACTCCTGGCCGCCACTGACCCTTGACCATGCCCACAGTTGTGCCGCCGAATCATGAGTAAAGCTGCTATCAGCTTTCGTGGGACACGTTTTCATTTTCCAGCGTAAACCAACGGGTGTGACTGCAGAACTGCACGGTGAGTGTGGACCCCTCTTTATAAGGGACTCCAGGACGTCTGTGCCCTCTTGCCCTCCCACCGACTGCTGACGACAGACCCTCTTCCTGTCACCCTCAGCAGCATGTGGCCTTGTCACTGTCTTGACAGGTGTGGTGATACCACATTGTGGGTTTAATTTGCATTTCCCTCATTAATAATAGCCGCGAAGTGCCTGTTCAAATCTTTTGCTCATTTTCCAATTTGTTTCTTGAGCTGAATTTAAACATTTTTATGTTTATTTATTTTGAGAGAGAGAGAGAGCACGGGGGAGGGGCAGAGAGCGTCCCTGACAGGCTCCGTGCTATCTGTGCAGAGCCGGTGGTGGGTCTGAATCCCATCAACGTGAGACCACGACCTGAGCCGAAATCGAGTCCCACAAGAGTCAGACTTAACCGACTGAGCCACCCCGGCGCCCCTGGGGTAGATACAAGTCCTTTGCCAGAATTGTGATTTGCAAATATTTTCTCTCCATCTACAGCTTGTTGTTATCTTCTTAAGGGTGTCTTCAACCGAATGCAAGCTTTAATCTTACCTATTTGGGTCATGTGACTTCTCCCAGGCCTGTGGGCCTCAACCTTGATCTCTGTTAACTCCACTGCCCCAGTGCCCACAGGCAACCCCTCCAGCTCACACCCTCTGCGGCCCGAATATGGGGAATGTGCTTCCAGGCCTCTGTGCCCTCACCACTCCAAGGGCCCAACACATGGAAGGGACCCTGAAGTGGGCCTCCAGGGGCTCAGAAAGGGTCCCAGGGAGTGGGTCTCTGAGCAGGGCCAGCAGGGTGGAGCGGGACAGCCAGGGGCCAAGAGGAGAGGCCGGGCAGCTGCAGGTCTGAAGGACTTGGGCACACAGAATATGCAGCAAATCAGAGAAGGGTGGGTGGGGGGGCGGCCACAGTGGGAGCACAAGGGAGGGAGGACGTATGTGCAGGAACACCCCTGAGCCACACAAGGAGCTCCAGCCAATCACCGAAGGCAACAGAGAGCCATTGAGGGGCTCTGCGGGGGCTGGCAGACATGCCCAGCAAGCCGCCTACCTCTCTCCCTCCGTTCTCACGCATTTCCCATGTCACTGTCACCTTGGGTGATGCTCAGTTTCTGTGTAGCCTCCCGCAGCCTCTCAGCTGGACCGCGCATCCAGGCTCGCGGCCCTTATCAGCTCGCGGCCCCAACCCGCCTGCGGCCCCGATGACCCACCCGGGGCCCTGACCCGCCCACCTGGCTGAGCAGGTGCACAAGCCTCGTCACTCCTTCCCCGGCCTCTCCGCGCTTGCAGTGAGGCTGGGCCCTGATGACCCGGGCTCAGTGATTGCCCAAAATGTTGCTATGTTTCCTGGTGTGTTTGGCCTCCTAACCCCACATCCCACTAACTGCACACCATGCTCCCCGCTAACCCAGTGTCGTGCTCCAATAGTAATCCTACACTATGCTCCACCACCAACCCTACCAATGTACACTTCTGAGATTAAGCGTCTGTCATAGTCGCTGGCACTTAGGAGGCTTTCACATATGTGTTTGTGTGGACTGCTCTCGAGGGCTCCAGGGAGGAGCAATGTGCTGATGACCCCCGGTGTCCAGGGTCTTGTGTATGACAGCCTGCACATGCTTTACACACGGGTCAGGAGCCACAGAATTGTTCAGCTGCTCAGAGACACGAACATGATGTCACTATTTCCCTGCTGATTTCCCTCCATGGAATGTCATGGGCAATGAAATGAGCCGGCCCTCCCCCAGTGGGCCCCAGTTGGGAAGGATCACTCCTGGCTCATCTGCCAGGCCACGTGCTCTTCCTCCAGCTCACCTCTCAGCAAAGCATACTTTTTCCCACCACAAAAGTGTGGGATAAGGGGAAGGAATGTACCAGCCACGAGCCAACTCTCTGTGGAGCAGACAGCTTCCTACTTCTTCCAGCTTTTCTGTCCGAATCTAATTGGGGCATCTCAAAGAACAATAGTGATTCTGTAACTAACAGTAGAATCTTGCTGGTGCACCACAAAGGCAAAATTGGTGTCAATTGAGGTGCCTTCGGTCATCCAAGGGAGTTTAGCTGTCTTAGTGCCACCGAACCATCCCTGTAAAAACAGCATCTCCTACAAAGAATAGGCCCAAGACCAAAGATTCTTGTGCTACTGGGCTACTCGTCCAAATGGTGGTCTTCCCGGAGATGGGCCCCACAGCCCCTGGTGCTCTGATATCAGACCAGGTGCTTTATGTCTGGAAAGGAAGAAGGTGGGTCATGGACTGTGCAGAACTCATTTGACTCTGACTTTTGGGAGTTTTTAGCTGCATGACCTTGAATAACTTACTTAACTTGATTTCAACGATCTCATCTGTGAAATAAAGATAGAAATACTTATATTTAAGGGTGAGCACTGAGGATTCAAAATAAAATATTTCAGTGATAAATTATTCAATAAATGATATGAAGGCAACCAATTATCCATTTGGGTAAAATAGTATTCTTACTCCTTACTCTTTATTCCATGTATTTTTTTAAATTTTAAAAAATTTCGCTTTATTTATTTTGAGAAAGAGAGAGAGAGCTTGTGCAAGCAGGGGAGGAGCAGAGAGAGAGGAAGAGAGAGTGAAGCCCAAGCAGGCTCTGCACTATCACCACAGATGCAGGGCTCAAAATCACGAACCATGAGATCATGACCTCAGCCAAAACCAAGAGATGAGTGTTTAACCGACTGAGGCATCTGGGCACCCCTAGTCCATGTATTAAAATACATTTCAGAGCAATCAAGGATTTAAATGTGAAAAAAAAAATCAGGAAGAAAGCAAGCAAACAAGGAGGCAGATATTTTTGTTATCTTAGAACAAACAAGGCAACTCTAGGGAGGATCTGGGCAACTTTGTGGATACAAAATCCAGAGGCATTGAGGAAAAGGTTGATAAAATCAACCGTAGTACACTTTTTAAACTCTTCGTGGAAATAAACATCATACATAAAGGAAAAACTTGGGGGGAAGTTTTCCATACACTTGGCAAAGAGGTGATTTCCATCACATAAAAAGAATACAGGAACAGCCTCACTTCTGGCAGCGGCCAAATAGCTCCCACTGAACTGACCTTTCCACAATAACAGTTGTAAGTTCTGGACAAAATGTAAAAAGAAACTTCTACATGAAGGCCTTGGAGTGTGAGAGTAATAAGGAAGAGCTAAGGTTCTTGTGTGACAAACCATCTGTGCTTGGTTGGTTTGCGCAGGAACACCCCTGAGCCACACAAGGAGCTCCAGCCAATCACCGAAGGCAACAGAGAGCCATTGAGGGGCTCTGCAGGGGCTGGCAGACCTGCCCAGCAAGCCGCCTACCTCTCTCCCTCTGTTCTCATGCATTTCCCATGTCACTGTCACCCTGGGTGATGCTCAGGTGGCATGACCAGATAAAACAAGCATCAGAACCAGCTCAGGTACAGCAGAGATTTTAGAATTATCAGCCCAGGAATTTAAAATAACTACAATTAATAAGCTGAGGTTCATGGATAAAACAAAGAATACTCAACAATAAATGAATAATGTAAACAGAGAGACAGAAACTTTAAGAAAGAATTTTAAAAAATGATGAAATAAAAACATCATGAAAATCAAGTACACCCGGACGGACTCATTAGCACATTGATGAGGAAAGGGTCAGTGGGTTTGCAGATATGTCCCAGAATATTGGGATAAGTGGGTCAAAGCAGAGGCCTCCAGAGAAATTAAAGTATTAAAAAAAATTTTTGTTTAATGTTTATTTATTTTTGAGACAGAGACAGAGTATGAACAGGGGAGGAGCAGAGAGAGAGGGAGACACTGAATCTGAAGCAGGCTCCAGGCTCTGAGCTGCCAGCACAGAGCCCTATGCAGGGCTCGAACTCACGAACTGTGAGATCATGACCTGAGCCAAAGTCAGACGCTTAACTGACTGAGCCACCCAGGTGTCCCTAAAGTATTTTTATTAATTGAATGAAAATTTATCACAATGTGTGGGGCACAGTGGAAGCAGTTCTTGGGAGAACATTTGTAGCAATGATCACAGACGTCAGAGAACAAAAGTCTAAAGTCAATAATCTAAATTTCCACACTGTGAAACTGGAAAAAGATGAACAAGTTAAACCCAAAGTAAGGGGGAGAAAAGAAATAATAAATCAAGATCATCGAAAACAGAAAAACAATAGAGAAAATCAACAAAACCAAAAACTAGTTCTTGGAGAAGATCAATACTATTGATAAATCTCTAGGCAGACTAACCAAGGGGGAAAATAAGATACAAATTGCTAACATCAAAAATGAAAGAGGAGCCATCAGTACAGACTACAGATCCCATGGCCGTTGAAGACTATAAAAGAATATTATGAACACATCTAAGCCCATAGCTTTGATAACCTCGATGAAAGGGACCAGTTCTGTGAAAGACACTGTCCACCAAAATGCAGACAAGGAGAAAGAAATGACCTCAATAGGTCTATATGTATGTTAAAGAAATTGAATCAATAATTACTAATCTTCCAAATCAGCACGAGACCCAGATGGATCCACTGGTAAATTGTACCAAACGTTTAAGGAAGAAATGATACCAATTCTCTGCAATTTATCACAGAAAATATAAGCAGAAGGAGTACTTTCTATCTCATTTTTAAGGCCTACATTACCCTAACATAAAAATAAGAAAGGAAAAGCCACACACCACTACCTCTCATGAACATAGATGCAAAAATCCCCAACAAAAACATTAGCAAATTGAACTTGACAACGTATAAAAGGAATATGCACCATGACCAAGTGGGATTTACCCCAGGTATGCCAAAGAGGAAAAATCATATGATCATATCCATAGATAGAGAAAAAGCATTCGATAAAAACCCAACTCTCATTCATGAGAAAAAACCTCAGCAAACTAAGAAGAAAGCCTTTTGATATGAGGATCTACAATACCCCTCAGCTAGCATCATACTTCATGGTGAGAAACTAGAGCTTCCCTCCTAAGGTCAGGGACAAGGCAAGGATGTCTTCCTCACCACTCCTAGTTAGCATCATACTGGAGGCCCTTGCTGATGCAGTAGGACCAGGAAAATATGTAAAAATTTTACCAATTGGGAAGGAAGGAGAAAGACTCTCTTAGTTTGCAGATGACATGATCATCCAGGTGGAAAATCCCAACCCACTTGCGGTGGCAACAACAATAAATAAAGTGACAACAGCAAGGCTGCAGGACACGAGGTATGTTAAAACAATGTCCATTGCTATTCCATACACCAGCAATGAATGACTGAAATTTGGAATTAAAAACACACCATTTACATTAGCACCAAAAAAACCCAAACAAACAAAAGCAAAAGAGAGACATACAGACATACCCTGTTTCAATGAGCTTTGCAGATACTGTGACTTTTATACAAATGGAAGGTCTGTGGCCACTGTGCGACAAGCAGCCGTTTTTCCAACAGCATTTGCTCACTTCCTGTCTCTGGGTCACATTTTGATAGTTCTTGCAATATTTCAAACTTTTTCATTATTATTATATTTCTTATAGTGATCTGTGCTCAGCAATTAGTTCAGATGAGAGTTCAGATGATAACATTTTTTTAGCAAGAAAGTACTTTTCATTTAAGGTGTGTATATTGTTTTTCAGACATAATGCTATTACACATCTAATAGACTACAGTGTGGTGGAAACACAACTTTCATGTGTGCTGGGAAGCCAAAAAGCTCATTTGACTCACTTTATGGAGCCATTTGCTTTAGTGGGAAGCAGGAACCAGACCTTCAGTATCTCCAAGGTGCCCCTGTCCTTAGGTACAACCTAGCAAAACACATAGATGTATAACATCTGCTTGAGGGAAACCACAAACTACAACTTGCTCCCTAGATTCAATGCAATCCCATCAAAATCCCAGCAGGTGTTTTGTGATTCTGAAGTTTGTACGAAGGGACAGAAGACCCAGAGTAGTCAACACAAATACTAAAGAAGAAGAACAGAGTTGGAGAACAGACGCAGTCCGACTTCAAGGCTTGCGCCGAAGCAACATCACTCAGACAGCATAGTATCAGCGGGAGAACAGGTGAATGCATCTGTGGAACAGGACAGAAGGCCCAGAAACAGGCAACTGAATTTTGCCTGTGTCTCCTTCGTGTCACAAAGGAGAAAGGACAGTCTCTTCGACAGATGCAGCTGGCTGTCCATGTGCAAAAAATAATAAATAAATAGACTCAGACCCTGATCCTAACATAGGGAATTAAAGGCTCTGTTCTGATAAGGACACTGAAAAGGAGAAGACAAGCCACAGTCACAGAGGAAGTACTTACAAGCACACATCTGACAAAGGACTGGGATCCAAAGAATATAAAGAACTCTTCAAACTCAACAATAAAAATACAAACAAACCCAAATAAGAAGCAAAAGACCCTAACAGACACTCACCCCATAAGGCACTGGCAGCTGAGCATATGAGAAGCATTCCAGGGATGTCACACAGACACGACCAGGATACCCCGCCGGGCACCCACGAGGACCCCACCCTGCACCCGTGAGGACCCTGCCGCACACACAGCACCCTGAGGAGCCCTGTCCTGTGTTGCTGGGAGTGCGGAACGGTGCGGCCGCCTTGCCAGACTGTCCAGAGGCTTCTCTCAAAGCCAAACATGCTCTTAGCACCCGGTCCAGCAGTCACACTCCTTGGCATTGACCCGAAGGAGTTGGAAACGTGTCCACACAAAAGTGTGCAGGGATGTTTACAGCAACTCTATATCCTGGAAGCGACCAGGACGCCCTTTGGTGGGTGAACAGGTGAGCCAGGCTCCCTGGGAGACAAAATCCTGGGGTTGGTGAGGAAGACGGGTGTCCCACAAACCGACCACCTGGCCTCCTGGTCTCAGGCTCTGGCCTCTGGACCTCATTGTCTGGTGTCCTGTTCTGACTGAGACAGTGGGCCACAGGCTTTTCCAAAGTGACATATCCAAAAGGCTCTCTGGTCCTCTCTTCCCAGACCACCACCTGGGGCCACCTCTCACCAAGACCGCCAGAGCCCCCGCTCGAGCCCCGACTCCCACCTGTTGGAGTACCTTCTGGAAACGCAGCTGGACTGACCTGGGCCCCAACTGCTGCCCGCCCTCCTGTCTCCTAGGGAGCACCTTCCTGGCTGCCCCTTCCCCGAGGAATCTCTCTGTCCACCCGTGGGAAAGTGGGAAGGAAGGCCATCTCCAGCCATGATGAGCGGATTCCAACCTTCCTTATCCATCAGACCCACCTTCCAGTTGTATTTTTATGTTCATTTGTATCATTTCTTGGTTACAATTTCCCCCATTAGAAAAAAGGTCAAGCCGGCGAGAAAGGCTATGTTTCTCACTTAACTTTTGCCCTTATCTCCGGCATCCTCCTTGGCTCCTGGAAGGTAACGTGAACCTGACAATTGCTAAATAGACGAACGAACAAGAGATTCCCGAGGGAGTAGAGACTGAGGGCCAGGGTCCTGGGGGCAGGGAGGTGGGAGGGTCTCAGGAGCCCAAGCGCGTCCTCCACTGCAGGGGGGCAGTTCGTGCTGACTCCAGTCCCGGGTCCAGAGATGAGGCCTGCTGGCCACACTCACACCTGACAACACCAGCTCTCTGAGAACCTCGGGAGAGCCAAGGGCAGCCCTACCCATGACCCTGGGCCCCCAAATGCTGCCGCCCACCCCACCCCATCCCAGAGGCACAGCAGATTCTCCCTCAGAACCTCGGAACCGAAGCAAGGCCATTTCTGGCTGGCGCAGCCCTGAGCGGACAGACCACAGACAGCAGAAGGGAGTTTGTGTTCTCAGGTAAAATCGTCAGTTTTGTTACCTTGGCCCCTCTGTGTGTGAGTTTTCACGGTTTACCTGAACTCTGGTTTGAAGAGGGGGTGTGATGTGGAGAACGGGAATATGTGTGGTGGTTTCTGTGTGGCTCGTGTGGTGGGCAGACTTGCGCCCCTAAGACACCCACACTGAATGCCCAGAACCTTGTTACCTGCAGGTAAGACTGAGTTGAGGGTTTTAAGGTGGCAGGTGATCCAGGTTATTATCTGGGTGGGTCCTTGTGAGGGGAGGTGGGAGCCAGGAGGGCTCAGAGAGAGGCTGGGAAGAGCTGCTGGTCTGGAATCAAGGAAGAGGCTGTGGGCAGAGGGCACAGGTGCCTCCGGGCTGGAAAAGCAGAGAACGTGGTCTCCCCAGGGCCCCCAGAAGGAAGCATCCCCATGATTCCATTCTTTTCGACTCTGGCCTCCAGAACTGTGAGATAATAAATGTGTTGGCTTAAGGGCCCCCAGAAGCCAATTCTTTCATTCATGAGTACTCGCTAGATGCCGGCTCTGTAAAAGCCAACACTGGAGACATGAGTCACACAGGTGAGGTGGCTACGCCTGGCGCGTGGGTCACTGGACGACCTTCTGTGGGGGCAAATTACTGGGTCATGGATGCAGCTCCCGGGCAGCCACCAGGCTGCGGGATGCATGGGGGACTCATGGAGGCACCAGATGGGACTGAGGCGCACGAGGGTGGGGGCAGGTGCCAATGGCCAGAGGAAGGAACATACAGACTTTGGAAGAACCTTCCATGCAGCATGGCCCCGTGGGAGCATTGCCACACCTGGCGGTCTGAGAAAGCAGGGCTCTCAAGATGCCAGTGAGGGTTCCGGCCCATCTCCCAGACTCTACCCCTGCACTCCGCACTGGGCTAGGGCACTGCGGTCCTGCTCCTCTGCACCCAAACCCTTGTGGGGGCGGAGCGTACGCCCCTTTCCCTGTGGTGCTTCCTCTCTCTGTGAAATGCCGCCTCACATGCAAGATGGCACATCTGTGGGCAGGCTGAGCACCCTTCCCTCGGGTCCTCTGGGAGCAGGGAGGAGGTAGTCACAGACAGCGGCCTGGGGACTGGCCAGTGGGACTTCTCCCCGGGCCCACACCCAGATGTGGAGACAGCCTGCCCCTGCCTTGGGAGCTGTGCCTAGAGGGCTTGGTACCCTCCAGGGCCCTGCCAGTCTCTCCTGCATCCAGCGCTCACCCTTGAGTACTCTTGTGCTGTACCCTTGAACCTGTCTGTGTGGATGAGGCTGAGAGCCCACAGTGGGGCACGGGAGACCCCCAGGGAACAGCCACAGCAGGGGTGCATGAGAAGGGCAGGCCCTGACCGCCAAGGGCCACACCCAGGTTGTGGGTTTTGGAGGCTTTGCAAGGAGAGGCTAGAGCACAGCTGCCTCTGTGGCCAACCCTCCCCCACTTTTTCCAGCCTCTGCCCCTGTTCCCTCTATTTTGAGGCAAGTGTGTTGAGTTGTAAAATGACACCTGCAGGTGAGAAGAAACCACGGTAGGGCAGTGGGGAGGGAAGTTTCTCTGTTCTGCTCTTGGAGTGAAATTTTTGAGAAATGTTACTAAGGCAGAAGGAAGAACCTTGTCCCCTTGTTTGGTGACCCTGCCCATCCCGTTTCTGCCATCTAAATCCCAGCCCGGGAAAATTACCAAACCTCTCGAGCTGCCCGTAAAAACAACACCATGAAGTACAGACGTGGAGGGAGACTGGGCCGTCGAGGAAAGGAGAGCTGCGTGCTGGCTGCCCACAAGGGCACACCGCCCACTGGCCACGGGTGCAGCAATTCGAGCCTCTACAATGGGCAGAAACACATCAAATATGTGAAATCCAGGACTTTGTAACAACACTAAAAATAACAACAAAACTCACCTTTGCAGATGTCAAAACACTAACTTGCTTTTTTGAAAGCTGGTAGATGATGATTGGGAAGAAAGAAGCATTTCACTCCCTTTTGCAGACAGACGGGGGGTGCCCAGGGGTGGCCGAGCGGCTGGGGTCGGGGGGAGGGCATCTCTCCTTTTACGACTAATAATGATAAAAGGAGAGTAAAATCGGAATGCCTTCATTTGACACTGAAATAATGGGCCTGGCGTGGGCGGCACAGAGAGGTGGGCAGACCAGGTCTTCTTGGGAGCAGAGACCAGCCTGACTCGATCCCACCAGGGCCAGCCACAGGGGCCCTGACCAGGCTGTCCCTGCACATGGTAGCAACACCTCGTGCAGGCTGGCAAAACCCAGCGCAGGAAGCCGTGGGATGAAGGACAAATAAATCACAAAGAAAGGGAAGGGAGGGAGACGGAAAGATTAAAGAGGAGGCGGAGGCCCTCACTGGAAGACACAGCTACTTACAAGCGTCACCAGCAGCAGGGCAAGCGTGAGCACTGACGTCTGCGGGCCTCAAGGGGTCCATTTTTTTAGGTGCAAACATGGAATTGTGCTGAGCCCTTAGCTTTTATAAATACTTTCTGATATATTAGGGATAAAACAATATCATGTATGGGACTGGCTTAAACTAGCCCGGTGAGGGAGTGGGTGGGGTGCCGACAAAATTGGCCACTGCGGGCTGGCATCATGGCGAGGGCTCACGGGCGACGGGGCTCAAGACACCAGCCTCTCCGCTTCGTGTCTGCCTCAGCGTTTCCATCATGAACCTCGCAGACGTGTGGACAGCAGACCGCTCTGTGAACTAATTTTCCCAATGGCTACCGCCCGAGTCAAGAGGGCAGGCGTGAGCAGCGTGTTGGGGGCACGTCCTTCGTCGCCGAGAACAAGGAGGTCATCTAAGGGGCTCCACCCACAGTCCTTGGAGGAACATGCACTTCTCACAGATCTCCCCCACTTGTGTCTGTGTGACCTTTGCTCCATCGTCCTCCTTGGGCCTGGACGCCACCGACTCCGCAGCCGCTCCTCGCCATTCCCTGGGGGTGTCCGGGAGGGAACAAACGGAGGACACTGGCACTTCAAACAACCTTGGGGGAGAGGCTGGACACAAACACAGGCCCCAGAAAAGATACAGAGCCCCGTGCTCGCCTGGCTCCCGGTGCCCTCTTGGGAGGAGGCTTCCCAATCCAAACCCGAACCCGCGTCCCCACACCCCCCCCCCCCCGAGAGAAGAGAGGGTCCTCTGCCACAGACCCCAAGGAAAGACCCCGCTAAATCTAAGCCTGGCGCGCATGCTGTTTACCAACGCCCCGCCTTGTTCACCAGAGGAAGCGATTTGTTATCGTAAGACGGGTGGCCTGCTGGTCAGGTCAGATAAGCCAGGTTGGACAGAAGCGTTTCCTTCCCTGGCATTCCACGCTTCACTCGGGGGTTCCAGGCGGCTGCGCCCGGAGGCCTTGCCTGGAACTGTGGACAAGGCAGACTGCCCTTTCCTTATTCTCCTGCTGCATTTTACCCGTCCCTCAGCAACAGACACGGGAAGCCTCAGCCAGAGACTTGGTCAGGGTGTGGCCCTGATTTTGTGGCCCCGGGGCACGTGGACATGACCTCACAAAACCCTACAGCAGCTTCCCTGGCAAGGCCCTCGGATTGTGGGGTCAGGGAGGGGCTGGGGCTGAGACTGAGGCCCCTGGGGCACCGGGGAGCCCCAGGGGAGCCACGAAGGGGCTGCAATTGCCTGGGGCATGGCCAGGCACCACCTGGGCTATTGACGTGGTGAGGCTGGGAGCCTGTGGGAGACGCCTGGGAGCTGCCCAGAGGTCACGTCCAAGGCACATCCTGATGCACCTTGCTCTCAAAGATGCCTGAGATAGAGCCCCACCTCCTTCACCACATGAATGGGTTCAGGGCCAAATCCAGTGGCTGTCAGAAACAAGGAAGTCTCCCTGTCACTAAGGGGCAGAACTGGCACCGGAGTGACAGCCTCAGGACAGCTCAGGCACCCAGAGTGGCCCCCGCCCCCAGGATGAGAGGACGAAAATGGGCACATCCCCGCCCCCCCCAGACCTGCTCTGACGACTGAGTCCCAGGGCTGAGCATCTAGAGGGGAGAAAGGATGGCAGAAACTGCCCCAAAGCCTGCACCCACAGCCCGTGTCATCAGCCCAAGGCTTAGCGCCGTCTGCTAAGTTTCACGTGACAAATAAATGCAAATAGCAGTTTTCCAGGGACTCTTTAAAAATCGATTCCTTATGTAGCAGCAAGAAAACATCCGTTGTCCTTAGCAGACAATATCATTATCACAATGACTATGATGGCCATGACCTTTCACTGCAGGGGTTCTATTGGATGGTGACACTCCCCTAAGCCTCCCCCAGGGGCCCCAGCACCTGGCCAGGCCATGCTGGGACCTGAGACAAAAGGAAAAATGTGCACCCTGTATAGATGCTTTTATATACATTTTTAACATTTCTTCTGCAACATTGAAGTATTTGAGAAAGATAATGAAAAACTTTTTTAAAAAGGTATATTAAAACTCACATTATTTTCAGTTTAAATATTTTATTTACACCAAAAATAAAATTTATTATAATTTAACTTTATTGGATTCAACGGAATGGAAATAAAGTCATCAATAATATTTTCAAAATGGGCTCCTGGAAAAAAAATTAACCATTGACTGAAAAAAGACATGAAGACGTGTGTGGAGGGTGTACCTGTGGAAAGACAAGAAAATATAGTAAAGCAGTTTTCACAACAGCCAGAAAGTGGAAACAACCCAAATGTCCATCAGCTAGTGAACAGACCAACTGTGGTCTGTCCACACAGCAGAGTATTATTCAGCCATGAGAAGGAGCACACCTCCGATGCAGTCTACAGCCTGGCTGCGGGACCTGGGACACACCAGCTAAGTGCAAGAAGCTGCCCAACGGACACACACAGTGTGTGACACTGTTATATGAAAGGTCCAAGACAGGCAAGTCTGCAGACAGGATGCAGACCCGTGGCTGCCAGGGGCAGGGGACAGGGAGTGGCTGGTCCTGATGGAATGTTCTAGAGCTAGGTAGAGGTGCATTGCAAATTCACTAAATGCCGCTGAGTTGTTCACAATGAAATGGTTGATTCTATGTGACTTCCACCTGGATGAATTGTTTTTTAAAGATGTGTCACACACACAAAGAGGCAATCAAGTTAGTATCGGCTGGATGGTGGGCTGGATGTCGGGACCCTCCAGGAGCAGAACATGTTCCCAGTGGTGGAGACGCCTCTCTGTGCACAAGGTGGAGGCGCCCCCCCCACTCCACCACAGCCGCAAGAAGGACTGGATTCCAGTTCTGTTCACCCACTTCATGACCGACATCAGGGCTCGCCATGAAATAGGCACCAAAGCCCCCGACGGTGCAGCAGACGGTGGCGTCACAAAGGCCACCTCGGCTGATCCCCGGGCCCTCACAACTTTCCTCGATCAAGAGACGTTGTTTCCTGGACCTGCACAGAGAAAAGCATCGAGCGGTTCTCAACACTAGATGAACACAGCAGTCGCAGGCTAGACAGTGTCTTCAGCCCCAGCTGCGTAAACTGGAGACAACTCATGAGCATGAACGCACTCCTACCTCACAGGGACACACAGGAGGGCGGCCGTCGAGTTTCCTCCCACGTTTCATTTTTTTTTTTTTTTAATTTTTTTTAACGTTCATTTATTTTTGAGACAGAGAGAGACAGAGCATGAACGGGTCCTCCCACGTTTCAAAGGTGCCTGGAATAAGGCAGTGTCCAGGCGCCTGTCTGTGCACAAAGCAAAGTGTCCTTGCAAGATCCCTCTGTGTCTCCACAGCTCTCGACCTACAAGCAGTCGGCAGGCCATCAGCCCCCCAGGGGCCCCGCTGCGGCCGCAGGAGGAGGAAGGTGGCATCTGTCTCCTTGGCTGCAGCCTCCCCAACCTCGCACGAGTTGGCCACACACTTGGTTGTGGGTATAACTTCCACAAGCACTTGTTTTGTGATGTTGCTGGCCATCATTAGCTCATTCTTGCCACCAGGATGTGCGGGTCTCTATGCACTTGGGTCCAACGACATGTGCTTCCCTGAGTCCCGCTCAGCCGTCTTCTCTGTGCCCTTGGGCGGCTCCGACCAGCCATGACTTTACCTGTTGCAACAGACACCAGTAAAAGAAGATCCTCTTTGATGTGACGGATAAATCACGTGTATCCCAAACCCTGAGCCCTGGAAGCGGGGAAACCTTCAGCTCTCGGGGGGCAGGGTGGGGGGCTCTGCGTCAGGGACGAGAGGCTCTGCTCTGCCTTTGAAGGAAACGGGAGGCACTGGCCTCTAGTGTAGAGACGCTTCCACTTTGAAGCCCGAGACTCGAACAGTAGCCTCCAAGCAGGGAAACGGGTCCCGGGCGCACTGCTTTTTCCTCTGGGCTACACAGGCCGCAGGGTGTGCGGGCTGGGCCGCAGGGGGTGGGGGCACGAGAGCTCGAGACCTCGCCCGTGGCCCACATCTGCTAGTGCATCTAGGGGACGGCCCGCTCGAGGTCTGAGTGTCCAGGTACCGAACACGAGTGAACTCCAGCAGCACCGTCGTCCGTGTCGGGCCACAGTGGCTGATTCTAAATTCTCAGAACTGGACCAAATCTTTCTATGGCAACTGGAGTTTGCTTCACGGGCCTCACAGTCCAAGGGGCTATTCTTGCTGCCAAACAGAAATGTCAACAATATCCCCTTATTTTCTATGTAGCTTCAATCAGGAATTGTCCAGCATGGTCCCCAGGCGTCTCCACGCTCACGTTCATGAGGTCACTAAGCGACATGTGCAAATCCCTCATGAAGGAACCCGGCCAGTAAACAGTGTCTAGTTACCTGCCATCGCTGATCCAGCCACCAGCACAGGACACGGGCCGCGGGGGGGGGGGGGGGGGGGGGGGGGGGTTGGTCAGCAGAAGGGTCCCCACGATGCTTTCTGACATGTGCCGCAGGGGCCACTTGGGGGACAGGGTGCTGCTGTCTGTGGCAAGAACAACACCCCAGATGTAGAGATAAGGCCAGAGAGTGGGGGCATGTCCCTCCCTGTCACACCGGGGCGCCCTTTCCTGAGCCCCCCAGGCCTGGTTCACCAGCTGAGCAAAGTGCCTTGTCTCACTTTGCTATTTAACATGAATTACAGATTCAGACTCCCAAGTTCCGTGTCGGCTCATAGATCTTTCCCTGTGAAGCGGCAAGTAATTTCTGCCCACAAGAAAAAATAACTTCAAATATGTACTTATGTGTACATTTAACACTACATATGTAATAAATACATGTTGAACCGATAATATTAATAAATATATAGATATTTAAAACATTTAATTAGTCATTAACAGTTAATGATAAATAAATGGAATTAGCTAATATGAGATAAATTAGTAAATAATTAAGTATTATTCATATTAAATAAATATTAATGGGGGTGTTATTGTAAATAATTATCTAATAACCATTAATAATTGAAATAAAGCTTTATTATTTAAACATTAATGTAACTATATTAAAATATCAGTTAGTAAATACGTACTGAATATATTTAATGGCCTTGAAGGCCATCAGCCAGTTTCCCGTTTGGCCTGGCACCCTTGCCCCGACTTTCTTCAAGGCCTGTGAGCACCCACTTCCCTAAAATACTCTTCCAACAGCCATATCAAGTTTCTGGTCCCTCTTTAATGAGTTAATAAATCTTTTTCATTCTGTATTTGTGTGATAGTCAGTTTTGGACACTTTGTCCTACCCCTGAGACAGCACAGCAAGCAGGGCCCAAGGGCAGCTCAGAGCAGGAGCGTCCAGAGATGGTACAGTCTGGGCCCCACCAGCCTTGGGGACACACGGACGCTCCCGGGTCTGCGTCCTGCCGACCTGTGGGAAGGCACAGGGGGGTGCAGGGCACAGATAAATTGTGGTTGCAGATGTGATGTGCTGACTGGAGCTAGTGACTGGGGGGGGGGCCCTAAAGACACCCTAATGACACCCCAGGATGGTGTCCTTGAAGAAGGGAGGAGACACCAAGAGAGAGAGTGAGGTTTCCTGCCTATAAGCCAAGGACTCCAGCACAACTGAGGTCACTGCTGACCCTCCGAGTCGGCCTGCTCGTCACCATGTGGTGGTTTGGAGCCAGCGTCAAAGACGCTGAGGGGGCAGGGCTGCAAGTGCAGGCCCGGTTTCATCCTGCCGGGTGCCCGCACCCCTTCCCACCACCGGCCACCTACTGGGTTCCCCTCCCTCGCCAAACAAGAGGCTTTTGAGAGTTTCTTTCAGGGACTCCGTAAGTCTCGGGTGATCATGGGTTTACCGGGTAAACCGTGACTGACAGCTGCATGGCCCTGGTGCCCCCAGGGTACCCGCAGGTGCCCTCTCCGCAGGCCCCTCTCCCAGAGAGCCTGGAGCCCTCATGCTGAGCTGAGGCTCAGAACTAACATCAGCCCTTTGGGCAGAGAAATCTGAACCACCTTCTCATTCCTTTTGTGAAAATAAATGAACCGCGTCCGTCTTCAGAGGCAGCTCACGGAGGAAGGTGCTTATCGGCATCATTTTCTAGATGAATTCACTAAGTGACTTTCAAAGATCCTGATGGCTGTTACACACAAGAGACGGGGACAATTAGAAGAGTTGTCCAGTAATTCTCCCCAACAAGGAAAACAACCCTAGTTACCTGTGCAATGAGGCCTTTTAACCTGAGACGTCTAACATGTCACACATACCCCAGGCAGTATGGGCACACAGCTTCCCTCCTGGGCCCAGAGGACAGCCCAGGGGACATTCCAGGGAGCCCACTCCATCCTCTCTGCCGCACCCTTCCCGCTTCTGGAGCAGTTCTTCTTCATGCACTAGCCCCCTCTGGGGCCAGCTGATGCTTGTAAGCCACACTGTGGTATTGTAGTAACGGTAACATGCTCATCACACAAATGTAGCAGGTGCAGAAAACGCAGCGTGTCCCAGGCCAGCCAGCGGCCTGCGAGCGGGCCCGAGGACTGGGTCTCTGCACACGGGTGGGCTCTTACCATGGTCCCCTCTGTGTGTGTGTCCATCCTGTCCTTCCCTCCTACAGCTTTGTCCCAGGCCCTGCATTCAGAGGCCACTATGCTGGAAACACCTGCTCAGGGCTTCCCGCCAGGAGGGCCCCTCTCAGGTCTGTGAACCCAGATGCGCCTGCAAGTGCCCTGCTCTGGTTCATCTTGGGGAAACTTCACAACCCTGCGCCCCTCAGGCCTCAGTGTCCAGCACTTGCCACAGGCCGCCCCACCCACCAGATGTTCTGCCTCCTCCCTGAGGGTAAATTCCCATGTTTTGCATGTGGGCCGGGGGAACTCTGTCCTGGGCGGCTTGGGGCTGGAAGGATTGTCCCGTCCAAACCAAAGCAGTCCCCATGGTGCCTCTGTTCCCAAAGTGCTCGATGGGTCCCACACATCACCAGAGAAGGTCCCAGTGCCCTAGCTGGGAGCACGACGCCTCTACCTTCCCTCCCTGCTTCTTCTCCCAGTTCATCCACAGACGCACACATGACACTCTCTCTGGAACAGTCTGTGCCAGGGCGGAGGGGGGGGTTCAGCACCCCTGGCTCTGTCCCCAGTCATAGCAATGCGGAAATGACTTCCACACACGTTCCAGCCCCTGGGGTCACCTCTGGGCATCTCCATGAGGACTCTGCCAGCACACACGCCCTTCCTTCTGCCCTCTCCCCACCTCACCCCCCGACCCCCAGGGCCCTGGAAGAAAAGCACACGTGAAATGGGAAGGGGGACCAGAGGAAGAAAGCCAGGTGTGGATGGAGGGCAGGGGCAGGAGGGGCCCACCCGGAAGGAAGAGGCTTGCAGGGTTGTGAGCAGTGGGTTCAGCAAGATGCCTGAGGTGGGGCAATTCCAGCTCCTCAATGTTGACCGTTTCACGATGCGTGTGTGTGCGTGAGTGTGTGCATGAGTGTGCATGTGTGCCTGTGTGCACGTGAGTGTGTGCATACCTGTATATGCCTGTGTGAGTGTGTGCGTGTGTGCATGTGTGTATGTGTGTGCACTTGTGTGTATGTGTGTCTTGCGTGCATGTGTGTTTGTGCATGTGTGCGTGTGCACACGTGTGCCTGTGTGTGAGAGTGCACACATGTGCATTTGTGTATGTGTGCCCGTGCTTGTGTGTGCATCTGTGTGTATGTGGGTGTCTGTGTGTGCACACGTGTTTGTGCGTGTGTGCGCATGTGTGCCTGTGTGCGTGTGCGTGCCTGTGCGAGTGTGCACGTGTGTGTATGTGTGCGCGCTCGTATGTCTATGTGCACACGTGTGTGCTTGTGCATGTGTGTGCACACGTGTGCCTGTGTGAGCGTGTTGCCTGTGTGCCTGTGTGTGCTTGTGTGCACGCGTGCTCATGTACATTTGTGTATGTGTGCACGCACTTGTGTGTGCATCTGTGCGTCTGTGTGTGTACACATGTGTATTTGTGCATGTGTACGTGTGTGTATGTGTGTGCACGCTTGTGTGTGCATCTGTATGTGTGTGCACATGTGTGTGCATGTGTACATGTCTGTGCACGCTCACGTGTGTGTGCACACATGTCCCACGCTTTGTGTGCGTGTGTGTCTAGACGTGTGTGCCTGCATGTGTGTACGTGTGTGTTTGTGTGTGCACGAACACTCACATTCTTGTTTGTCCAGTCTGGGAGGCCCAGGTCACAGGGCGTGCACCCTAACACTGACAGCTGAGCCACCCCGTGGGCGGATGGGAGCCCGTGAGGGCACAGAGCATGTCCCCAGGGCCGTGGATGCGGGTTAGCAGTGACTAGACTCTCCTGTGGGGCATCCCCAGGTCACGTTGTCCAAGAGCCACTGTGGCAGAGCGTCTGGTCTTCAGAGCACCACCTAAAAGGCCTCTTGCACTGTCCCCACACCCGGAATGATGGCTCTCTGGTTCTGTCTACACCTGGAAGGAGCCCTCTCCTGCTGTCTACACCCAGAATGACGGCTCTTGCACTGTCTACACCCAGAAAGAGCCCTCTTGGCGCTGTCCCCACACCCAGAATGACAGCATTTTGCATCTCATGGGGACCGAAGCCATCCTCTGCCCAGCACCTCAGCCCAGGAGGACTCCAGCAGGGGCGCACGGAGTCCACCCCCAGACACAGTGTCCGCGTTCTGGAAGAAGGCAGAGAGGATTGGTCTTCCCGTCCTGATGTTTCACGACCCTGGGGAGTGTCCCTGCTCTCAGCATGGCCCTGGTGGCTGCTGGCTAGGGAGAAGGCAGGCAGGTGCGTGGCCACATTGTGCGCCCCACCTCTGGGGCGGGGAACCCTCATATGGCCACACGGGGTCCTCCTGGCCTCCAGAGCTCCCAGCTGCTTCAGCCAGCCAGTGGGCCCTAGCGGGCCCAGGTTGGAGGGACACAGCCATGCCGTGCAGGGGAAATGTCCCCTCCGCTGTGGAGGCCAGAGAGGCAACGGCAGGAGCCTGATGCTGAGTGTGTCACACAAAGGTGGGGCAAGAGAGAAGCTTACTGAGACACATGAAGGGAAAGTAGGAAAGACCCGGAGCAGACGACTGTGCTACTTAATGCAGAGACGGTGGAAGGACCACGTGGCACCGATGTCCCCGCCCACAGCTCCGTCACCTCCAAGTGGCGAGAGGGAGTCCAACCCAGGGCTGCTGACAGCAGGGTCCGAGCTGCACATTATGTTTCTTTTTTTTTTTTTTTTAATTTTTTTTAATGTCTATTTTTGAGAGAGAGAGACAGCATGAGCAGGGGAGGAGCAGAGAGAGAGGGAGACAGAATCCGAAACAGGCTCCAGGCTCTGAGCTGTCAGCACAGAGCCTGACGTGGGGCTCGAACCCACAAACCACGAGATCATGACCTGAGCCGAAGCCGGACACTCAACCGACTGAGCCACCCAGGCGCCCCTGCACATTATGTTTCCAAAAGGGTTTCCTTCAGAGCCAGAGACCGAGGCTCCCTCTGGAAACCTGGTGTTGCACTACCTTCACCATTGTTCGCCTTTACTGTCACAGTAACCAAATCCCGAAAGCTACCACTGCTAATGAGCGGGCCCAGCAGGCCACTGTGGTGACAGCGGTGAGACCAGTGGTCGCGGACACAGCTGGTGGGGCCGCTGTGCCCAGGCCCTCGGCCGAGAGCTCCGTCTGCACTCACTGTTTCTGTTCTCACGACAGCACACGGTGAAGAGAAGCTGGCAGCCACGCGGGCCCCCTCCCCGCCTCCCTGCGTCCTACCGCCATCTCCCGGGGCTGTCCCCGCTCTGCCTCGGACGCCGGCCGCTCTGGGAGCCTCCCTGCAGCCACACTGATGAAGGACCCAAACAGAAGGAAGCCTCTGGCTGCTATTTGTGGTGACTTTCCTTCCACCCAAATCCATTTGAAGTGTGTTCAGTTCCTTAGCGAATAAGTTATCTGAGCCGCTAAATGGAAAAGAGAACATCTTCTAGTAGGCTTTGCAAAATGTCTCTTTGACACGTAGTCGTGTGGGGCAATGGATGGGAATCGGAAGCCGGCGGCAGGCCGAGGAAGCGTGCATCAACGGTCCTCCCACGGGACGGTCACTGCCGTGAAGCGCAGAGCAAACCCCACGAAGTAACGGCAGTGTTTCCCGCCGTGAAAACATATGTCTGAGCCAACTCTCAGACTTCCCCAGCAAATGTTTTATTGGCTGGAGAGGAAAATGTTTTCTGAAATAGTTACAGTTCCAGATGCCCTAAAAGGTAACGTTCCATATTATGTACACTTATCTACACCTCCAACACAAAAAACTTTTCTTCTAGAAAAGGGGCATCTGTTGGATTTTGTCCGCCTGGTGCTTTGCCTTTTTGGAGCCCTGCCCTGCCCTGAAGGGCTGAGAGTCCCTCGGCATGTTCCCCGCTGGAGCTGTGCACACACATGGTCAGGAGCAGGGCTGAGCCCCCCTGCCGAGCCCCTGGTGTGAGGATGTCACCTGCACTGGCAGCGTTCTGTCCCAGCCGCTCACACAGGAAGCGTTTACAGCATGCAGGAGAGCGAAAGGCCCAGTCATGGTGTGGCCAGACCCTGAGGCCAGCACAGGTCTGAACCGACCAGTGACTGAAACCAGGACGTTCCTGTTTGCAGGGCGTCTGTATGTGCAGGACCAGCCCTGACGAACACGGCACTGAAATGCACAAGTCTCTGGGCAGTCCCTGGGCAATGACATTACAGGGCTGGTGCTCTGTCCCAAATGCAGGTGCATCGGGCTACCTCAGTCATGCTTGCTTTCAGGGCCTCCCCGGGCCCGCAAGTCACGGAGGAGATCCCACCTGGCTATCCTGGGCATGACACCCTCCTGTCTGTCCAGCTGCACCCACACCCTTCCCAGGTGGTCCTCAGCTCCGAGGCTCCCCCGTCAACACCACTTATACAGCAGTTCTCTTGAGCTGGGCCCACTTGCCTGGACCGCAGTCGCCCCTGTAGCAGCAGACAGCTCCTAGAGAGTGTTGTTCCTCTCTCCCCTCCTAAGGCCAGGAGGGAGTCTGGAGTGGCAGCGGCAGGGCTGGAGCAGGGCCAGGGCACACAGGCAGGCCGTCAGTTAGGACCTGCCGAGGGGCTCCCACCCACCATCTCACTTCCCTGTCACACCAGGCACCAAGAGTCAGTAAGTCTATGCTGCTTGCAGATGAGGAAAAATTTCTTAAAAGTAATCTCTGCACCCAATATGGGGCTTGAGCCCACAACCCTGAGATTGAGTCACACGCTCTCCAGACTGAGCCAGCCGGGTGTGCCACAGAGAAGGAAATTTGTGGTGGAGAAAAGTGGCCGAAAATCGCTCTAAGTGGAGGAGGTAAATGTATCTGTCCAGCTCAAGGTCCCTCTTCCCACCTCCCCGTCTGTCTTCACTGCAAACTCAAGAAGACCAGGGCCTTGGACTCAGGTGAGTGTAACTCCTTTCAGATGAAGGAGGAGTTAACCTGGCTAGGGTAGGCACCCTTGACCGGAAGCAGACACTGTTCTACGTAAAGATCCCTACAGCATTCCACAAAACCATTTATATGGGGGCATTTGGCACAACACCCCTTGTAAGTCACAGGCTGCAAAGGTGCTCCCCTAGGGGGCCAAGCGGGGGAAGTAACCATCTTGGTAGCCCCCCGCTGAGGGGGTCTAGGATCTGGGACTTTTGATTTTAAAACTGGGAACATCCTTGCAAAGCTAGGGTGGAGCCCAGCGGACTTACCCATGGAAGGACTTTCACCTTAATGAGGTCCCACCACCTTCATTCATGACAGTAAGTAATGTTCTTCAAATTTTCTGAGCACAACCCACAGTAATAAACGTATTTTACATCACAACCCAGACCACATTCACAAAAATAGATATTGGAAAAATAAGGAACTCACAGCCAATAAAACTCTGATATATTCCTCTGTTCTAACCCACATCATTAAAAACCACTGGTTAACAAAACACTAACTTTTGCAAAATTAAAAACCCGACTAAACCAGTGGGTTGCAAAACATGCTCTTAAAAAAAAAACAAAACCAAAAACCTTCATTAAAGTGTGACTGGGGGTTTCTGCTTCTGGACAAGAGACAGCAGCAGAGACCAGATTTACCTCCCCACCTAGAACAACTGAGCAAGCAGACATATATATAAAATAACAGTTTTCAACACACTGGACATTAGGCAACAAAGGAGTGAACCCCGGGGGACAGGAAGTAAGTGAGGTGGCCCTAGGATTGCCAAGGTCACTGCCTAGAGGGAGAGACGAGGTTGCCATATGTGGAGGACACACGCAGAGCCAACTGCCCAAGTAGGAGAGGGCGATGCAGAGAAAGAACTTCAGAGACCTGCAGAGACCCCCTCCGGTCAGCTGATCATCACAAGGAGACAAAGGGCAAGACGAAGCTATGATGTTCGATAGGTTAGGTATATTAAATGCACTTTTAACTTACCATACTCTCGATTTATGCTGGGTTTATCAGGATGTAACTGCATCACAAGTCAAGGAATGTTTGTATTAAAAAGACATAAGGGGCGCCTGGGTGGCGCAGTCGGTTAAGCGTCCGACTTCAGCCAGGTCACGATCTCACGGTCCGTGAGTTCGAGCCCCGCGTCAGGCTCTGGGCTGATGGCTCAGAGCCTGGAGCCTGTTTCCGATTCTGTGTCTCCCTCTCTCTCTGTCCCTCCCCCGTTCATGCTCTGTCTCTCTCTGTCCCACAAATAAATAAAAAAACGTTGAAAAAAAAAAATTAAAAAAAAAAAATAAATAAAAAGACATAAGACCTCGTCAATGACCTCAGCTTCTATCCTGAGAAACTAGATGAAGAAGAGAAAATGAAATGCAGTGTAAACAGAAGAAATAAAATTATAAAAATTATATGGATAATGATAAAATAGAAAACAAAAAAAAAATAGAGAAATATCATTAAACCAAAAGCTGGTTCCTTGAAATAGAAACACTTGTTGAATCTCTAGTCAGAAGGATTCAGACAAAAAGAGAGAAGACACAAATTATCAATACTGAGAATGAGAGGTGTCATCACTACAGACCTACAAATATAAAGGAATATTATGAATAACTTCCTGCCAATATGTTCAATACCTTAGATGAAAAGGCAAATGTCCTCAAAGACACAGACTGTGAAAGTTTACTCACAAAGAAACAACCGGAACGACCTTATTTATATCTGTGAAAGAAACTGAATTTATAGGTGAGAACCTTCCCACAAAGACAATCCCAGGTGTGTATGGCATCACGGACAGCATTTGTCAGCCATTTAAGGGAAAAATAACACAAATTCCATACCAACTCTTCCATTAAACTGAGTAGGAGGAAGCACTTAACAACTCATTTGATGAGACCAGCATATCTTGGGTGCCAAACCAGATAAAGGCAATTCAAGAGGGGCACCCGGGTGGCTCAGTAGGTTAAACGTCCAACTTCGGCTCAGGTCATGATCTCAAGGTTCATGGGTTCAAGTCCTGTGTCGAGCTCTATGCTGACAGCTTAGAGCCTGAAGCCGGCTTCACGTTCTGTGTCTCCCTCTCTGCCCCTCCCCTGCTCATGCTCTGTCTCTGTCGCTCTCAAAAATAAATAAATGTTAAAAAAAAATTAAAAAAAAAAAAGACAATACAAGAAAAGAAAATACCCTCATTAACATGGTTGCAAAGATTCTTTTTTAATTTTTCTAAACGTTTATTTATTTTTGAGACAATGAGGAGCATGAAGTGGGGAAGGGGCAGAGAGAGAGGGAGACACAGAATCTGAAGCAGGCTCCAGGCTCTGAGCGGTCAGCACAGAGCCCAACTCAGGGCTTGAACTCGTGAACCATGAGATTATGACCTGAGCCAAAGTCGGACACCCAACCGACTGAGCCACCCAGGGGCCCCATGGTTGCAAAGATTCTTAACAAAATACTACATCATCAGGTGAGGTTCTTCCCACATTTGAAAATCAATCAAGGTAATTACATATTAATGAATGGAAAAAGGAAAAAAAAAATGATTCTCTCAACAGATGCAGAAAAAGCATTTGACAGAATCCAACATCCATTTCTAATGAAAAGAACTCACAGAAAATTGAAACTAGAACGATAAAAAGCATCTATGAAAGCCCTGTAGCTACCATTATACTTAATGGTGAAAGACTGAGTTGTTTCCACGTGGGATCAGGACTAACACAGGGATCCACTGTCACCATTTCCAGCCAACATTGTTGTGGAGGTCGCTAGACAGTCAATAAGTCAAGGAAAGAAGCAAAAAGTGCACAGCTCTGAAAGGAGATTTGCTGTATTTACAGACAACATGACCATCTATGTAAAAAATTCTACCGAATCTATTAAAAAAAATTGAAACTAGTAGTTAAGCACAGTTGTAGAATAAAAGATAAATGTACAAAAAACCAAACATTTAAATACTCAGAAATTGAAATTAAAAAGATTTACAATAAAACAAAGAAATGTAAAATATGTGGGAATGAATTCAAAGTGGGTCATAGTTCTAAATGTAAAATGTAAATCTATAAAACTTCTGAAAGAAAATATCGTGACCTCGGAGTAGGCAAATATAATTCCAAAGCAGAATTCATTAAAAGATAAATAATAAATTGTACTTCAAAATTAAGAGGAAAAAGAGCAGTGTTTCATTGTTTAAAATAATGAAAAACCAAGTCACAGACTGGACTAAATATTTGCAAATCACAGTCTGATACAGGTCTTGTGTCCGGAAGATTTAAAGAACTCTTAAAACTCAACAAATAATTCAATAATTGGGAAAGTACAGAGCCCAAGTAAAAGGAAAAAAAGATGATAAAATTAAAACAGACATTTCACCAAAAAATATATTTGGATGGCAATGAGCACATTAAAATCTGCTCAGCATCATAGTCCTAGAAAAACGCAAATTCAAGTCACAAGGAAATACCACCAAACACCTACCAGAATGGCTAAAATTAAGAAGACTAGGGCACCTGGGTGGCTCAGTCGGTTGAGCACCCCACTTGATTTTGGCTCTGGTCATGGTCTCAGGGTCGTGAGATCGAGCCCTGTGTCCAGCTCTGCGTTGACAGCTCAAAGCCTGCTTCTCTTTCTCTCCCTTTCTCTCTGATCCTCCCCTACTCATGCCCATGTGCACATGCACGTTCTCTCTCTCTCTCTCTCTCTCTCTCTCTCTCTCTCAAAAAAAAAGACTAACCTTAGCAAGTGTGGGTGGGATATGCAACAACTTGAAACTTTCATATACTGTTGGTGGAAACATAAAATGGAAATTCACTTTGAAAAAGTTTGTGAGTTTCTTAAAAAGTCAAATACCTACCATACAGTCCAGTGTTATTTCCTACATATTTCCTCAAGAGAAGCAAAAGCTTATGTGCATACAATAACTTATACATGAATGCTCATAGTCCCTTTGTTGGTAATAACCAGTAACTGGAAACAAGCCAATGTCCATCAACAGGTGAATGCTAAAAAGACTGTGGCATATCCACATGACAGAATACTGGTGAGCAAAAAAAGAAGAAGAAGGAGGAGGAGGAGGAGGAGGAGGAGGAGAAAAAGGAATAAAAAAAAGAATAAACTATGTGCAACAATGTAAGTGAATCTGAAAGTGAATTTGCCTAGTGAAAGAAGCCAGACAAAAAAGCACATTCTGTAGGATTCCTTTTATGCAACATTCCAAAAAGAGCAAACTAGTCTATAGGGACAAAGTGGGCCAGTGATTTTGCCTGGGATGGAGTGAGGGTGGGGCAGGGACACTCAGGAGGGAGGGATTACCAAAGGGCATGAGGAAGTGTTTTCAAAGTATGGGTATGCTCTAGAGGAATGTGGTGGTGGGTTTACAGGTATGTACGTTCATCATAGATACCACAAAACTTATTATGTAGCTTATTATATTTCCATTATGCCTCAATAAACCTGCTTTAAAAACAAAGAAAACCCAATATGACTGGTTTGGTCAGCGCCCACCACACTGCCTTTTAAGACAACACAGCAAGTACTCAACTCACATTTATCGATTTATTGAGCAGATTCATAAATGAACAGCCTCAGCACCTTGAAATCATCACCCACAGAAGTGATGGTGGAAGGAAATGCAGAATTTTTCTCTCCCCACCAACACCTTGTTTCTGACACCCGCACTTTGACCCTAACCCCCACACTTTCATCCCACTTGGTCTTGGCAAGACGAGCCCCTGACCACAGCATGGCTGACAGTCCATACGAGGTGTCCACGGCACTAGGTCTAACCTGCCCCTTGTAAAAATGAGCTACTTCATCGTGGTTACTTCGAGGTGTATAACACAGTGCCTGACGACTCTCCCCAATTTCAGAACGCATTATCCAAATTGTTGCTTATCCATTTTCTTTCTCTGCCTTAAAGCAAAGTTTCTGCATTGGTCTTGGGGTTAGCTTGGGTCAGACACCCTCCCTCGCTCCCTATATTTGCTTCCTGTATTCTACAGTTATTCAGGTGAGCAAGTGTGTGTGAATGCATTTTATTAAAGCAAGTCTCTTCATAATGGGTGCTGTTGGGGTTATTGTGATACCAAGTCAGCAGAAAGGATAAACGGGGAAAAGCAGCGAGGGGCTTGAGGTCCAGGCTGACAGGTCAGGGGGCCTGAAAGCCTCCTTCTAGTTGGGATCATGCTAACGCCTGGTCACCTGAAGCACTGAGCCCATACTCAGCATGGACCCTCCCAGAGGGACATGAAGAGGCCATGACACTCACTCTTACTGGGATCCAACTCTGAGAGTCCCACGAACTCTATAAACTCTCTTGGCCAAACACACAGAAATAGGAAAGAAGAAAGCCACTGCAAACAATGTGTAGGAGTTTGCATACTTCCTGAAATACATCCACGGGCCACCTGGTTCAGAATCCTAGGAAATAAGAGACGCACGATTAATTAATTAAGGATCTGTGTAAATACACACTGAAGAATTTACTGCCCCACCCAGGTTCTTGAAACAGGTTCTCCTTAAGAACAACAAGCAGGAAAATTAATGTAGTAAATGCTCTTTCCAAGCCCAAGGCATCCAGGCTGCTTTCATCCGTTGCTGGCTGAGGTGGGAGAGCAGCTCAACTGCAGATCACAGGTGCAGAGGACTTACCTATTAAATTGTGCATTCCCTTTGAAGAGCTTTCTCACCAGTGTTCATTCCCCCGACTTTAACGTGTTAATGCTCATTAACCCCACCTTCAAACCACGACCTCAGGGAATCGACCAGCATCAACGCTTCATTCTCCCACTACAGCAGGCCAGGGGAATCTGAGGTCAGGACTCGGGCCTAGAGCCCGCAGCACGACGACCACAGTGACCCACCATGCGGGGTGGGGGTTGGGGGGGCTGTGTCCAGGCCCCTGCCAGCCTCGCTGCTGCTTCAGTCCCCCGGGGGAGCCCTCCGCTTCGTTTTGGTTTTGTTTGTTTGTGTGTTTTTGGCCCCTGAATTTGCGAAATACTCCGGAGAGAGAGACAGAAAGTCTTGGTCTCCCAGAAGAAGCACAATGTTGCTTTCAGCCTGAGTATTTACTGGGAAACCTCAATGTCATTCATCATTATGGAAGACAGAGGTTACAAAAGGAAATAATCTCCTCTCGCTCCCTGGACCTCGCTGGGATTTGGTCTGGCCTCAGTTTATCCTTTCTTTCGGGGGTTTTAAGTCTTGAGAAAATGTGCTCGGGAATGGGGAATCCAAAAAGGGTGCGGTAGATTTGGGGTGCGGGTGGCGGTGGTGGGGCGGGACGAGGGTTCAGTGTGGTGAGCGGTCAGGCGGCACCTGGTCACCTGGCACCTGGCTGTTTGCTGCTTCCTTTTACCCGCGACCGGGGTCAGGCTCGGTCATCGACTTGAATCTCCTTCTCCTGGACGCACCCGCCGCTCTAAGTGGCCACGTCGTCCGGGTGGGGTGACGGGTCTCCCCGGGGTCTTTGATCTCTGCGGGGCTGGGGAGGGGGGGTGCTGGGAGCCGGCGTGGGTTGGGTGGGCGGGTGCTGGGAGCTGGCTGGGCGGGGTGGGGTGGGGTGGGGGTGCTGGAAGGCGCGGGGGGTGGTGCTGGGAGCCGGCGGGGGAGCGGGGGGGGGGGGGTGGGTGCTGGGAACACACGCGCCCCGCCCCCGCGCGGCCCCGAGCCGGGTCCTGCCCGCGCGCCCCGCCCCGGCCCCGGCCGCGAGCGCCGAGGTGCCGCTGCCGCTGCCGCCGCCGCCGCCGCCGCCGGGATGTGACCTTCACAGCCGCCTGCACGGGATGAGCGGAGCCACCGCCCCGCGGCGCCCGCGGCTCGCCACGGCCTCCCGGGCGCTCTGAGAGCGCGCGCTCCCGGCCCGGTCGCCGTCCCCGGCCCTCGCCCCGCGCTCGCCCCGGCCCGGCCCCGCCATGCCGCCGCCGCCCGCGCTCGCCGCCGCCCTGGGCACCGCGCTGCTTGTGCTCCTGCTGGCCTCCGAGTCCGCGCACAGTGAGTACCGGGCCGGACCCCCGTGCCCCTCCCCAGAGTCCCCCCGCGGGCGCCTGCTCCCCGCGCCCCCACTCTCCCCCCGCCCCGGGCGCCTGCTCCCCGCGCCCCCGGGCCCCGCACGCCGCAGCCGCGTCCCCGGGGGGCTGGCGGCCGAGAGGACGGCGCGTGCGGGGCGGGGTTGACGGCGTGTCCCCGTTCCGTCCCCGCTCTCTCCCGGCGTCGTCCTCCCGCCCGCGTCCGGGCAGCTGTGATGCTGCGGGCGCGAGAGGCGGCGCAGTTCCTGCGGCCCCGGCAGCGACGCGCCTACCAGGTCTTCGAGGAGGCCAAGCAGGGCCACCTGGAGAGGGAATGCATTGAGGAGCTGTGCAGCCAGGAGGAGGCCCGGGAGGTGTTCGAGAACGACCCCGAGACGGTGAGCGCGCGCAGTCCCGCTGCTGGGGTCTGGGAACATCCTCCGTACGCGCTGCTGGGGAGCCTCACGGGGACGCCCCTTCCCCGCTGCGCAGACAGCCTTGGTGTTAGGGGTGCCGGGGCTGCAGTCAGGTCTCCCAGTCAGGAGTGCTGGAGCGGGGGGCGGGGAGCCCTGGGTCCCACCCTCAAGCCTCCTGCACACCTTTTGGGCCCCCTTTCTCCTGGTGACCCCAGGTGCTCCCGCAGCTGTAAGCAGGTGCGTGAATGGGTCCTCTTGAGACCCCATTACCTTGGTCAGCAGGCCTCTGAAGGCAGCCGCCTTCAGGGAAATGTGCAATAGGCAACACCTCCTCAGTGTTTAAGATGTAAGAGGAATACAGTGGGTAAAAGCCTAAAGGGCTTCCTGCCTCCCCCCTTAGATGGACCGGAAGTGAGGGGTGGGCTGCCCGCAGCCCCTAGATCCTCACCAAGGGGTATGGACTGTGTGCCTGAAAGAGGAAATGAAAGATGTGGCCTCTGGGATCGCTTGCCACAGCAGGTCCCGAAAGCCAAAACGGAAATAGGACCAGGACATCTGTGGGAGGGGTGGGCAGGAGGGCTGGGGTCGGGGGGCCCCCCCGCCAGGGTGCCCTGTGGAGGCCTCCTTCAGCAAGGTGCTCTTTACAAGCAGCTAGTGACTTTGGGAGCCTGGCTGTGCTGGCTCAGGACGTGACTCTATTAATAACGTCCTTGGGGGGTGTGGGGCGGCAGGCAGCCAACAGTAGAGAACAGCCCGTGTGGACTCAGCATCTGTGCAGGAGCTCTGCCCTCCCCGGGAGGGGACCCACGGGACCCTGCGTGTGTATCGGCCCTGGGGCAGATGCCCTTGGAGAGTGCCAGTGTGCAAATCGGATGGGCTTTATACCATGAGGTCAGGGTGACTTCACAGACATTTTTGGTTCTACCGGAATGTTTCTTCTAAAGAATTCTGGGATAAAATAAACACTGTGTGCAATAAATGGATAGCTCTGTGGGGCCCACAGAGGCTTTGTCTTCCCTGGTATTTCTCATCATTTGACCTGACAACCCTTTCCAGGCCGTTGTGAAGCGAGTTTTGAGGAGATGGCCAGCCCCCAGCAGTTCTTGTGCGAGTTGCTGCCGTGGGGTGGGCTCTGAGAAGGTTGTTTTCTCCAGGGCCGTTGCTTTCCACGTCAATAGCAGCACCGGTTCAATCTTTCTGTAAGGGCAGCACTGCTGGTCTTTTCTGGCCTGTTTTCCGGTTTCTTTAATGACGAGCCTGGTGGCCCAATGAGTCATCCCCTGCAGAGGATTTCTGAAGGCCTAGCAACAGGGCCATGTGCCTGGCCAGCAGGTCCCTGCCCGGTTGCAGGACTGTGTGACAGGTGCAGCGGGGCTCCCCAGCCCCCAGACCTTGTACAGAGACCCTGGGAGGGGGCTCATAGGTGAGAAGAGTTGAGGCAGCGAAGCTACTGTCCACCCCCATGGCCACTCCCGGCTGTGCTTGCCCAGAACGACAGGGCCTGACCTGGCTTTTCCTTGCTGCCTGGACACACTGTGTGTTAGCCACAGTATCCTTCTTCCCAGAGCATTAATCCCCTCAATGATTTTAATTGCTTTTATGTTTTAATCGTAACTTTATTTATAAACGTCTGACACAAAGGCAAGAGAAGGAAAAGTGTGTTTGCTCAGGACCCATGATTTTAATTCAGCCAGTGCTCTCTGGGTGCATTCCTGCAAGGGAGGTCATGGCCGCCCCAGCCTCCAGGGGTCCTCGTCCCTACAGCAGAGACTTGTGAACTTCTTTCATAGGAAAGCAGTCCGTGGTTTTCCAGGATCCTGTCCTCCTCGCCAGTCCCTGCCGGCAATAGTAACTACATCCTTCTCTTCATTTGCCAGTTTCCCAGGTTACACCAGCTACTTCGGGGTCATCCCTCAAGGTCAGCTGGGTTGCAAGCCCTTCACCTGAACCTGTACCTTGCATCTTGTGTAGACCGTAGTGAAGACTGTTTGGCCGTTGGCTTGTGGCATGCTGGGAGGAGCCAGGCTAGGGTTAGGAGTCACCCTTACCACCATGGGGGCACTCTGGAAGGGGCCACCCTGTCCTCAGGGTCGGGCTCAGTGGCAGGCATACACATCCACCTGGTCCTGCTCTGTCCTTCTGGCAGAGAGGGCACCACTGCCCTCCGGTTCTAATCCTGTGGCTCTGGGGGCGCACTAGTGAGTGAGCCCCAGGGAGGGCGTGCGGGAGCTGGGCCCTGCCCCCCAGGTTGGGCAGGCTTGAGCACCTGGAGGGCCAGCTCTGGGCTGCAGATGTACTTTCTGGTGTTTGGAGGCTTGTGCTGGAGTGCTGACTGCTAGCTGGGTGGGCTGTTCCTGCCTGACCCGGATTGTTCCTGACTAGGCTGTCTTTCTCTTGGGAAGGGAAGTGACCTTCACAGCAGGTAGCTGCTAGCACAATGGTTCCTTCCTGATTCCAGTCTTATCACACACCTGTGCTGGAAAGGAAGGGGGCCTGGGGTGGGGGGCTTCCTGACATCCTGGTCACCCTCCTGCTTCCCTCCTGGGAGCAGAAAGTCCTCCCCCTCACGCCTCAGTCCCCTGGGGAGTGTCCCAGGCTCCCCATTGTTGCCAGGGCTAACGTTCCTCTGCAGGGCTCAGGGACAGTTGATTCCCTCCCTATCTGTTTCCTCTCACATGCTACGCTCCCCGCTGGCTCGCCCTCTCCTTGCTTGTCCTCAGTATCGCTTCCCGTTCACAAGACCCCTTCTATGCTGGGATTCTCCTAAGCTCACCACAGGCCAGCCCAGCAGAGTCGCCTTCTACATAAATCCTTTAAGGCTGGCGGGTTCCAGACGCCAGAGGCCGTCTCAGTAATCAGCCTTCGCTTCCGGAAAGGGTTCTGGACAAAAAACTTAGCCAGCCCCACCCTACCTGCCTCCCAGCTCCTGGGAGCCCTCCCCTCTTGGGAACCCGCTCTTGGCAGCCACAACCTGGTGCTAGGAAAGAAACTCCAGGCCCTGGCCTTGACCCAGCACTTCGTTAAATTTGAGGGCAGACAGTATTCGCAGCATGGCCAGCAGCGCACCTGGAGGGCTTCACATCACAGGTGCATGACCGCCGGCCAGTGCTTGAGCTCACACGTGTCCCCCTTGCCCGTCTCTCTCCATGTCTCCCCCTCCCACCTCCTCCATGTCTCTTGGATGTGGGGGAGCCCGGTGGTGCTGGTGGAGGGTTTTAGGGGTACAGTCAGCTTCAAAACCCTGCACTGCTGCTGGCCTCCAAGGACACTGTCTTCCTGAGATCCCTGTTTCTTTCAGGACAGCTTGGGGACAGGTACCCCTACAGAGATGAAAGTCTTACCTTCCAGCCTAAGGCCTAAAGGGTCTCACAAAGACTCCAGCAGGAGGTGGGAGGGAGGAAGAGGGCACATGGTCACCAGTCCCCCCAACCCCTGCCATGACTTGCCTCTGCAATGTGGGTGCCCTGGCTGGGGAGGTGACATACCGGCTGTGACCTCCAGGACAGCCACCGGCTGCCCACCTGCCCCCACCACCACCCCACTGCTGCCTTGTAGGTGGCCTGCATACACTGCCCCACGCACACACTGCCCGTCTCCTTTCTTGGGGTTCTCAAGGGAAGCAGCTCCTGCGGACCGTTGCCTCCCCTCCTGGACCCTCTCCTTCTTGGGCTTTCGCCCCTAGGGGCCGCAGGGAAGCTGGTCACGGGCTGGATTCGCCATTGTGGGGCTGGTTCTGTTTTGTCTTGAGGTGGCTGCTGCTGAGCTGAAAGGCCTGGGGCGGGGGTGCCGCTGAGGCAGGACCGGCCCTACTTGGCTGCCCCGTGCTGGGTTCTCTCCTGGGCGTCTGCAGGCACTTCAGCTGTGCTGTTCAGCCTCTACAGACCAGGCCCAGTGGATGACATTTGGTCCTTGCCAGTGGGCCCAACATCTGCCGAAAGCCAATTAAAGACGTTTTGGAAAACGCTGTAGAAGCAAAACAGCCTTCTAAGACTCTGATGCTTATGGCCTGTTTCTTGAGATTCCAGGTAGCTGGGGCCAGGATTTTCCAGACACTTCCCGGGTCATCCCTTTGTTCCAGTCATGCTGACAGGTGACCCACTGTCTTCACACTCAATGCCCCTCTTCCCTGGGGTCGGTGGGTTGGCACTGGGGGCTGTTTCTGTGATGCAGCATCTGTTGAGGCTCAGGGGTTAGTGTCTGATGTCGGGAATGCTCTGTGCCTCTGCAGTGCTGGTCCGGGGGCCCCACTGTGAGCTGTGTTCTTGTGAACTTGGACCTTGATGGGGTGCAGTTCATTGGAAGTTTTATAATAACTTTTCAAGAGGACTTGAAGTTCTGGAACAATATCCGGCCTGCTCCCAGTGATCGCACAATGACAGATGTGTTGTTCAAATGAGATAGTTTGAACCCCATACTATCATACTTGTTTCCTCAGACTTCTTTTGTCAGATTTGAGAATTGTTTCTTTCTGGTATCAGTGCCCATGGTAATACACAGTTTTCCACATCTATCCCCCAAACCTGCCACATAGACCTGGTTTGCGCAGGGCTTTTCTTGAAACACTGCTCTCCATGAAAATCACACAGCTGGAATCAGCCAGCCCCTGGGGGCGGGCCTCTGCTTCCACCCGGGGGCCACTGAGGCTGTGCTGGGGCGTCCGCCAGGACTGGCATGACGCGGCTGCAGGTGCAGCTGCCTGGGTGACTGGTTTGGACACATGTCTCTATAGTGCGATGCTTCAGATTGAAACGGAAGATCCTGTTGGCAGATTGCTGTTGGCAGTTGCCAGGGGCCGGGAGTAGGAGAGGGTGCTTCCCACCTGCCCTGTCGCGTAGCAGACCAGCCATTTGTGATGGAAGAGTCACCTTGGCCCCGCCCCGAATGATTGCTGCGGCTGCATCCCTCAGATGCAGGTTCTGGGTTGTCCCACGCACACCCCAGGCTTACCCCGTGCCAATACGCGTGGAACACCTCACCTGCACCTCACGTGCACGCCATGATGTAGCATGTCTGAAGGGGCATCAAAATGCACTTAAAATTCCTTTCCCTAAGCAAGAAACAGACAAGAACTTTGCAGTAGTGTTTGTCACAGGGTCATAGGACGTGGTGGCCCTTATTCCAGATGCTTGTGAACTGAGGCCCAGGAATCTACGTGGGGACTTGCCCAAGTTCACTCTTCACTGGGAGGACACAGATGGAAACTCAGGCCCCAGCATCCAAGGTCAGCATGTTAACTCTGAAGTGATTGACCTTCCGAGGCGAGAAGTGTCTACACAGCCTGCTACATGGTGACGCACACATGGGCACTGATTCATCCTAAAGCTAGTTATGAAAAGGGCCCAGAGAACCCAGCTTTCCAGCTGGCTCTCACCACTCCCCGGGACCCTGTGCTTATCTCGCTGGTATGTCCTGGGCGCCAGGGGCTGGTTCTGGGGGCGTGGGGGTGCGTGCCGCTGCAGGAATCCCACTGCACAGATCCGCAGAGCTGCAGTCCCCAGCTTTTATCTGTGCACCTGCGTGTTGTCCCCACAGGAATTTTTAACAACACACGTGCACATTAGCATCTCAGGAAGTAGGGGAGCGCTGTGGCCTTGAGGGTGTTTCTGGGGCCTGCCCCCCTCCTTGCAGGACTGACCTGGAAGCCCTGTGGGCCTGGCAGGGGTAGGTAGGGGGTGTCCGTGTTTCCTTTGGTCTCATGGAGTGCTTAAACAGACCCCTGGTTTGGAGAATCTTAGAGGAGATGAACTTGGGAAGACGACAGAGGGATTTTGTGTGAACCACACTTAGAAAAACATGCACAGACTGAGTGATGCTGGCCTGGGGGACTGAGAACCTGTCAGGGTCCCTGCAGGCTGAGGGGCCAAAGCTTGCCCGTCGATAGCTGCGGATAGCTGCGAATCTCTCCGGGAGCCGTCGTAAAAACTGTGAGACCGTTGTTGTGACTTCCTCCAGCTACCGCAAAGCAGAAGCCTCCGTAATGACGATTCAAGTTGATGTGACTTGGACAGTATTTCCCTTAGAAGTCAAGTTTGCTAGCAAGACAACATTAAGGTCAAAGGATTAGTCAGTGTTGTGGACCGCTTCTCAGGAAGACACCTTGTATTTGTATCACGTAAATAAGCAGTTATTGTGACGCTTGAGTCTCGGCCCACTTTGTCAAATAGCATAAAGAGTTTTGGAAACAAAATTTCGGGCAGTTATTTATTAAAGGAAGTAAGAAATTCTTAATTTCCTGTTTGAAAAGTAACGACCGTTTGTTATGCTGCGATGTGTGCCTATTATGTCGTGTGAACTAGATCAAAGTGCTGGGTACTCCACGCCAAAAAGACTTACGCACTGCTGATGCTGATGTGTTTGCAAAGCAGTTTCCAGGTCCATTAACACGCTGGTGTCTCGGCCCTCCTGGCAGTGAGCCTCCCATTAACCTGCATATGCGTCAGAGGGCAGGAAGAAGGCAACTGCCCTGAAGGTGAGCCACGGCATCAGGACCGGAAGCTGTCTGGGTCCCCCTGGTTCACCCCGCCCCTGCAGGGACTGCGCCGGCCTGGGAGGAGCTCGAAGAGTTAAAGTAGTTTGGACATGAAGGCATGTACAAGGTGTCAGTTCCCAAATTCTAGAACCTTCCCAGCTGCATGTGGTCCTGTTCATGAGCTACAAGAGGGCAACTGTGCTCAGTTCACACTGTGAGCCCAGGTGATGTTTCTGTCTTAATAATGTGCATTTTAACCCACTAGGCTTGTGTGGTTTTTGACCATTTTTGGAAGGCAGGTTTGCTCTCAGAGCATCAAGTTTATAGAGAGACCACTAAGAACCCCACCAAGTCTCAGAAGGCCCCAGGGAAGAGGTGCACAGGCTGGGTGCTTGGAGGGCATTTCAGCAGGCTGGGCAGGCTGCCAGGCAAGGAGCTCGTCGTGGTCACAGCTTCTGGAGTTCCAACTCCAGAACTGACTGTCCCGCGGTAGGGGAGGGGCGAGTGGCAGGTGGACAGCCCACACGCAACCTTACCCCACGGGGAGGGTGGGCAACCCCCTGATGCTCTTGACGTTGCCACATGGGAGACTCTGGAGGCACAGACCCCGTGTGGCAGACCAGGGTTCCGGTGGTCAGCACGGGGCAGAGGCAGGTGGGAGGTTCTGTCTGCAGATGGGACTTGTCGAGGATTTCACCAGCCACCTATTTGCTGTCCTTTCTGGTGCTCCCCTTCTTAGCGAAGGGGCCAGATGGGTGACGGCACGATTAAGGAGCAGACATGGAAGAGACCGTCTCACGAAAACACCGTCCTGTGGTTTCAGAGCAAACTGCTAGGCCTCACGTTAGACGCAAGTGGACCGAGCCTGTCGTTGGGTTCAGGCCTTGAAGGTGCTTTGGGCACAGGTTCCTGTGTTTACAAGCCTGCAGGGAACAGGAGCATGGGAGAATGCGTCCCAGAGAAGGCCGGGTTTGTTGGAGCACCCAACTCCGTTTACGTGAGGATGTGTGGCCAGTGGGCTCTTGGCCAAGACCAGCACACTGAGCCTCCCAGAACCAGGTGCTCCCCGTAGGTGGGGTGTGAGCTCCACACGGGGCCACTTCACTCACGGGCAGTCCCTACTAGTAGGAGTGACGACTCAGTTGTTGAATCACACATGCACCATGTCTCATCGCCTCCTCAGAGAGTAGGGTCCTTGGAATGAATGGCGGAAGAAAAGGTTGGCAAATGGCAGTTCATCTAAGGATCTAAGTTCAAAAATGCATTGGCAGTTTGTAAGCTTGAGGAAATGTAGTACTGATATTTCTGAGTTTTGGAAGACACAAGCTGAGAGCACCGATTTAGGTATTTCTCCCAGTGTGCTTAGCTTTGTTATAAATAAAATCAACAACTCAGTGAAAATTGTAGGACTCTACATTTGCCTGTTCATTCATTCATACACCCAGCCATCCATGCATTCTTCCTTTGATCCATCCATCCGTCATCCAGCCAGCCATCCACCCATCCAACCACCCATCCATTTACTCATTCTTCCATTCATCTATCCATTCATCTATCATTCATTCACCCATTTAGCAATGGCTCCTGAGGGCCTTCTGAGGGATAGTCAGCACCAGGCCAGGTATCAGGCATATACCTTCCCCTCTGGGATCTTCAGCTCACAGTTTAGTGGCCTGCAGTTTTGCTCATTTCTTTGTGTCTTTAGCTGTTTAAGTAAAGCAGAAGCAAACTCCTGAGAAAAATGATTGCCAAGTGATAGACGGCTTCATTTCCAACCTGGGTGGCCCTGGCCTCCTGCTGGCTGGTCTGCCCATTCCCTGCTCCTGACCCCAGCCAAGCCCTCACACACCTCCTTGTGTGGTCAAAAAGAAAGGGTAAGTTTGTAGGCAACCGATCCCTGGTTCTGAATCTGGCCATGTGAACTGTGGCTTCTGCTCCGTGGATCCCTGGGGCGGGGGGGAGGGGTGATGCTCATGGGAGTCAGCCCAGCTCCTGAGCCTCAGGCCACAGTTTATGTGTGGCCAATTTGTGGTGCAGGTGGGGCCAGCTCTCTGTTCTGTGTCCAGTGCCCTTCATTCACTGAGATTTCGATAGGTCTTCCTCTTTGGTCAGAACGTTGAAGGACAATTAGAAATGTCTCTTTCTCTTGGGAGAGTGCATAGTGGTTTTAGGTGCATCTGCCTTAGCTTTGCTGTTACTCGGGGTTAATCATCTCTGTCCTAGATTTCCAGCCAAATGAGCACCCCTCTCACCCCAAATAAATCAAGCACACAAATTAAGATAAATTGTCACCAGCTTATGGCCCAATGGTTTTGGAAACCACATTCCCATGGGTGTGATTAACTTAAGGGAAGGGCACATGGCTTTTCGGTCAGTGAGGCTCTTCTAGAACAATACAATCGCTGTTAAAACACATGACACATAGCTAGTAATAGTCAGGGCTTTGAAAAATATAATACAGCTTTCTGGATAACATATAGAACAGCTTTCCTGTGGCAGTGCCACGTTTATGACCATACAGAACAGCTTTCTTGTGGCAGGTGCCACATTTATGACCATACAGAATAGCTTTCCTGTGGCAGGTGACACGTCTATGACAACTGGGAACTCTGCTCACAGATCCTCAGTGTCTTTAGTTCCTTCGTAGTCTAATTCTTGGTTTTGTGAGTGGACACATCGTGCATCCTAAGTCTTTTCTTTCAGAGCCAGAGCCCCTCCCTTTGTGACAAAGTCTGTGGCCTTTGCTCTCCCTCTAAACCCGGCAGATGTCCCTGCCTGCTTGCCCTCAGCTCTGGGGGCTTCGTCTGAGTGTGCCTGGCCTCGCTTGCCTTTCCTGTCCGGGAGTGGCCAGTCCATGACTGAAAGCAGCACGGAGAAGTGAAACCAGGCCGTCAGGGCCCTCTGGATGCTGGTGGGGAGGGGTGTCCCCGCCCTGGCTGTGTGGCTCTGCCTGCCAGACCTGGCCTCTGTCACACCTGCCTGAATGTCACCTTCACAACCATGATACAAGCTGAAATACAAACTTGCTCTGACCATTACTTTTCTTTTAAAGGAGTTAAGAGTCTAAGCCACGTCTTTATCAGAACATGACTTTCTGATGGGTGTCTTAGCAAAGTGTTGTAAACAGCGAGGGAAGGGGACAGGTGAGGTGCCAGACCATGGCGTGAGGCCAGCTAACTGTGGGGGCCCGTCACTGCAGATGACACACCAGCTCCTTTCAGCGTGGTTTTGGATCCCAGTGTGCTGTCGGGAGCCCGACCTGGCTTCCTAACCTTGGTTGAACACCACGACCCATCGTGAGCCTCGGTTTCCTCCTCTCTGATGACGGGGTTAATTGAAAAGACCTTGGAGTGGGTGTGAGGGTCAGATGGAAAGACATACAATCACAGCACCTGTAGCGGGCACCCCTCCTCAGTGGGTGCTGCTGTGTAGTGACCTGGTCCCGTCCAGGGGAGCATCTAGGGCCAAGCCACGCTGTGACTGACCCTCAGTGAGAGATGATGGTGGATGGGTGGGGCCAAGGACCCTGGGGACAGTTCCAGCTGCTCTCTGCTGCTGGCCAAGACAGGGCAAGTGGTCCTAGTATTTGGCAGACAGCTGGTATGGTGCAGAGCTCTTAGTTCACGGTCACGGACGGAAAGGACCTTTGCTTCCCTTGCACCCTCCACACCTCGCCCAGCACCAGTTCCTTGTACAAACACAGTCGGTGCAAGTCAGCGCCTGCGTGTGGATGGCCCCACGGGGTCTGCATGCTTCTGGGAGGAGCCCGGTGTCAGCGAGGGTCCAGACAGTCTTCCTCCTGGCCCTCCGCCTCCTGTGAGACACTGGGTCCCTTAAATGACATCCCCGTTGCCGCTTACAGAAGGTCCAGGCGGACATCATTCTGCAGCGGCCGAGACAGCGACCTGGGCCGCACCCTCCCTCTTCTTCCTCACGCCATGGTCCTTGAGGTGGAAAGTGGCTTTCTGGGTGGTTCTGCCCTGCTGTCACTGAGCCAGCTGTGGAGAGTTCCCCACCTTCCTCACGCACCTGCCCCCCCCAGGTGCCTGTCTGTGCCCACTGGGGAGGAAGGCGAGGCCCTCTGCCAGCTGCTGCGGGCACTGTGTGGGGAGTGCAGGCCATGCCAGTAAACTGTCGCCCCTTCTTTTTCTTTTCCCGCAGGACTATTTTTACCCAAGATACTTAGGTAAGTTTGCATTGCTGCTTCTGTAGTTGTAGAGGAACAGAGGTGGACATGTCACCTGTCAGCTGGGCCAGCCCGTCCCACAGGTGCTCCTGGGGAGGTTGCTTTACTCACACGGTGAGCTTGGGACTCTTGGAGCACGTGGTCACAGCACCTGTGCCTTTCACAGCAGCACGATCCGCGTCAACCGCGATCTAGTGCCGTTATTTGCAAACTGCTTCTCTGTTCTGACTCCGCTAGTTTGCTATTTGGGAATGTGGCTGATTTAGTGAGTCTCAGACCTGTTGGTCTCGGGGTGTCTGAACTCCTGAAGTTACTGAAGATGCCGAAGAGCTTTTGCTCCATGGACTATGGTGGTTGGTATTTGCCGTGTTTTTTAACAGAACTGAGCCCAGTAAGAGATGTTTTTGTTTAATTTGAACAAGAGGAACGGACAGGCAGGTGCTCCTGGCTGCCCAGCAGGTGTGTCACCGGACAGCGTGGCCCCCAGAAAGCTCCCGAGTGTACTTGGGAGAGAAAGTAAGACGCGTGACAGCCAAGTGACCAGGGACCGTCAGAAAGAGGCTCTGGACTTTCCCTGAACTACTCCTTTAATTGATGCTGTTCTAAGATTTTTCTAAGATGTACATCATTATGAGACAGACCTACACCAGGGTCTGTTCCTTCTTAAGTTTGGTGAATTTCCTGTTGGCCTTATGTCCTCTTAGCGGTATTCTCTGGGTCTGTGCCATAGTGGGCCCTGAAGAGCCGGGGACCTGCCCACTCCCAGGCTCCCTGTTGGCCTCCGCAGGCCTCGCTCCTAGGTGTCTGGGATTTGTTTCCAGGGGCAGAGGGTGACCAGCTGTCCCGGGAGCCGCCTCCAGGTCGCCTGGGCCCCGGTCCTCCTGGGCATGACCAAGCGCCAGGGACCTACTGAAGGTCCGGGAGTGGCTCAACACCCGTTCTGCATGAGTTCCTCCTCCAGCTCCCGTGTGAACCAGCCTGTCAGATGGCTCGGGGAGGAGGGCACTCAAATCATGACTTCCACATTCAGGGTCCAACGGGGGTTCTGTTGGAGACCAACTTGAAATGAGGTTCACCTCTCTGACTGTGGCCAGAAAACCCAGTGACTGTTCCTGGTCCTTCATGCCACCAGAGAGTCCGCAGACAGACCTTTGGACGCAGTTCTGCCTTTTTGTGGGAGGCCTTTTCTTGCCAGCGTTAAAATCTCTAATAACAAAAGCTGGAGCACCTAGGGAATGTGAATAATCTCCTCTTCCAGAGGTGGCTCAGAGACGACTCACGAGATCTGAGGTCTGTCCTGTCGTCTGTCACCTGTGACAAGAATGACTGACCTGCTTTCCATCTGTCTTACAGACTGCGTCAGTAGGCATGGGCCTCCGCACAGCAAGAGCCCAGCTTTCGCCGCCTGCGTTCAGAGTAAGTCCGCCTCCCTGCTGTTCCCCTCAAAGCCCCGCGGGTTTGGGTAACTTCAGGCTCTGCTGTGGTTTTCCAGGGACCTTGACTAGCCCCGTTACCTTAAGGAGCTGCAGCCCCGGCCTGAGCTCTGCTCCTTTTCCACTGAACTTGCCCTTTGCAGCAAGTGAGGTTCGTTTCTCTAAATAAGCAAGCAGTGCATGCGGTATAAAATCTAAGCCTTTCCTGGGTGTGAGGAGCAAGGACTTCGCCCCCGGCTGTGCCTCCTGGTCAACCGGTGAGGCTCCAGAGGCCCGGGTTACCAGATCTGAGAATATTCTGGGGCCCGTAAACACATACGCACAGTCTCTTGTTTTGCACAAATGCCAACTTACCACACGGGCGTGCCGACCTCTCTCTGCCCTGAGTGCAGCTCGGCACACACGCACGTTCACGGCAACACCGGCTCGGGTAGGTAGCATTAACTGTGAACTGGGGACTTCTAGGCTACCTCCGGTTTTTGACAAGTACAAACAAAATCTCACATGCATCTGACGGTGTCTGCAGGACAGAATCCCAGGGCGGGACCTACAGCACCAAGCCCAGTGTCATTTCTCATTTCGGGCCTGAATTACGCCAGGAGCAAGCGAGCGCGAGCAGGAGGCCCACCCACTTATCTCTGCCAAGCTGGTGCATTTTTTTTTTAACTTTTTTGTTTCACCCAGTATAAACGATGAAGGGTGACTCCCAGTCTTTGTGTTTATGTTTTTCTCACCGAGTCAAGCTGAGCTTTATGTGTTAGCTGTTCGCACAATTTTCCCTCTGCTTATCATGCATCTTTTGTATTCTTATTAACATCATGTAAGTGATCACTCAGTAACACTGACTTTTCGCTGGCGAGGAACGCTGTAGCCACCTCAGCTGGGACTGACTCTGGGCCCGGCTCAGGTCTGAGCTCCTCACGGCGAGCTGGCTGGTCGACCCTAAGCCCAGGTGTCTGTGTGTTCACCGCACGTGCTAGGCAGTTGGGCTCTGGGCGCGCAGCCCCTGCACCTGAGGCCAGGCCTGCCACCCCCGGGGATCCCAGGAGGGGAAGACCCAGAGCTGCTCATGGACTGGCTGGCCTGGCTTGTGGTGCTGCTGTGTCCAGCCACCCACCTGTCTGTGTGCTGGCCAAGGGCCTCACCCCACTCACCTGGCCTGGGTAACGGGCCCAAGCCCTGGTTCAGAGGAGCAGAAGAAATGATTGATTTAACTCAGGAAGGCGAGGGAAGGGTGGTGAGGCCGTGTGGCCCCTGCTCCCCTCTGACCCCAGGGCAGCGGCACAATAGCAGGTGCAGAGCAGACTGGCCTCTGTCATTTTGGGTACAAGTGCCTGTTAACTCAGGGTGGCCAAAATCCATGCCCATGCATCATGGGCAACCTGGAGCAGGCTCCCTCCCTCAGCCCCCTGGGGTCAGCTCATGACCTCGGCCTCCTAGGGGTCAGACCGTGACCTCAGCCTCCCGGGGGTCAGCCTGTGACCTCGGCCTCCCTGGGGTCAACCCGTGACCTCGGCCTCCCTGAGGGCAACCTGTGACCTCGGCCTCCCTAGGGTCAGCCCATGATCTCAGCCTCCCAGGGGTCAGCTCGTGACCTCGGCCTCCCAGGGGTCAGCCCATGACCTTGGCCTCTCCAAGGGGCGTGGTCATTGCAGTTTTAGTTTCATGTCATGTTGGCTTTTTGTTTTTAGCAATTTTTTTATTGTTGTTAATTTGCTAAACCAATTTTTTCTTTTAAATTATGTCTCCAAATTGATGAGATTGCTTTATTTTTTTAATGTTTATTTTTATTTTTGAGAGAGACTGAGCATGAATGGGGGAGGGGCAGAGAGAGAGGGAGACACAGAATCAGAAGCAGGTTCCAGGCTCCGAGCTGTCAGGACAGAGCCCGACACGGGGCTCAAACCCACAAACCGCAAGATCATGACCTGAGCTGAAGTCAGACGCTTAACCCACTGAGCCACTGTACGTCCCCGTAGATGTTTAATTCCTGGGTTTTAGGCCGAGCCCCCCGGCACCCCCATAAGTATTTAATTCCTGGGTTCAGGCTCCCTTTTCTGGAAATCATAAAAAGTTACCTAGTTATCCATGCTTCCTGACACAGCGCGAAGATCATTGTTTCCAGAGAGCTGCACCCTTGTTCCAACAGCATTTATTTAAAGTCATTGAGTCCTGGGCCATGTTGTGCCACGTGAGAGATTTTGTGGCTTTAGAGGGACCGGAATTGTTTGAATAGCAAAGATGTGTTCTGAATGGGCTTGAGGCTCTGGGCTCTGGTGGCGGCTGGGGTGAGGAAGGAAGGGGGGCTTCCTGAGCTGGCACCAGGGTCAGATCTCATGCAGTGGCGGCGCTACGCCCCCCCATGCCCAGTCTCTCTGGACTGTGCGCTATGGTCAAATGTGTCGTCCTCCGTGGGTGCCCGACTGCACACCGTCTGTGCCTCTAAATTTTCCGAAGTCTGGGGCACCCTGCAAATACAGTGCGTCCTTATTGGGGTGTGCGTGAAGACAGCTGGGGACAAGGACCCAAGGCCTGTCACTCGGGAAGGACACACGTCCTGCCCGCACCCCCACCCCCACCCCCTGCGCCCCCGGAGTGGCTCCTGCAGGCCTCTCCACCCGCAGCACAGTTTGGGCAACTTTAGGCTGTTTTCATGGTTCCTTCCCGACAGCTGTCTCATTTGGTGGCCGTGAGGCAGCAGAGCTGAGTGCTTGACTGTCCATTATTGTCAGAATCGAAGCAATGTCCCCCAAGAGCCCACATCTCGGTTTGCCCAGGTGCCCATGTCCAGCCCTGCTGCGCTCCGGGCCTGGGGCTTTCTTCCTGCCGATGTCTCCACCTTCTGCCCACCGTGTCCGAAGGGCCCCTTCCCTTTGGCCACAGTGGGCCCTGCACTGAGTGTGTCATCCAGCTTATAACTCATCTTTACCTTCATTCCGAGATGGAGAGAAAGGCCTCCTGTCGAGGGATCACACGGCTGCTCAGAGCAGCAGGGCCGCGTGGGGGCAAGGGGAACCCCTTGTTCTCAAGGCTCCTTCTCGCTGGAGGCCCGGCCACAGGGAAGCGGGTGCCCTGGGTGCCTGCAGAGGCTTATCCTCACCCGTGCTCTCACGTGCACGCCCTCGATCCCACAGGAGTTCGCTGGGCCCCTGCCCGGTGTCAAATGCTCAGGACCACCCCTCCCCCTTCCTTGGGTCCTGGGGCCGCTGTTGTGGGTGTCCTGTGGGAGCCCTGCTGCGGTGTCCCCTGGAGAAGTCTGTCTCCACCCTGGACTGTGGGGCCCTGAGGCGTTTTTATTCAAGGAGCTTTAGCCATTTCAGGCAGTTCCACGTGTCAAATGCGCACTTCTGAAATAACTGAATCTTGAACCAAATGCGTCAAGTGGAGACACCCTTCTGCCTTTGGGGGCCCCTCTGGGCTTGTGCTGTGAGCAGGCAGGCCAGGCCCTGACACACGGCACACAACCCTCCTGCCCTATCTGCCACCTCTGGGGCTGGTGTTGGGCCTTGCCCTCCCCAGCCCTCCTGCCCCTCCCCACGGGCAGCGTGGGGTCTGCAGGGCTGACCTGCCAGCTCCTGGTGGCTGTGGGACACACCGTTCCCAGGCCCCGTTTCCTCATTCCTGGACCCGATTCTTGCTTGCTTACGGGGAGAAGGCATTTACCTTCCCTGCCAAAAACAACTGTGCAAGTGTCACAAAGCATTTGGGGATGCTGTGTCCAGTCAACACTTGCCAGTGAGTGTGGCAGGGCCACAGGAGGAGCCCAATGCCAGACTCAGGCCCCAGTTATTTGCACACAATTATGCAGATTCCCCAAGAAGTGGGGCCCTGGTGACAAGGTCACAGACCTGCATGAGACAAAGGGACGCAGCTTGGCGGAGTCTGGAGTCCTGCCAATGAGGGCTGACGGGAGGCCCAGATGGGCTGGGGGTCACTTGAGCCCCAGGCTGGTGAGGCGGAGAAGGGCTCTACTAGGAATTCATTGCTGGTGACCACAAGCAAGGCCTGGGGCAGAAATGCTGTCCCCAAACCTGGCGTTGGGCTGGAAATGTCAGTCATTTTAAGGAAGAGGTGATAAACAGTGGCCTGTGCCCATCTAGTCAGTCTCCTAGCAGGACAGACACCTGAGCTCTCGGCTCTTGGGGGCCCTGTTGGTTCGTGCAGAGAAGAGGCTGGAAAACCCGGGAGTCTGACGAGCCTCTCCACCTGCCCAGCCGCCATGTTGTGTGGGCTACTCTCTCCATAAATAATGAGAAGTGGGGCACCTGGGTGGCTCAGTCGGTTAAATGTCCGACTTCATCTCAGGTCATGATCTCACGGTTTGCAGGTTCAAGCCCGACATCGGGCTCTGTGCTGACAGCTTGGAGCCTGGAGCCTGCTTCGGATTCTGTGTCTCCCTCTCTCTGCCCCTCCCCTGCTCGTGCTGTCTTTCCAACACAAATAAATGTTAAAAATATGTATATACATGTAAATACAAGAGAAGTGATTGACCTGATCAGAGAGTTGTGGGGTGCATGGCCCTGGGAAGGGTGACACAGTGACCTGCTCTCCCCTGCGGGCCTGGGGATGGCTGTCAGCTGGCCAGCCTGGAGCCCACAGTCCCCAGGGCCACAGGGAAGCGGTCCAGAGCAGCAAGGTTTTGTCCACACCGCTGAAGGATACCTGCCTGAGGGACAGCGAGTTTGCTGCAGGCACTCGGGGCATCTCCCGCCCCATCTACCAGCCCTGGCCCTGGGTTTGGACCTCAGCCACAGGCCCAGTGCTGTCCCCAGGCTGAAAGGGGCAGGTGTCCATGCTGGAAGAGGGGAGGGGAAAGCTGGCCAAGGTATGTCAAGGAACCAAGACAAGAGCTGACCCACACAAGGGCTGCGGGGCTGGAAATCTCCTGGGCCTGCTGAGCATGGGCACAGTGAGAGCGGCAGAGGTCAGCCTGGGCCCCAGTGCTGAGATCCCCTGGAGACCCCTGGCCAGTCCCTCCCACACAGCACCTGCACCCAGGTGAGCCAGGCTGCTCGTGGGTGGGCCCTGCAGCTATGGCACCTTGGAGCTGGGCTTCAGCAGCCTGTGAGAAGTTGCTCACATGCCAAGTCCTTGGAAGCCACCCCCTGTGACTGTTTCAACTAGCCTGTAAAGCAGGTGGCAATTGCCAGTCTTGGCCGGCAGACTGCCCCCTGAGCAGGGGCCGGCCAGTACCCCTCTCTGGGAGAGCCAAGGCAGCCTGGGCCTGGGCAGTCCCACATCCGGCCAGGTGGTGTGGGGGTGCTCCTGTGGCCGCCAAGCCCTGTGGGGAGCATGCTGGGGTTTGAGTGGATGGGATGCCTGGCCAGGGACGGTAGAGATGTCGGCCGGGATGGGGGTTCCTCATGTGACCCTTAAGGTCAGCCAGGGGTCTGTGGGCCTGCTCCCCGGGAGGCCAGAGCACAAGGAGCCCAGCCAGGCCCACCCTGTCCTCCTCTGCTGCCCTTGGCCCAGCGGGCAGGTGGACACTCCCTCCAAGCTGACCCAGATCTCCCTGGAACAGACGAGGGCCTGGCCCACCTGCTCCATGACTGTTCTCCTGCCCGGAGCTGGGGTCCATGCCTCTAGTCTGGGCCTGCCTCGGTGGGCCTGCCCCCCGGCCGTTCCCTCCCAGCTGAATGTTTTCTCTTTTTTCTCAACATAGACTTGCCTGACCAGTGCTCCCCAAACCCCTGCAACAAGGAGGGGACCCAAGTCTGCCAAGACCTCATGGGCAACTTCTATTGCCAGTGCAGAGCTGGCTGGGGCGGGCGGCTCTGTGACAGAGGTGAGGCCCCTCCCTGTGCCCCCAGCCCACCCGGGGGATGTGCAGGGCCTGTTCCAGAGGAGGCAGGAGCCCCAGACTGTCGGGGTACCCGGCCCCTCGTGGCTGGCCCACCTCCCTCCGGCTCAGAGGAGGAAGGAGAGGAGGGGCCCCTTGGCTCCTCACATCCCCCAAGAACATGGAGAGGCACTGCTTTCGCCTCCAAGGACAGGGCACTGTCCAACCTTTGAGAAGCTATCGGGTGCTGGCAGTGGCCTGGCTCAGGCAGGACTGGAAGAAAAGCCACCGTAGGGCTACCCCTGGGGACCCTGGGTGGGGCCTTGTCCAACCTCCCTGTCTGCAGTTTTGGGGGGTCAGCAAAGAAGCCGCAGGAAAAACACCCCAAGACCTGATGACTTCGGGGGCCCCTTCACTGCTGCTCCAAGCCACCCCAGGGCCCTGCCCTCCTCCAGTGTGCACTCGTGGTAGACGGGCACCGCCCTCGGCACAGCGGGGTCTCCTGTGGGGACAGGCGTGCAGGTGCTTGTGCGTCACCTCTGCATGCTCCCCAGCCTCTCTTTGCTCTGTGCCCAGATGTCAACGAGTGCAGCCAGCAGAATGGGGGCTGCAACCAAATATGCCTCAACAAGCCCGGCAGCTTCCACTGCGCCTGCTACAGTGGCTACACGCTCACGGTGGACAGCAGGACCTGCCAAGGTAACGCCCGGGCCGAGCCTCCCCAAGCCCTCCCCGTGCCCTCCCCGTCAGTCTGTGCAGCTGCCAAATTGCCAGAGTCGCCAAATTGCCAGAGTCGGCAAGATGGCCAGATTGCTGAGGCTGGCGGTCACCTCTTGAGAGGCTGTGGGTCCCTGCAAAGGCGGGAGGAGGGGGAGGGGCCTCCGCAGAGCACATGCCCGGGCATGTCAGCGGCCATGGGAGCTGCCCCAGCATCCGACCCGGGATGAGTCACCAGGCTCTCAGCCACTCCCTCTGACCCAGGGGCGGGCCCCTGTCCACACCCACCCGGCTTGCTTCCCTCTGGCAAAGGCTCAAGCAGAAGGCAACTCTCGTCCCTTCCGTCTCGGGCCCCCTGCGGCCCAGCATCCTGCAAGCTGTGGCCAGCCTACTGCACAACAGGGGCACCCCACTTCACAGAGGCAGCTCTCCGCCCACCCCCACCCCACCCTCCAACTCAGACCTGCTGACGTCTGTCACTGGCATGTCCCTGGGAATCTGGGACGTTTCTTGAGTGCTGCTGGCTTGCCCCGGAACAAGATGGAGGTACTGAGGGGGAAGCAGCCTCCGGAGCAAGGGCCCCTCCGTGGCCTGTGCACCTCTACCTGCTGGGGCCGAGGGGCAGGGTTCTCAGGGCCGCGGGCAGATGGTCTGTTTGGACGCCCCCAGGAAATGTGCCGTGTGCCATGGGGGACATCCTGCATTAGCCTCCTCAGAAGTCCCTGAGTGACCAGAATCTCCCTCCCACCCGCTCACCAAGTCTATGATGTGTGAGGACTCTAGGGGTCCCAGAGATTCCCTGCATCCTTGCCTTTCCCCCCAGAACAGCGTGTAGGGCAGTGGGACGGGACTCTGCACCTGCTGGGTCAGCGGGCTGCGAGGTGCTGTCCTCAGCATGACTGAGTAATGATCAGCATGATGGCAGGCGCCCCACCTCTGCTGCCAGGTTTTGGGGTGTGCCTGCCGGGTCTGGTCCTCACGTACCCCCCTTTCTCTTGGCCATCAACTATTTCTTTGGGGACCTTGGGACCCCCAGATGCAGGCAAGGGAGGCTGTGGGGAATGGGGAGTCTTATCACTGTGGAGCCTGGACTTTCCATCTTGTTCTTCTCAGTCAGAACCTGAGATACTGGGAAGGAGGGGGTGGGGTCGCTGCACCCCACTTCAAGGGCCCCCCAGCAGCATAGGGAATGGGGCCCAGGCCTCTCCATCATCTGTCCTTGGCTGCAAGGAGGGGTCCCCAGCCTGCATGGCTGGGAGGTGGGCCGGGGGCCCCCGCAGGGGGAGGGTGATAAGAGCCTGTTTTGGGCCCAAGGACCTCTTGGCCGCAGTGCACACAGTATGGTTGGGCCTAGGCTCTCTGCCCCCCCGTGCCAATGCTGCACACTGTTCACCTGCTTTGGCTCCCAGTCACCGTGCTCTGTGACCAACTGCCCGACAGTGGCATCTCCAATGGGCAGAGTGTTGGCAGGATGTGAGGTGTAGGGAGGAGGGGCCCAGAGGCTGGAGCTCAGCTGTCTGGGCCCCCAGCCTGGCCCACAGTACTGCCAGAGGCTCTGTGGCTGTGGCCAATGGGCACTGTGGGAGAAGAAAGCAAGGTGGCAAGGGGCCACATGGACGCGTGGGGTCCGGAGCTTTGTCCACTGTTTCCCATGGGGAGGCTTCCTGGCCTGGTGTGCGGGCACAGGGCCAGGACAGGGGAGCCCTTCCCTGATGCTGCCGCGGGCTCTCGGGCCCTCCCGCCCCAGCCCCTCCACTGTCACAGGCCCCGCAGGGACTCTGCACACCTTGAAGCCCAGGTCATGAGCTTCTGTAGAGCAACAGAGGCTGCAGAGGCTGTGGGGGGTCCCTGTGGTTTCCTTGGTACCATGGTAGGGCCTCATGGGCCGTGTTCAGAGAGAGCCTGTGCCAACGAGGCATCCTGTGTGCGGAGCGGCCCAGGGCCCTGCAGCCGAGTGTGAGTGCAGAGCAGGGAGCACAGTGTCCTCCCTGGTGCAGCTGGCACGCCCCACGTACTAGGGGAAGCCAGGTTCCTAAGGTTCTGGACGTGGGGTTGGCCCTGCCTGGCTCCTGAAATGAAGTCCAGGCTCAGAAGCGTCCACACAGCTGGAAACGGATCGGGTGCAACCTGGCGGTTTCACACGCTCTCGGGGGACGTGTGCGGTTGCTGGCTCGTTCTTGGGGTCGGTGAGCGACATTTTCCTCATTCTGCACCTGCAAGCCTGCGTTTAGCTGCCCTTGTGAGGAGTCGTGAATGGCGTGGGGCTTGGAGACACACGTGTCATGTTGCTGTGTGAGGACCCGTGGTGTTTGAAGTAGCAATGACACGAGCCACCTGTTCCTTCTGACTCTGGAGGAAATGGGTTTTTAACTGCAGAAGTTTCGTGCTGGTCGTTTGCTGGAGGGGCAGGATGGACGGAACCTCAGGAAGAGCCTTGATACCTTGTCATTACTGTGGTGTTTGAATTCCGGTGGAGAGACCCAGGGTGTGAGTGGAGGCCGAGTTGGGAGATGCAGGTGGCATCCCGGGGGCATTGGGGGGGAGTTGCTCCAGGGACGCAGGGTACCCTCCGTTCGGAAGGCCCCTGGGGTTTTGCTCCTGTGCTCCAGTGCTCAGAGCCCTGTCCAGTGTCCAGGACACCGATTGGAACTGCCCCCCATGGCCCCAGTGCCTGGGCCTGGGGCTGCAGAGTCGGTGGCTGGGCGGAGGGGGCGTGGGCCTAGTCTGCCCCGGGGGCTGCGCCCCCGACACGCGGTGCTCCCACCACAGCACCTCCCCATGGTAGTCAGAAACCCCCCAGTCCAGCATGCTGGTTTTCTTGCAGACGTGGACGAGTGTGCAGATGGCAGGGCCTGCGGGGAGGCGCGCTGCAGCAACCTGCCGGGCTCCTACGCCTGCCTCTGTGATGAGGGCTACGCGTTCAGTTCCCAGGAGAAAGCCTGTCAAGGTACCTCTTCCCAGCCGCCCACCGGCACCAGGCGCACACACACGTGCAGGCGTGCACACACAGCACACCGCACCCACCTGTGAGTACGTGTGCTCGTGTGCACATAAGTGTGCGTGCCGTGTGTGCACACGTGCGCATACAATACACACATGCATTCGTGCTGCCTCTGAGTGCAGCTCGGCACCTTCTGACCTGCCCCAGACCGTATGCCCTGTGCCGCCATAGCAGATGGGCTTATGTGTGGCCCTCAGTTCCAGCTACTGTGTCTGGGGACAGCTGGGGACGTGCAGCCGCTCACATCCTTCGTGCCCCGGGGGTGCCTGCCAATGGCAGTTGACCCTTCAGACGAGGACGTGCTTTGTGGCTGACCGGCTGGCTTATTCCAGCGGCTCCTTGGACCTGCCGGGAAGCACTGTGGGCGCAGCGGGGTGTGGGTGCCTCCTGAGTCACGTGCTGTGGAGCCCGTAGAGAGCACACCGCACGTGTGACCAGACAGGTGAGGCTTGCCCATCTCCCTTGTGGCCACAGATGTGGACGAGTGTGCTGAGGGGCGCTGTGAGCAGGCCTGTGTCAACTCCCCAGGGGGCTACACCTGCCACTGTGACGGGCGTGGGGGCCTCAAGCTGTCCCCGGACATGAACACCTGCGAGGTAGTGTCCTCGGGGCGGCCGCCCCCTTCGGGAAGACCGTTCTCAGGGAGGAGGGCTGGTGACCCAGGGCAGTGGCGATGCGGGATGGGGGGGCGTGTCTGTCCTGTGGGTGACACCCCCAGGGCGGCTCCCTACCCGCGGCCCAGCAGGCAGCCTGCACCCAAAGCAGGCCCTGCCCAGTGTGCGTGTAGCCAGAGCCCCCAGACTGGGGGTGCGCCCACACCCGCTCATCCCGCTCCAACATTTGGGGGGCCCATCTGCCTCCTGCTTATGCATCTGGGTGGCAGAATGGCTGAGGGGGACTCGACCTGCGACCCTGACAGGCCCCGTGTGGCCGGGAGGGGTGGAACCAGGTGGGCCCCACCTGACACTCCTCGCCCCCGTTCCACAGGACATTTTGCCCTGCGTGCCTTTCAATGTGGCCAAAAGCGTGAAGTCCTTGTACCTGGGCCGCATGTTCAGCGGGACCCCCGTGATCAGACTGCGCTTCAAAAGGCTGCAGCCCACCAGGTGGGAGGCAGCTCGCAGCCCCCCGCGGTCCTGGCACATCCACGGCAGCCTGCTGCCAAGTCCAGGCTTTGGGTCAGCATGGACACCCACCACTGCGGGGCCTGCTTCTGGCGCTGGGGAAGGAGTCCCGGGGTGCCTGCCTGCCCGTGTTGGTCTGGGTCCTATGGGGCCTGTGTGTCACCTGATGATTCTCATGCTGGCCCTCAGGCTGCTTGCTGAATTCGACTTCAGGACCTTTGACCCCGAAGGGGTCCTGTTCTTTGCTGGAGGTCATCAAGACAGCGCCTGGATCGTGCTGGGCCTGCGGGCTGGCCGGCTGGAACTGCAGCTCCGCTACGGTGGTGTCGGCCGAGTCACCAGCAGCGGGCCTATCATCAACCATGGCATATGGCAGACGGTGAGCGTGGCCACCCCCGCCCCTGGCCCGGGCGGCGTAGGGACTCCTGGGGAGGGCCTGGGGTTTGCTCGTGCCCCCGGCCCAGCCGGCGTATGGGACTCCTGGGGAACGGCCTGGCCAGCATAGGGACTCCTGGGGAGGGCCTGGGGTTTGCTCGTGTGCTTAGGCACCCGACAGTTGGTGAACACTACACATAGTGGCATGGGCCCCGGCCCCTGGGAAGTTCACACTCGATGGGCCATTCCTCCTGGGACACCTGGCTGTGTCCCCGAGACCATTCTGTCCATCACAGCAGCTCCTGGTGGGGCCAGGGGCTGCCGGTCACCCTGCAGTGCACAGGACACCCCACCTCAGAAAACTGTCCAGCTCAGGATGTCCGTGGCGCTGAAGCTGGGGGTCCAGGGCCGAAATCTAGGCACGGCTCCTGCTCAAGTGTCCGCAGCATCCCAGGACCTGCGCCCTTCCCGCCCAGACCCAGGAGCACTCACATACGGGTGCCTCCCTCTGGAGAGTGCCCTGAGCACCCAGAGCCCCAGAGGCAGGTGTCCCACCACTGCCCTGCCTGCACCCCCTGCACAGCAGCCTGACACACAGGACCCTTCCTGAAGTTTGGAGGGCCCTGGTTGGAAGTGGGCTCTTAGTAAGCACCTGGGAGAGAAGAGCATCCTTTTGCCCTTTAAAAGCTATGTTAAAATAGGACTTTCTGAATAAAAACACTGGGGACATCTGCTAAGGCGTCCACCCTGTTAAGTAAGGCTACCTTCCTTCTTTCCCAAGCTCTCAGCACAAGGGTCTCCGGAGCTGTGGGAGGGGTGCCAACAGCAAAGCCCAGATAAGACCGTGGAGCCAGAGGGACTCGGCCTCCTTCAGGGCCCAGGGAGGCACGTGCTCCAAACGGGCAGCCTGGCCCCTGTGGTCGTGGGGCGTGTGGGGTCCAGGGGGGTGGGCGGCACCCAGGTGAGAAAGCTGGGGCACGCAGGGCCTGTGACGGGTGACTGGCACAGTTGCCCCCACCCGGTGCATGAACTGGCCGCTCAGGGTGGGGTCAGCGGGGTCGGCTCATTGGCAGCCCCTGCAGCCGCCCCTCCTGACCTGCTTTTGCCCCTGCAGCCCCCTCATGGACACCGTGTCCTCCTGACCACACTTGACCCAAGTACCGACAAGTTTCCCGTTTTAACCAAAAAGGAAACTGATGGACCTCTGGAGGGTTAGGAGAACACAGAGTGTAGAGAGAGGTTTCTACATTCTCCTGCTTGGAAAGGAGGAAAGATGCAAACTTCTGGAGTCCATGTGAATTCACGCACAGCATCCGGTCCGTGCCAGACACTTAGTTACCTGCTGGGAGTTAGAAACGTGCCCCCTGCCTTTGATGGGGCCCCTGCAGGTGGGAGAAGTGAGGCACCAAAACAGTGATGTCAGGCGGGGTTCCTGCTCCCAGGAAGCAGCTCCCGGCAGGGCTTATAGAGGTGCCAGGATGGGGCAAGGGACGCGGCTCGAGGGGCTTCACTTGGAGGAGGAGGAGCGAAGAGAGAAGCCAGTGCCGGGGGCCTTTTGGGAACTGGAGCCTCACCCCAGCTGGAGGGAGGTTGTGTTGGCACACGGGGACAGGGAGGTGTGCGGGTGAGCCCTGGGGCCGGGGGTCCCGGGTGAAGGTATACCCGGCCTCTCCGGCCCTGGTTTCCTTCAGATCTCTGTGGAGGAGCTGGACCGGAATCTGGTCATCAAGGTGAACAAGGATGCCGTGATGAAGATCGCAGTGGCTGGGGACCTGTTTCAGCTGGACAGAGGACTGTATCATCTGAACCTGACCGTGGGAGGCATTCCCTTCAAGGAGAAGGACCTGGTCCAGCCAGTAAGTACCATCATCAGTCTGGAGTCAGAGCGCAGGACCCATCAGGACAGGCGAGCCTGCGAGCTGCTGTGTTTAGTGCTTCCCAGGCTTAGGCGGTGGCTTCCCAGAAGTCAGCAAGCATGCGTGCACTGCCTCTCCCTGTGAAAGTAGCTTTAATTTTCATCTAAAGTGATGATAAAAATGCCTATTTTGCATGAAAAATGAGACACAATGAAATTATTTTTGAGCAAAAAGAACACTCAAGGGGCGCCTTGGGTGCCTCAGTTGGTTAAGCGTCCGACTTCGGCTCAGATCTCACGGTTCGTGGGTTTGAGCCCTGCATTGGGCTCTGTGCTGACAGCTCAGAGCCTGGAGCCTGCTTCGGATTCTGTGTCTCCCTTTCTCTGCCCCTCCCCTGCTTGTGCGCTGTCTCTCTCTCTCAAAAATGAACATTAAAAAAAAACTTTTTTCTAATTAAAAAACACAGTCAACTCTTTTGACAATTTCCAAGAACATTTGGGTTGTTAGTCCTGCTGGGACTTCCACAGGGGAGAGTCACTACTAGTCCACCTCGAAGCTCTGCCCGACCTCACCCTTCCTGCATCACAGCCCACACCCTGGTCGGTAGATATCTCCCCGTCACCCAGTGGGTGGATATCAGTGGCCAGAATCCCGGTAGGGGGTGCCAGTCTCCATTCCAGGGGGTCCCACAGTTGCTTACGCCTCCTCATTTTGCAGATACAGGCAGGGATGACTACCGATTTGCTCCAAAGCATGTAGCACGTGCCTGGTGCACTGGAATTGGCACTCCCAGCCCCTGGACTCAGTTCCATAGGTACCAGGTACCACTGCTCACATCACCTTGTCCCATGTCCTCCCGGGGGTGGCCAGTGCTCTGCTCTGGGAGTGAGCGTGCGACCACAGAAGGTGGGCGTCCGTGCACGACGCACGGCAGGAGGACCCACCGTGAGTGCTGGGCCTCCTGCAAGGAGTCATCGTGTCCAGTGTGGAGCCCTTTAGGGAAATAAGTCATCTTTACAAGTAGGACTTGTTCATCTTTTGGCAGATTTCCACATGCCTGAGCCCAGAGGGCATCCCACGCTCTGACCACATGGCCCCTAGTCATGGTATCTGGGAGTCTCTGTGGTCCCAGGAAGCCACGTGGATTTCTCTGTCTCCCCAGATAAACCCCCGTCTAGATGGCTGTATGAGGAGCTGGAACTGGCTGAGTGGCGAGGACACCACCATCCAAGAAACGGTGAAAGCAAACTCCAAGATGCAGTGTTTCTCCGTGACGGAGAGAGGGTCCTTCTACCCCGGGACTGGCTTTGCCTTCTACAGCCTCGATTACAGTAAGTGTGGGCTCCCGGGCTGGGGCTGGGCCTCCAGACAACAGGCAGTGAGAAACACATGAGGCAGGAAGCCACCTCGCGGGTGGCTGCTCCCGCTCTGGGTCTCACATCAGCCAGTGAGGAGGACGGGACAGATGGGAGAAGACCGCGGCCGTGCTGGTACCAGGGCAGCTGGGGCCGGGCAGGCAGGAGGACATGAAGGATCTGAGAGGATGCCTACAGACGGTTCTTGGACGAGATGAGTGTAGGTGTGTCCACACCGGCTGTGGGGAACATGGCTGACTCTGCAGTCAGAGCGTCCTGAGGAGCGGATGAGGGGCAGCACCCCAGTCACAGGGACCATCCAGGGACCCCGAGGGGCAGCACCCCGAGGTCACAGGGGCCGTCCTGGGGACCCTGAGGGGCAGCACCCTGGAGTCGCAGGGGCCGTCTCAGGGCCCCTGGAGAGCTCTAGTGTTAAAGGAGAGAAGAGCGGCACAGCCACCTTGGAGGGCCACAACGCAACGAACAACCCGCTCATGCTGACAGAGGAACAGTCTCAGAAACAGACTTTACCTGGGACTGAAGTTCTAAATCATGTGCGTCCTCGATCGCCAGCTAGTGGGAAAAGAGCTCAGGGTGCCAGCATGAACAGCGCGGGTCAGTGGTGACTGCTGAGTGGTTCTGTTTGACCCTGGGACCAAGGGATTTTCCCTCCTCTCTCTTACTTAGGTTTAAAATTAACCTTGTTTCCTGAGCACATGCGACCTGGAGCCCTAAATTATTGTCACTGTGCCTGGAGAATCAGGAGAGCCAGGTCCCAGGCCCAGGAAAATGCACATGCACACGACTGTGTGGACCCTGTTGGCGGGTTCACAGGCCCAGGTGCCCCCCACCCACCCCACGTCCACAGCCTGTGTGTCTGGTGGCCTCACAGGTGCCTCCCTGCTCCCAGCCGACACTGCAGTCCAGGTGCCCCCCCCCGCAGTGCACCCTGGCTCCTTCCTGGGGTCTGGCTCTGTCCTCCCTGTCTCCACGGGCCACCTGCAGACCCTCTCTCCCCAGATGGCGAGCTGGTTATGTTAGGCTCCCGTCTGCCACCCCCACCACAGACCACATGACCCCTCCCACTGGGAGGCCATGGGGGCCCACTCCTCTACCCTCAGTGAGGCAGGCTGTCCTCTCAGGACCTTGGGTCACCCCCCACCTGTATCTTTTCTTTCATTGTCGAAAGTGCTAGGTGTTCCTGAGGAAAGAACCAGCCGGTAACAACATACACGTTATTCCTTTGGTCTCATTGTTAAACAGGAAGATGTAGAACATCATTATAATGTTCAGGGTAAAATCTGGTATCACAAAACATTTCATTACTTTTCTTCTGAGTATCACAGACATTTTCTGTTGTAACACAGACCTGTGCATACCATGGTCTGTGCACTGTCCACGTGGACTGGTTTGGGGCAGTCAGTTCTATGACAGCAAAGGCCAGATGGCACTTAGAACTCGATGCGTCTCTCATAACCTCGGACAGTCGCATCTTAGAACAGAGAAGCCTCCCTGAGAGTCACAGACTCTGCACCAAGCAGCAGTTCAGGGGGAGACCCTCTTCGCCGAGGCTTCTCAGCACAGCCGTGGCTCCAGTGCCTTGAAAGATTCCGCCCCCACGGTGCGCCGGTCCCGTCTCGGGGAAAACTCAGGGCCAGGAAACACTCCTCTCTTCCATCAAGAATAAAGGTGAAACTTGGCCATGGAGAAGATCACTGGTTTTTGTTTTTGTTTTTTGGCTGCTTTTTCCAGTTCTGCGCCCATTGGATTCAGTGAATGATTATCAGGAACGGACTGTAACGAGCCCCACTTAGGGTCGGGGGACGCACAGATGATTTGCAGTGCTTGTAGTCCAGTGGAAGCAGCCAGGAGCCCAGGTTGTGGTTCACCGTGGTGCCAGCCGGCCTGTGGTCAGGGCGCCCACGCTCCAACGGATATGGCCCCTGCTGCAGCACCAGAGGCCCGAACCGGCTCCTTCGTCAGGACTTGGAAGATCTTCTGAGACAAAGGCGCTTACAACCACGGAGCAAAGGGGCTTCTGGTCGTCAGATGATTCAAGTGTAGGGAGGAAATGTGGCGTGATATTTGTCCTCACACAACCACAGTCCAGCCCTTTCTACCAAAATATGTCTTCTGGAACTGTCCACGCAGGACACGTGGGGACATTCGACATGCCTTGCCTCAGGCCCCCGTGCATCGTTTCTGCACCACACACTTAGCACACGTACGACATCACGTAGGCCATGTATACATAAGGTGCCTAAGTGAGGAGCCGCTCGGCTGAGGCGGTAGAATGGCAGCAACGCTTCGCCTCACGCGAAACTGTGTGGTCTGTGGGGATGGCGCTCGGTGCAGCGTCTTCCAAGCACCTCCGACCTTGTCAAACTGCCTGAGGGACACAGGCGGGCGCGGTGGGGTTGCGGGCAAGGCTCTGGCCCGTCCTGGGGGGGAAAGCAGGCAGGGAGGGGCAGGCGCCACTCCTCAGGCGCCCAGAGCTCGGGTCAGAAGCCCCCCATGGGGACGGCCCTCTCGCGGTCACCCCGCCTACCCTCCACGGCCACCCCCACTCACCGCGTCCTGCCCCACCCGGATCGCCTTCTGATGTGCCGCCCTCACCGCAGCTCGGACGTCCGCGGCCGTTGGCACCGAGGCAGCCTGGGAAATAGAGGTCGTGGCTTGGATCCGCCCCGCCACTGACACAGGGGTGCTGCTCGCGCTGGTGGGCGGTGACCGCGTGGTCGCCCTCTCCGTGGCCCTGGTCGACTACCACTCCACCAAGAAGCTCAAGAAGCAGGTACCACTCGCTGCTGCCCAGGCCTCCCCTCCTGGGCGGGTCCCCCGCTCCTGCCTCGGGAAGCCCTGCCCTGGCGTCACGCGGCCCTTGCGAGTCCAACAGCCACACGGCCAGGGACGCTGTTGACCCGAGGTCACCTGACACAACCTGTGGTCAGAGCCGTGTGGGCCGCGGCCCGGGAGCACTTGTGTGGCAGGGCCACGTCCCACCAGACACTCGGCCGACTTGGCCGTTTAGGACGATGTACATCAGTCACTCACACTTGTGACCACTTCACTAACAAACTCAGGCTTCCAGTTTCCCTTGCCAGCTCAGATGTGCAGGCCCAGCCCAGAACTCTGGGGGATGCAGGCCAAGCCCCGGGTTCAGCCAACCCTTCACACCCAGCCACGCTGACTCTTGCCATGTGGGACCCACTGTTTCCCCAGGGAACAGCGAAGAGGCTGTGGAAGGAGCTTTTATGCTCTTGCCTCTATCCAAAGCATGAGGACCCGGCTGACCAGGAGGGTGCATGCACACCGAGGCAGCCTGCCCCCCAGGTGGTCCAGCCCTAGGCTCCCAGGACCAGGCAGTAGCAGGACCACATCCAGACCCACCACCACTGAACACCAGTCCACACACCAGACCTCCTTCCCCAGCCTGCCTGCAAACAGCTTGGCGCTCCCACACAATAGTGCTCACTGTCCGGGGTGCAGAATGAGAGACATCAGGCCAAACTGTGCTGTCACAGCATGTTTCTGTTCCCTGCTTTCGGAGCGTGTCTGTTCCAAGTATGTTTCTGTTCCCTGTTTTCCAGAGTGTGTTACTGTTCCCCGCTTCCGGAGTGTGTCTGTTCCAAATGTGTTTCTGTTCCCTGCTGTCAGAGCGTGTTTCTGTTCCCTGATTACAGAGCGTGTTTCTGTTCCCTGCTTTCAGAGCATGTTTCTGTTCCCTGATTTTGGAACGTGGCTGTTCCAAGTGTGTTTCTGTTCCTTGCTGTCAGAGTGTGTTTCTGTTCCACGTTACCAGAGTGTGTGTTTCTGTTCCCTGCTTTCAGAGCCTGTCTGTTCCGGGTGTGTTTCTGTTCCCTGCTTTTGGAGCATGTCCGTTCCAAGTGTGTTTCTGTTCCCCGTTACTGGAGTGTGTGTTTCTGTTCCCTGCTGTGGGAGCATGTTTCTGTTCCCAGCTGTTGGAGGCTGTTCTGTCTGGTGAGAGCATCCCCATATGCATAGGGCCAGCTGCCTTCTGGGATGCTTGCACTTACTGCCCCGCATCTCCCACCACTGCGTTGTGGCCTATGTGGCAGTTTCACGTCGAGGAAGTGGCCACGTCCCACTTCCAGATCATGGCCGCACTGGCGGCACCCCCACTTGGATGACTGGAGGGTGTGGCGCCCCCCCCCCCCGCCCCCATCTTACACACATGGAAACTGACTCCCGCACCAGTGGGCCACAGAGTGCAGGCTGCAGGGACACTGCCTCCCCCCCGCCCCCACCCGCCCGCCCCAGGGCTCGAGTGATGGGAGACGGGGCAGGAGGCCGGCCTGCTCAGGTGCATGTCTCCCCACAGCTGGTCGTCCTGGCTGTGGAGGGAGTCACCCTGGCCCTGATGGAGATCAAGGTCTGTGACGGCCAGGAGCACCGAGTGGCCGTCTCTGTGCAGAAGGGTGAGGCCACCCTGGAGGTGGACGGCACCAAGGGCCAGAGCGAAGTGAGCGCCGCAGGGCTGCAGGAGAGCCTGGCTGTGCTCGAGAGGCACCTGCAGGGCTCTGTGCTCACCTTTGTTGGCGGACTTCCAGGTAGGGCTCCTGGGGCTGCACACCTGGGAAGGGGCACTGGGGGGGCGGGGGGAAGGGGTGCTCTGGGAGGGAGGGGTGCTGGGGGGAGGGGCACTTGGGGAAGGAGGGGCGCTTGGTGAGTGGGGGGAACACCAGCTGTCTCACCGTCCTCAATGTGCTGGCTCTAGACTGGGCCAGGGCATTTCTGTCCAGAAAGAACTTTTGTTTTAGAGGAAGAGAAAACTGCAGGTGCACCTCTTGACGGGCATTGTGATGGCTCTGTGTTTATCAGCACCAGCTGGGCAGTTCAGGGGTTGAGTCTGAGACCATGCTTAGTGGGGACGGGTGTCAGCCTGAACATGATGCACCTGTGTCCTCCAAGAGCGCCCACCTGAGCATGCATCAGACAGAGGCTCTGGCCAAGGCCCCCACCAACCCGCCTCCTTGTCCTAACATGCAGCTTCTGGGGACAGAGTCCTCCGTGCCCCAGGAAGTGCTGGCATACGGCCACCTCCTGCACACTGGGAACCCGTTCCTGACCAGGCAGAACATGACTGCCCGTGGCCGTGAGCCAAGTGATCGGGGCAAAGTGGTAGAAAGGTGGTTGAAAGGCTGACGTGCGCCCCCGCACAGCCCAGTGTAGGTTCTCCTTTGTGCAGAACGCACGATTCCTGCCTTGGCTGCCAAACACACACTCCATTTAGTTTTAACAAACAAGCTCTTGAAGATGATGGACTGGGAACCCCGCAGCCTGAGTGACTCATTTGGGCCAAGAAGGAGATAACACTGATTTACTGATGTGACTGTTCATGTGCACTTCCTGGGGACCTGGCCGGGTGTTCAGTGGTGCCTGTGGACATTGGCCGAGCTGGTGCTGTTTTGGACAGAAAGGAATCTGTGCCCTTGAGGACAAAAGGCCAGGATGGAGAGGGGCCCAGGGGTGCCTGGGAGCAGCAACGAGGTGGGGGATGTGGTGGGTGGGCCACCCAGGCTCCAGATGGACGGGTGGCTCGCCTGCTAAGATGCTGTTTGTTCTTTCCCCACTGGCCCAGACGTGCCTGTGACCTCAGCGCCAGTCACAGCCTTCTACCGCGGCTGCATGACCCTGGAGGTCAACCAGCAGACGCTGGACCTGGACGAGGCCGCCTACAAGCACAGTGACATCACATCACACTCCTGCCCCCCCGTCGAGCAGGCCAGCCCCTAGAGCAGCAGGAAGAGAAGGCCGCAGTGACCCCACCCACCTGCCCACGTCAGCCTCTCCGGACCCCACACCCCTGCAGGCCGCTTTCTCCGAGACTGTTCTTTGCCTTGTAACATATGTGTAAATAGTTGAGGGGACTAGTATTAGTGACCCGAAGCCGCAGCCCCAACCCCCAAAGCCTCCTAGAGGGAGGCCGGAGGCAGGAGGCTGGCGCTCACCGGAGCAGACCCAGGAAAATAATTCTGTTATTTTTATTACCAAATGCTTCTTTCTGGCCTGAAAACATGGAAAAATAAAACATCTACAGAACCATTTCTAACTGTGCTGCCATCTCCAGTCTTTGCCCATTAGTGCCTGGCAGCCGGCATCAGCGGCACAGGGTCCCGAGTGCCAGCCTCTGCCCCAGGTGCCCTCTCCGCCACCCCTCAACCGCCCCTGGCTCTGGGAGCTGCCACCTTGTTCTCTGTGCCGTGGATGCAACCCAGGCAGAGGCAGGGGGCCCTGGCCACTCCTCCAGCATCAAGACTGGCCAGCACCTGCTGCTTTTCCCCCAGACAAACCCACTCACCTCTGAGCCTCCTTCTTTCTCTGTATGTAAAGGGAATCCCTGTTTTCTCTATTCCGGGAGGTCCCTGCTCTGCGGTGGGGCTGCTGGAATCGGCACCAGGAGATGGAGTGGAGGCAATGACCCGTAGCCCACTGAGCCCAGGAAGACCCCCCCCCTGGAAAACACACTTGGGGCCCCAGAGCTGCCAGCACGCACCAAGGTCACCAAGGCCTGGCAGGGGGTGGGGGTGCGGAGAGCAGCGCCAAGGTTAGGGCTACAGCTTGTCTGTCTGCCCAACGCCATGGTCACCGGAGGGCGCCCGCCCCGTGGCCGGTGGCCATGTGGTGTTCATGCAGAATGTGCCAGGGACGTTTTCAGTGTCCGCTGGGCGTCGCGCTCAATGACAGTCTCTTCAAGACTGAGATTTTTTTTCTTCGAACACCAAACACCAGAGAATGTTCTGGGCTGCGGGGCAGGTTCTGGGTTTCCTTTTACATGTTGCCCTGCAGATGGCAGCCGAGGGTCCCCCAGCCTGTCATTCCCCAGGACAGAGTGATCCCTGAAAGCTCTATCAGCCGAGCACCGAACGGTCTCTTGTGCCGAATGAGTCTAAGTCACCACCTGACCCAGAGAGAAGCAAGAGAAGTCGGAGGAAGCAGGGTTCAGTGATCCTCACACGAGAGGCAAAGTGAGCCGTGCACCACTGGAAGCAGAGAGGCCTCTTTCCAGATTTCTAGAAAACATTATGGCCTTGAGCACTGTGCCAGAAGCCCCTGCTGGATCGGCAAGCCGGGTGACCCCCCACTGCACCCTGGTGAGGGCGGGGGGAGTATCCCTGTGCACCCACAGCTGGCCTGCCCTTGGAGAGCTCTCCAGGACTCAGTGAGGGAGCTGATGGCCATCACAGACACCTGCCCGCAGGGACCCCTCCCCGGACCAAGCTCACCTTCGAGGTAACTGCAGAAGGCTGTAGGTCCAGGGCAAGGATGCGGCAAGGCCCACAGGCTCTGGCAGGCAGGCCTGGCCACGTAGGGTGGCCACTAGTCCCAGCACATTCACTGTGTCCCTGGGACCCCCTGGCCCAACCACCACTGCCCTCCCGGCTGCGTCCTTTCTGTTGTTTTCCTGAGTGGCAGCATCGGGGCACAAGTTCTGTTGACTCAGGACTTGAAAAAACTAGTCTGAGACTCTTCAGTTAGGTTTCCACACGGGAAACAAGGGATGGGGGGGAACCGTGACCTTGAAGGCCACGTGTCCACGGGCTGCTCTGTGGTCTGTGACCAGGGTGGACAGGCATGCCAGCTTGCACCATATGGGGACCCCAAGCCCATCCGCGGGCTCTGGAACGGGCAGGTGGTCGGGTGGGGCTGAGCTGGTCAGGCCAGGACTTGGAGACACTGTCCATCTGGGGGGTGAGAGTTCAGTTCCTGGGGGTTTGGCATTGACCAGGACAACCAAGGCTTGGACACTGCCTGCTCAACAGGCAGGAAGGCCCCCTCACCACCACCCCTGCAAGCCAGACGACCCCAGCACCAGCAACTCTCAGTGTGGAAAACGAGTTCTGCCTGTCGCCCCCAGGAGAGCCCTGTACTGCCCACCAGCTGGTCTCATGAGGCCCCGGGAGCCCAAAGCAGCTTTGGGGCCGGATTGGCTTGTTGCTACACCGTTCCCCTGGTGCTGTCTGGCTTCCCTCACCGTGGAGGCAGCTCTGGAATGTTCCTGTGGAATGCTTCCCGAGCCAGCCCCAATCTCTTGAGAAGACCAGGGCAGCCAGAGCTGAGAGCACACACACAACCGAGGCCATGGCTCAGGGGGATTCTGACCACCACGGAGTCCTCTTCTGTCCAGGGAGACATGGGCACAAACGTGTTTCCTGAGACTACACCAGCAGGACCCCTGCTGCCGAGAACAAGCCCATAGGTAGCAGCACGGAGCTGAGGGCAGGGTGCATTCCCCAGCTGTGCCGGCAGACTGGTGTCCTCACCTCTGCCCAGTCCAGGCGGGCCAGCTGCTGAGGGGTCTGCAGCATACGGAGCTCCATCCTTCTGACTGTGCGCCACGGACACGGGGTTGGGGGGACCCCGACTGTGGGCCGCGGACGCGGGGCTGCGGGGACCCCGACAGTGGGCCGCGGACGCGGGGCTGGGGGGACCCCAACAGTGGGCCGCGGACGCGGGGCTGGGGGGATCCCGACTGTGGGCTGTGGATGTGGGGCTGGGAGGACCCTGACTGTGGTCCGTGGACGCGGGGCTGGAGGACCCTGACTGTGGGCCGTGGACGTGGGGCTGGGGGGACCCTGACTGTGGGCCGTGGATGTGGGGCTGGATGAGCCTGAATCTGCCTCATGGAGGAGGGTAGGACACACTTGATTTTGCACCATGGAGATAGAGTGAGGAATGGATTATGCTGTCTACACATTTATGGTCTAAGGTGCTTTTTTGCTTTTAATGAGAAGAGCCACAATAATTTTGTTTTTTGTTCTGTGTGTTTAGGATACTATTGATTGGGAGTCTTATTTACGAGCAGGGCTATTCTGGGTCATTTAGTGGCATCCCTGCCGTCTGGGAGCTGGCTGCACCCCCTGGCCTGGCCACAGCACTCATGACCATCAAAACCCTCCCAGACACTGCCACATGTCCCCCAGTGCAAAATCATCCCTGTTGAAACCACTGCATTAAAGATAAAGGAAATTTTTACCTCCATCTCACATAACACAAGGTAGAGAATATATTTAAATCTAAAAGTAATTTATAAAGCACTTAGAAATGTGAAACTACAGCCTGTGGGCCCAGTGTGGTCCATCCCTCTCTCTGTGTTAATAAAGCTCACTGGAACACAGCCACATGTCTACACCTGCTTTTGCTCCCCAATGGCACTTCCAAGTGGTTGCCACACACCTCCTGGCCCCCTAAACCAGCAATGTTTACTCTGTGGCCATTTACACAGACTGGTCTGAGCCTTGTGACAGAAGAGTATTACCATGACCTGAAGTAGAGAACTATTTCTTAAATAAAACACAAAATGATCCAATAACAGGAAAAGATGTAAAACTTCAGCTACACTAAAAATCAAGAACTTGAAGAAGCAAGTTAGAAGGCCAAGGCTATCTGACTTCAAAACCTGTGCAAAGCTGCAGTGGTCAGTACAGGCTGGGTCTGCCGAAAGAACAGACAGGTCAGCGGAGCGAACAGAGAGCCCATGGACAGACCCACATCAGCACAGTCACTGGTCTTTGACAAAGGAGCAAAGGAACCCATATAGACATATAGACAGTCCCCTCCACAAATGGCACGGGAGCGTCTGGACGTCCACGTGCCGAGAAATGAATCCAGACACAGACCTTACACCTTCACAACTCAGAGTGGATCACATACCTACACGGAAAAGGCAAAAGTATAGCGCCCCGGATGGGGGCACAGGAGACAGCCTGGGTGGCCTGGGCACGGCGATGACTTCGTAGACACAGCACCAAAGGCACCATCCGTGAAAGACAATGGACAAGCTGGGCTCTAACAGAGCAAAGACTTCTGAAGAAGACAGCATCAGAAGAAGGAGGAGACAAGCATAGTTGGGAAGAAGGTATTTGCAAAAGACACATCTGGTAAGGGACTGAGATCCAGAATATACAAAGAACTCTCAAAACTCAACAATAAAACAACTCGTTAAAAAATGGGTCAAAGACCCTAACAGACACTCACCCTGAAAGGCATGCAGCTGACAGCTGAGCACATGAGAAGCGTTCCTCGCCGTCCGGGGACAGGGACGGCACACGGACACGACCGGGAGACCCTGCCGCACACCCACGAGGACCCCGAGGACCCCGCTGCACACACAGCGCCCTGAGGAGCCCTGCTCTGTGTTGCTGGGAGTGCGGAACGGTGCGGCCGCCTCGCCAGACTGTCCAGGGGCTTCTCACAAAGCCAAACACGCTCTTAGCACCTGGTCCAGCAGTCACGCTCCTTGGCATTGACCCAAAGGAGTTGGAAACATGTCCACACAAAATCCCGCACTGGGGCAGAGGAGGGAGCGACTGGGCTCCGGGGCGCCTGAACTCCTGGCCCGTCTCATCATCCCTTCTGTGTCAGCAGCACCGCCTTATACGTTTGTTTTAAGCATTCTTTCGTGTATATTAAATTCCATAATTCAATGGCTTTAGGTAGGACACGGGAAGAGGACACACCTGCACATGTAACATGGGCACCTGGGAAGCCACGACTTGAACGAGGCCTCTGCTCCTAGACCTTTTCCTCTTTCTGTAGGGCAGATGGCAGCTCGGCCGAGCATTTCCCCTGCAGCTCGGAGGGCATCCGCTCAGCCAAGAGTCATTCTTCACGGTGATGAGAGTTTTGTTCTTGTGAACCAGGCACGTGCCACACTCCTGGCTCTGCTCTGTATGCTTCGCGTGGGTTGATACCGTATTTTCTGCCCCCTTTTCACTGAAATACAAGTCACATGCCATAATACTGCCCCTTAAACAATGTACACGTCAGTGGGTTTTATACATTAACAAGACTGTGCAGCCATCACTACCATCTGGTTCCGGAACGTTTCCATCACACCAACAGGGAGCCCTGTACCCAGCTTCCAGCTGGGGTCTGCTGAGTGCCAACAGCAGTCAGTGTTTGAGAAAGTGTGGTAGCTCAGTAGAGGGAGGGGCTGAGGGAGAGGCCCCAGCAACACCCACCCCATCAGAGCTGCCAGGCCAGGTCCCACGAAGCATCTACACTCAGGCAGAGACTGGCCAGGGTCTGTCCATGTAAAGGGAAAGACTTTGGCAGAGGTGGGTTCTCTCAGGGGATGGTACCCAGAACGCACCGCAGGCCAGGCACCAGCAGGCATGTGCAGGGTTGAGGAGGTGTCCTGGGGACTGGTGGGGGGAGGGGTGTCACGTGGGGATACATTCAGCGTGCAGGGGTGAGGAGATACCCTGATGACTAGGGGGGGTTAGGTGGGGACACATCCAGCGTGCAGGGGTGAGGCGCTGTCCTGGGGACTGAGGGGCAGCCTGAAGCCACCACCAGGCTGGGAGTTGAATTGTTCACATTCTTTGTGGCCAGGGCCCAGGATGAAGACATTCCTGTGGGCAAGAGCCAGACCGCTGGCCCCGGAGTTGATAGATTTTATCAGTTTAGGGCTCACAGGGCAGATAGAAGCTGTTTGGGTGATGCTGGCATCAACAATATTGGGAACCAGTGACACAGCCACGTGGCTCTAACCGGGTCGAGCGCAGAGGTCGCATGCTGTCCCTGTGTCTCGTGGCGCCTGGACGCCGTCTGGAGCTGGCGGCCTGGCTCCAGTCGACACCGGCCTGCGGCCACATGGGCCGCCCAGTGGCTCTGCGACCTCCGAGCAGGGCAGGTCCTGATGAGGCAGGAGCCCCAGGCCCAGCGGGTGCTGGGGGGGAGTGGGGGCAGGGCTGGGGGCCAGCCTCTCTTCCCCGTGCAGGCACCCACACGGCAGAGAATTCACCAAGTGGGTCCGACCCCTCAGACTGCCAAGGCCCCCTGACTTGGCCAGACCGTGCTGGCTCCTAAACTCCAGGCAGATGAGGGGGGCCCCAGATGCAGCAGCCGCAGACAGAGGCCTGGGGTTCAGGCCTTGGTGCCCGGGCCCCTGCTCTGTGTCTGCTCCTCAGATCCCCCAGCGCAGGCTGCCTGCGGGCCAGGACGCGGCCCTGTTTCCTGCCTGCCACTAATAAGCAGGACTTCCTTTGAAGGACAAAGCTGTTGTTTCCGGGGTGCAAACCCCGAGGGTGGGCACCGCCTCCCCCCTCCAGGAGGAAGTCTGCACAGGGCTGTGTGGGGCCACCACCCGGTCAGGGCGCAGGAGCCTCACTTCACAGTAGCCAAAGTCGGCTTCGAGCAAACTGCCGTTCTAACCAAGCCAACCAGCCAGCTCCGTGGCCTGGCCCACCGTGTCGCCCGCACGCCACGCGGGTGGCACCTTCCGCAGAGAAAGCTTTCCGTGTCCTCAGACAACAGGATGAGGCGTTTCTGCACCAGGCTGAGGATAAGGTCTGTTCGAATTGCGTTCGCAGCCAGCAGGGGGGGCCGGAGACCGCGGCTCCTTACCATCCTCTTCTTTTTTCCTTTCTTCCCTCCCCCTCGCCCTCCCCCCCCCTCCTGTCACCCCTCCCACACCCCCCCCCCCCCACTGACTTATCTCTTTTCCCCAGTGACCCAGGACTGTACTTTAGGACTCGGGCCTGTCACTCAACCAGGATTTGGTCATTTCCCAGGGGTGTGCCCACCAGCAGCACCAGGTGCCTGGGTCACTAGTGCTGGTCCGTAAGTCAGAGCTCACTCCAGGTTCTGTGGAAGGGCCTCAGGAGCTGCGCACCCCAGGGGTCACTCGGAACACAGAGGCTGGAGTTAGAGGCATCTGCCCTGCAGGCAAGGGGGACCGCACATGCGGCAGCCGGAAGTCCGGATGCCTTGGGTAGGAAACAGTTGGCCTGGGATAGCAAGCCTTTCTGCAGGTGGGACGGCGGGTTTGGACACGGAGCGTGCACAGACCTCAGCGAACACACACTTTACAAGCAGTGCTGGAATTTGAGCCAAAGCATCTTTTTATCCCCAGCAAGTAAATGCCGAGAGAACACAGCTCTGAGCATGGAGACCATGCACTTCTTGAGGACACCATATAAACATGTGAACATACAACACATGTCCTTGAAACATGATCCTCACACAGGGTATGCTGAGCCGTATTCCCTTTGCAAAATAATAACTAACTCATTAAGAGGACAGTGAGGAAGCAGCTTTTTAGCGAGCGATGACAGAGGACCAGACCAAGGGGGCTCCAGGTAGACACGCTGGATCTGTCTAGTGTCCGGCTTACACTCTGGGCTGGGTGGCCGAGCAGAGGTGCAGCCTGGGGGGGTCTCAGTCACCTGGGGTTCCGTCCCCACCACTGGTCCTGGCCTCTCTGCCCATGGATTCGCCCAGGAGGGGAGAGAGGGTGTGGACTTCTGGAACGTTCCCCTGACGTCTCTAGGAGGTTGGCCACAGAAGCAGGGTTTGTAGCGGCTGCTTTTTTAACCAAAAACCTATTTTTCAATCTACCCCCTGTGTGTCAGGGAGTGTAGGGGGGAGGCTTCTCTCCTGGAAGGAAGTGGGCTGGAGCACAGAGAGGGGGGTCGTTGGGAGGCTGCAAATCCTCAGACAGAGGAGGGTCCCTGGGAGTCGAGGCTGGGAGATGGCCACAGCGCTGTAACAGAACAGAAAGGCGTCCTCAGTCGGCGGAGGGGCCAGCCCCACACACAGTCTACACAGAGCCTTCCTGGGGCCTGGGGTCCTTCCACACCCAGGGCCATCCGCCTTACGCAGGCCCCCTGATCGGACCACAGGGGCCTCCCGGGCACACACTCTGCGCCTGCAGCCGCCTACAGGGGTGCCCATCTTCCAAATTCCTAGCTCCTGGCCACGCACCGTCCAAGGAAGATGCTGCCTAGAGCATCTGGGGAGGGGGGCGGGGGGGGGGGTGGTGGGCAGCGCTCTGGGCTCCCCACCACTTCGTATTTAAAGGAAAAAATAAGACATCAACATTTTCATCATAGCCCAATGGTTAATTTCAGGTGTCCACTTGGTCAGGCCTTCGTGCACAGATGCTCAAACACCAGTCTGGATGTTGTTACGAAGGTATTTCCAGATGTGATTGGCATTTACATCAGTCCAATCGGTTGAAGGCTGAATTTCCCTCATAAGAGGGAAAGACTGAATTCCCTGGGAAGAGGGGCTCTGCCTCCAGACTGACCAGACGTGCAAGATCTGTTTTCCCCTGGTCTGCAGCCTACATCTGTCCTGGCCTGGACGTTCAGGGATCTGTCTCTCTGCCTGTGTCTGTCTCTCAGTCTCTGTCTGTCTCTGTCTCTCTGCCTCTTTCTGTGTATCAATATCTGTATCATCTGTATATGCACACAATCCTATCCGTTCTGTTTCCCTGAGGAACCCCCACTAACACACAGACTCAAGTAAAAGTCATTCTGAGAACAAAAATGTTGGGTATGGCGCATATTTTAAATCAATAAAATTTCCAGTTTTTCTCCACCTACCAACAAAACTCTTAAATTTTCCCCCTTGAATTCTAATGGTTAGAAATGCCTTCTTAAGGGGCACCTGGGGGGGTGCTCAGGAGGTTAAGTGTCCGACTCTTGGTTTTGGCTCAAGTCATTATCTCACAGTTTGTGAGTTCCAGCCCCGCACTGGGCTCCATGTGACAGAGTGGAGCCTGCTTGAGATTCGCTCTCTTTCCCTCTCTATCTGCCCCTCTCACTTTCTCTCTCTTTCTCAAAATAAATAAATAAACCTTAAAAACAAAAGAAAATGAGTGTCTACTTAAAACCAATATGTAAATAAATAAAGCTAGAAGTCCCCTCTATGAAATACCCAGGGTGTGTAAGAGCCCTGATCTCCTGGCCCTGCTGCGGCCCCTCTACTCCCCACCCACCAGTGCCGGGGGCTCTTGAGAGGCCAGCCTCCTGGACTGTGGCTCCCCTTCCCCAGGGGCCCTGGGATCTCAGGATTCTGGAAGAAGAATGCCCTCACAGGCCATAGCTGAACCCAGGAATACCACCCTGCTCAGAGTCGACAGCATGGGCTTCAGAATCCAATGGTCGGGGACCTGCCCACCCCTGTTTCTCCCTTCTGACTGTGGGGGGACAAAGCAAACTTCTAGAGAACATTCCCTGTGTTCTGCTGGTAGCTCCCAGTCTCTCCCATGCCTATATCCACTTGCCCTCCACTGGAAATGAGCAGCTCAGAGACCACAGAGTAAATCACCACGAGCCACAAACTAACCCATCACAGGCCACAGACTAAACCACCATAGACTACAGAATAAACCACCTCAGAGCACAGACAAAACCACCACAGACCACAGACTAAACCACCACAGACCACAGACTAAACCATCATGAACCACAGACTAAACCACCATAGACCACAGACTAAACCACCATAGACCATGAAATAAACCACCACAGAGCACATACTAAACCACCACGGACTAAACCATCATGAACCACAGACTAAACCACCACAGACCATGGAATAAACCACCACAGAGGACAGAATAAAGCACCACAGACCACAGACAAAAGGACCACAGGCCACAGACTAAACCATCATGAACCACAGACTAAAGCACCACAGACCACAGAGAAAACCACCACCAACGGAGTAAACACAGACCACAGACTAAACCACCGTGAACCACAAACTAAACCACCACAGATCACCAAGGAAATTTCTGTGAGCCCTGAGGAAGACCACTGGCAGACAGGGCCCCACTGGGACAGCTCTGTCCACACAGGCAGCCCCATCAGGGAAGCAGATGAGCCGTCCTGCATGTCCTGGCCAGGCAACCTGGGGAGCAGGGAAGTGGGGTCCCTTTAAGGTCTTCCTTTTGACGAATGGCTCCAAACAGCCCTGACTACCGCTGGTCCTGACCACCGTCTGCTCCCTGCTACTGCGTGGGGTGTACTTTGCTGCCAATGACGGCACTTGGAGCACCCCGTTTCCCTCTCCATTGGTCACGAGACCGCTTTGGCTCTGCTTCTCTCCCCGGGGGACACCTGGAGGCCCCTGACCGGTCATCTCCCCAGATCTCGGCGTGGGCACGTATGTAATTACGCCCCCGCACACGCTGCAGACGGAGGCTGGAGAGGCAGGGGGGGACCCAGGCCCCCCGGGGCAAAGAGAGAGCATCTGTGTTCGTGACAAGCCAGAGGCCCTGAAGGTGACTGGGGGTGGAATGTGGCACAGGAATAAAGCCGACACGTGGAAGGCCACTGCCACACGTGGAAGGCCCCCGCCATGCCCAGCTCCCACAAGGAGCACGTCTGCTGAGGAGACGCACCGTAACCTGTAAGAGCAGGACACCCGCCCCGGGGCCTGAGGTCAGGACACAGACTCGGCAAGGGCCCCCCACAGCTGCCTGCCCCAAAGACCGGCAGGCCCCCAGGGCAAGTCAGGCCTGGCATTTGGGGTGCACCCGGGGCCAAGCTTGTGGGAGACGTCGGACACGGGCCAGGGCCCTGGCAGGACTGCCTCCCACCCTACAGCACGCACCACAGCTCAAGGCCACGCCTCCCCTCCCTGGAGCAGATGAGCCACACCTGGGCCAGTCCTGCCTACACTCGGGTGGGTGACACAGCACTGTGGTTGGTCACCAAAGGGGCCCAGCGCCCACGGGTCCAGCTTCCCTACAGCTGTGGGTCTCACGCTCTGGGTTTGGCAGACTAAGGGGATGGGGAGCCAGAGCAGAGCCTTTAGGACACAGACCACAGCCAAGGCCACGTGGTCCTTACCATGGCGGGGACCAGAGGGGATACCCAAGGGCAGATGTGGGCGATACTCCTGGGAAGATAATGCTGCCATGCATGGCCACCTGGGCATCTGGGAAGGTGGTGTCTGGTGCCTCAGGGTGGTGCCTGTCCTTGGGGGTGAGCGCTATAGGGTTGTGGGCAAACACTGTCGTTTCCTGAGCCCTGATCTCATCCCTCCCTGTGTCACAGATGTGGAGAAGATGCTCTGGACCCCTCGAGGAGGGCCTCACATGGACGCAGCAGCGAGCACCCTAGTGTCCCCATAGGACCAGGGCCTGGCGTCACTCAGGACCCGGCCGATGCTTCCTGGGAGGGAGGGGGTGCCACATGGCATGTCCCTGCAGAGACCAGAGGGGGCTGGGCTTTGGGGGTACTGCTGGGTCGGGTCCCCTTCGGGATTCGAAGGCTACATACACCCACTCCCAGAGAGCACAGCCACCAGCCTCATGGTCAAGGCACGTGGAACAGGGGCCCGCCCTGCTGGACCAGGAGGCCCGAACACCACTCAGTTTGCCCCCAGACGGCCCTTCCTCTGCGTGATGCACCCCACGTCCTGGGCTCCAGAGAGCCCCCCGCACCCACGCCCACCTGCTCATGCTGGCAGACTGGTGAGGCCTCTGTGCCCCAGGGCGGCCAGCTGGCAGGCACGTGGGCTCCCCAACAAAGCCACGACTGGAGCCCCAGGGGAGCACCCATCCAGGGACAAGGGCTCGCCCCCACCACTCAGCCCCAAGGCCCGCGTGTCCTTCTGGGTTTGCCCTATGAGGTGGCCACTTCTGGGGGTGAGGTGTGGCTGGGGGCAAGGCTTACGGCTCCCCCTAAATAAGTACTCACAGGCCCCCGCGGCTGGCTAGGACGTGGTGGGAACTTCTGCAGGACCCGGGCCTGGCTCAGAAAAGGCTCACAGCCCGGGCAACACTAAAGGCTGGGTCACCAGGGCCACAAGGAGCAAAGGAGCTCAAAACGTCAGGAAGGGCGAGGACAGTTGGAGTTGTCCACCATGCCCCCCTCACATCGTTCCCAGCCCTCTCACCAGTCCAGGCTGGCTTCGCCACCCTGTTACTAAACTGGGGGCAGGGAAGGCTGTGGGCCCCCATCTTCCCTCAACCTGAGCCCCCATTCATGTCTCATCTGACCACAGCTGTCCTGGATGACCACTGCCCACAATGTGAGCACACAGGCTTCCTCCAGGAGATACTGAGCCTACCTGCAGAGGCAGAGGGTAGGATGAGCAGGTGGGGAGGGGTGCAGATGGTGGGCAGAAGCCTGTGTAGGCCAGGACCTGCTGGGCAGGGTTGCAGAGGATCTGGGGTGCAGCGGAGAGGCCATAGGCCAGCTGGGACAGAGGGACCTGCCGAAAGAATGGAGAGAACGGAGACGTGTCAGCAGCCCTCCGGAAGGCGGGCGCCCCTGGCTTCAAGCCTGCAGAGCCCCATCCACAAACCATCCCCATCTGACACCTGCAAGTGAGAGACCATGCCCTCAGATCAAAACTAAACACCTAAAAGTAGGGCTTATTTTTCCTTTCTATTTGTCCCAGGGACCCACCAAGATGCCAGATGAGGCCAGGATCTCTTTGGTTTCTATTTGAAAAGGCAAGGAAAATGCTGGCTTCTCCTCTCCAGGGGCCTCGTGTCCCGGGAGTCTCCGCCCAGCTGCGGCGACAGAGGGCTGACCCCCCACATGTGCTCCCCAGGCAGCACAGCACAGGGTTAGACCGCATGGTCGTGGGGATTTCCAGAGATGTGCAAATAACACCAGAGCGTCCCAGCCCCTCAGGGCCCTGCTCTTGTTAGCTCACCCAGATGGCTCCAACTCTCCAGAGGAAAACAGGACTTGGGCCATCCACCTGTGGCCCCAAGGCGGGGGGCCGTGGGAGAGACCCCTCCCCAGAGGGAGGCTCAAGGGGTCCCGGACCTGAGGTGCATCCCTCCCACCAGGACAGACCTGGATTCCCATCTGACACCACGGGCAGGCCCCATGCTTCAGGAAGGGGCCTCGGGAGCCAACAGCATATCTGGAAACTCACCACCCCCACTGATGGGGAGCAGAGGCAGGTCCTGAGCAGTGGGGGTGCAGGGCACGAGCAGAGGGGAGGGAGCAGTGGAAGCAGAGAGGGCACCCAGGTCCACCCGCACCTGCAGGCCCCCGGAGGTGGAGCTCCAAGGTCTGGCACCTGCCACCTCCCAGCCCCGCCCGCCCAGGCCGCCTCTGCACACTCTGAAGGGCGAATAAGGGTGCCGAAGGAAGACGGAAAACTCAGGGCTAGGTTCGCGGGCCTGACTGCTCTGCTGCCACGTCCATGAACAAACCCTACTGTGTGCCTACTGTGTGTGCTGGGTTGAGCTAAGGGCTGTCGGGGCAGACCGGAGCTGTGCATGCCGAGGGGCGCACAGAGCATCACAGGACCCAGGCCTGGTTTGGGGGGGGGGGGGGGGCGCAGCGCAGAGCATCACGGGATGGAGTTTTGGTGTGCTGGGGGGAGGGGGTGTGCGCAGAGCATCCCGGGACCAAGGCCTGGTGTGCAGGGGTTGGGGGACATCTGGTAGGAGGAACAGCTGCCCCTGGTGGCCTGGGGGCTTGGGCCCACAGGGCTGGTCACAGGGTAAGGGGCGCAGATGACGCCGTGGGCTGGAGAGGGGCTCACTGGATCTTACTCTGTGCTTGTGCCATTTCGGGATTCGGGAGGGTGGGCAGGTTGGGGTCGGCATGGGCAGCCCTCTGCGGGGGACGCTGGGGGCCCAGCCTGGCCTTACTCTCTCTCCTGTGCCTGCCAATCTGGCCTCAGCGGGTCCACCCTCTTGCCCGGGGCCGGCCGTGTGTGAGGACTTGCCACTTGGGCTGCTCATGAAGCTCCTGCATTCCTCAAGATGATTTCTAAGCTATAAAATCCACTAGACGTATAAGACTACTCAGTAGGTGTAAACCTCTAAGGAATCACCTTCCCTCTTTCATTCAATGCCCCAGAGCTGTGGGTGTGCATGACAGAACTGTCCAGAGTGGAGTGTAGACACAGCTCTGTGGCCCATTGTGACTGGTGGCCCTTCGAGGCATCATTTTATTCTTGACAAAACACTCCAGCAGCTTTATTGTAGACTCTGATGAACTCCAGTCCCTTCCAGAAAACCCACGGGGCTGACGTCCTTCCTGGGGCGGCCCATTAACTTTCACCAGGTTTTCGGGAATGACAAAGGTCTAAGCGGACACACCCCGCCTCCCGTCTACGATCTAGCCCTCTTTAGCCAGAAACTGGCAAGACTGAACACTTTGAACCGGCTACACTGGGATGCAGTGGGCTTCCGCAGAAACATCCATGACCCTGTGCAGACCAGTTCCTGCCAGCATGGAAGGCACGGAACCCTTTCCCAACTCACATGGGTGTTGGGTGTTCTCTGGAGTCCGTGACCTGAGGTGGGGGCGACCCCATGGCGTGCCTCCACAGCCAAGGACGACCCGCCCCAGGAGGGGTCAGCCGAGCAGTGCAGGAATTCTAGTTTGGAACAAGCAGTCTCAGGGAGAAGAGGGGACAAGGGTCCTGCACAGCCCAGCCCCACGTGTAAGCTGCTTCCTGCGGGGAGGCTCCCCACCCCTGCCAGAGCGCCCACCCCTAAAGCTCTCCCATCACACGTCCGCATCCCTACCGGGAGCACCCGGCCCTACAGCTCCCGGACAGCATGCCCCCGCCCCCGCCCGCCCTAGTGCCCACCCCTACAGCTGTCCAATGGCATGTCCCCACACGCCCTAGAGGCTGCCTAGATGGCAGCACATGTCCTAGAGTAGCTGCTTCTGGAAGCAACCAGTGAAGGCTTGCTGTCGCCCTAACAGACGGCTGGCAGTTTCCATGAGCCTCCGTTTCCTCCTTTGTTAGTGACGATAAGGAGGCCCGCCTTGCCCACCTCAGAGGACACAGGCCCCAGAGCCCCGACCTGTCCATAGGGCCAGCACCAGGGGGCCCTACTCACCATGTCCTTGAAGGCCCCCAGGACAGCTGCCGTGAGGATACCCAGGAACACACCCAGGACGTTCAGCACCGCTGAGGCCCAGAGTAGCCGGTACAGGTGAAGCACATCCTGACAGCTGCTCACGCCCACGAACTCGTAGTAGGTGGGAGAAGGTTCAGCGCTGCAGGTGGAGGGGAACAGGTCACAGCCAGTGCCACAGCCTGCGAGTTGCTCCCGGACAGGCTGTAGTCTTTGGCCATAAAACCCCGCAGCTCTGTTGGTGCTGCGGGGGACGGGTTGGGGGACACCGCCCCTCATGAACCAGCCCAGCTGCACCCTGAGTTCATGGTGAGAAAGCTGTTCCCCAGGGCATCTGGACATCCCTCCAGGAAAAGAGCCCAGGCCTCCCAAGAGCAGGCCTGGCCCCCAAAAGAGCAGGAAGGCCCCCAAAGAGCAGGAAGGACCACCCAAGTCCACTCCCCAAACCCAAGCGCAGGCAGAAGGGCACCCTCAGAGCGAGCAGGCCTGACACGGAGCTCTCTGTACCCGGCTGCCTTGGCAGGGAGCACAGGAAGGTGAGCCCACAGGGGATTCATCCTGGCCCTCCCCACACGGGACTGAGGCCATCTGTGCGTAGCTGGACCACGGTGCTGTGGCCGAGGGCCTGCAGCCGGGCCCTCAGGACTGCGTGGAGACGGTGACCCACACACGTGCTGCTTTAGCCACTCTTGCTTGGAAATGGGAGGGAACCATCTTTGGGGGAAGGAGGTTGTAGCTTAAAGCCCCGGAGTTTTCAGCAATTCAAGAGAGGCATCCCCAAGAAGCATACGTGAAAGCCTGCTGGTTTTAATGTAGGTGTTCAAGCTATTAACACAAAACCGGTGCCCAGGGCCTTAGTAGGAAGCCTGACCCTTAAGGATGGACACCGGCGGCTCCGTGTGGGCAAGCCTGAGCGCCAAGAACCCAGGGCCTGTCCTGGGGAGGCTCTCACAGTCTACATCACAGAAGAGTGTCCTCTGCTGCCCGCAGATGAAGAGAAGGGGGACCTTCTGCAGCCCACCCCAGCTGCCTGCCCCAGCCAAGCAGGGAGGAAGCACTGAGGAACTTGGGCGTCCAGATGCACAGGCTCGAGGCAGAGCTGCAACCATGGGGCAGGAGGCCGTGTCCCTCCCTGTCCCTCCCCCCCCATGCAGCCTCAGTTTCCCATCTGTGAGATGAGAACCCCTCCCTCACACAGGCGTGGGGCAGGGGCCAGGAGAGGGACTGCTTGCTGCCCAGTTGGGCCCCAGCCCTCACCTCTGACAATTGTAGAGGTCACAGCAGTAACAGGTGCTGCTTTTCACCTTCAGCGGGCACTGGCCGTTAAAGGAGTGACAGGTGACCTGCCAGCAGAGAGACATTGTCAGGTGCCTGTCCTTCCTTGACCTGGAGTGGGCAGGGCTGCCTCCCCCGGGGCCAGGGCCTGGCCACTGCGCCTGGGTCAGTCAGGAGCTCCTCCTCCTGAGCCAGATTTCCTGACCCTCCACATGCTTGCGGGTGGCAGGACCTTCCCCTGCTGGAGGGTCAGAGGACCAGGCTTGGCCACCAGGGAGTCCAGGCAGCCAACATCTGGTGGACAAGGAGAGGGAGAGGGCTCTAGGCTCTGTGCCTACAGGTGGGGACACCTCCAGGTGGGAACAGGTAGGACGGCTCCAGGTGGGGACAGGTGGGAACGTCTCCAGGTGGGAACAGGTGGGACAGGTGGGGACACCTCCAGGTGACCACACATAGGGCCACAAGCTCCCAGCAGCCCGACCTTGCCACGCCAGCCCTGTGTAAGCCACGTGGAGGCCTCCCCTTGGGCACCTGCTGCAAAGACACGGCAAGTGGTTGGGAGACTTGATGTTAAAAGAGCAAAATTAGGCAAAACCATGTGCCTTCCTCCCTCCCCCAGGACTGTCAACACGTGACACAGCCATGCCGCCCACATGTGGGAGGTAACCAGGGTGGAGACCACCCCCCTTCAGAAGGAAGACGGTGCCATCTGGGGAGGAGACGCTTCTGAGGGAGGATGGTGTGCTGAGGGCTGGTGGGCCAGACTCTCATCAAGGATTCAGCTGGCCCAGGACAGGTGAGGGAGCAGGGCCCCACCCCAGAAGCCCTCGGACCGTCCCTGGCGCCCCGGCCCCTCTTTGGCCGCACCTCCAGAACCACTGGACTCGTGGACTTCCTTTCAGGGTCCTGTGGCTGCAGGCCATGGGACGCTCTGGTGTGTGCAAGCAAGGGCAGGAGGGAGGCTCACTGGAAATGACAAAGGGCCCTGGGAGGGGCAGGGCTGGAGGCTGATGGGGAGGAGGGAGGGCTGCACGTGCCTGATGGGAAGGTCAGCGCCACAGGCCGGAGATCTGGAGGTCAAGAGGCCTGACCCTAAGCGTCCCCTCCCAAGAAGTGTGCAACCACATGGGATGGGGGTTAGAACTGGTCAGCCAGCAAGGGTCTCCAGCCCAGCCTGGCCCACTGCCTGCTTTGCAGGCGAAGCTCCATATAGCCACGCTCCTCTGACAACACCTTGCCCGTGGCCACTGTCACACCAGAGAGACAGGGTCAAGTAGCTGGGACAGAGACCACTTGGCCTATAAACCCTGAAATATTACTGACCCTTTATGGGGCAAGCTGCCGGCCCTGGTTTAGAGCGGTGCGGGCAGCGTGGGTCCCTGAGTCCTCAGGGAGCTTTGCAAATCCTGTGTCTACTGAATCAACAAACTGAGGCGGGACCCAGAGTCAGGATTTGCTCAAGCCCCTGGGCTGGTTCTAAGAGACAGAGGGTCGGGAGCAAGGGGCAAGCCCCGGACACGTGGGCCTGTCCTCAGAAGCCTGACTGATGGGATTCAGGAAGGGGTCCTGCTTCTCCCTGACGCCAGGAGTAGAGGGGAGCAGGAAGGAAGGGCAGCCAGCTGAAGTGTCTGTGGATAGGTGGGGTGCACGGGTAGGGCCTGGAGAGCCCCATGATGCCCTCGGACAGGACGAGTCCCCGGGCTCCCCCCGCCAGGCAAAAGGCCAGGAGGGCTGGGGTCAGCCTTTGGAGAAAAATGCCGCCCCCTTGGAGGGGCAGCAGGGACCCTCCAGGCCCTGAGGTCGAGGAACCTGCACAAGCCACGTGGGGGCCTGTCCAGGTGTGTGATCCAGGCTCTCAGCTCCTCCTGGACATTTGCACAGTTTGGGAGGCCGTGCTCAGTGCAGCTGATGCATTCATGCAGAGCTGGGGCAAGAGGGCTGCCGGGGCTGGCCTGAGAGGGAGGGCATGCCGTCCATCCTGCACTCTTGTTCCTGGCGTCTCGTGCATGGGGAGTGGCCCAGGGACCAGCCTCTCAGCCAAGGTAAATGCAGCTGACCCAACTGTGCTTTGCAGCTGTTAACAGTGCCACACCCACCCAGACAGGGCTGCTAGCTTGCTGTGCGTCCTGCACGGGATGGCCAACAGCTGCAACCCCCCAGGGGTGCGATGCATGAAATGCCAGCGCTGGCTGGAACAGAGCGCGGGTGCTCACAGAGAGCTGGCAGTCAGGAGGCTGTGCATCCAGACCCCGGCCTGGGGCACAGAATGCCTGGGGGACATGGATTAGCGCAGCGAAAGCTCACGGACCCCCGCCCTACATACCTCTGTCTGGTAGGCGTCAGGCACATAACCCACCTCACTGGAGAAAAACTGGCATCTTCCCGCAGCCAACGGCCTGGGCTCCTAGACACAAAGACACACAAGCGATAGAGGAGGTTCATCCCTGGGCCAGGGGTGGCCGTTGGCTATTTCAGACCCATCTGCCCCAGGCTCTGAGCCTAAGGAAGCCACTGGAGTCTGCCAGGCGGGGGCCACAGAGTGGGAGATGCCACGGCTCCTTCCAGGGCAGCTGGGCCACTGTGTCCAGGACACCAGAGCAGATGCCTCGGGGGGCACACACCTGCCAGGAAGGCTGGGCTGACACGTCCCCCTCCCCCCCGCCACCAGCATCGCATGGGCAGCCGAGAGGAGGCGGCTGCCGGACATTTTGAGGTGCAGTCCTCTGCCCTGAACAAGGACACCCCTTGGTGCCTGCCTCTTTCTCTAAAACAAAACATTTGTTTTCTACTAGGAAGGGAGAAAAAAGGATTCTTGTTAATTCACTCACCCACCCAGTCCTTGACCTGACCATCCATTCAACCATTCCTGCCACCACCCCACCCCCTTCTCCCCGCACTCCCTCCACTCTTCCCTCCTTCTCCCTGCCCGCCTCCACCCCACCCTTCCTCCTCCCTGCCCTCCCGCCCCCCCCCCCCGCTTCTTCTCTCTGTCCCTCTGTCCTTCCCTCCATCCACCAACCACTGCATACACACCCACCTATGGCCCTGTTCAATTTTCCAACCACAAGCCTGTGCCCAGCATTCACAGAGGAGATGCAGAGCCAGACTCTGATGGTACCAGGGTTAGACACAGGCCCCATCCCCAGCTGACCGCTGGAGGAGACATACCCTCCAGGTGACAAGGCACCTGTACCCGCTGTGGCAGAGACTGGTGAGGCCCGGGAGCCTGTGCGACTGGTGAGGTGCACAGTTAGGGCCTCACACCCGCTCTTACTTCCCAGTGCACTCCCATCTCTGACCCAAGATGAGCGTAGAAACCACCAGGGACCGCAATGCAGGCAACAGATGAGGACGGGGCCCGCACACCAGGCCCATTTGGACGCGCTGAGCGGCCCAAGGGAGACGGACACAGAGCACGGCAGATGGGTGCCGGGCGGACGATGGGGCTGTGCAGGGGGCAGGGTAGAGGGGCTGGTGCCCTGAGGTCCCGCGGTGAGCAGCGGTGACGGGCCTGCAACCCCTGAGCCCCCCTCACCCCCAGGCACCTGCCGATTCCGCTCGGCCCCACCTTTTGGGAGGTCATGCCAACAGGGCCTCGTTCCAGCAGCTTTGGCTCAGTGTCCCATTGACTCTCACCACCAGCAGCACCGAGTGACAGTGGCATCCTGCCGGCTCTGCTAGACCAGTGCCCTTCCTCCCGCCGACAACCACAGGGAAACACCCTTTCTGAGTCTGGAAGGGTCAGACACATGGGCCACCCTGTCCAGGTCCCAGTCCAGCCCCCTCGAGGCCTGGCCGCCGGCCTGGGAGACATCCCACCGTTGCTCTTGGTTCGGTCGGCTGGGCCCAGTAGCAAGTCGCAGAGGCTTGAACAGCAGGCATTTGTTCTGACAGCCCTCGTGGTGGCAGCCTCTTCCCACCGTGTCCTCACCGGGCAGACCGTGGGCTCTGGTCTCTCTCTGCAGACAGGAATCCCACAAGGGGGGCCTCACCTGGTCCTGATCACCTCCTGAAGGCCGCCTACTGAGGCTGCCACGCACAAGGGCTCCGGGGGCACAGACTCCCAGGCCGCGGCAGCTCCTGGCTCCGCACCTCATTAAGTCAGACACGGAGAGCTGGTGTGAGACTCGGAGTTGGCCGCAAATCCTCTTGCTGACACAGAAGCACCAGTGGCTGGTTTCATTTTCTGTCTGACCTTCAGTGTCCAATCAGGGTGAAAAAATTCTTAATAGTTCAAATTAAATACAACTGCAACCATTTTAGTTCCACCTGCCACATAGACTTCTCCGAATTTACGATCACACTGGAAATAGCGTTTCTCTGGGGCCAGAGGCCATAGTCAGCGTCATTCTGGCCCAGGAAAAGGGGCAGTGGGTGTTCAGGAAGACCACTGAGAGGCACCGGGGTGGCTGTCAGTTGAGCAGCTGACTCTTGATTTCAGCTCAGGTCATAATCTCACAGTTCATGAGTTTGAGCCCCACATCGGGCTCTGTGCTGACAGTGTGGAATCTGCTTGGGATCCTCTCTCTCTCTCTCTCTCTCTCTCTCTCAAATGAGTAAACTTTAAAAACCAAAAAAGACCACTATGACACGGTTTTTATTTCTTGACCATTCTACGTAAATTAGTGTTAAGATCCTCTACATACTAACATGAGACTCTAAGTCACTAAAGTTCAGTTAAAACCCCGTGTGTCTCCTGTAAGGGGACACGGTGGCCTTCAGGCCATGACTGGCCCACCACCTGATTTTGTAAATAAAGTTTTATTGGCACACAGCCATGCACATTTGTCTGCATATCATCTGTGGCTGCTTCTGTGCTGTAGCAGCTGAACTCAGTAGCCATGGCAGAGGCCACATGGCCACAGATCTAATGCGCCACCCCAACCTCTAGCACTCCTGGCAGGGCAGGACTTTGGTGAGCAGCTGTGAACAGAGGCACCGGGGCCAGCAGGAGGAGAAGGACACCACGCCCCCTACCATCAGCGCAGTGTGTCCAGTCCCTGCAGGTGTCCCAAACCAGCACTAAACTAAACACTCTGGGGCAACCGCAAAGTGGCTGTGCTAGAGAGAAGTCCGTCTTGACCCCATTATCTGCCGTGGCCCCCGTGGTGGACCAGAGCCACGAGTCCAGCAGCCCAGAAGACCTGCCGGAGGCCCCTCTGGGTGGAAACAGGTGGGCTGACAGCTGACAGATGTCCTGCCAGGGGCGACCTTCCAGAAGTCCCACGCGTCTGAGAAAGAGGCTGAGGGAAGACATGCCTTCTCTGCTCACGCCCGCAGCTGCACAGAGAGCCCCCCTTGGGAAGCAAGTGGTTTTGAAGGGACTTTCTCTCCAATGAGTGCCGAGTGGGAGGCGAGGCCAGGAGACTCCCATGCACACGGCAGGGCTGGAATTTTCACTCGGAAACCGGGGTTCCAGAAGCCATCTCCCACCCCCAAGCCCTCGGGGCTCAGCTTAGGAGCAAGAGCGAGTGCACAGGGAAAGAGCCTGCAACAGAGAACATGAGCCAGACGTGGACCGAGGTGAGGCTGGGTCCGACCCGGTGGTGACACCAGTCCCCAAGGTCCAGTCACACGGTCACTGTTCATACGTGTGTGTCAGACCAGACGTGTGCCACGCGGAGGAGCCACAGTGACCACGTGAGTCCTGCAGGCCTAGTGCCGCTGGGCCTCTGCACCACACCCGGCACCGCATCCTGTCATCCTGGTCACGTTTTCCCCACATTTTGTCCCCCAGTGTTGGCATCTCAAAATCATAATTTTGAGAAGTGCTGGAAGCCGGTTACAAGTTTCTAGGCAAGAGGGGCACCTGGGGGGCTCCGTCTTGATTTCAGCTCAGTCCACGATCCCACGGTCGTGGGTTCGAGCCCCAAACCAGGCTTGGTGTGGAGCCTGCTTAGGATTCTGTCTCTCTGCCCTTCCCCCACCAATGCACATGCCCTCTCTCTCTCAAAAAAAAAAAAAAAAAAAAGCGGGTAGGAAAGAGCCTTTGGTGAATTGGTTTTTTCACCTGTTAGCCTGTTAGACAATCACTCTCCACCCTGCAGAGTCAGGCTGGACATTTTCAACCTGGAAACTCAGCTCCTTCGTACCCTTGTTCACGTCTTCCCCAGTGCACATGCCCCGTGAGGGGGACTGGCCGGCACTCAGACGCTGGCCGTGTGCAGCCAGAGGAAGGCAGGAAACCGAGCTAAGGAATAAATGAGCAGGAGTGTGCGAGGGAGGCTGTAGGGAGGAGGCCCTCACGTCATGTGGTGGGGGGGCTCAGCGACCCCTCAGCGTGTGGTGGAGCCCGAGCTCTGCAGAGGCTGGGACAGCCACACCGGACCGGGACAATGAGGACGTGCACCTGGTCCTGGTGTTTTTGAAACCTTTTGTTTGGAAATAATTTCAAACTTGCAGAAAAGTGGAAAGAACAGAGTTCTGTAAGGCACACGTAGGATAGCCCAGGATTAACACCAGGTGCGGCAGTTTAAAAAAAAAAAAACTAAGAAACCTTAAAATGTATGCAGGACGCACTGAGGACAGAGAATGCTGAGTGCTTTGCCTTCTGAGGGCAGAGGTGAGGGTACTGAGTCTGGACCCCTGCCCCCCTCCCCAGCCCGTTCTGCCCCGCAGGGAGCTGGGGACCCAGAGCCATCGGTCACACTGCCTGGGCTCCTTTCTGGACGAAAAAAGGTGTGTCCAGCCACCCTCACCACGCTCCCCTGGCCCCACTCTCCCCCGGGTCAGCAGCCAGGCAGGGACTGGAGCCGAGGGAAGACACCCATCTTCAAACACCCCGTAACCCTTCTCAGTAAAACCCAGCTTTTACTGGCTTTGTTTTTAATAGAGGGAAAAACAGAGGGAAAAAAAAGACTGGTCACGTGAAACCCTCCGGCCAGACTCTGCCTGTGGTTTCCGAAATGTCCACACCTTGTTTCAATGGAAGGAACGCAGTCTGCCCAGGAAAGGGTGGTCCTTCCTTCACGTGGCCCTACCAGGACCCATGACTCTATTCATCCTCATCCACTCCCTGGGAGAGGAGCACCCCCCTCACAAGTAGGAAGCTGGCCTGACTTCCACCGGCTCCGCGGCCGATGGGCCCTCTCGGCAGAGGCTCGGGCCATGGGGGTGCAGTGCGCTGGAGGGGGCCCAGGCACCTGGAGCCCCCTAGGGCCAACCTCGGGCACAAGATCCTTTCCACCTTCCTGAGTCGATGCTGCCTCTTCTGACGGCAGGAAGGCTGAGCTGAGCTGCTCCTCGGGAGATGGGTCCTCACTGCTGGAAATGGATGTCCCATCGCACAGAACAAGCACAGAGAGTGTCCCCGTGTTGGGCCTCAGGCAGAAACGTGCTCCCTGCCATCCAGGTCAAGGCCATGGGGAGCCCTGTTCCTCAGGATGGAGGCAGATCCCGCATGGCAGGCAGGACTCAGGCAGGCCAGAGGGTCCCCCAGCTCCTAAATTTCCACTTTATTTGCCTTTATTATTAAGCATCTGCCTCTGGGTCTTGTTGTTCCGTAAGGACGTGCTTGAAGATTGCGTGTAGGGCAGGGATGGGGACAGCCACTTCTGTGTCACAGTTCAGGCCGCGACTGGGGTCCTTGCCACGGTCACACATCCTGCTGCCGTGAGGCTCTACTTTCTGTTGTGTTGGTGACTTGGGCCTATGGCCAAGGGGGCCGAGTGCCAGCCTCCGTCTGCCAGCATGCTGGCTCATAGGATGGGGTGGTTGCCTCTCAGGGTTCCCTGTCCTTCCTGGAAGCAGAGGGACACTCACACCACAATGGGATCATCACATCTTCTTCTCAGGAGATGTTAATTGTGCATTTTTAGAAGGGAAAGAACTTTGACAAGGGGCATATTTACACTCGGGACGCTTCTACACACACTCCTGAGGCCTCTAGGCCAGCAGCACCTGGCTTAGTGGGCAGAGTGGCACACTGACCCGCCAAGGCCTGTGGAGCGGAGAGCTGGGCCCTGCTGGGGAGGGCGCCCTCACAACCACCTGGGCTCTGCACGAAGCCCCCGGCGGAAGCCTGGTGACCCTTCCCTGGCACACTCTGCCCTCTGCCCCATGAGGGACGCCATTCTCCACAGCATCAGACATATCGCCCCCTGTCTGGGCCTACTGAAGACCTGAGCCCACCGACGTGCCAGGAGAAAACTGCGATTAACTCTTTGTACCAGATGCCACTGGGTGAACGGGCCTCATTACCCAGGAAACACCTGGAACAGAGAGACCAGCACAAAAGTGTGGCCAGGCCCAGACAGACACCACTCACTCCTCAGTCCGCCCCAGGGTGGAGCCCATGTTGAGAAGCACTGTCTGCTAGACATTTCTAAACTGACTGGCTCGTCACTGAGCAGATGGGCATCTGTCTCCGGGGCACTCTCCACAGAGCTGCATTCTGAGGGCACACGTGGGGTTTCCTCCTGAGAAGGCCTTGAGATGATCACCCCCTGGCAGGCCTGTTTTGAGCCCCAAGAGGCTTTCTGTCCACCCATCCCTGCATTCTGGCTTGGGGAGCCCTCGGTGGGTGCTGATGGCTGGAGGGCGTTGCAGAAGGCCAGGTCTCCCGTCCAGCACGACCTGCTGACATCGGCAACAGGCTCTGAAAGGAATACTGGGTTTGGATCGGAGGATACGCTTTCTGTGCTAACCAAGCAGCGCACCAGAACCATGGCAAATACTGGTCAGGGACTCACAGTTCAAGTGATCTTTCCAGAAATAAAAAACAAGAAGCAGAAGTCTGGGACAAAGTACACATACAGAGACCCCTAAAAAGTGCTATAAATGTAAAGACCTAACAAATACTGGTGAACACCCGGGGCGGGGACGACCATGGGGCTCTGGTCAGGCTCCAGCCTGTGCCCCTTCCAGGCACCAGCGGGTCCTCACGGCCCGGGGCCACTCAGGACCCACAGATGCCTGGCCACCTGTGCAGGCCAGAGCTCTCCTGGGCAGATCCGCCGTGATGCTCTCTGTCTCACTCTTCCTGCGCCTGCATCTGACGGCAGAGGCACAAGCCACGCTCCACAGAGGCCCAAGAGGGGCTGCCCCCCCCCACCACCCCACCAGGGGCTTTGTTCTGCCCTGGGGAGCCCCCTGGCAGCACGCCACTCTTGGACCAATTTTTGTTCGTCCACGCGAGCTGCTACAATAAAATACTATAAACTGGCAGGGAGGGGAGGGGGTAAACAATAAACAATTTGCTTCTCACAGCACAGAGCCTGGAAGTCCACGGTCAGGAGGGGCTGCCAGATCCAGTGTGTGTGGGGGCCCCCTCCGGGTTCAGGGACAGCGTGCGCTCACCCATGAGGAGGAGGGGCCGGGGAGCATTACAGGCCCCTGTACAAACGCTCCACCTTGTGACCTCTCAAAGCTGCACCCCAAACACCATCCCCCTGGAAGCCAGGTCTCGACATGAGAATTTATGGGGACACGGCACTCGGTGACAGCACCGTCATGGGGCTCACCGAGTGGGGGGCTTACTGGCAACCTCAAGGCAGCCAGGCAGAAGGAACGTGAAGTGTGTCTGCTCCCAGCCCATTGCCCTCAGGCCATAAATGTGTCAGGCGTTCTGGGGGAACAACCAGCTGTTCAGAGTCCTTTAGCAGGACAGGGTGCCAGGAAGGTGGACGGCTTGCCCTGCAGAGGTCAATGCAGCACCAACCCACCACCTCCTGAGTCCAGAGTCCAAGGTCAAAGGCAGCTGCCCGTGACAGGTGTTCAGAAAGAAACGCAGGCGAAGGACAGGTCAGGCTTCGGCTGAGGGTATAACGCTATCTCTGCTGGGCCCCCAGGTTGGCGGAAAAATCTCACTTCCACCTGCCCAGTTTGAAACAAGAGCCATTTCCCGACATTGTAACAAAGCTTTTCTAAACATACAAACTGGTTAGGAAAATGTCCTACGTAATTGGACAACGGATTCCACATTTGCCTTGGCCGCCTTGACTGACTTCAGCATACTCGAGTATTTATTTCTATGCTCCTCGTTCCGTGGCCTGGCTCTCTCCCTCACTCGAAACCTGCTTCCTCCAAGTAGAACAAGCCAGAGTTCCCAGGTCCCAGGGCATGCGCCTGGTGTGGCTCTGTCCTCAGCCACTGCCAAGGACTCTCACACTTGGGCCCTCAGTCCCTATGAAGGACTCACCCACTCAGGCGTCCACACGGAGATGAAACAAGCATAAGGGTCTCACAGCTACAGTGCCAGTGAGAAAATGCCAACATCACCCCTCAAGACACATACTTGAACTACTGCACACGAGTGTGTGAGGGCACTGTGTGTGTACCTATGAGTATGTGCACGCACCTGAGTGTGTGCACGTGTGCCCACGAGTGTGCATGCATCCGTGTGCATGTGTACGTATGTGAGTGCATGCGTGTGACCATCAGTGTGTGAGTGTGTATGCACATGTGTGTGTCCATGAGTGTGTGCATGTGTGTGTGTGTCCGTGTGCACATGTGTGCCTGTGTGTGTGACCATCAGTGTGTATGCATGCACATGAGTGTGCATGTGCACACGTGTGTTTGCCTATGTGTGTGTGTGCATGTGCTGGGTCAGTTTTGCAGAGAATGAGGAAAAGCCAACAAGGCAGAGAGAGTGGTTGGCAGACCCGGGGAGGGAGGACCCGGAAGGTCAGTGAGCTGAGTTCTGCAACATGAAATTTTGCTTCTGTAGATATTTTCAAACCCCGACAGTGACGGAGAACAAAATGGAGGAAGGGACACTCACTATGTGCCGAGCAGCAAACACGCCGTCCACGATGGCGCAACAGAAGGCCGCCACCACGCCGAAGCTGATGAACACGATGGCCGCGACCAGCTGGGGCAGAGGGCAGAGAAGCGAGTGGGCGTTACACGCTCCCGATACAGTCCTCCAGATGCCAGCTGCCCGAGTCCCACCCCGCCGCCCCGGGCCCACCGCCACTCCCACCGCCACTCCCACCGCCCCATGACTCAGCCCAGCCCGCGGGCTGTGTTCTTGCTGGTTCTTCCACGCTGTGGTGGGAGACGGGCCCCCGGGTCCTCCGCACACCCCCTCATGAATAATCAGAATATCAGACCGTCTGCAGCTTTTTGCTATTACAAATTCTGCCACAACGACCCTAAATAGGATCCGTGTTGAATCTGGTTTTCTGGGTGGGCGTCTCTGCGGGACAGACCCCTCACATTCAGACAGGACACATTCAGGTCTGCGCGCCTTATGGTCTGAGAAACGCCACCTCGTCCATAACGAGGCTTTGCCAGTTTTCACTCCAAAGGCCTAGCACCTCCTTATACCCAAGTGATGCCTCCTTTTCATTTTCTAAGTGTCAGCCATCTGCTGGCTACCACAGGCTCACTGCTGTTTCCAGCCACGTCTCTCTTAGCTGAAGAAACCTTTCTTTCCATTGTCGGCCACTTTCTCTACATATTTTAAACTATCTTTGTGAAATAATTTTAAACTTCCCATAACAGGTAGCAAACATAGTACAAAGAATTCCCACATGTCGTTCCCCTGAGATTCCCCAAGTATTGTCACCATCCAAACCACTGCAACAGCCTTGTCACCTGCAACTCCTTTCCAGCCGCAAGAACCCCGCCCACATGACCCACGGCAGCGTATTTATTTCCCGGGTCCAGGACTCTGCATAAAGCAACTTGGAACCACCCACCCCTTGTGACTGGCAAACTGTAAGCAGTGCCCAGTGTTTGTGAACAGTCCTCTGGGTCTCCAGCCTTGGAAACAGGCCCCAGACTGTCCCCCAAGTTACTCAGGGTGCTTCCTCCCACGCATCTGAGCTGCTTCTGGGCAGCGCAGTCAGGCTCACTGGCCACGGCTCCACACAACCAGCTCCCCCTCTGTCCTTGTTAACCTGAGTTATTTTGTTCAACAAGGCGCAGGGAGCTGGCTTGACACTCCAGGGGACAGTGTGGCAGGGTGCCGGGCCCCACCCCCCACAGCTGCTATTCCAAGGAGCAGGGAATCGGGCCCGCTCTCAGCTGCCAGCCCTACCAGCGCCCGGTGGAAACGGTCCCCTGATGTTGCAAATTGGGGCTGTGCCTAAGTCCTTTGGGGGTCTCTGAACTGGTGACTGTCTGGTCCTCAATTTCCCCACCTGGAGTCAGAGGTGTTGGCTCCGACTCATTCTTGCCATGCGTCCTCGCAGCCTGCCTCTCTGGTGTGGCCGGTAGACGTGACAAAACCAACAGAGGTCCTTGGCTGTTCCCCACGGTCTGACACTTGTGACATTTTGTGATGAACTGACAGAGAATTTGAGGCCCCGAGGGGAGGTGTGCAGAAAGCCCTGCCTGCTCATCTGCACAACAAAGAACTATTACCCCACAGAAGCTGCAGTGTTAACACCACTGTTCTGCACAACAGCTTGGCCGTTGACTCAGCAACAACCAGACCACGGTGCCTCCCCCGCGCTGAGAACTAACCACCCCCCCTCCATGGTACCAGGCGTCAACCCAGCACCCTGGGGCATAGACAGGGAGGACTCGCCTTACCCTGAGGGCACTGGAAGGCCCTGGAAAAATAAGCCAAGTTCTGGGGGGCGGGGGATGGTGTGAGACCAGGCAGGGGCTGCCCACCTGCCACGCCCACCGCAAAGGTAGCCAAAGAAAAAAGCACTTCCTTCATTCTGCTGGGGAAGGAGAAGACACTGGTCACTTCCTCGGGGAAACCACTGCACAAGTAAAAGGATGGGTGTGTAAAGTCACGTGAACATCATTTGCAGAAACTGTACTGACGGAACTGTCCTGCATTTGTACTGCTGTTGTGGAAAAATGCATTAAAACATATATAAACGATTCAGATGGCAGCTTTCAAATTTCCCAGCACCTCACTTTCCAAAAAAAATGAAAAGCTTGCATCTAATTTGGCTGCTGAGTCTTCAAGCTTTGACCGTCCTGCCGCCCCCAGAGGGACATCCTGGCCCTTGCCCAGCTTGGGTCCCTCCTAATGGCCTGAACCCCAAGGCTGCATCAGCCGGGAGTCCGTCCCTGCCGCTTGCTGCGTCCAATTTTCCTTGCGCAGAATCCCCAGCCAGGAGGCCAATGGAAAACAGACTCAAAGATGAACAGGATCACCTTAGAACCCAGAGTCACTTAGCACACATCCTCCCGGTCCTGACATCTGTGACATTACTGTCAGCTGCAGGGAGGTCTAGCCACACTGCAATCCCAGGATGCAGCCTCCTACCTGCCTGCCAGACCTCCTGAGTGGCCGGTGAACTCAGGAAGGGGTCAGACTCTGACAAGTCCAAAAGCAGGGAGAGCCGCTCCACCAGCAAATGCCTCCTGGGCTCCTGCTTTGTCCTGGACACCGAGCCCTGTTGGCCCATGGCACTCTGGGATCCCAGGCAGCCTTGGCTGTCCCCACAGGGGACTCTCCTAGAGCCCGGCAGGGTATGTGGTTGGGAGTGGGTGTCTGCCTGCCCTGTGCACCCACACTCTAGCTCTGGTGCTGGCCCAGGGCATCCACCAAGCACTTGCCCATTGTCTGAGAAGCTTCCAGAAGTGGCCCTGCTACTTCTCTCACTGTGCATGTGCAAGCAAAGTGTTGTGGGGACTGCTGTCCCAGCAAGCTTACCATGCACCAACTTGATGGCCCTTCAGAGAACATCACACTCCCCCTCCTGGCCATGCGACCAGCTCTGAGCCAGCGGTGGCCTGGCCAGAGTCCTGGAGAGCTGAGAGGCCTCCCTGACACCCCACCTGATTTCACCCAGAACTTCGCAGAAGCACAGGATGTGTAGTATCCTCTGACATTGCCTGACTGTCCTCAATCATCCAGACTTACAAAACATTGTTTGGTCTTGTACAAGCTGTCCCCACCATTTGAATATCCTCATCACCTTTCAACTGACCTTGTCTTTCTGCCCACTGCTCCTGAAAGTTAAAATTCAGTGCTAGCGTGATCACACACACGCGGTAAGTCAAGTGCTAGTGTGACCACACACAGGATTAAGTCAGCGAGATCAGGGGGTGGCACTGCCTGAGATCCTCTAGTGCGTCAGCCCCCAGGTCCAGGAGATCATGGTGGGAAAGATGTTGGATGTTCTCTCCTCCAACGTTTGGGCTGGAAGTAGGAAGTGTTCCAGAACAGAGACAGAAGAGCTCTCTTAGGGATGCCCTGTGGGTCTGTCTGGTCTGTCAGGTGCCAGTAAGGACAAGGAGGCAGAACTCATCACGCCTTGAGGGGACACAAGCCACATCACTCTCCACACTGTGTGAGGCCACCACACAGACAGACTTTGCATGGAAGCTGTTACTCCCTCAGGGACAGAAGGGAACAGGTCTCACTGCCCTGCAGGGCCCTTCTCCTGGGAAGGGGGAAGGTCACCTTCACATCTCCACGGGGCTCTGAGTTTACATCGCAACAGGGAAGGCAGATTAAAAACCAAATACCAGTAGATAAGGTCATGTTGATAACATGGAAATCGGGAAAACAGTGGGTGTGAGCTTGTCACCAGGCGGGAAGGTTGTCACCAGGTGGGCAGGCCTCTTATCCAAGGATAAGACAGACCCAGTGAGTCAGGGCCGCCAAGGGAGCAAGGGATCGGGGTCTCGCCCGGAGGATCTGAGAAGGCCTACCCTGGGGCGTGAGAGCCCTCTGGCTGTGGGGGCTGAACTGGGGCAGGTAGAAAGGGGACAGTTAGCTCCTGGTGACAGCGACCCAGGCAGGTGATGACCAGGGTGGGGCCCAGTGCAGGGCAAGGGGCTGGTCTGATGGTGGCATCCAGGGGACATGGGAGAGGCAGAGCCATTGGGCCCACGGTCTGGGAGAGACGTCTGCGCTGGTGGAGGGGGCATTAATGACAAGGGCCAGGTGGAAGATGGCCCCCAGTGCAGGTGGAGGGGCGCAGTCTGATGCCCAGGAGTGTCACATGTATGCGGCTGGCAGGGACGCCGTCTGCCAAAGAGAATGTCACCAGGCCTTCACCAGGGAGCCCTGAGGCAGTCCCAACACCCCAAGCAGGGAGTCAGGACTCTTAGACTATCCCTCACCACGGGTCCCTTGTCCCCACGTCCATCCTCCCTGTGTCCCTTGTCCCCAAGTGTTCCTCATCCCCAGGTATTCTTTGTTCCCACATCCATCGTCCAGGTGTCCCTCAGCCCCTTTGTACTGTCTGCCTCCAGTCCTGACTGGGGTCCTCTTGCTGGAGACACCGCAGGCCCCAGTGCATGTCACCATGCAGACCACCCTGCCTCCCCCATGACCCCAGGCCGGACTTCATGTGTCCTCCATCCATACTCCTGCTGTCCATACCTTCCTCCCCCAACCACGTGGATGGGGTAGAAATTAATCATGGATGGAAAGTCCAAATATGTGGAAACTGAACATCATACCCTTAAACAACCGATAGGTCAAAGAAGAAGTCACCAGGGGGACTGCACACCAGTTTGGGGTGAACAGGATGAAATGAAAGCACACCGGGGCCCCACTCCAGTGCGGTTGAGGCTCTCCGGGAACTCACAGTGGTAAACACGCACACTGAAAAAGAAGACGGCTCTCAGATCAGCTGCCTTCCGCCCTAAAGAACTAGAAAAAGGAGAGCAAACGAAGCCTGAAGCCAGCAAAAGAAAGGAAATTATAATGGTTAACACAGAGAAAAAAGACACGGGGGGAAAAGAAAGACAATCAATGTTCTTTGAAAACATCAATAAAGTTGACAAATGTTTAGCTAAACTAAGAAAACAAGAGGAAAAAGCAAGTGACTAAAATCAGAAATAAGTTTGGGAACAGTATTACCAAATTTACAGAAATTAAAGGATTATAAGAAGGTACTGTGAGCTTTTGTGCACCAACAAAGTTGATCATCTAGGGGACTCCCTGTCCTGCAGCTGCAGGGAGAGCCCCGGGGATCACAGCCGCCACAGGGGGCATGTCTGCTTGGCGAGCTGGCATTCTGGCCCTCACCCACAAGCGCCCCAACCTCCCCATCCCAGCCTCAGGACAGATCCTTCCGGGCCTCCCTGCCTGACTGCCACTCTCCATCCTCCCCACGGCTCCTCCCATGCACCCTGGGCAGTGCTCCCTGTGCATCCGTGGCAGGAGATCAGGACTCCCCACCGCGTGCCTAGCAGCACCGTGCAGAGGGCGTGTGCACTGAATGTTTCTGGGGGAGAAATGGACACATAGCAACACACACACAGGGCACGGGAAGCTCGGGAGAGGCGGTGCCCCAGAAGCAATAGCGACGGTCCCAGGCGGTCATGCTGGGGGCAGTCAGATTACTTTGACGCAGAATCAGTAACTTCATTTTCCTACGACACAGGCCAGCGTGCACCAGTGTCTCTAGCACATGCTGAAAGTGCTGCAGGAGAATGTCATTCTCTGGAGAGCGCAGCTTAGACAGCCCAGGGTGTGGCATCCCATCAGAAAGGCCCCAGGGCCCTATCTAAACACAGAGACACGGGGGCCTGTCCCGAAAGCAGCTCAGATATTCCAACCAGACGTTGTGTGGACTCGTGGCAACTGAAACATAAGTTCCAGGCGGTGGTTTCAGACGGAGCCCCTCCATGAGCACCGAAATCTGTGGAAACTGAGACCCAGGCGCACCTGGTCCTGTGAGAATCCTCCCCGTGTAATCAGTGGTCACTAGCTGTCGGCTCCCAGGACCAGTGAGCGAAAGTCACAGAGGATGAGGGCAGGGCACAGTGCTTTCACACACTAGCTGGCTCCCCACGCCACCAGGAGTCGGGCTGCAGGACCACTCCCTTCGGAGCAGCACACCCTGTCCCGGCACGCGGTGCACGCGGCCCCAGTGTGACGTCTCCGGGTAGTGCCACGAACCACGCCGTGCCTCACACCCAGCCTGCTGGCCTGGGGACTGCCCCAGCCCCCGCTGCCCGGATTCCTGGGCAGAAAGGAACAGGAGGGTTTGTACCAGTCACAAGGCCATGGACGGAGGCCGGCCTCAGCAGCCAGACAGCCCTCACGGCTCCCGTGTCAGCAAGCTACAGGGCAGGGTGTGACTGGTGGCCCTGGTGGAGCGATAAGAGGACAGGGCCACCCACCAACCAGTTTTTATGTGACTGGAGCTGCTGAGTCCGCTTCCTGCGTGGCAGCTACTAACTCTTGTGGGCCTCCAACCTTGGGTGCTTAAAACCCAGAACGGTTTTCCTATTCCAAAGCCACAGTCAACCAGATGGCAGGGAGGGTGGTCATTCCCGTGGCTTCTTCACTCACTTCTTCCACCACCTTTCTCCCGAAATCAACCAGACTTCTGGAGGGTGTAGGCCATGGTGTCTTCATCCTGGGGGAGGGTGTCATCCAGAGCCCCTAGTCCTTTAGACCCCACAGGCATGGCCCCAGAAGCTTGAGAGGAGAAGGGTGAAGAAGCCATGAACTCCTGTCCCCAAAGTGTTGCCGGCAGCCTGTAAGACGCTGCAAAGAGGGCTCGCCCTCAAATGCCCCGCACGTGGCTCCCTATGTCTGTGTCCAGGCTCCTGTGGCGGAGCGAGGGCATCCAAGGTCAGGCAGCCTCCAGGACACCAGTCACTAGTGAGACCTGCAGAGGGGACGTGGGGTCCAGCAGGCCCACACCCTCCACCTGCTTCTCAGGCATTTGTTGTGGACATCGGCAGGTTTCCTCCCGATGACCTCCAGGTCCCCAGTCCAGGACCTCGGAGTACTGTGCCTGGAGGCCTAGGGTCCCTTCTCCCCCGCCCCTCCCAGGCTGGTCTGGGGGGCACAGGCCACCTCAGCTTCTGTGTGACGAGGTGAGAGGCTGGACACACCCCGTCAGGGCCCCCAATGTCCAGACCCGCAGCAGAAGCAAAGCAGGAGAGGAGGGAGGACCCAGCCGGGACCCCATCACACAGCACAGGACGACAGGCTCCCTATGGACCAGGCACCTGCGGGTTCCTGGTGGTTCCATTAGTTCAGCTGATGTTTTTACACCACGTTCCAGGGTTGCACGGTCTCATCTCTGTCTGTGTGTTTGCATGTCTGTATGTGTCTGTCTGTGTGTCTGTGTGTGTCTATATGTGTGTCTCTGTGTGTGTCTATGTGTGTCTGTGTGTGTCTCTGTACGTCTGTATATGTGTCTGCATGTGTGTCTGTGTATCTGCATGTCTATGTGTGTCTATATTTGTGTCTGTGTGTGTCTCTGTGTGTCCTTCTGTCTCTGTGTGTGTCTGTGTGTCCGTGTGCACACACATGGAGGCAGGTGGACAGTTTGCACACCGCTCTCAGCCCCCCCCCCCCCCCCCCCCCCGCCTCTGGGGCTGTGTGGATGGCTGGGCTGATATTGAACTTGATGATCTGTGCGTCCGTCTGGGTGAGGAGAAGCCAGCAACTCACCATCAGTGGGAAAATAGGAAAAGCTGACTCACTCTGGGGCATTTTTTGGACATCACAGGAAGCCAACGTGGTGATGGGCGAAGGTAATGGTGCAGCCACTGTAACAATTGGATCCTACCCCTCGAGTTGAACAAACCATTTACAGATGAAATGGCACTATCTGGTGTTTGTTCCAAAATAATACAGGAAGGGAAGAAATAGGTGAGAGATAACTGGCCATGAGATTCATTGGGCTCTAGGGCCTACTTTTGTATATGTTTAATTTTTTTTTTAATTTTTTAACGTATATTCATTTTTTTGAGACAGAGAGACAGAGCATGAACGGGGGAGGGGCAGAGAGAGAGGGAGACACAGAATCTGAAGCAGGCTCCAGGCTCTGAGCCATCAGCCCAGAGCCCGACGTGGGGCTCGAACTCACGGACCGTGAGACCATGACCTGAGCCGAAGTCGGACGCTTAACCGACTGAGCCACCCAGGTGCCCCTGTTTAATTTTTTTAATGTTTATTTATTACTGAGAAAGAGAGAGAGTGCCAGCAGGGGAGGGGCAGAGAGAGGGAGACACAGAATTGGAAGCAGGCTCCAGGCTTTGAGCTGTCAGCACAGAGCCTGACATGGGTCTTGAACACACGAACCATGAGATCATGACCTGAGCCGAAATCAAGGGGTCAGATGCTAAACTGACTGAGCCACCCAGGTGCCCCTAAATTTCTTATCGTAAAAAAACAAAAAGAAATCAAGAAAGAAGAAAGCATTCTTACATATGTGGATGCACGTGAAATGTATTCTCTCTTTCGCTGACATTTTCTCAGCTTGCTATTTACAGACTCCTTTCGAAGCAACCGCACCCGGGGGGCTCAGGAACAGTGAGTGACATTGGCACCACCCCTCCGCCCCCAGACACCTTCTCCGGGCCAACACTGTACTGAACCTCCTCACACAGGTGTTCCCGGCAGCCCTGGAAATGGGGAAACTGAGGCCCAGAAAGGTCAAGTAAGTTTCCCAAGATCACACCACCCTAGTGGTGGACACAGGTCTCAGTCTCCATCAACATGAAGTCAAACGTTAGAGTGCGGTGCGCTCACCCTACAAAGTTAGTCCGGAAGAGCCCCTCCTCACCAGGGGAAATGGGGCTGCACAGGGTCACAGACGACTCCCGTCCGCAGGCTCTGGTCTGGGAAGCCGGGGCCCCATCTTGCCAGGCACACAGAGGCTTGCAGGTAAGATGGGCCCCACACTGCTCTCTTACTAAAGCCTCCGAAACAGACCTCCAGCATCCAGACTGGACAGGAAGAAACAAAACTATGTCTGTCTGCAGGCGACATGATCTTACGGATGGAGAGCCCTAAGGGATCCACTTGAAACAATTAAAACAAATGAATGAGTTCCACAGAGCTACAGGATACAAGATCAGCATAGAAAAACTTATTGTATTTTTACACCCATTTAATGGACAATCCAAAAATGAAGTTACGGGAAAAAATCTATTCCTAATACCCTCAAAAAGAATAAAACACTTAGGAATAAACTTAACAAAGGGAGCACGAAACTTAAGACACTTAACAAAACATTGTTGAGGACAACGTAAGAAGATCTAAAAAACTAGGAAAACATCTCAAGTTCATGGGTGAGGATACTTAACATCTCTCAGCCAGATACACTCCCTAAGCTGATGTACAGGTTAAGCAGAATCCAGCTGACCTCTCCGCAGAAACTGGCAAGCTGATTCTAACACTCGCGTGAAATTGCAAAGACAGAGAATAACCAGAACAGTCCTGGAAAAGAGGAACAAAGTAGGAGGACTTGAGTTCTGGTTTCAAAACTCACTACAAAGCACCAGTGACCGAGACAGCACACATCAACACGAACACTGGCCCATGGAGGAAAAGCACTGTGGCTGACAAGGCCACCAAGACCATTCGGAGCGATTGGTGCCAGGACAACGGAGCAGCCACCGGCAAAAAGATAGAATGTGGACCCCTTCTCACAACATATGCAAACACTGACTCAGAATGGACCAAAGACTTAAACGTAAGTGACGAAACTCAGAAAACACAGGGGGTAAATCTTCACAATCTTGGAACTGGCGTGGGACACTTAGACCAAGAGCACAGGCGACGAGAGAGAAAATACACACCTGGGGCTTCCTTGAAACTGCAAGCTTCTGTGCTCAAGGGAGACAATATTGGCAAATCACATACCTGACAAAGGACTGGCCTCTGGCCATAAAGGGTCTGACCCCTGAAGGAGAGGAACACAAGTCACCCAGTTTAAACATCTGCAAGGGACCTGAATAGACGTTTGTCTAAAAACAGATGTAGAGAAAGCCAAGAAGGTCATGGAAAGAAGCCCAAAGTCACTAGTCACGGAGGAAATACCACAGTGAGATACCACGATGTTCCCACCAGGAGGGCTGGGAAGGGCTGGGGACACTGGAGACCCCGAATGCGCTGGCGGGCATGTAAGACGGTGGCCCCATGACAGCAACTCCACTGCTAGCACCATGCCCCACGTTCACACTCGCCTCGAAGCCCAAGGCGGCGGCCTCCCCAGGGACCAGCACTGACAAACAGACACAGAATGTACCCCATCCATTCACTGGAACATGACTTAGCCATAAAGCACCGCGGTCCTGACACAGGCAGCCACGGGGATGAACCTGGAAAGCACTATGCTGAGTGACAGATGTGGGCCAGGCCGTGCACACAGTCCAGACCAAAAGCAGGTTAGTGGTCGCCCAGGGCTGGACACAGGCGCCAGCGGGTGGTTTCTGGTTGAAAGGACGAAATGTCCTCAAATTGGCTGTGGTGGTGGTTGCACACACCCGTTATATGCTAAAGCCACTGCATTTTACACGTTAAAGGGGTGAGTTATGTCTCAATAAAGCTCTTTTTAAAAGGTAAAGAAACAGGCGTCCCTGGACCAAACTGGGTCCTCACCACCCACGTGGCAGCCGCCTGGCCTCCGGCTTCACAGCCAGCTCTGAGCCTTGGGGAAACTGCGTGGAAAAGCAGGTCAGGAGGCTCTCAGCCTGCAGAGCCAAGCAGGAGCACTGACAGAGACCTCAGCAGGACAGGCGATCAGGCAGGGAGGGGTCACAGAGGCAGGGGCGGGTCCGCAGGGGGGGCACAGAGGCAGGGGCGGGGCCGGAGAGCAGGCAGGGAGGGGTCCAGCGGGCAGGGGAGGGGCCGGAGGGGGCGTGGCACGGAGGCAGGGGCGGGGCGGAGACACCAGAGGCGGTGGGAGGGAAACCGGACCAAGGCCCAGGACCTGGTAACACCCCTGACAGCGGGGTTCCAGCTTCTCCCCACCCCCACCAGGAGGCCCTCTCTATTCAAAAGCAGTGTTTGCTGAAGAGAACGAGCCTTGTGCTTGACCGCTCCTGGCAGCCCTAAATCCCTGACCTCTCCTGGGGACAGCAACACTTGAATGTGTTAAAGCTTGGGAGCAAATCGCTTTTCCCGCTGCAGACTCCTAACCATGGCCCCAGCGGGGGCACAGAAAGACCTTGGCAAGAATCTTCAAGGGCGCCACCTCCAGGGCTCCTTCTGGATTCTGGACGCCTCCCTCCTGCAGGAGATCCACCCAGAGGCCAGGGCTTCAAGGACCCAGAGGGCTGATCCCCCAGATCCCCCTACACCAGCACCAGCCAGGCAAGGACGGTGGGGTCACGCACCGCCTGGGGACCTGGCAGGAGCGTGGGGTCCCTCTGTCCCCCTCTTCTTAGCCAGTGGCCCAGGGTGGCAACCCACCCTTCCTCTCCCCCAGACTCAGGGTAAAACACTTCTTGCTGCCAGAATCCAAACCTCTTTGTCATGCTTCCTCCCCGGCCCCATCCCAGGACCACCCTCACTTGGCCAAGCTCCTTCTGCACCAGGGGCCACTTTCTCATCGCGCAGTTATGACAGCGGCCACCACAGCCAAGCCACAGGCCTTCCCTCTCAGCCAGGGAATGGGGGGCACATGGGGTCATGTACTGCAGCCCCTCACACAGTGGACCCCAGGGCAGGTGACCGCAGATTTGGGAATAAGTAAGATGAAGCCAATGCAGGCAGGCGTTAGAGGTGAGTGGGAACCGGCCATGTGGCCCCAAGCCCCCCTGAACTGCTGTCACAATTCAACACCAGCCCACAGTGAACTGGCAAAATTAACTGCTTACTCTTGGAGCTGTGTCCCCAAAGCAAACAGATCCCAAATAGAAAGCATTGATTAAAAACACCACGTTCACAAAACCGATCAAGGCTGGCGGTAGTCTACTCCAGGACGTGGGGGACAGGGGTCCACCAGGGACCAGACATGGGGGACGAGCGTGGGGGCCGGGCAAGGTCTGGACTTCCTCTCTGTCAAGTCTGAGTGAGTTTGGCTCCTCTGGCCTTTGCATCTCCCCCCTCTCCTTGGCCTGTGGGAGCCTATACATCATCCTTTAATTTGCTAATCCCCAACCCACCCCATACCCCAAACTCTTCTTTCTGTGCCTCAACTTCAGCTGCCAGGACCACCATGTGAGACTGTAGGGTTCACCCTACAATCCTAGAAGCAACTGTCACTTAGACTGTGAAGGACGCCCATAAGCCCTGAGGCCAGAGTTGTACAGTGCACAGCCTGGGGAACCTGGGCCCGGATCCTCGGTTGCTGGATTGGGGCCGGGGGCTTCCCCAGGAATACTAGCTGTAGCCATAACATAACACACTCTTACTGCCCACGTTTGAAAGAAACTACGTACATTCTTACCATCTGCCTCCGGTTCTCCACCAGGTTGATGCCGATAATCCCCAAGAAAGCTCCAAAGCCCAGCTAGAGGGAAACGGAGAAGGTGCCCGGTTAGCACACGGAGGCTTAGAGCTCGCAGGGATCAGCAAATCGGAGGCCGCCCCCTCGAAAACATCTTACCAAAGGGGCAAAGTCACCCCTCCCCAACCACCTTCACCACCTAGCGGCCCACAGGCTCGTGCCCGTCTGGGTGGCGTCTCGGGCTCCACCAAAGCCAGTGGTGGGAATACAAGCCACTGAAATGCAACCTGTTCAAACAATTTAACTCTTGATCACAGAATAGGGCAGCACAGGCTCCTCACCTCTGGCCTGAGGGACAGCTCCTCACGGTTACCCAGAGGGTGAGGGGCCCACCTGCTTTCCCCCAGGCCTGGCAGCAGTCCAAGTCAGAGGCTGGCTCCTCAGGGAAGGTGTGGGGACCAGGCGCCCATAGGTGAGCCGGCAGACAGGTAATCATGAGAGGGGAGGAGGTAAAAGGAGGGAAGGAGGCTCCAGCAGGAGGAGGATGCTGAGGGGCGTCTCCCTATCCTGGAGAGAGCCTCAGCTCCCGGCCTCCTCACCTCAAAACCAGGGACCCAGGGCCAGGCTGGACCCTCCACTGAGTGTGGTTCCCTCAGCTTGAGCGATGTCGGACAAGGGACAACGGAGGTGAGCAGCTGGGTAGGGGCCCCGCCTGCCCCGGAGTTTGGGAGGCACCTCCGTGGGCGCTCAAGTCCACGGTGTCAAATTTAATGCCCTGAAAGTCTGACCGCCTTACGGCTACAGAAGCCTGTATCTGTAATGGTGAACAGTGCCTGTGGAGACGGACACATGTGCACAGAGGAAGTTTCCACCTGTAACTGAAGAATTCTCAAGGAGGAAAGGTGAACGTTTTCTTCACGTCCAGCTCCACCGCTCAAAAGCATCAGAATTCCAGGCCAACATAATGTATTAAGGTGTTTCCATTAAGTTTCGCCAACTGGCATGCTCTTTCCAAGATGTGCCTCCAGCCGTGGCTTCATCCTGAGAACTGCTGCTGTCATGCCCACGTGGGACGCGGGGTCTCCTAGGAAGGGACCTTTACCCACATCGTCTTCAGGTGGATTTCATCTGGTCTCCGTAGCTCACTTTCAGAACTGGCCACTGCCCGGGAACCTGGCTCTGCCAGAGGCTTGACCTTGGGGGGTGGGTCCTCACAGCCCTGGCCCCATTTCCAGGGGTCCCCCCACAACACCCGGCAGAAAAGTAGGGCCCCAACATATTGGCAGCTCTTAACATTTTACTGATAAAACTTTTTCTGCACAGACCCTATGTGTTTACTCATAAACAACACACAAGTAGATAATATAGGCTTATAAAACATAGACAAAAAATAAAAATAAAGTATTAATATAAAGATGAAGTGGGAGCGCCTGGGTGGCTCAGTCGGTCAAGCATCCGACTCTTGATCTCGTCTCAGGTCATGACCCCAGGGTCGTGGGATCGAGCACCATGTCGGGCTCTGTGCTGACACCACAGAGCCTGCTTGGGGTTTTCTCTCCCTCTGTCTCTGCCCCTCCCCTGAGCTCTCTTTCCCTCTATCTCTCTTAAAAGAAATAAATAAACTTGAGGGGCGCCTGGGTGGCTCAGTCAGTTAAGCGTCTGACTTCGGCTCAGGACATGATCTCACAGTCCGTGAGTTCGAGCCCTGCATCGGGCTCTGTGCTGCCAGCTCAGAGCCTGGAGCCTGTTTCAGACTCTGTGTCTCCCTCTCTCTGACCCTCCCCCATTCATGCTCTGTCTCTCTCTGTCTCAAAAATAAATAAAGGTTAAAAAAATTAAAAAAAAAAAAAGAAAGAAAGAAAGAAACTTGAAAAAAAAATTTTAATAGAGATAAAGTGAACAATGTATGTGAAATATTTTTAAATATTTAATGTCAAAACCTTTCCATCCTTGCTAAAAACGTCGGACTAATGTTACTCTAATAACTAATGTTATTAGAATGTTATTATCTAATAACTAATGTTATTACTAATCTTGATACTTTTAGTGACAGTAATGTGATTAAAAGATCTTCATTAAAAAAGAAAACCTTGATTTAGCATTTTTGACACAGCAGCTCTGGGTTCTGGTGCATTTTAAGGGCCTCAAAGCTGATAAAGGCCCCTTCCAGACTCCTGTCCAGTGTATGCCCTTGGAGCAAATTCTACTGCTAACAACAGTGGATGTGAATTCATAGTTCAAAAAAATCTCCCTGGTAATTCTGAATCTGGGTGGCCCTTCTTGCCAGATCTGATTAGGCTGTCCCCAATTTGCCGCGTGGCATTACTGCCCGAAATATGAAGTTAGTGGTTGGTGACGCCCTCTGCTGCCGCCCCCACAAGATGGAGTGAGGAATACTACCCTCCGCAGGGGGGTCTTTGCAGGACTCAATTAAAGCTGTGGTCAGAGCGCTGTCTCGGGGCTGGAATCCGGCCGTCAGGGCTGGTCTCTGCACCCCCTCCCACCCCTGCTCCAGGCCCCCGTCAAGACCAGTTGATCAGCAACCACCACCCACACAGGGCCCGGGAGGGGACACGGGTGCCTCTGGGGACAGACTCTGCCGGCCACAAGCCCCGACATGGCGCAGCCCTCCCGCACACCCCCGGGGGTGGCCGCACTCACAATGACCCCTGGGTAGTAGCCCCCCACGGTCACGTTCTCTGTCCTGGTGGTGGCCGCGAGGCCGATGGTCAGGATACAGACGGACGCCACCAGCAGCGACCCCACAAACCAAAGTGAGGTCTTTCTTCTGGCAAACCCTTCTGGAAGGAGGACAAACAGGAACCGTTAGCAAGGGGATGGGCTCAGAGTGGGGCCCAGCCAACAGCACCCTCCTCGCCATGCTGCTCTCGGGCCACAGGCTCCGAGGACCCCAGACCACCCGCACAGGCCACCCCCTCTTCCCAGTTGCCCTGTTTCACTGGGTGGGGACTCGGGGTCTCCCTCGTCACCTGCCAACCCACCCACTCCTTGACATCCGCCTCCCCTGCTCTGCAGCCCCCACTGCAACCAGTGACCCTCACTCCAGCATTTAGTGCCCAGGTCCCAGAACCCCAGACAATGAACCTCATGCGGGCAGGTGGGGTGTGATTTCCCTGCTCCCTGCCACCTGACACCGTGCCTGCAGGCTAGGTGCTCAAGGGTCCATGCCACCAGGCCTCATCCCCAAACCAGTGCCCTCCGAAGCCTTCATCCTGGCAGCCCACACAGCAGAGGTCATGCTCAGCCACTTACTGAGCGCCCACTGTGTGCAGACCCTCCCTCGTCCTCGAACCCCACACGCCTGCCCTGCTCCAGACTGCAGGGGGGACCTTGCACTCAGAGGCCGCTCTGCTCCGTGCAGCGCCACCCAAGCAGTCCCCACCCACCATCCACCCCCAGGACCCTGCTCAGTGTCAAACCCGTGAATGGCTACATGAACGGGGGGCAGAAAAGACTCAGAAGCGCATCGGAGGCTGCCACTGCCCACCCGGACACCCATCCCCTTGCCTTTGTTAACAGACCGTTACGGGATGCGGAAGTGTGAAGGGCGCATCCTACAGCCTCTGCTCCAGCTGTACGGTTACATTCTTGCCAAATAATCGTCCATCTGTCCGTCCGTCCGTCCGTCCGTCCGTCCAAGCAAAGGATGCTCCATAGGCCCAGCAGACATCTCTTAAAGGAGCCTGCCCCTTGCTTTTCTCCCAGTCATCCTTCCCACTGCCTGGAATATGAGCAGAAAGGCAGAGCCCCAGGCAGCCATTTTGGGCCATGAGGGAACCTTGTGCACAGAGGCAGCACTTGCAGAATGGCAGAGCAGGAAGATGGCCCTGGTTGTTGCCTCGGAACTTGAGCAGCAAGATAAAGTCCCTGGAATATGGCTGCTACTTGGGATGTCCCGGGGTTTGTAGGCAAACCTAATTCCAGGTGGCACAGAACTCAAGAAGGCAGCCAGAAAGGAGAACTTGCCATTGCCTGGCCCTCCCTCAAGTCTCGAATTCTGGGTTTCTCGTTGCCCTAACTTTCTTCTTTGTGGTGTGTCTCGGGGAGGCAGGGAAGCCCCGTTTACAGCAATCACCCCCCTGCCCCGTGCCCCACCAGCAGCAGCCACACCACGGAGACAGTTTGCCAGGAAAGGTCAAGGCAAGACTCCACTCCGAGCCCAACCAGGCTGTTGGCTTGTGTTTTGTTTTATAATGGTTTTTTTTAATTTTAATTTTTTTAGAGAGAAAGAGAGATGGGGGAGAGGGGACAGAGAGAGAGAGAGAGAGAGAGAGAATCCCAAGTAGGCTCCTCACCATCTGCACAGAGCCCCATGCAGAGCTCGAGCCCACCACCCTGGGATCGTGACCTGAGCTGAGATCAAGAGTCATACACTTAGCCCACTGAGCCACCCAGGTGCCCCAGGCTTTTGCTTTCTGGAAGCTTAGCGATCTTGAGCCCTGTGATTCAGAACCAAATCAGGATGCAAGGAATACAGGTCTTTGCCTGCACTGAAGTTCTTCTGTCAACACTGTGTGTGCTCAGTGGGGGGCCAGCTGCATGCAGGAGTTTGCGTGTGTGCTCTGGAAGGTGCCTGAATTTACAATTCTGTGGCCCTGCCAGCAACGCTCAACGGCCAGTCAAGTAATGACCAGGTGGTCACGTGCTCAGACATGAACTACACAGACAAACTCACTGTGCAAGCTCAGGCAACGCGCTTCTCTTGTGCCGTTTTTCCTAACTGGAGGCATCGCATATCTTATGCCCAAGACCACCAGCCAGATGTCTCAACACCTGTTCCCACCACAGCACAACAACCCCCGGGGCCTTGTCCCTTAACCCCTCAGTGGCACCAGTGGCACCTGCCTGCAGGAACATCGTCAGATCCGCTAGTGACACTCGGACACGCTGATGACAGCGGAGCAAAAAGCTAAACACGTCTCCTTCGGGATGGTGGTCATCCCCCTGAGGCCCATTCCGTCATGGTCTCCCGAGTCCGGCTTTCCCTCCAAGGCTCAGGCCCTCGAGATGCTGTCACCCCACGGCATTGCGGGGACAGTTAACGGGAGGCCGAGGACAGCGGCCCCACTCGTGCAGGGTGCCAGAAAGCGTGGCTCTGGCCAGCTGTGGTGTCTGGACTCCAGAGAGGCAGAATCCTGACCTTAAATGCTCCTTATAAATACAGGAGATGGCATAAAAACCAGGGAATGAGAAATAAACTCAAGAAGAAGGCAGGACATCTTTACAATTACCCTACAACACATTGTTAGATCAGGTTTCAGAGACGAAAGGGTTGTGCACTACAGGAAGCCCCCAGCGCCCCGTGGACCACCCCCGGATCCTCCTACCCATCAGCAGGGCCGTTAGTATGTGTGGTTACAAATGGCGCACCCTCAAGACAAACATCTGTCCAGTCTGCCACACCCAGGCAGCCTCCCGGACCGGCTGTGTGGTCTCGAGCTGCCCAGAGGAGAAGCCCGTGGGGTGGGGGCTGTCTGGCCCGTCTGCCGCTGGAGCCCATGCCTGGCTCAGACAGGCACATCTGGAGCCACCAACCTCAGCTTCCCGATCTGCAAAGTGGAGATGATGGCAACACCTGCGTTAGACGCCTCCTAAGGGCCATGTGGCCCCAGCGCAAGGACCTCGGGGAAAGCCCCCCCACTCCCCACTGAGGTGAGCGGAGTGAATCCATCAGCCAGGGCGGAGGGAACAGTAGCACAGTCCCGGCTCTAAGCCGGCTCTCCAGCTTGAGGGGAAGGCCACCAGCCATCTTTGCGTGGTGCTCACGTCTTTCCCTGCCTGTGTGTCCATCCCTCCTAGAGCATCTGAGCCACGTAGGCCCTCCCTTGCCCTGCACCCCAGCCCCAGCCCTCTCCCGAACCACGACTCCTGTGGCAGTCTGGCCACGTCTAGACTGGATGGGCTGCAGTTCCCGTCACCAAGATGGTGTCGGGGGTGGGGGGAGAGCTTGGAAGCCCCCCCGTCACCGCCTCCCTGCCAGCAGGGCCTTGGTGTCCCAGGGAGAAGAATGTGCTCACTTCCTCACGTTGGGACACCCGGTCACAGAGGCAAAGAGATGCCCCTGTAACTAGACCCAGGCAGAATGGCGTGACTCAGCCATCAGCTTCCCACTGTCTGCTTTGGCATCTGACACACACCAGGGTGCTGACTGCAGAAACATGAACTAGGAAATACCTATGAGGCCACCCCGGCCACACTAAGGTTTAGAATTTTTAAGTAAGAGACCAACTCCTGGTATTACTTTCTTAGTTTATGATTTCTCATCAGAAGAACCAACTAAGTCCAAACTGTTTTAAACCATCACGTCCCATTAGCGTAATATGTGATGATAGCTAGTTAGACCATTGCGTCCCGTTAGTGTAATACATGATGACAGTTAGTTAAGAACAGGCATCATTACCATCACTAGTGAGTAACCTGTCTGGAGGACGAAACACATGGGAATCAGTCTGCCACAGAGCACTGTACCTTGGAGACGGAGGTGCAGGGCTGTTCTTTCAAGAAGCCAGATTCCTTGGCTATTATTCAAAACTCAAACACCACTAACTCATCTGGTTTTTAGTAAGACTTTCCAAAGATGCTGGAGGCAGCAGAAGCCACTGGGTGTGTGTGTGGGGGGGGGGGGGGATGGGATCACCCGTGGGGAGGACGGGATCACCCATGGCGGGGAAACAGCAGGAGGTGGCTGGTGTCCCCCCCGCCCCCAGCGTCTCAGGGAGTCCTCCTTTCTTTTCCTTCCAAACCTTCCCCTCCCCCCTCAGGAAAACACACCAGCATCCTTCCAGGCCTGGGGCCTGTCCAGATGCATCTGGGCTTGGTCCGGCCAATCAAAGAACCCGGGGTTCCAGGACTCGTGGGCCAGAGGATGTAGGGGATTGGAACAGAGCTGCACCAAACCATGAGAAGAAGCCACCGGTTGTTGAAACAAGTTCTAGAAATGTGTGCAGGCTGAACGAGGGCAGGGGAGGCTGAGGGCAGTGTGGGTGTCAGCTGGGAAGTAGGAGCCTGCTGTCTGTGGTAACAGATGTGGGAACAGACAGGGGAGACCCAGAAGCTGAGACAGGCAAGCAGGGAGAAAGGGCAGAGCCTGGCCAGGAGAGAATCCGTGTCAGGACAAGGTCCCAAAGGTGAAGCCCCAGGGTTGCTGGAAGGAGCTGTGGACCTGGCCTTTACCCTCCCAACTCCCACCCCACCCCACGACCTGCCTGCATGCCCGTACCTCCTCACCTGTGTTGTCCAGCAGGGCCAGGGGCCCGGGCACCGGTGGCTGCATCTCGGGGGAGAGCACTGGCTCTGTCTGGCCGTGGATCAGTGAGGATCAGTGTCCAGGAGCACCGCCCCTTCTCTGTGCTCAGACCGCCTCCTTCCCACCTGCGCTCCCTCCCTCCCCCCTCCTCCCACTGGTCCTGCATGTGTGTGTTGGGGGGGGGGGGGTGTTGCTGAGGGCCTGAGGCAGACCCACTGGAAAGTCCCCCTGGATTTCTGGTCGGTGCCCGCAGGTCACAGGCTGCAGAGGGGAGGGATGCAGGGAGGCCCTGTTGGCCCACCTGCCCCAACAGGGCTCCTGGGGGCAGCAGGGACCCGCTTCTGCTCTTGTCCAGGGGTGAGCTCTGGAATGAATGAATGAATGAACAAACGCATAGGCGCTGCAGGCTCCTGTCACGCCCCCACCCATTCACCTTGGCCTGCATCACACTGCTGCAGAGTGAGTGAAATCTCCAGGTCAGATGGGAGCTGCTGGAGGAAGGGGTCCCAGGACCCAGTGCTTCACATGGCGGTGAGGAAACAGTCTTGTGAAGACCATTCATGCCATTTTCAAATGGTCCCAGCAGGCGTGAGAGGCACCCAGCCTCCCCGGGAATTAGAAGGTCATCAAAAACAACCACGTGTCGGGGCACCTGGGTGGCTCAGTCGGTTGAGCATCCGACTTCAGCTCAGGTCATGATCTCACGGTCTGTGAGTTCGAGCCCCGAGTCGGGCTCTGTGCTGATGGCTCAGAGCCTGGAGCCTGCTTCAGATTCTGTGTCTCCCTCTCTCTCTGCCCCTCCCCTGCTCATGCTCTGTCTCTGTCTCTTTCTCTCTCAAAACTAAATAAACATTAAAAAAAATTAAAAAAACAAACAACCGTGTGTCTTTTCACTCCCATGAAAAGTGTTGGCAAATTGTTGACCATCAGGCAGGAACTTCGCAGTAACACCGAGTAACATGGACAGGACGTGGGGCAAGGACCCTCGTTCCCTGCTGCTGCACTAACTTGCACCATGGCCCCTTGGACAGCGACAGGCAGGAAAACAGCAGGTTTGTACCTACAACAGGGCAAACAAGGCTCCCTGCCAAAGGACCTGCCCAAGAGTCAGCTTCTGGAGCCAGGATGCCCGATCCAATCCTCTCAAGGCGTGTTTTAATTACTGCGGTCCTGAGCTCGACCCCGACCAGTGACTCCGAATCGGTGGGAGTGCGGTAGCTGTGAAGAAGGCCACTATTCTACAGGGGCCGTCGCCGTGATGGAGAGACGCTGCACACGTGTGCGGCTCGATGTCCCATGTACATCAGCACAGCCACGGGCACAGCCTAAACGCCTACACCAGGACAGGGCCGTGCTCTGACGCAGACGTGGCACCCCACTGGTGGTTGGGATGGATCGGTACAAGGGCCGTGGGGCGACAATGAGGGCTCATGGGGTTGTGGTGAGTAGGAAGCCTTTATGCGGTGTGTCTAAACCTGAAAAACAATGGTTTTCATTCACTGATCCTCTCAATACACATTTGCAGAGCACCCACTGTATACTAGACATGATCTGTGCACTCGGGAAGCACTGATGAGCCAGTAGACAAAGATCCGAGGGAGCTAGCATTCTCCTGGAGAAGAGATGCCGACTGGTACATATGGGAAAGGAGGCAAATGCAGAGTAGAGTAGAAGGCAGTACCCACTTTGGGAAAGGGGAACACAGACCAAGCAGGGAAGAAGCAGTGGCAGGAGCCAGCAGCGATTACGTGGTCAGAGTGGGAGGTGAGGGCCAGACCCAGACACGAAGGCTGGGAAGCAGTCAGCATTTCTGACACCCGTGCAGAGGCCACGGTGAAGTGGACGGGCCTGGGGAGGGGGTGGGGGTGGGCAAAGACACCAGAGGGCTTACGGGCCAGATGGAGGGTCTCAGGCGTTGCCAGGCCCCAGGCTCTGCTCAGAGTGACACGAGGGCCACCAGCCAGGTGTAGAAATACCACCGCAGGGTGCCATGCAGCATGGCAGGTAGAAGCAAAGAGCCCGGTTTAGGGGGCTGAATCCGCTGAGACGTGACAGCAATTTGGGCCAGGTGGGTAAGTGCAGGCAACGAGCCACGACCATAGCAGCCTCATGCTGTGGACGTGCAACACCATGGCGTCCGTGTACATACAGACGTGCCAGCCGGAGGAAGCGTGGACGTGCAGATACGTGAATGCTTACGTGGTAAGCAAGAACAGCTCCAGAGCAGTGTCCCCGCTCGTGTGGGAAACCACGTCTAGAGACGGCTTTGGGAACCACGTCTAGAGACCTCTGACTCCACTTGCAAAATCATATGTCTTTAAAAGGTTGAAAGACTTGAAAACAATATGGCCTCCCTAGACCCCAGTTGTGAGGGACGGCTGGAAAGGTTGAGGGAACCACGACATTGCCATCAGAGGCACAGAGGGAGAAAACGGGAGCTGCCAGAAAAATAAAGAAATTCAGAGACCAGAGAGTGAAAGGAGATAACACGCTTTTACTGACTTCGCTAAACGTTCTGCAGTAAATATTGACGAGAAAAAATAGCCATTTTTAATGGCGTGATTTACTGAAATATAGAAAGATAATCAGAGGAAGGTCTGCCCTCAAGTGGGACCAAAAGGCGCGGGCTCCCCGGCTTCCGGGGCCACGAGGCACACGGTGCTCCCACAGAAAGAGAGCCCCCCACCCCGGGGCTGCAAGCGTGAGCTGCTGCTGGGGTTGCCGTTTTAAGTGAGGCAACTGAGGCCTAGAGAGGTGAGGCAAGCAGCACGCGGCCACACAGCTGGGAAGTAGCGGAGCCGGGAGCAAAGCCTGTGCCCACCACCCTGCAGGGCAACGCACTCCACAGTTTGCTGAAAATATATTTAAGATGTGTGTGTGCTGCCAGACACGATGGCCTTTTCCGATTGACGAGTCTATACAGGCAACTTTGGATGCCGATTGGAAATGGGCAGGTGTTTGAAGTTCTTTCACGGCTGCAAGAGCACGGCTAGGAAGGGCTCTGGAAGGCGCCCCAGCGCTCAGCGGACTGAGGGCATCCTGGGACAACCCAGGGCTGCTCCCTTTTGCAGGTGGAGACACCAAGGTCCCAGGAGGCTAACTGGGTGACCACAAGCAGATGCAGAATTCTTCCAAAGGCTGCGTGCGTAACTGCAGGGAGGGTCAGAATTCATTCCTCAGACCCCTCCCCACCGGGAAGCGTCCACCAGTGTGACCACCCAGTGTGACAGGTGCATTAGCTCCTGTGCTGACTGCACCAATGACAATTGTTTACCTGCCTCGACCTGACCCAGGGGCCTGCAGCAAGCCCACCTCTGCAGGGAGCGACAGTCTAGGATCCGGGAAGTTTTTGATTTTTTGTTTTTAATGTGACAGAAACATAGAGTGCGAGCAGGGGAAGGGCAGGGAGAGAGGGAGACACAGAATCCGAAGCAGGCTCCAGGCTCCGAGCTTTCAGCACAGAGCCTGACGCCGGGCTCGAACCCACAAATCATGACCCGAGCCGAAGTCCAACGTTTAACCCACTGAACCACCCAGGTGCTCCTCAATTTTAGCTTTAGAACCACCTTGTTTGTGTTTTTTTTAATGTTTATTTTTTAATGTTCATTTATTTCTGAGACACAGAGAGACAGAGCATGAGTGGGGGAGGGGCAGAGAGAGAGGGGGACACAAAATCTGAAGCAAGCTCCAGGCTCTGAGCTGTCAGCACAGAGCCTGGCGTGGGGCTCAAACCCACAGAACAGGAGATCATGACATGAGCCAAAATCAGGCACTCAACCGACTGAGCCACCCCAGCGGCCTGGAGAGAATCTTAAGCAGTCTCCATGCTCAGCAAAGAGCACAGCTGGGGGCCTTGATCCCACAACACTGGGATCATGACCTGAGTGGAAATCAAGAGTCTTATGCTCAACCAAACTGAGCCACCCCGGCACCCCAGATCAGGGAAGTTTTTAAATGTAATTTAATTGAGCTCTCACTAAGACAATTAAGGGGAAATCTGTCCTCTTCCTGTCTGAAGATAATCAAGGGACTGGACAAATTAGTAGTGACGTTAAGAAGATAATTTAGACACATGCACACACCCACCAGGAGCTCTGAGTCCTAGGATGTGGCCTTGCCCCTGAGGAAGACCCAAGGCAGAAGGTGGGGGGTGGCGGCCCCACAAGAAGGCAAAGACAGGGATGTCACACAGCAATAACCGGGTGACAGTGATGGTGAAAGGGGAGCAACAGAGGAACAGTCAGAGAACCTGAGAGCCTGGAGTGCCGATCAGCAGGTGAACCGCAGAAACCACAGGAAGCGCCCTGAGTCAGCACAGGTGGGTCCGGCATCGGTGATCCAGTGTATGGGAGAGCCACACTGGCTCCACAGCCTGGAGTCCCTAAGCCACAAAATCACACGTGTGAAAAGGCACCGTATTGTCCCAGGTTTTTGGAAGCCATAGTTCAAGACATGTGAACTTCATTGGACGTGGGGGTCTTGACGGAGACTGCCTTCGTGAGCTGTTTGCCGTGAAAGCCGGAAGCCAGAAAGCCAAGCCCAAAAGAAGGAAGGTGGGATCCCCAGGGCACGGGGAAGGGGCCCCCAAGGCCGCTCGCAGCTTTCTATCTTCTGCGTCTTCTTTGTTCCCCAAACCCTTTGGACGCACAGCACGGCTTCCTGTTCGTCCATCCTGCCACCCGCCACCCCCAGAACCATGGTATCTTTTGCCCTTGACACTTGGGAGCTAACATGGGAATAGGGGAACCTGGGTCAAAACTGGGAACCTCGGGGGAGGGGGGCGCTCGGGGGTGGGGAGAGAGGAGGGGGCTCAGTCAGCTGAACATCCACCTCGTGGTTTCAGCTCAGGCCATGATCTCGAGGTTCGTGGGTTTGAGCCCTGCTTTGGGCTCTATGCTGACGGCATGGAGCCTGCTTGGGATCCTCTCTCCCTGTCTCTCTCTGCCTCTCCCCCGCTCTCAAAACAAATAAATAAGTAAACATTTTTTAAAAATTGGGAACATGGTTGCCAGCACGTCCAGGTTTACAAACTCACTCCTGTTAACGTAGCTGCTGCCGCTGAATTGGAGACAGAGGCACAGGCTTCCTGGCATCCCCATGCTCCCCTGCCCCTCCTCTACCTTGTGTGTCTTCAGGGTGAACGCGAGGGTACTAAGTCCAGGGGGCAAAGGCCCAGCAGCTAAACAGCACTAGCTCCATACTGGAAGCTTCTGTGACCAAGCGGGAAGAGGTGAGCCTGGCCAGGACGGCAGCCCCAGCTGTGGACTCTGGTTCCTAAGCTCGGACTCTCCTTTGCCGGGTGAGGGAAGTGCTCAGTCGGTTTCCCATCCCTGAAGAAGAATAAACGATTTGTCCCCCTGGGCTGCAGACAAGCAGCATTAACAGGTTGGCATTTCCTCTCCTTTGTAAAGCACACTCAGCAAACCTCCCCAGTTGACTATGGTTTGGTAAATTGTTATGTTAACAATTATGACACCTGCAGTGTTTTATAAAGCAACTAACTTGGGGCACTCAGGTGGCTCAGCTGGTTGAGCAACCGACTTCCGCTCAGGTCATGATCTCGAAGTTTGTGAGTTGGAGCCCCGCGTTGGGCTCTGTGCTGACAGCTCAGACCCTGGTGCCTGCTTCGGATTCTGTGTCCGCCCCTCTCTCTGCCCCTCCCCTGCTCATGTTCTGTGTCTGTCTCCCAATAATAAATAAACGTTAAAAAAAATTAAAAAATAATAAAAAAAATAAAGCAACTAACTTAATAAAATCACTAACGTGAGGGGAAAGATCATGTAGGAAAGCAGCTATGACAGATGCAGGCTGTTCTCCCCAACACCAAACTCCCTGCTCAGGGTGACAACGCTGTAGTGTCCCCAGACCTCCCCGATACGGACACGGGTTCAGGAAGCACAAGAAACACACACGCCTCCCCAGAGCGCCTAGCCCAGAGGTGCCATGGCCCCTGCATGCATCCCTTAGGACTGGTTGGCGGGGGGGGGGGGGGGGGGGGGGGGGGGTATGTGGCTCTGACAGAGCACTGACCACACACCTCCCACAGCGTGGTCACTGCTTTGCACCCTGTGGCCTTATTTAATTTGTACGATTTTATTTCACAGATGAAAAACAGGCCCCCAGAATTTAGATAATTTTTCCAAAGTCAAGTATTTGGCTAACGGCAGAGACAAGATATAAACCAGGTCAGCCCAATTTCAAAGCACAGTTACATCTTCTAAGTGGGAAAGCACGTATTTACCTGAGTGCAGGCATTTAAGCTTACATTCACAAAGCAGCCAGAGAATATTTACTAAATTCCTCTGTGCACAAGACACATGTGCTGGGCCACGGACAGGCCACACAGACTGGCCCTTTAAGAATACTGCAGCTAGAAGTGAGAAACAGAAGTAAACATGCAGTTAGAATCCAGAACTAACTAACTAACTAACTAATGCAGAACTAACAGGGGTCCCCACGGGTGGGCCCAGCCGGAGGGAGACCCAGGCCTCCCAACAGCCAGCACGGCCTCGCCCCCCACGGGCACCCCTGGGCCCAGGGACACTGAGATCAGGGCTTCTGGCCCATGGGAGGGCGGGAGGACATCGGCTGCCACAATTCTGGACCGTGTGACACTTCTTCTCCATCATTCCAGCCAGCAGGAGCCCTGGGCCTGAGGGCCCCCCGCAGCACATAGGACACACAGGCACACACACGCAAGTGGGGGACAGTGTGGGGCAGGGGTGCATCTGGCCATCAGTGCTGACAACTGCCCCGGATGCCCACCTCCTCCCTACACTGGCCCAGCACCCCCTTGTCTCACTGCCTCTCAGGTTTCCAGCTCAGGCTTTGGAGGAACCGAGATGGAAAGACACAGGGATGTCTACTGTCCCACTTGCCACAGGCCCCCCTCCCTGAAGCCACTGAACAAGGAAGGGAGTAGAAGAGTCTGGTGCACCAGCCGGAGGCCCCACACTGCAGCGGGGTTGGCGGGGGGCAGCCAGGGCGGCAAAGTCGGGGAAGGGCCTTCCAAAGGCTCTAAGAACCAAAAGTTTGATTCTTTTGGGCAAGAGCAGTGTGTGAAGCAGTGGCGGGAAGGATGACCATGATACCTGTCCATTCTACTAGGAAATACATTCTCTCAAGACAGGTGTTCCCTCGTTCAAGCAGCGTCCAACTCCAGGCAGGCCCACAGCACACACGTGTTAAAGGAGACTGCATACACTTGACTTCCCAACACTGGTCAGCACCTGCTCCCTGCCAGGTCAGGCACCTGCTGGGCACAGCACTCCTCCCCTGCCTGTCTCTCACCCTCCAGCCCCATCCTCTGCAGGACTTGCTGGGGGACCAATCACATCAGGAAAACCAGTTTATTTGAGCAGACAGGGGCAGCCAGCTCTGGGGACAGGGACGTGGGGGCTCCCAGCTCTGACAAGAGCAGGACTGGAAGAAGCAAAAGTAGCCAGGAGCCACCTTAGTCATCCAGAGTCTGTTTCCTTTGTTTGTTGGGGAACCATGGGCCTCCTGGCCCCCAGGCAGGTGCAGCCAGGCTCTTGCTCTCAGGGGAGTGGAGTACAAACTGCAAAACATGACTCCCTCCTGTAACCAAATGACCTTGAAATGAAGCTCGGGGAATAAATAATGTAGACAAGCAACCGGAGAAACGGCAGGTGGCAGCCCCAGCCTCTCTGTCCTCACCAGCGAGGTGGGGTGGGCCAGGAAACGGTCTTGGAGACATGAATTTTTTAAATTAAAAACACTGTCCAGCTTTGCCAGAAGGTCTTGTAAAAACGATCTCTCTATTGAGCCGAAGCAGAATCAGCCATGTCCCAGATGTCTTGTGTTTCCAGGTCCCTGGGCTCACGCACCACCCACCCCCATAAGCATGAAGCCCACCGTGATTCCCTGGAGCAGGAGCCCCTTCCTGGCCTTGGACTCGGCAGCCGCGGGCTTGTCCGATGTCTCCCATTTCCACCACACCGCCTGCCAAGTGCAGCCTGGATGCTGGCCTGCTGATGTGGAGAATGCACCCCTCGCAGGCTCCCGCGCCCACGACACCTATTAAATATTAAGTGGTGACGCTCCAGGGAAAGGCAGCCGCCCCCAGGCGTCCCCGGAGTCAAGGGGGGCACCAGGGCACCAGCACCGTGAGCCCCCGGCCAGGCCCGGGTGGGTCCAGCGCCAGGCTGCAGCGCCCCCCACTACTCCCATTCAGCCCTGCGTGTCGCCCTCACCCGTGCATCCTGGAGGCAGAGGGCTGAACTTGGAAACACGTTTCTACGGTACCCGGGGAGGTGGGGTTTACTTTCCACACACTCGAAGCCTCTTTGTCGTCATTTTACGTGGTCTGGGTGGTGCCTGCGAGCCCAGCTCACATTAGTGATGAAGTTCACGTTTCCAAATTGAGGTCCACTCCGCGAATCGCCTGCTGGCAGCGGGCCTGCCCATCGGAAGGTTTCCAGGTGAGGCCCGGCCTGCGGGCGAGGACGGAGCGGAGCCCAGGAGGACCACGGGGAGCGCGCCAGCGGGCCACAGCAGCGCGTGCAGACGAAGCCGGTCGGGGGGCGGGGGCGAGGGTTGGCCAGAGCCCCTGCTGTCCTGTGAGCACGTCTCTGTCCCGCCGTCACCCAGGCCCGCGTGGGCTCTCCCACGAGCCAACCAAGACGGCGCGTCCCCGCATGTCCTGCCCGCCACGCTGGCTCAGTGCCCTCGCCCCGCGCCCCGCCCTCCGCTAATTCGCGCCGCATCTGCACACACATTTCGTACGTAACTCCTCCTGACATATGGCGGCCACGGTGGCCATGGCGTCCCAGCCGCGTGCTGCCGGCTCCAGGCGGGTTCCCTCCCTCTGTCCTCATCAGGAGAGGGGATGGGGAGGGGCTCATACCCGGGGGGCGGAAGGCGAAAGCTCAGGCCCACAGTCAGCGCCAGGTCACGGCCGAGGGCAGGTGGCAGTCAGGACCCACTCAGCTTCGCGGGCCGTGGGCGTCCCTTGTGGATGGGCCTTGCGTCACCGGGCTGGCTCCTTCATGCCCTCCTCCCAGGGCCGCGTTCCTCTTTGCCGGCCAGCGGCCCCTCCAGCGCCGGCCTGGGTCACCCGCAGTCCGGGGCCAGCCAGCTACGTCCCCCTCCCCACCCCAGTCTTCCTCGGTGCGTCCCGTGTGCTGCACGCATTCCAGCGTCCTCACAGGTGGCGCGGGGGGAGGACGGGAGTACACCGCATCCGGAACCCGTGTCGGCTTCCTGCCTTCCTGAACTGGGAAGGTGGCTTTCGCTCCCAGGCCCCCAGGGCGACACGCAGTCCCAGTCTGAACTGTCCTGTGCAGGGTTGGGAAGAACGAGTGAGCCATCAAGGTCCCCGTTGCCTTGGGGACCTACAGGAATGAACACCAGCCAGACCCACTGCCAAGAGCCCACAAGACAGCCCCACCAGCCCCCGTGTCCTCCCTACTAACCTGAGCCCTGTTCGTCCAGGGGCTTCTAGGACCCTTCACAGAGGATGAGCAGGAAAAGGGTTTAATCTAATTTACAACGACTGCCAGGTCATCCAAGGACATGGAGGAAGTGTTTGCTAGCCCAGGGGGACAGGTGTCTCCCAGCACCTGACACAGATGTGGGCACAGCAGGGCACGAGAGGGGCATGGGACAGGTCTGTCCCTGGGGCCACACGCAGGCCACCCGTGGAGAGCAGAGCACAAACAGGAAAAAGACAGAGTGCCGTGCTTCTCTGCAGCACCTGGTATGATACTCAGTACATGCAGTTCCCGCCATGCACAGCAATACGTCCTGCCCCGGTCTCTGTCAGCCACCGTGTCCGTCAGCACTGCCCCGCATAGCATCTAGTCCCCCTCATTAAATCCCAGGGCCGGCCCAGGGGGCCTCTGTCCAAGGCAGCCACAATGCCACTCACTTAAGCGGTGTCTCAGACAAGTGTGTGGTGCAGGTTTGGGAGAGAGGGGAACCAGACCTATAAAAACTAACTACTGAGTAGCAGAGTAAAACCACACTATCACAATGGTAGGGGACCAGGTTGAGGGGTGTGTGTCCATGTGCTCAGGAATTCTCAGTCTGACAAGTAGAGACACTGCAAGCAATTTTTATTTTTTAAATATTTTTTAACGTTTATTTATTTTTGAGAGAAAGAGACAGAGCGGGAGCGGGAGAGGAGAGAGAGAGGGAGACACAGAATCGGAAGCAGGCTGCAGACTGCATACTGTCAGCACACAGCCCGACGCAGGGCTCACACCCGTGAACCTTGAGATCATGACCTGAGCCAAAGTTGGTCGCTTAACCCACTGAGCCACCCAGGCACCCTGCAAGCAATTTTTAAATCTGGTAGTCATAAAGAGGTGAGAATGGAGGTAAATTGTGTATGTGCATGTGTATATCGTGGGTACGTGTGTATCTGCACAGGTGTGTATATGCATGTGTGTGTGCGTGCATGTGTGTATGCATATATGTGTATGTGCATGTATGTATCTGCACAGCTGTGTGTGCATGTATGTGCACGTGTGTGTGCATAGATATGTGCTTGTGTATGTGTGTACATGTGTATCTGCACAGGTGGGTGTGCATGAATATGTGCGTGTATGTGTGTGCATGCATATGTGTGTGTATATGTGTGTTTGCAGAGGTGTCTGTATAGGTGATTTTGAAAAAAAAGAACATAACCAGCGTTCATATTATAATCCAGAATCCATTATGTTTTCCCTTTTTGTCTTTTTCTGCTTGAATAGAAACTGCATTTTCTTTTTTACAAACGAAAGGTCGTGCTGAGTCGTTCTGATGCCAGTACCCCCAGGGCCCCTCTGCTGCCTGGCCTCCTTCCATCCTTGGGAAAAACCCAGTGGGTGCCATCTTCACCACGATGTATGTCACACCCCATGACAGTGAGTCTCACCAGGCTGTGGCCAGGGTCACAGATGCCCAAGTGCCAGGCACCCTGTGGCAGGGGTCCAGGCCGGTGTCTGAAGACCCCTTGGCAGCTATGGTGTGGGACAAGAGGGGCAGCAATGAAGGCATCTCTGCAGGGGAACCTCATCGGCCTAGTGTGGGCAGCCCCCAAGCCAGAGACAAGCCTGCAGGCTAACTAGATCCCTGACGGCCCCCAAGACCCATGTCAGGGCCAGCCCCGCGGTCCAGGCTGGAGCTGGGGGGAGGGCCTCACGTGTGGGGGACAGCTAGCCCCCTGGGAGGGTGCCAGGTTGGGGGACTGGGACTGGAAGACCACCCACAGCAGAGATCCCCCGAGACTGTGAAGAAACCACTGGCAGGCACTGACCCTTCCCCCGCCCGCCACCGCCGGGACCCCCAGGAGAGCTGGGGGAGGGATGTCCCACAGGAGGTCGCAATTTCCACAGGCACTGGGCATCCTAAATTAGCACCTTGAGACCACCGTTCAAATGTGTGCAGGGTCGCCTGTAGGTAGGGGAGCAGGGGGCAGGGGCACTGAGGCCAGCTTGAGTTTTATGGGCTTGGGAAAGACCTCTTCCGATGACGGGGAGACCGCTGAAGTCACAACTATGCCTGACAGACCTGCTGGTTCAGAGGAGTTAGTTACTTACACGTGAAGCATTTCAGCAACAGGCGCCAGATCACAAACTGGATAATTTGGGACACGCACTAAAAACAGTATTTGCTGTTCATCTGAAATTCAAATGCATCTGATGTCCTGTGTTTTATCTGACCATCTGGCCATCAGACGCAGGCAAATGGGCCCCCCTGGCAGACGCCAAGGGGCTTCAGGCCAGGCCTCCATCCACACAGCTGCTGGAATCACTCTTTGTTCAGGGCCATGAGAACCTAGAACAGATTAAATGGGTTTATAAAAGCCAGAAACAGGTCCTTGTTGCACCACAAGGTAGTGCAGTGACACATATGGCCATTACCTAGTCCACGTGCACCTTTCTGGAAAACAAAGCAAGACTGGGTGAGGGTGATTTGCCCGCCGACAGCCCCATGTCCCTGGTCCTGGGTGCCTGCAGAGATGCTCCAGGTCACACACCAGAAAGCGCTGGGCGTCTCTCCAGGCCCTTCCAGAACAGTTTTTGCCTCTGGCGGGCCACACGCACAGCCAGGAGAGAAGGATCTTTCTGGTCCAAGGGTGCTTTAAAGGCAGAGGCTTCATGTCATACGGTCCTCTGAAGCACAGGCCGGATTTTCTCCACCACCTGGCTGGCCTCTGCATGGCCACACACGACACGGCCCTGTGCCAGGCAGGCATGGGGGCCAGAGTGGCAACCCTCCACAGCTGTTGGCTGCAGGACCCACTGGTCCCCTGAGGGCAGAGAGCAGAGGACTGCACACGGACTTCTGCAGGCAACAATCCCCCCAGCACTCAGTGTTGACAGTCTGAGGGTAGGAGCACCCCAACACAGGGTTGACAGTCTGAGGGTGGGAGTTACTTGAACACGAGGATGACAGTCTGAGGGCAGGGATGCCCCAATATACTTGGGATTGATGGTCTGAGGATGGGGGCACCCCGTGAGGGTGGGGGTTCCCCAAACACTCGAGGATGATAGTCTGAGGGCAGAGATGCTCCCAACTACTCAGTGTTGACAGTCTGAGGGCAGGGGCACCCCTGAATACTTGGTGTTGATAGTCTGAGGGTGGGGGTGCCCCAAACACTTGGTGTTGATAGTCTGAAGGTGGCGGTTCCCTGAACACTCAAGGATGACAGATCGAGGGCAGGGGTGCCCCAAACACTCGGTGTTAACAGTCTAAGGGCGGGGGCGCCCCAACACAGCGTTGAGAGTCTGAGGGTGGGGGTTCCCCGAACACTTGAGGATGACAGCCCGAGGGCAGGGGTTCCCCAAACACTCAGGGATGACAGTCTGAGGGCAAGGGGGCCCCTGAACACTTGGTGTTGACAGTCTGAGGGTGGGGGCACCCCAATACTCGGGGTGGACTCTCATGAGGTAGCTGGGAAAGGAGGCAGTGACCCCAGGACATGTGCTAAAACTAGGTAGGACTCCCTCTTTTGCAGCCCCTGGCAGGACCCAACGTCAGCCCCACTTGACAGGTAAATGCTGTGGTGTCTTCTGACACTCCCAGGGGGAGTCTTCCCACGTGACCCCCACACGCAATCCGGCATCTCACAGCCACGTCATGTGGCTCTCTGCATGGACCAGCATGTGACACAGTGTATGAGTTGCAGGGACTCAGAAGTTATTTCCTAAGGAAAAGCAGACCCTTCTGGAAACTTCAGGCCCTAAATCTCAGCTCCTCCCCAGGGGCTCGGCCCCACCTGAGCCCCCTGGGCAGTCTCAGGTTCCAAGGCCAATGCCACCAAATCCCAGCCCAGGAGTGAACATCATCTGGAGGCCACTACAAAGACTGTGTTCTTCCAGGCAGAATGCACGTGGGGATTCTTGGGGTTAAAGATGAAGCTGGAAACACGGACACAGTGAACTCGGGGCCACAGGCCAGAAGGAGGGCATACTTGTGCTCGTAAGGGTTAGGACCCCAAAACTCCAGTGCTGTTGCCTCTGGGGATTCCGACAGGGTCTGGCCCTAGCCATCGGCCAGAAAACCCCATGTTGCAAGACCAGCCGGCCCCAAGCTTGCCCAGGACGGGAGCACGGGAAAGGGCTTTGCCAGGAGGCAGAGTCCGGTGGTAAGCTGTTGCTTGGGCCGGAGAACGGCACACCCAGATGCCATCGGCTGGAGATGTTCTCAGGACACAGAGAAGCTGAGGGGGAGGCTGCTGCCGTCGCCTTCATCCCCAGAGCCCCCGTCCTCCCTCCTCTGGGACACTGGGCCACAGCCTGGGTGACGCAAGCCCTGGGAGACTGCGCCCCCAGCGCCTGGCAGATGTCAGCATGTCCAACATGCAGGTGGTGGGTATCTCAGGCCCTGGCAGCAGGCAGGTGGCGGGGGGCACAGTCTGGGCATGAAGGGGGGCACCAGGCCTCTCCACTGGTGTCCGTGAGCCTGCGGGCCATGCTCTGCCAACTCCTGAGCCAACAAGGAGAATGCCTCCCACCTGGGAAGGTGCAGTTAAGGTGCAGGAAACATATACCAAAACGCCAAGCAATGCTTTGCCCGGACGGCTGACCCGGCTGCCGGCGGGGACGTCCGCAAGAGCCCTCGAGTTACGCATCGTGGGACGTGCCATCTGAGAACCACGGTTGTGTCTCTGAGTGAAATGGGACAGAAGAAGCAGACTATTTACGGGCTGGGCTCCTGAGCTGGGCCGGGACATCTGGCCACTCCTTGCCTTTCTCTGGTGGCTCACAGAGGCCTTCTTGCCCCTGCACACCTAGGAAACCAGACACATCCCGGACTTGGACGCGGGGGCTGCCTCCTCCACGGCAACCCCCTTCATGTCGTCAGGCATCTGCCCGTCAGAGCGCCAGACGTTCAGCTCTGCGAACACGCCCGTCTCGATCATCTCCTCCTGCCAGGGAATGGGGCAGTTGCCGGTCGCGAACTCCTGGAAGAACTCGGCATCGGCTTTGTCGAAGGCCACGCCCTTGACCGTGGAGAAGGCGCCCACGTCCTGGATGTTCTTGGCATAGACTGTCCTGGAGTCTGGGACGAAGGGGGGTGTCAGCATCCCTGTGAGGAGACAGAAAACAGGGATGGGAAATGCCGAAAACAGAAGGAAACGGCCGTGTGCTCAGCGAGCAGGGCTGCCCTTCCAGGGGTGTCCGAAGGCTCAGGACGGGTGTCCGGGTGCCGCACAGCACGCTGGGCGGGTGTGAGGGTCTTAGCGTCCAGGCAGGATGCGCCTCCTGGGCGCCCATGGCGAAGGAACAGCCTGCTCTGGTCTGTGTCCTCACACCTGCCTCCCAGGGGGCTTCCTTGTCTGCAGGTGCAACACCTCGAACCCAGCACGGCCAGGCTGAGCATCTCGATTTCTTTCCAAAGCCGGCTTGTCTCCCAGCCCGCTTGGGAGCCGAAGTCCTTCAGTCACCAATATACAACACTAGCCACGTGACCCCCGTGGCCGCACCACCCGCCCTTCCCTTCAGTGTGGGCCCCGGGCTGGGCCACCTGCCAGACCGGTGGCGTGGCCTGAGGAACCCCCCCGCCAGGCCCCAGATCTCCTGGCTCCCATCTTCCCTACACCAGGACCACCTCCCAGCCATAGAGCCCCCTCCCTGCAAAAGCAACTCCTCTCCTTTGGGCATCTGACGCTTGGGGCTCCTGTGGGGAGTCACGGCTCACACGCCCTACCATAGGCTTGGGGCTGGGGCTGCATCTGCACACGCTCACCTACACGTGTGTCCCACAAGGGACACCTGACAACACAGACTGACTGAAGGAACAAGGTTCTCCCAAGACGATGGCTTGAGGGATCCTGCCTTGTCTTGGATCAGGGGCTCCTTGAAAGTACAGGGTGTGGAAACCCACAAGCACAGGGGTGGATCTTCAGTTCAAAGGTGGGCAACACCCCAAGCATCCCACCCAACACCAGCCCGAGAAACCTCTGTGTGGACAGAGAAGTGGGGACGGTGGGTTAGTTGGGGACAGGAGGCCACGGGGCATCTCTGCTGGCATCACCGCAGAGCTCAGGAGGTGCCAACAGGACAGGCAGAGCAAGCAAGGACCTCCCGCCGGACCTGCCCCCTGCGGCCCCCCAGATCCAAAGGCGAGAGGACAGTACCGGCCTCCAGCTGTCTCCAGTTAATGTCCTTAAAGAGGGGGTTGGCGCGGAGCCCGTCACAGGTCCCGTCTCTGAACCCCAGGCGCTTCTCAGGGTCCTTCTCCAGCAGCGCCTCGCAGAAGTCCTTGCTGGCCTGGCTGAACTTGTCCAAGTACTTGACGGGCTCAGAGAGGACCCTCTGTCTGAGCTCCTTGTTCTCTACCTGCACAGGGGATGCGCCACGTCACGTCAGGCCCGCGGAGCCCGTGCAGGCCAGCATACCGCCCAGGAAGACGCCAGCCCAAGGTAATGGCTGACCCTGCATGTGTGGTCCCCGGGACCCCCAACGGTGTTGGTCAAGGTTGGGGTGCTCTGGTTGATGCTGCGGTGCCTCTACATAACCATTCCTTACCCACTGTGAAAATGAGAAAGGGAAGGGAAGGAGCCAACTTTGCAGACAGAGCTGGCAGAGACCTCCTGACTGGGTGGAAACTGAGGGCGAGTTTGAATCCGCTTTATGGAGTATAGTTTCCACACCACAGGACCTCATTCCCAGTGACCAGGGGGCCCTACGATGACCCCAGATACGCCCTGTGCCCTTTGCAGCCTGTCTTCCCCTCCAGCTCGGCAAACACTGGCTGTGTACTCTCACCACACGTTAGATCCGCCTTCCTAACACTGTGTAGACACAGGCTTACTCTTCGTTTGCCATCGCAGGTCTGACGCCCAGCTGGCCACGGGCCGTGGGACACACAGTGGACCACCGTGGGCCCACTGCACACTCTGTGCCTGACTCGTCAGGCTCGCACACACGGAAAACAGGGCCTCTGGTCAGGGCCGTGGGGTCAGTGAGAGCTCTGTGCTGGGGCCCCCGCTTTGTGCAGATCCCACAGCACTGGCTCTTCTGCGTGGTTGCAAGTCAGGAGAGAAAACGAGTTAGTAGCAATCAGGGCGGCCTTGCAGAGCCACAGAGCGGCCGGCTGTGTTAGCTGTGAGAGGACTCTGTTCCTGGAAGACTGGGTGTCTCAGGACCAGGGTGACCTGGGGACGGACACGTTCGGGACCCCGGCAGAAGAAAGTGAAGGGTGTGACCTCCAGGCAGGCACGGGGCCGCCTAAATACTGCTGTTTCCACCAGGCCCTGGAGACGCCTCCTGCCCGCCCTGCCTCCTCAGCCCCGGCTCCCCACATGCCCAGCGGCCCACCTGCCAGAAGAGGCTGGGTTTCGAGCAGGCGGCGAGGCCCCCAGATACCATCTATGGGGGACGCTGCAGTGTTTACAAATGGCAGACTTGCTGGCACCACTTCCCCAACAGCATTCGCTCCTACACGTCTCTGTGACATTTTGGTGATTCTCACAGTATTTCAAACATTTTCATTATTGTTTTATTTGCTATGGTGATCAGTGATCACAACCTGCTGAGCTCCCAGTTAGCTGTAAGTATTTGTTAACTAAGGCATGTGGACTGTTTTGGACGGAAAGCCACTGAACACTCAGCCGCCTGTAGCATGCGGACATGTGACACACACTGGGAAACCAGAAAGTTCACTTGACTTGCTTTACTGTGGCATCTGTTGTGTCATGGTGGTCTGAGCTAGGCCCCGGGTGTCACTGAGGTGAGCCTGTGTTTGTGGTTTGGGTGTGTTGGGGTAACAGCACCCTGCAGACTCTGGGGCGGACGGTGCAGGAGAGAGCGTGGGGGGCCAGGGGCAGGGCACAGAGACGCGAGGCCCACTGCCCTCTATTCAGAGAGGTTGCAGTGCTGGAGGGGGCAACAGTGAGCTCTCTGGTCTGCCGTGGAAGGCAGGGGGGGACGAGGCCGCACCCCCATCCCTTTTAGACCAGCTTGGCCCCAGGTGGGCTGAGCGCTGCTCGTGGGGAGGGGGATTGGGGAGGCCCAGGCACGGCTGGTCCTGAGACACGTCTTGGTGTGGGGAGCTCCATGACACAAGGCCACCACATCCCCTCCCCTGCCCACGAGAAGCCTAGTGCCCAAGATCTGAACAGCACCTCCCCCCGCCACAAGCAGGGTCACCGTGGGGCAGCTGCAGGACACCTGCTCCTACGACCCCCACGAGTGGGCCGTCACAGGATGACAGAGTGACCTCCTACCTTCTCCCCGCGGGCGCGGAAGGGTCCTCTGGCCGCGATCATCTCGTACAGTGTGACCCCCAGGGCAAAGTAATCCACAGAAAAGTCGTACTCCTCACCCTGCAAGAGCTCAGGGGCCATGAAACCTGCCAGGCAACAGCGCAGACTCAGACTCAGCACGTGGTGGCAATCACTCACCCGGCCCCAGTGGGCACAGAACCGATGACCCACGTGCACAACCACAGGCTTCACACGCAGACCTTCCCTTCCGGGCTGCATGTGCAACAGCACTCCCGGCCCATGGCCAGTAAGTAGTTAGAGCCCCCAGGTGTCACAACCCAAACTCTCTGGACACTGACAAGTGTCCCCTCCCGGCAGAACTGCCCCTGCTTGAGAACCACTGCCGTCCACATCACGTGAGCTGTGAGGCCCCATCTTCCCTGTGGCACATCACAGCAGATGGGCAGAGTGATGGTCCCTCAGAACCGCAGCAGACAGACCTCTGTCCCTGAGACCACAGCAGAGTGATGGTCCCTGAACACAGCAGACAGACAGAGAGGTGGTCCCTGAGACCACAGCACACAGACAGTAACAGTCCTCGCTTGCCACTCAGGTACAAGTGTGACCTGTGGGGTGGTGGGTGTGTGTGGTCAGAGATAGGCACTACCAGTTGATTCTGGAAAAGGGCACAAAAGGATAGAGTGAGGCCCAGATGTTCCAAATCCAGATGCCTACCACTGCCCCACCTGTTCCCATGTCAGGTCAGCCACATTTGGGAAGTTGGGGCCACATGGGGGAGCCCCACATTGTGAAGGTCCACATCCCTGAAAGCAAGCTCTGGGCCTCCACTCCCTACCTGCCACTGTACGGAAGCCAGCCAGCACATGGGAAGGGTGGACAGGCCAGTTTCTGGGACCCACGGTCCACTCCCCGGGGACCAGGGGTCGGTGCTATGGTCTAGGTGCAGGTGGCTTCTGTTCCTGACCGCTTCAGACATTCCAAGGGAAGCAAAGCTAATGTGTCTGTTGATTTCCTGTCCCTCCAGGCCCTCAGTATACCATGTTCACGGCCAGGTTCCAATAGGTGGTGTGCTCAGCAAGGCGGGCAAGCTGATGTGACCAGAGATTCACCTGTTCCTGACAGGTTACAGGAGTCAAATCCCACAGACCCTCCGGGACCTGACACCCCTTCACCCCTTTGTAGGTCCTGCTTTTCAGGAACTGAAAAGACTCCAGACTGCTCAAATGCTATAAGAAAGATGTGTTTCACTGGCCACAACTTCTAGGTTGAAACAAGGTCTAGGAGAAAGGCCAGCCAGGCCACAGGGAGAGGATCAATTTCTGAGCAAACACCCCAGTGGTGCCTCTGCTCTGCTTCCAAACTTGGCTTGGGTGACACATCGTTTTGTATCCCCAGGACCTACATGGCATCCATGAAAGAGCAAGCACCAGTGAACATTTGTCACCTGAATGCACAGGTGAGTGAGTGAGTGAGTGAGTGAGTGAATGAGTGAGTGAGTGGGCAAATGAATAAATGAATGAGTGAACACTCCACTGTCTAGTTACTAATTCTTCCCCACGTTGACCCAGCCCCACGTCCATGGGGTCGGAGGGCACGCTCACATCTCCTCCACGCAGGGGTCACAGCCTGCTGACTGTGGCCATAGCAGCCAGGGTGCAGAGTGGCTGCTGGGGAGGACCCAGCAGGCGTCACCCCAAGCTCCACGGTAACCTCTGCTGGGCCTCTTTATGGGTCACACCCTGCCCCTGCCCCCAAAGGCACAGAAGACGAGACCCTCTGCTCAGAGAAGGGCCGCAGCCACAGGAAAGCCTGCGGGGCCCTCTGCTGGCCGATGGGGCTCTCACACATGGGCCTGGATACCACCAGGGCCTGGAGTCAGACCACTTGGAATCCAGCCTGCGGTGCCTTATTCTCCACAGCCTTCTCCTAACGATTTGAATCACCCCAAAATATGTGGGGTGTTTCCACTCACACACTCACACTCAGGGCTGGAACTTCATAGACTCTGGCCAAGGACCTGGAAAACTCAAGATAGGACCTTCCCTAAACAAAGCCACAGGTGAGGACAGACCCACCGTGGCAGCTCCTCCCCAAAGCCAGATCAACCCAGGAGAGGATCTGCTGAGGGTCCCTGGACCTTCCGGGACAGGGTGGGGCAGGGGGCTGACCCTCAGGTGCCCCTGGCTTGCCGGCACTGAGCTCCCCCTGCAGCTTGGGCAGCTGTGCTATGCCCGCCCCGCCCCTGTTCCCCTGTTCCCAGGGTCTCCTGGGTTCTCTGCAGGCCTGGGCTGGGGGACGTGGGGGAGCAGCAGAATGTGTTGTGCACTGCACGCACATACACATGTGCACACAGTGCACACACACTCATACACAAGCAAACACGGACACACGTGTGCGTGCGCACATACACAGCCGCGCACACACACAGGACGAGGGCAGCCCCCTCCCCTGAGGCCACCCCGCCTGCTTCACACCCTACCCAGGGCTCCCTTGGACAGCGAAGGCCCTGGCCACACTGCGGTGGGGGCTGGGTACCCCTCGGGGCTCTCCCAGGCTGCCTGCCTCGGTGGGGGTGCAGCCGGTGATCCAATGAGCACAGACCCTCAGGGTTCCAGCCAACATGATCGGGCTCCCCTCCAGACAAACACATTCCGCTGATGTCCGGAAAGCCACTGAAGGCAGAAGCTTCTATCTCAGAGGGTGTGACACGTCCGGACCAGCAGGCGGGATGGGTCATCCCTGCGGTGGGTGCAGCTCTCCGGCTGCCGGGCGTGCCTGCTGGCCAGGCCCCGTGGTTTTGCTATTCACTATGACAGATGGGGACCCCCACGAACCCCTAGGTCCTCAGCCCCCACCCTTGCCCTCAGGTGCTAACCTGGGGTTCCTGCATAGCCCTTGGTCTTGGTCTGCCCGTCCTTCAGCTCCACGGCCAGCCCAAGGTCAGATATTCGGATATTACCTGAAAGCAAACATGGACTGAGGTCACACGCAGCTCCACAGAACAAAGGCGCCTGGTGTTCCCAAGCCTGCAGGAGCCAAGGGCAGTCTCTGCCCACATGTGCACACACACACAAGGGCACACGTGTGCCCACGGGCACACACTCGCAGCACAGGCCCACCCCAGGGCGCCAAGGCCAGACTGCAGGGGTCCCAGCAGATCTGCGGCTGTGAGTGGGGGCACAATCCACCCAAACCCCATTTTGAGAATGCCCACGTTTGCATGACTTGGTGACACAAAGGGAGGGTATCTAAGGGACATGAAGGAAACCTAGATCTCAATGTCGCTTTCTGATGACAATCCCATAAAAGGCAGAACGAGTGACAGACCGAGGATTTATGATCAGGAACAAAATGTTAACCCTTCACCAAGAGTTCCACAGTTAACTCCTGAGTTAACTCCCTGTAATGCTTGGTGCCTAATTATGTACCAAATTTCAACTAAATCCATCAAAAACTTTAGAGACAATTGTGCAAAATGTGTGAAATGAACAACAAACTTTAAGATGCCTTTGGTGCCGTTTAAAGTTATAACCCTCATCAAAACCAGCCCATCTCCCTACCAATGACCTGTCGGGCCACAGAGGAGAGTCTGGCGAGGGGAGGTCTGGAGGGGAAGTCAGGACGGAGATACTGGGAAGGGGGAGGGCGGGAGGGGAGGGAGGCCACCTCACCGTCATCATCCAGAAGTACGTTCTCAGGCTTGAGGTCTCGGTAGACGATGCCCCTCTGATGTAGGTGCTCCAGGCCGCTGACAATCTGGGCTGTGTAGAACACGGCACGCGGCTCCTGGAAGCCAGGGCTCTCCTCGTTCACGTTGTAGATGTGGTATCTGGGGGCAGACCACGCAGATGCCCATGCTTCTCCGGCACAACAACGTGCCCCCAGTTTCCATAGGAAGTAAGATCTCAGGAAACAGTGAGAGCCTCAAAATCCTGTTTTGTGTCGGCAAAGTGGTCATTGTGGGGCCTCGGCACCAGCCCTAAGAGCCTGCAGTGCCACCGCCATGGGGAAGGGTAGACAGAAGAGTGCACGGCTGTCCCTGCCTCCCCCACACTGGCCTGCAAAGCTGGAAATGGACCCCAAAGCCATCTCACCCGTGCCAGCCAAGGGAGGAAGGGCAGAGGGCGGTGAAGGAAGCCTGTGTGAGCGGCCTGAGGACTCAATACGGCGCCCCGGCAAGCGTGGCAGCCACCTCACCAAGCCCACGCACGCAGGTTCCTGGTGGGCCCGCGGGACGGTCTCCTTCCTGGCTCCCTCCTCCCCATCTTTCCACTATCACATCCTGCGCAGAAGCAAGACCTAACGACCTACCGATAAAAGGAAACAAACTATTTATACCAGATAGCAACCAGGGAGAGGCAGACTCAGAAAACAAGAGAGGAAACCTCACGTGAGCCAGACCATGAGAAAGCCAGGACAACAAAATAAATGGCGTTTACATTGCACTGGTATCATAATATAGTGTAGTGCACAGAGTAGTATAACGTAGTGTAGTGAAGTATAGTACAGAACAGCACGGCACAGAACAACGTAGTGTAACGTAGCGTGGTACAGCATGACGCGTGTAGTAGGATGCAGCGTGGGAGAGTTGAGCAAGCATAACGGAGTAACGGAGTGTAACGTAGGATGGTGTGGCGTGGTGTGGTATTGTGTAGTGTGGTGTAATACAGTATGGTGTGGTCGTGTGCTGTGGAATATGCAGCGTAGTACAGTGTAGCACAGTGTGGCACAGTATAGTACGGTATGGTGTAGCATAGAGTAGTATAGTGGCGTAGAGAGCCGCACAGTGTAGTATGGTGTAGTGTAGTGTGGTATAGTGTAGAAGGTGTCGTGTAGTGTAGCGTAATACAGAGTAGCATAGTATGGCGTGGCATGTTTTGGCACAGGGTGGTATACGGTAGTGTAGCAGAGAATGACACGGTCGTATAGCGTAGTATGGCGTGGTGCGGTGCGGGATGGCGTAGTGCGATGTAGTATAGTATAATATAGAGCGGTGTAGTATGGCATATCATGGCATGGGGTGGCATAGTGTAGTATCGTATAGTACAGTGAGACGTATCATATCACGTAGTAGGTTGTGGTCTAATATACTGTGGTATAATATAGTCGAGTATAGCGTAGCACAGTATCATATCATGCAGTGTAGTTCAGTGTCATATGGAATGGTATGGCGTGTATCACACTACCGTGCAGTACAGGACAGTGTAGTACGGTGTAGCGTAACATACTATAGTCTGGTCTAGTGTGGTTCAGCCTGGGGTAGAGTTGGGTCGTTTAGTACGGTACAGTACAGTGTCACGTAGCGTGCTATGTTATGGGAGTCTAGTGCAGCACAGTCTAGTACGGCATAGTGCCGTAGTATGGTGCAGTGTGCTGTAGCGCGGTATGGTGTAGCGTGGTACAATGTCACATAGTGTGGCACGGTGTGGTGTAGTGCAGTACACAGCAGTGTAGTGTGATGCAATACAGTAGAGTAGAGCAGCACAGCAAAGTAGAGGACGCTGTGCTGTAACATAGTATAGCATAGGGTAGTATGGCATCGTATAGTACCGTGTAGAGTAGCACAGTGTGGCATAGTGTGGTAGGGTGTAGCACAGGACAACGTAGGGCAGTATGGTATAGTGCGGGGTACCACGGCATAGCACAGGACAGCATAGTGTAGTATAGTGTAGCACAGGACAGCGTGGTGTAACGTGGTGTAGGGTGGTGTAGTAGAGGACGGTGTGGTGTGTCCAGTCCAGTCCCGTGTAGAGCAACGAGCTTAGGACAGTGTGATGTCATACAGTAGAGTGCAGTACAGCACAATGTCATGACCTTCTCTGTGCTTTCAGTCACGTTGCCTGTACTTCCTCTTCCGTGTGGCCTCACATGGGTTCCTTACTCAAGGCTCAGAATCCGCACCTGGGAAATGCGGCCGGCAAACACCTGACGGAGCTTCAGTGGCGACGAATCCAGCAGGAAGAATGAAGGCAGAGGGTTTGCAGGCAACACCAAGAGTGATGGCCCTGTTTGTGTGCCACGTGACTCTCCCGCAGGTGTGTGACAGTATTAACTTACTCCCCACAAGGCCCTGAGAACACTAGTGTTATTCTTCATCCCCATTTTACAGACCAGCATGCTGAGGCAAGAGCGGGCAGGTTGCCCGACTTGCATCTGGGTCTTTCCCCGCCGAGGGCCAGTGGTCTGACTTCCCACGGGAGCCCAGAGCCAGGCTGTCAGGCCTCTGGCAAGTCCAGGCACAAGACACGCTGACAGCAAAGCCACAGCTCCTGAAGTCGGCCACGTCGTGTTTCCGGCTCTGCCGCCATCCCCAAGAGCAGGGCCCTCGCTCACCCTCCGTTCATCTGTCCCCCCAACTAGTGCTTGACCCACGGCACCTGTGCCCCACGCCCGCCGCCACACAAACCCCACGTCCACCGGCAACTAGAGAGCCGTGAGCCACCTCCCCACATCCCCGCGTTTCACCGCTTGGAGAGTCGGCAACCAGGGGCCAGAGAGGAGCATGTTGATGGGGGGCAGGACTTCTCCTCGGGTGTTAGCATATTCTGTGCAGGTGGGACAGCCCCCAGGGCCCCAGGGCCCCTTCTCCAAGCCTGCCCCCTGCTTACCTCAGGTCGCCTCCATTCATGATAGTTATCACCAGACAGAGGTCGGTTTTGGTTTCAAATGCATATGCCAGCGAGACTATAAACCTGCTGTGTACCTTTGCTAGAATCTTCTTCTCTACCATAGCACCCTGAAAAACAAGATCTCGAATAAGTACCCAGGTTTAAGCGGGAATGTGATGTCACCATAGAAGCCCAAGCCCCACAAGCCAGAAAACAGAAACAGAGTTACAAACGCATTTGAAGCAGCTTGCGCAACACAAAGCAACCACAAGTAACCTACACACGTGTCTCATTCGCCCCATCCCCAGAGACAAAGTCCAGAGGACTCGGGCTTCCTGGAGCCTCCGGGAGGAGGCGGGAGTCAGACAGCCAGCCTTAAAAACGCCAGGTGAGGATCCGGCATGTCTGTGGCTGCCTGTTCGAGGCTTTCCTTCCAGTCCTTCCTTATGTCCAACCGGCTCGCCCCCTGCCACCCTGCCCTCCTCGCCGGGCCCCGGGGCAGCAGACGGCTGGGCACCCACCCTCGTCTGTTCATTTTCTATCTTCATTTTCAAACCTCACGATGTGCACTTAGAATGTCTTTTAAAGTTGCATTTGGGCAAAGAAAGCAGAGTTCCTTTTCCAAGGAGGCACCCTCGATGGTTCAGGAGGCCCCTCTGCACCCACGCTGCGTGGGCAGGTTCTGGGTTTGTCCTGCCGAGTGTTAAGTTCAGTGAGGACCCTGAACTTGGGACAGAAGACACCATCGGGTGAGACCACGCCTGCTTGCTCCCGCAGCCCCAAGTGGGGAGCGCTGGCAAGAAACGCAGGCACCCTTGGTGGCTGCCGTTTACCCCAAAAAGCTGTGTCTGCTCTATGCAGCGGGAGAGGACAGGAACCAAGCGCAACAGGAGATGAGCTCAGCTTTCCCTGTCCTCCCTACAGGGAGTCTGACCCGAGCTGGGAACAGCAGACCCCAAGCGGCACGTTGGCTCACCTGAGCCAGGAAAACATTCTAGTAACTGCCAGCTCTGGCTGGACCCCCCATGTGCTCTGTCTGTCAGGGCCCAAGTCAGGGCCCGAAGAGCCCCAGAAAGCCAGATTAATGGGTCAACAGCCTCCCTCCAACACCAGCTCCTATATTTCATGGTGTTGGTGAAAACAAGAAGGCCAGCGGGATGCACGGTGCCGTCCACACCAACAACACAAAGCCCCCCTCTGAGGAGGGACCACGGCGACTCGCGTGTGTGTGCAGAGAGCCGGGGCCGGTGGCTCAGAGCGGCCACGCCGAGGCCCGGGCCAGAGGGGGCCTGTGCTCCGCTTGGGGCGAGAAGGCTGCTCACAGGGAGGGCCCAGCATCCCATGTGGGGCTGGACGCGGTCCCAGGTGGCCCCCTGCGGGTCTCGGGGCGCTCCCTCCTGCCCGATGTGAGCGGCCGGCTGCCCACCTGGTACCCCTTTCTTTTCTTGAGTCTCTTTTTGTTGAGCTTCTTACACGCATACAACTTGCCGGTGGCCTTCATCTGGCAGGCAGACACCTCCCCGAAGCCGCCTTTCCCCAGGACCCTGAAGTCCAGAAACCAGTCCTCCCCGGTGGGCTGGGCCTCCAGCCACTTCCACTGCAGGAAGCGCTGGAAGTGCAGGCTGTTCAGGTACTCCTGGAAGGGTGCCTGGCTCAGGTACACCAGGGTCTCCTGCAGCAGGGGCCGGAAGAGCCCATCCCCGCCCGCCACGGGCCCCTCCCGGGCCTGCGCCACGGTCCCCTCGTCCAGGAAGCTGCAGAAGAGCTCGGCCTGGGGGTCCAGGTACGCAGCCAGGATGGCGCGAGCCTTCTGTGGCCGGAGGTCATCGTCAGCGGTGTCGTAGTCCTCGATGTCCTTCCAGAGCTCCAGAGCCGGCGCATGCCTCTGGTCGGCCCCCAGGAACTGCTGGAACAGCCGCTTGCCGATGGGCTGCTCTGAGCACACACTCAGGAACGCCAGGTCCAGGCTCTCCCGGAGGCCCTGGCACTTGGACAGCGGGGGCAGCTTCAGCTTGGCCAGGTACTTCCTGTCCCGAGAGGATGGGCCGCTGCTCCCATCAAAGCTGCCCCGGGCAGCGATGAAGGCTGAGTTGGCCACCACCGTCTCCAGGGACCCGAAATCCATCCTGGCGCTGGCCTCCCACCGCGTCGGGCACGAGGGGCCTGACCTGCCGCCCTGGGTCCGTGCCCCCTGCCCTCCCCAGATGGCAGGAGTCCCAGCAGGTGTAAGGGTGACTGGAGGCCGTGCCAGGAGCCCAGGGGACCCAGCTGACGCAGCTCTGGCCAAATCCCAGCCCGGGGTCACAGAGCAGGTGCCAGAAAAAGACAATCCCCTAAGCGGCTTCTAGTTGGATTAGACGGTCCGTCCTCGGGGCTCCCTCCTCCTGAGGGCCCGACAGAAAGGACAAACCCGGGCCCCGTTGCATCTGGCTGAAGCTGCCCTCAGCCTAGGCAGGCGGGGACACGTTTGTTTTCTCTAGACAACAGGAGACCAAACAGAAGGCAGAGGGGCCCAGGAGAAACCCTGATTTAGTAAAGATGGCTGGTGGTTTTCCCACTATATTTCATTTTTGTCTCAAAAAAAAAAAGCAAGTGGGAAGAAAAACAGGTGATCATAGAAATTCACATAGAAAAGGCAGTGAGAGCTCACAGGAGAACAGCCTCCTGGGGTGTCCATGGTTCCCCGCTGGCAGGGCAACTGTGGCTGTGTGGGGACCGGGCCTGACACGGACAGAAGCCTGCCCCCAGGTCACCTGCCAGCTCTGAGACCTAAGGTAACCCCGGCACCTGCCCAGGGATCAGCTCCACGTCCGCTCCCTCCCCTCTCCTGGGCTGTGCCAGCAAAGCAGAATGCCTGTAGAAGCTTCAGGTGAGGTGAGGACCGAAGCAGGAGACCCCAGCTACACCCAGGGCTGAGGCCCCACACAGAAACAGGAGTGAGAGAGGGGTGCAGAGGCCAGCAGCACACCTGGGGGACCCTGGGGCACATACCTGGGGGACATCTGGGACACACCTAGAGACATACCTGGGGGGACACACCTGGGCCACATACCTAGGGGACGTCTGGAACACACCTGGAGGACACACCTGGGGGACACATCTGGGGGGCATCAGGACACACCTGGAGATGTCCCACACACCTGGGACACACACCAGGGGGACACACCTAGGGGACCCTGGGGCACATACGTGGGGGACATCTGAGACATACCTTGAGGACACACCTGGGACACACTTGGGGCACACATCTGGGCACACACCTGGGGGACATGTGGGACACACCTAGGGGACACACCTGGGAGACACAACTGGGGGACAACTGGGGGGCATCTAGGGGACATCTGGTACACACCTGGAGGTGTCCCACACACCTGGGCACACCTGGGGCACACATCTGGAGGACACACCTGGGGAACACAGCTGGTACACACCTAGGGGACACACCTGGGGCACACACCTGGGGGACATCTGGGACACAACTGGAGGACACACCTGGGGGACACAGGGACATCTAGGAGACACCTGGGGCACATCTGGGGATGCCAGGCCCAACAGAAGTGTCAGATTTGCAAAGGCATGGCCTTGTCTATCTAGTACACAGCAGGTACTCAGTAAACGTGTGGGGAAGAAAAGGAACCAATGGGGGTTGGTTATAGTTTAAAGAGGGGAGGAAGTGAGGGGTTGCAGAAACAGGAATGCCTGAGCCCAGGGGCCAGGTTGCCCAGCCCACCCCCTGTTCCTCTGGGGAGAAGAGGATGTTTGGGAGAGGGGTGTGGGTGAAAGGCAGGGGAGGCAGAAGTGAGGATTTGTGTATGAGCAGAGTCCCCTGCCTTTAACTCCTCCCTGCCTACCCGGCAGGGTTCAAAGGACAGGGGTCGCACTGCCTACCACACTTCCCAATCATGCCAGGCACACCAATCGCCTGGAGACCTTGCCAAAACAGACTCCGCTTCAGCGGCCTGGGGGTGGGGCTGCGACTGTGCGCCTCTTCTAAGCTGCTCGGGGGTGCAGTGGGCACGTCAGCGCGGTCCGCTCTGCTCTGGCACCCTCCTCTCCGTCACTGTACGTGAGACACAGAACAGATGATAGGCTTGGAACTGAGTAAATGGAGCCTCGACTTTATTCTTTTTCCAAAATATTTTTCAAAAAACAATTTTTAAAACTAAGTATTCAAAACATGGAAGAAAATATTCCACTTCCTTTGCCTTTCTATAGAAGTCTTACAGTAGTCTTCTCTGTATCTACACAAAAAAATCTAGCTCGGACCTTGATAGGAATTAAACCTATATGTCAATCTGGGGAGAACTGACATCTTTACTACGCTGAATCTTCCAACCTATGAATGTAATCTGTAACCTGTCTTCCCTCACCATAGTGAATATTTGAGCACACAAGTTCTGTACGTGTTGTATTGGATTAACACCTAAATATTCCTGTTTGTTTTGAGCAAATGTCAATCATAGTGTCGTTTGGGACCCATGTGCTTGTTGCTAGTAAATGAAACACAGTTGATTTGGGGGCGTTAACCTCGTAGACTTTGCCTTGCTGAACTCATGTACTCTAGATTTTTTGCAGAGTCTTTGGAATTTTCTACACATAACAATCCTGTTGTCTGAAAATAAGGACCTTCATTTCTTCCTTTCTAGTCTGTTGCCTTTTCTTTTCTTGTTTATTCCACTAGCTGGAACGCCCGCCCAGCACAAGGCTGACACAGAGAAGTGAGCGCAGAAGTCCATGCCTCATTATTGATCTTGGGGTAGACACCAGTCCTTCACCGCTAGAGAGGATGTTGGCTGTAAAGATTCTGTCAATGCTTTTAATGAAATTTCTGTCTATTCCTAGTCAACAGTCATAAATGAATGTTGAATTTTGTCAAGTGTTTTTTCTGCATCAGCTGGTATGATCACAGGATTTTTCTTCTTTGGCTTGTTAATGTGGGGCTTTACACGGATTGATTTTTTAATATTGAACCAGCTCCGCATCTCTAGAATATATCCCCCTTGGTCATGGTGTTTAATGCTTTTTATACATTGTTGGGTTCAATTTATCAATACTTGGTTAAGGAATTTTGTGTCTATATTTGTGAGGGATTTGGTCTGTAGTTGTTTGTGTTTCTTGCGCTGGCTTTGGTTTCGGTGAAGGGCATGCTGGTCTCATAAATCAGGTGGGGAAGTCCCCTTCTATTTTCCAAATGATACAGTACACAATTTGTGCTACTTCATTACCTGTTTGGTAGAATTCTCCAGTGAAACCATCAGGGCCTGAAGGGTTTTTTTGTTGTTGGGAGACCTTACATTATAAATTCAGTTTCCTTAATAGTTATAGGGCGATTCAAATTCTCTATTTCAAATGGGACAAGGTGTGTTTTTTGAGGAAGTGGCCAATTTCATCTAAGTTGTTGAGTTTACGTGCATAAAGTTGTGTGTGGCATTTCCTCTTTATGTCTGAAGGGTCTGTAGTAATATCTCATTTTATCCTTAATTTGGTTATTTATGTCTATTCTCTTGCTATAGATTTGTCAATTTTATTGACTTTTCAAAGAACCAGCTCTTTCACTGATTTTCCCTTTTGCTTTTGTTTTTAATTTCATCGATTTCTGATCTTAGCTTTTATTTCTTCCTTCTGCTTGCTTTCCCTGCCTCTTTTTCTAAATTTTCCAAGTGGAAACTGAGATTATTAAGACTCTCTCTCTTTTCTGATACATGCATTTGGAACTATAAATTCTTTTTTTTTAAGTTTATTTATTTTTGAGAGAGACAGAGACAGCTTGAGTGGGGGAGGGGCAGAGAGAAAGGAAGAGACTCTCCAGAAGGCTCTGTGCTGTCAGCATGGAGCTCAACATGGTGCTCAAACCCATGAAACCACGAGATCATGACCTGAGCTGAAAGCAAGAGTCAGATGCTTAACCGACTGAGACACCCAGGAGCCCCTAAATTTTTCTTTTAACACTGCATTAGTTGCATCCCATGAATTTTGATGTTCTATTTTTGTCTTCATCAGTCCTATGTTTTTTAAATTTCCCTCAAGACTTCCTTTTGACTTAGGAATTCTTTGAAATGTGATTTAGTTTTCACATGTTTGAGGATTCTCCTGTTATCTTTGTGTTATTTGTTTCTAGTTTGATTGTATCATGATTGGAGGACATTTGTGGAGCTTTGTTTAATGGCTCAGGATATGCTCTATTCTGGTATATGTTCCAAGATCACTTAAAAAGAAAGTGTATTCTGTTGTGCTTGGGTGGGCTAGCCTACAAATGTCAATGGCGTCCTGTTAATTGACAATATTGTTGAATTCTTCTATATCCGTGCTGATTTTCTATTTAGCTATTCTATCAATTATCGAGAGAGAACTGTTGAAGCCAGTTTTATTAGTTTGCTTTGCACATTTTGCATCTCTCTTATTTGGCGCATACACATTTAGGATTGCTATATCTTCTTGATGATTGACCCTTTATCATTACGTAATGTCTCCTGGAATTTTCTCTGCTCTGAAGTTATATGATATTAATATAACCACACCTGCTTCATTTGATTAGTATTTATTTGCATGATGTATCTTTTTTCATCCTTTTGTGTTCAACCTGCCTATATCATTCTATTTGAGATAAGCTTCTAGTAGACAGCCTATATTTGGGTCTTTTTTTTTTTTTTTTTTTTTTTTTTAGAAACAAAGCATTCTTTTTTTTTTTAACGTTTTATTTATTTTTGAGACAGAGAGAGACAGAGCATGAACGGGGGAGGGGCAGAGAGAGAGGGAGACACAGAATCGGAAGCAGGCTCCAGGCTCCAAGCCATCAGCCCAGAGCCCGACGCGGGGCTCGAACTCACGGACCGCGAGATCATGACCTGAGCTGAAGTCGGCCACTCAACCGACTGAGCCACCCAGGCGCCCCATGGGTCTGTTTTTAAATCTACTCTGTCAGTCTCTGTTTTGTTTTGTTTTGTTTTTGACTGATGTATTTATAGCATTTACATTTAATGTAATTGTTGATGAGGTCTGGCATTTTTCCTGTGGGTTACTTTGAAAAATTTTTAGGATTCAATTTTGATTTATCTATAGTATTTTTATGTGTATCTCTTTATGCATATTTTTATTGGTTGCTGTTGGTATCATATGTACATAATTTATCACATTCTATTGCTGTCACTTTAGCAGTTCAAGTGAAGTGCAGAAATATCACATCCCTTTATCCTTTCCTGTTTATAATTACCTTAATTATTTCATCTACATACATTTAGAACAATATCAGGCAATGTTATGGTTTTTGTTTCAACCATCAAACATAATTTAGAAAATTCAAGAAGAGGGACTCAGATGGTTAAGTGTCTGACACTTGGTTTTAGCTCAGGTCATGATTTCACGGTTTGTGAGTTCAAGCCCCGCTTTGGGTTCTGTGCCGACAGTGCGGGGCTTGCTTGGGACTCTCTCTCTCCTTCTCTCTCTGCCCCTCTCCCACTCAAGCATGCATATGCTCTCTCTCAAAATGAATAAATTATTAAAAAAGAGAAAAGGAAATTCAAGAAGAAAAGGAGAGCTTATAGTATTTGCCCATGTTTCGCTTACCATGTTATTTCATCCTTCCTAATGCTCCCATATTCTTTCAACACCGTCTTTCTGTTTCGAGAACTTCCTTTAGCCATACTTTTAGGATAAGTCTACTGCTGGAAAATTATCTTCCTTTCCTTTTCCTTCATTTGAGAATGTTGGGGTCCCTTCATCCCTGCTATTTGTGCTGGGTTCAGGATCTGGGTAACAGATCTCTTCTTTCAGCATCTAAATATATTTTGCAGCTTCCTTCTGACTCTGCTTTCTGAAGAGTAATCTGTAATTCAAATGTTTTTTTCTCTGGCTGCTTTCTTGATTTTTGTGTGTGTATGTTTTCAATTTTCAGAAGTTTAATCATGATGCACTGTGGATCTGGGGAGTTACCCTATTCGGATTTCACTTGGCTTTGTGAACACACAGGTTTATATCTTTTGCTGTGTTTGGGAGTTTTCAGCCCGGTCCTCTTTCTTCTCTCCTTCCAGAACTCTGATCGCACAGATGTTACATCTCCATTAGTCCCCAGGTCCCTGAGGCACTGAACATCTTTTTCCTACTGTTCAGATCACGTAATTTCTATTATTTTTTCTTCCATGTCACTGATTTCTTTCCTCTGTCCCCTCCTTTATGCAGCTGAATCCATTCATTGAGCTTTTTATGTTCATTATTGTATTTTTTATAATATTTCCGTTGGTTCTTCTTTGTATCTTCTGTTTCTTTCCTTAAACTTTTTGTTGAGACTATTTTTTTCTTTGTTTCACAAGTTTATGATTCCTCCCTCAAGCATTTTTATCACAACTGCCTTAAAATCTCTGATTCCAACAGCCTTATCACTTTGATATTGGCACCTTTTGATTGCCTTGTTTTAATTCATTTTGAAATCTTCCTGGTTCTTGACTAAAATGCATGATTATCAGTTGAAACCTGGATATTTTCCTATCATTTAATCCTTCAGTTTTAGCTGGCTTTTTTTTTTTATTCCACCCCAGCAGCGTAAGGGGGTGGGCCCCACCTCTTTTCTGCCAGGTGGGGGAGAAGTCTGGGCTCCCCACATCGTCTGGAGCCCGCTCTTTGTGGGGCATCTGTCGCACGTTCTCAGAGCATGCTGTGTGGGAGCCTCCCTCCCCTGCCTCTCCTCCCTGCAGGCACACATCCGGAGGGCACTGTGATCATGTGTGTGCAGTTCAGCCCACACTTTCTCACATCTGGGACTCCAGAGACTAAATGTGGATGGTTTCTTTCAACGACTTCTGGAAACGATTCACTTCTTGCTCATTTCAAGGACATGTCTATACTTCCCAGGTGAGGGTGGCATTTATTCTGTGGGGATGGTCGCTTCTCTGTCTTCAGGCCCCGGCGGCTGGGGTCCCAGGCCCATGGGCCGTGGGCAATTAGCAACCTAACGTCACTGTGTCTTACTGACCTGAAATCCCCAAGTTGTGAATGAGAACAGCGTACGAAAGACACACAGATTTGGTCCATTAAAAAATTACGAGTCCAAGCTAAAATGGTGCTACTCCATCTGAATCTCTGGGGGCTCATTTTGCTAACAAATGAAATCATGTTAAAGAAAATAAGTCAGAACAACTGAAAAGAGCACTTTTCATTATTCTTCTTCCAAATGAAACCGTCAAATTTGGCTACAAATGTCCCCTCAGAGGGAAAACCTAGAGGGGACAGCAAATGAAATCCTAGGTCCTTGGGTACAATACCTGTTATTTTAATCAGGCTTTGACTTGGATATTTGTGAAAAGACTTCTGTGGTACATTTGTCTCATGGCAGCGGTAGGTACCCCGGTGAGCAGATGTCACGGCCCCAGCTACATAAACCGCCAAGGTCTCCTGCTTCTGGTCCTGTGTCAGGGTGGTCAGGGGGCCTGCAGCCCTCTGGGCGGTCAGGCCACCTTGGCAGGTCAGCTCATTCAGAAACTCGGCCCTGGGACAGGCGGCAGGCATACCTATGGCCCGGTGATTCCGACATGCTGTCAGCCCACGCGTGCCCCGGGCATCACTGGGGTCCTAAAGCCACAGGCACAGTCCACCAGGAGCCCCCGCTGGGTCAGAATCTGCATTTCAACAAGGTGCCAGGGGCCAGAGCAGACAAGGACTTGGCCAAGGGCATCCGGAGAGGAGGGGTGGCGAGGCGAGGAGGCATCTGATAGCCACTGTGTTTGGATAGCAAGGCGTGATCACCGCCCTGGTTCTTTCCCCGGAGACTTGACCTTCAGGGGAGGAGACTATAAAACCCACAGGCCACCTTTCTCCCCTCAGGCCAGGTGTGGGGAGCTCCCTGATCCGCAGGGGCGATGGCGGCGCTGCAGGAGAAGAAGTCATGCAGCCAGCGGATGGAGGAGTTTCAGCGCTACTGCTGGAACCCGGACACCGGGCAGATGCTGGGCCGGACGCTGTCGCGGTGGGGTGTGTGCCCGCGGGGACGGGGACGTGGTGGGGTGGGGGGTGTGCCCGCGGGGATGGGGACGTGGTGGGGTGGGGGGTGTGCCCGCGGGGACGGGGACGCTGTGCTGTCCAGGCACCCAGGACCCAGGAGGCTGCCTGTCTCCAACCAGATAACCCAAGGCCCATTTTGGCTCCAACGCCCCCCTGACAAAGTGGGATCATCTGAGAGCTGGCCGCAAAGGTTCAGCCACAGACTTGAGAACAGCATTTTTAAAGCTATGCTCCTAAAACTTACGATTTTTATTTTTTTATTTAAAAAATTTTTTTCATGTTTATTTATTTATTCTGAGAGTGAGACATAGCACAAGCGGGGGAGGGGCAGAGAGAGGGAGACACAGAATCCAAACAGGCTCTGGGCTCTGAGCTGCCAGCACAGAGCCTGACGCACAGTTCGAACCCACGAACCGTGAGATCATGACCTGAGATGAAACTAAGCCAGATGCTTAACTGACTGAGCCACCCAAGCGCCCCAAACTTATGATTTTTAGACTGTTAAGGGGTACGGAGCACCTCTTGGGTGAGGAGAACGTTCTAGAACCTGACAGACGTGATGGTTGCACAGCACTGTGTGTGAATGCACTGTGAACACCACTGCCTTGCGCACTGAGGTGGTTAAACCTGCAGCTTTACACTGCACACCCCCCTCCCTGCAGTATGGATCAGCCTCTACTATGTGGCCTTCTACGTGGTGATGACCGCAATCTTTGCTCTGTGCATTTACACACTCATGTGCACACTCGACCCGTACACACCTGACTACCAAGACCAGCTAAAGTCACCAGGTAAGGGGGGCTCATGCCTGGACCCCAGGACCCAGTGCGTCAGGCCACATGCAGTCTGGGAGCCCCGGGCTCAGAACACAGACCCTCAGGAACAAAGCCCAGAGAGGCAATCAGGAGGGGCCACTCATGCCACGGCCCAGGGCTCTGAGGGGGACACCCTCCCATCCCCGCTGGGGCCTCAGGGCTCGGAAGGGGGACACCCTCCCACCAGGGCCCCGGGACTCTAAAGGGGACACCCTCCTGCCCCACCCTGGGCCCCAGGACTCTAAAGGGGCCCCCCAGGCATGGACAGCCCCTCAGCTTCTTTTGAGGACAGTGGCCCCAGGTTATGGTCAGACTTTGGCTGTTGTTTTAATTGTTAAAACAGATTTGTTACAGGGACCATGTTCACATCGCTCACTTTAGATGCCGACAAAGGTGCACAGGGCCCGTCTGGGAGAAGGCACCGAGCAGGGAGGCTGGAGCCAGAGGAGAGGGCTTGGTGGGAGGAAAGGGCTTTTGTCTTGCACTGGACGCACGTCTGCACCGAGGCCTCTCCTGTTACCACGTCCACAAACACGAGCTCGGTTTAGAACACACTGTTCTCTAAGAGCAGCTGGTCTGCCGTCCCGTGTGGGGAAGGACGCTTGGAACAAAGGCCGAGCCCCGTGTCCGGAGTCACCTCTGGACCTAGCCCAGCTGCCTGCACAGACCAAACGAGAAAGGGCAGGGGGAGAAGGGGGAAGAAGTGAAGGAGGAAAACGCACTTTCCGGCACAACTATGGAGACTCTCACCACTCGTGGGTGGCGTCCCTACACTTCCCACGGAAGCAATAGCCCGAGAAACGCCCAGCGGCCACACCGCTTCCTGTGGGAGGAAAGGAAAACCCAGCAGTGAGAGCCGGGGGGCGTGTGTTCCCCCAGGCAGGCCCCTCCACCCCAGGGGTCTTCGGGAAATCCCTTCACCCGGCATCACAACACCACAGTGCTCTACTGGGCGTCGTTTTTAGAGCCAGGCAACAGGTAAGCTCACGGTGGCCGCAGAACAGAGTGTGATGCGTGACACACGTGCTTCGCCCGGAGCCCGGGGGGTGGGGGGGAGCAGCCACCACTGACACGCACGAACAGGCTGAGAGTGCCAGCAGAGAGGACCCTGTGCAGCGTGCCCACGCTCCCCTGGGTCAGATCCTCGCCAGGGTTTGACCTGAATCTGCACACAGACGTTGCGCCCACAGCATCCACAAAAGGACAGAACACCGGCTGACGTATCTAAAAAGTCCCCACGTCAAAGGGGCCAGCTTCATTCACACAGGGAAACAGCACGTGGTATCTGTGGACAGTTCGATGACGACACACGACAGCATCAGGACACGGAAGGAGGAGAGTGGAATCTGGGTGGTGGGACCCCATTTATCCAATTTATGGCACACACGGGGTCGCGCATCTGACGCTCACAGAAGCGAGGACGCCCCCCGCACACAGGCAACCACTGCCGCTCCCTACACGTGTGCATCCTGACTTTTTGTACGATTAACATGTTGTCAATTGCTTTTAATCAAAACCAGTGAAGATTTTTCAAATGTGTATTCAAATACAACTCCGCCTAGCATGGTTCCGACAAGTCGGGCAGGGCCCCTGCGGAGCCACTGTTGCGGAGGACACACAGACACTGTCCCCTCACACGGGGGCCCCTGAGGACCGCAGCAACCCATGCTTGGCCGCCGGGCCAGACAGCGGTGTGTGGGAGTCTGCAGCACGTGGCTGGGTGTAACCAACACCTTGGGGGGAACTGAGTCACACGCATCCTGCTCTCTTCCCAGGGGTGACCTTGAGGCCAGATGTCTACGGGGACAAGGGCCTGGACATTTCCTACAATGTCTCCGACAACAGGACCTGGGTGGACCTCGTGCACACCCTCCACACCTTCCTGGCAGGTGAAGTTTAACAAGCTTCCAGCCTCTGCTTTTCCCGCTTCCAAGACAATTTCGTGGAGGGGCCTGGGCTGTGCCCCCCTCCAGCCAGCCCCAGTGCACGTGTCCCCACAGGCTACTCGCCAGAGTCCCAGCAGGACAGCATCAACTGCACCTCCGAGAAGTACTTCTTCCAGGAAAAGTTCATGGCCCCCAACCACACCAAGTTCTCCTGCAAGTTCACAGCAGACATGCTGCAAAATTGCTCAGGGCTGGTGGACCCCAACTTCGGCTTCGCAGAAGGAAGGCCGTGCTTTGTGATTAAAATGAACAGGGTGAGTCCTGAGGGTGCCTGTGGAGACGGCCGTGGCATGGAGGCCGGGGGTCTGGCCCTCACGTGACCCACATGCCCCTGTCCACGGTGGCGGGGCTGGGACACGCACCGCTCTTCCCTCCCGCTCTGTTCCTATGCTCAGCGTGCCCTGAGCTTCCCCCCGATACGACCTGAAAACAGCTCACACAGCAGCAGCACCTCGACACTGGGCAGCAGAGTCCAGCTCGTGTGCACAACAGCTCGACAGCAGCCGGGCCACATACAGGTGCTGGGAGGGCACCCGGACACAATCCAGAGCAGAGGTTTTCAATATGGGCCAGGGACCCTCTGCCAGGCATGAGGGAGGCTGGACAGGCCAGTGCGAGAGCCGCAGGAGAGCACAGCCCATGCAGCCTCGGTGTAGGGGATGGGGACATCCCACCAGAGGCTGATGACGGCAGAAGGGCCAGGGGTGTCTGCTCCATACTGGGCGACAGGTGCGGTCTGGGGACTCCCCACACCTGCCCAGCGCTATTTATCTCCCTTCCCAAGAGACGGGGAGGCCACGAGTGTGTGCCCTACACACGCTCCTGGGTCCCTGCTGGGTCTCGTCACCGCCTGGCAGGGGAAGGGCGTGCGGGGAGGGCAGTACTGCCCTGGGCACCAGGCACAAGGAAGTACATCCGAAGGCCGAGACCCCAGGAGGCTGAAAGAGCGTGACGTGGGAGCAGCACAGGTGAGCTGCGGGCGGCGGGGGCAGCTGCCGTGCCCGCTCCAGGGCCCCGAGGAGCACCAGGGAGTGGCTCTGCGGGCGGTGACAACGGAGCCCCAGGCCAGACAGGCCCCTCACACACACAGCCGGCGGGAGAGCTACAAGGACGCCCTTCCCTTCCAGATCGTCAAGTTCCTCCCCAGCAACAGCACGGCGCCCAGGGTGGACTGCGCCTTCCTGGTGAGTGCGCGGCCGTGGCGGTGGAGCCACTTCTCCCCAAGCTCCTCTCAGCCGCCAGCCCAACCGTCCGGATCCACAGTCGCACCAACCGTCACAAACCATCACTTAGAGCAGCTTCATTAAGGGCACAAAAACCGAGTAAGAAAAACAGTGTATCATTGTTACTGTTCTGCTTCCAGAAGCGTCTGGAACAGTACGTTACTAACACGCTTCAAAGTATTTGGTGGCAGTTTAGAAAAAACCGAGGTACCTTTTTACATTTTTTTTCTCTTATTTACTTACACGTATGCCAGGTGACCAACAGCCATGGATGTTTAACAGCATACGTGTTCGGGCTCCTAAGAGTTGGCATGAATTCACTCCAGTTTTTCTAAAAACCAGCTTTTAAAAAATTTTTTCATTTACCTATTTTGAGAGAAAGAGAGAGAGAGAGAGCACGCACACAGGGGAGGGGCAGAGAGAGAGGGAGAATCCCAAGCAGGCTCCACACTGTCAGCACAGAGCCCGAAGCAGGGTTCCATGTCACAAACTATGAGACCACGACCTGAGCCAAAATCAAGAGTCAGACGCTTAACTGGCTGAGCCCCCCCCACCCCCGCCCCGCTGCAAAACCAGTTTTCAAGCACAAAAAAACAGACTGCTTCCGTTCATCATTTTCTAAAGCTTGTTTCCCTGGCGGCTGCGACAGGAGGCTCCCTTAGGGCAGCGCCTACCTCCAGGGCCTGTCTCTTGTGGGCAAGTCCCTGGCTCGCTCTGGGCCCTCCTGTAGTCACTCGACCACACATGTAGGCCAACCTGAGCTTTAACAGACACCAAAGTGTTCTCCATCTGTGTTCTGACGAAATCCAGCCACCCGCCAGGCAGTTCGCAGACTCTGACAATGACGAGAAACGAGAAAGCAGTGCTTACCCCAGAATGTCACACAAACTTTTGGCCAGTTTTGGCAAAACCGGCCCACCCAGCCTCACGGCTTTCACTGCCGTATACGGACAGACCAGCACATTCTTCACTCTGATAGGTCACCAAAGTGACCTTAGTTTGGCAAAATAATAGGTTATGTGCCCGATGGGATCTCAGTACTGATCCTAAAGACCAGATCTGGTCTCTGGTAACTGCACATGAACTGTTTGCGTGCACACACACACAGACAACCAGGCAGGACACACACAAGCTGCACGCACATGTACCCAGCTCCTGCCTCACCCAGGTGGTGGCCTCTCTGCCCCCAGGACCAGCAAAAGGACGCCCAGCCCCTGCAGGTGGAGTACTTCCCACCCAACGGCACCTTCAGCCTCCACTACTTCCCTTACTACGGGAGCAAAGCACAGGTAGGCCTGCCACCAGCCGCAGAACCGTCTCAAAGTTAGCAACGTGCTCGGTGTGAGGACAGCCATCAACATTCACCTGCACCGCAAACCAGGCTGCCTCAGCCCATCCTGACCACACAGCTCCCTGGGCACTTCCCAAACCCACCGCCTGTAACTACCGGAAAGCACAAGGCTCTCACACAAAACATAAATATCAAGCCTAATTCTTCTAACCTTCCGAGCACTTCCCAAATCCTGTTGTGACACCACATATCCATTTTGAAGCACTTCCTCCAAGTCTCTTAATTTTTCCTGTTTTATTTTTAAACTAATTTTCATCAAGCACAATTTGAGGCCAACTTTGTCACTGGTGCTGTCTCACCCCCCAGACCAACTCTCCTCGTTCCTACATGGAGAGAGACCCCTCTGTCCGTGAGTTCTGGCACACAGCAGAGGGTGTGAGGGCAGCCATGCT